>NC_087094.1:17215000-17838519 GCF_963855985.1 Ostrinia nubilalis
CCGAGCACTACCACCGGGTGTACGCCCCCGCGGGGCACGCTCGGTACCTCAACCCTGACGTGAGTGGTGTTCCGATCTCTACTGTACCTGTGTCGTCCGTGCAGTTCGCCCCTAACCCTGCTTCAGTGCATTCTCCCGTTCAGTTTGTTGCGCCTCCACAACTACACGCCGGATTGGAGGCGACGCCCAGCCGTGTGAATGTCCCTGTGCAGTTTGCTTCTAACCCCGCTGTGCATTCCCCCGTGCAGTTTGTCGCTCCCCCCAATGTCCAGGCGAGTGTGTCGTCGGGTCCTAACCCCGTGCCGGTGGCGGCGGCGGCCCCGCTGCAGCTGAAGCAGCTGGCCGGAGACCAGTTCGTGTCGGCGGCGGGTCACCACCACAAGCACGCGGGCCCGCACCACTCGGGCCACCAGCAGGGCGGCGGCCACAACAGGCAAGCCAAACACTACGCGGAGCATGGAGGCAAGGTATGTTGACTGTTTGTGTTGTTACAAATAACAAGAAATACTTTTTACGAACCTACTCATTTATGTTGTTTATCAATCTCTTTGTTTTTTATGTTTAAAGGACATGTGAATGGAATCTGTGTAAAACAAAGCAAATAGAAGAGAAGTTCTATTTACTATGAACATTTAGCGTTTGCTTATATTTTTAGCCAACTGCGTACGACAGTGCTATTTTTGTCGAAGTTCACTGTCAACAGAGATTCTGAAATAATGTAAACTTCAACATTAATAATGTTAGTAGCACGTGTTTTGGAGCATGTTCACGGTCTAGCATTACTAAAAATGGGAAAGCTACCTACCGACATACCATTTCTTTCATACAAAAATAAATAATAATTTATAAAAATCACTTATTATCTACAGACAATTTCAAAGTTCTCAAAATAAAGTAAACAAGGTACTTAAATTGTTTTTCAAATCAATCTAACTGTTCCATTTAAAAAAAATAAAAAAATGTTCCCATTTTACGCTAAGCTCAAATCGTCCGGGGATACGATTCTCATGCAATCGAAAAAAGTTCACATTCGAAAAATAATTCGAAGGGTATTGTTCGGTTTTTTCGTCTATTTACACCGTTTGTGCAATCTTAGAAGTTCACAATCGAAAAAGTTCGATCGAAAACCACTAGAACGCTACGAGTGCTAAGATTGGTGCTAAGACCAGTCGAACTTGAAATTCGTACACGAATTTACCTGTCAAAGTACTCTAATTCATAATCCTATGAACTGTGAAATAAAACCAAGAAATTTTGTAC
Source organism: Ostrinia nubilalis (assembly GCF_963855985.1). NCBI lineage: Eukaryota > Metazoa > Arthropoda > Insecta > Lepidoptera > Crambidae > Ostrinia > Ostrinia nubilalis. The sequence continues at coordinate 17,216,261 of NC_087094.1, forward strand.
ATTGTAAGGATATTTTTTTATAAAATAGATTGTAGAATATGAAATAGCCTCTAATAAAACTCGTATGAAGAAAAATAAATTATTTGTTATATTTTTTTCAACGATGACATTGGCATTAATGACATAACCATTTTAACGTGTTCCGAAACATTCAGTAGGTACACGTAATGAAATATTTAAAATTGAACCTATAAAACTTTATGTTTTGTGATACTGTGTATTAATTTTACAACATTATTATTAAATTATAAAAATAAATGGGTTTTGTAATCAAATTTTACTAAGTAAAGATAAAATTAATCATACGGAAGTTACAGCGTTTTTAAAAACGTCGCAACGGACCGTAACAGGAGTTCGTATACGGAAAAAATTCGATTGCATGAGAATCGTATCCCAGATTATTGTCATTATTAACGTCGCGTCGGTGCAATTATACAGGGTGGAAACGTTAAGTGATCTCACTCGATTATTTCTAAACGATACCACAGAATAAATAATAGTAGTACCTACTATACAAGATATTGAAAAACTGGTTACTGATCCTGAAAGTGCTTCATGAGCTCTTTCAAACGGTACCAATAATAGGTTACAGAATAAACTGGATCTAACTGAAAATTCAATGTTTCATTAATATTATCTTGTATAGTTTAGAAATAATCGAGTGAGATCACTTATCGTTGCCCTGAACCACTGAACTGTCCAAACAAACTCATTGACAGGTGGGCGCCGACATCTTTCAATTAAATAGTTTCCAACATGGAAAAAGTCGGAACCAGCAATCCGGCATTGACGGTGGCACCCCGCTGTCAATGTCACGGTTAGGACAGTTCAGTATATTGGGTCTATAAGTCTCATCTGACAGCAAGGTTGCAATGTATCGTCAGTTGTTATAAACCAACGTGCACACTAATTTGAAAATTATAAGTAACTTGAAAAAATTGAACTGCCTAAGGCGGGAATTGAACCCACGACCTTCCGCTTGCCGGGCGACTGCTCTTCCAACTGAGCTACTTAGACACTGGATTCTGAGATTTTGAAATGCAACTCATAACGCTAAAAATTTAATGACAACATGCACACGTTAGGAGAAACAATAAATTATTTGTTTTATTTATTTAGGTCTCACAGTGCGCGTGGACGCACAGGGTCACACACGAACCAATCACAGAGCTCTATGCAACGCTGAGCGTTCGATTTGCTGCTTCACTTAAGCAAGCATCGTTTGTGAATACGAGCGTTATTAATTTTGGTATACTTAAAGCGTTAACTAGTTATCATAAACAATTATCATATAGGGCGTTTTCCTAAATTCAGTTATCAATTAAAACAAATATCACATTACTGCATCTGGTTTGTCAATTGTAAGCCATGCTAACAGCAGAGATAACAAATGTATGCATTTTAGTGTCACATTGAATATGATGTGTATTTACATTTTTAATACAAGATTATTTAAATAATTTAAACAGATACTTAAGCCAAATCCAAAATTATAAAGAAAAAATTCAAATATACATTTTATTAATACACCAAACGGTTAAATTATTGTAACTAATTTGTACTTATTATTTTGAAACCTACTTTATTTCAGTTTGTAATGTTTTACAAGTGTCTTGGTTGAGTTAGTTTTACATTAGTCAGCACTATAAGATACCCCACAGATAACAGATTTTTTACTGGCCGGTAGTTGGGTCGGCTTCTAATTTGTATGAAGAATCGGCCGATAACAAATCGGTTCAGAGCAATGTGCGTACTTCCATACATATTATGTTCATACTGATTAACAGCCCGACCCAACTATCAGCCGACAAAAAAGTTTGTAGTCTGCGAGGTGTCTCAAATTAATCATGTTGTCTTTGAGATATTTTTATTTTGTAATAATAAGGCATTGTAGGAATTGTATACTGATAAACTGATTTACGCCAACGTTTACTTAAAGCTTTGTTAAAAACCAATATGCCCTTGCACAGTCAGGTTGCATTGGTAATCACCAAAAATTAACTTCATAAAATTATAAGTCAATGAAACTGAAAAGCTGAAAAGTGTGTTTGTTTGTTCAGGAATTACTGGTCCGATTTAAAATAATTATTTTTGTGTTGGATATCTAGCCTATTTAACGAGGAAAGCTTTAGGCTAAATAAAATCACCCAATAAGGGGCGGAGCAGTAAAGATAAATGTTACAAAAACGGGAAATATTATTAAAACTTTTTAAATTATCATCATAAATGCGTGTATCGTATTACGAGTGCTCACTTGAGTTAGTTGTATCAATTCAATAATTTAATTACATTATTACCTTTGGAACAAAGCTATTTAGAGTTGGCATGTAACCTCGGCGAACGCAAAATTTATTTGAAATTAAAATTCTTACAAAAAATTTAATATGGGTGTAATTTTTATAATAGTTGTAGCACGGTCACGCATTGCCTCATCAGAATTAACTGAGGAAATGATGACAACGGCAGCCCATCCGTGAAATAACTGTAATTTCGTCTAACTATAACGTTTAAAGAGCATTTTTTGCATATTTATATTATATTTTTTATTTTATGATCATTTTGTTAAGAAAAAAGGCATGTGAATGTATCTAAATTGGTTTTCTATAACTTATAATCAACCATATTTCTTTCTTAGACAGAATAACATACGTAAGAAGAATAATGTTATGAATTAGGTACACAAGGTGAATGGTCATGTGAATTTAATTCAATAAAGCATTGAAGTTTCTTATCATCTTGACTATTTTTTGAGCGACAAATAATACAGCAATAAAACTGAAATCACCCTCAATGGTTACAGACTACCAAAGGCCACCACAGTGACCACCACGTCGACAAAGGCGCTAAAGGCTTCAAGACCGACGAGAGGCACCGCAAGGAGTATGAGGAAGCCGCTGGAAAGAAGAAGAAGCACCACGACGAGGCTGGTCATAAAGGAAACCATGAGGAGGAGGCGCATGGGCACAGGGGAGCCAAGTTCGATGAGAAGAAAGGACACAAGAAGGGACATAAGACTAAGGGTAAGTGCGATTAGTGCTGCTAGAGTAGTTTACAAGTCAAGGTCGCTAGCATTATTAAGTGGACATTTTGATCAGAAGAATACTTTAGTTAGAGAAAATTAGGTACTTATCCTTTTTCTTCTGTTTCTGGTCAATAATAGGTTTAAAAATAAATAAATATCCTTAGACATTTTTACACTGCGCCGCTAGTCCCAAACTAAGCAAAGCTTGTACTATGGGTACCTACTAGACAACGGATATAAACATACTTAAATACTTTTTTGTAAATACATACATATTATACATAGAAAACACCCAGACCCGTCACAGAAATTAAAATTCATCATTTCAATTTCTGCCCGGCCGGGGATAAAACCTCTCGGCATAGTAGTCCGTTCTGAACCACTACACCAAACGGCCGACCGAAAAGATCTGGTTAATTTCGTAATTGTAACATGTTCCGCATTCCATTGTTGCAATTCGATTTGTTTGTTTACATTAAATTTCTATTAGTCAATTTGCAAGCTTATTACTCCAGCTTAACGCCACTTACTTGTGTTTGTATTGTTCGAGAAAAATCCACTTGCGGCAGAGAAAGCGAGTCGGTTACATAAATTACTTATTCCGACAGTTGACCTGACCGCAACAATAATTGTGTTACTGATTGGACACGAGAACGTAATCGAACGCACTATCTTATAGATTATTGTGGTTTGTAATCGAATCTTTAGTCCGATTCATTCGGAAGTGCCTCATTCACGCTGTCTATTAAGGCCTGACCACAATTTTACAGTAAACACTGGTAGGTAATGATGATGGCAAAGCTAAACGATTTAGTCAAGCATTCAAAGTTGTATTATTGTACTAGCTTTTGTACTTTTGAAGCCACGGCTTCAACCGCATGAAATTTCGTTATAAATTATAGCCTTTTTAATCTAATGATGCATAAACAATAATACTGTAAAGTTTCATCAAAATCCGTTCAGTCGTTTTTGCGTAACTTTCGCATTTAAAATATTAGTACGAGTTTATGCTAAAAATGCTTATAGAGGTTTGTTCTCTTTAGCCTTAATTTATTTAGTAAGCCTGTGAGTCGAGACAGGCAGTTAGTTCTACCACATAGTTCTATACTATAGAACTATGTTCGTTTGGGACTCCACACTATGCTATAGAATCTATAAACGGTAAATAAGTATACATTAGATTTTTTCTAAAATCCTCTCTATAATATTATAGGCTACCACAACAAGTACCACAAGGACGAGTTCCACAAGGAGCACAAGTTCTACGACGACTACCACAAGAGCGGCGAGCACCACCGCTACGGCAAGTTCCACGCCAAGCACGCCAGCAACGAGAGCGGCAAGAAGAAGGCGCACCACGTCAACGCGGGACACGACTTCGTGGAGCGAGGCAAGAAGGGATACAGGTGAGAATACAAACTATTTGTCACAAGTATTGTAGCGGCGAGCACCACCGCTACGGCAACGAGAACGCGGGACTCGACTTTGTTGAACGAGGCAAGAAGTGATACAGGTAAGAACGCAAGCTATATGACACAAGTTTAGTATTGTAGCGGCGAGTACCACCTCTAGGGCAAGTTCCACGCCAGTAACGAGAGCGGCAAAAAGAAGGCGCACCACGTCAACGCGGGACACGACTTCGTGGAGCGAGGCAAGAAGGGATACAGGTGAGAATACAAACTATTTGTCACAAGTATTGTAGCGGCGAGCACCACCGCTACGGCAACGAGAGCGGCAAGAAGAAGGCGCACCACGTCAACGCGGGACACGACTTCGTGGAGCGAGGCAAGAAGGGATACAGGTGAGAATACAAACTATTTGTCACAAGTATTGTAGCGGCGAGCACCACCGCTACGGCAACGAGAGCGGCAAGAAGAAGGCGCACCACGTCAACGCGGGACACGACTTCGTGGAGCGAGGCAAGAAGGGATACAGGTGAGACACAAACTATTTGCCACAAGTATTGTAGCGGCGAGTACCACCTCTAGAGCAAGTTCCACGCCAGCAACGAGAGCAGCAAGAAGAAGCTATACGTTACACGACTTCGTGGAGCGAGGCAAGAAGGGATACAGGTGAGAATACAAGCTATACGTTACAAGTATTGTAGTGGCGAGCACCACCGCTACGGCAACGAGAGCGGCAAGAAGAAGGCGCACCACGTCAACGCGGGACACGACTTCGTGGAGCGAGGCAAGAAGGGATACAGGTGAGAATACAAACTATATGTCACAAGTATTGTAGCGGCGAGTACCACCTCTAGGGCAAGTTCCACGCCAGAAACGAGAACGGCAAGAAGAAGGCGCACCACGTCAATGCGGGACATGACTTTGTGGAGCGGAGCAAGAAGGGATACAGATAACAATACAAACTATTTGTTACAAGTGTTGTTTCAGTAAGTTTACACATCATGAAAGACGAAAGACGACACAAAGATGATAGTTCTATTGGTAGTTACGTTAGTAAATTAGTAGACATTACGATCGTTGTACAGCGTGTTAAAACTAAAGCAGAACACCCTGTAGTTTGGGGATAGATAAGATTATAAGTCAAATAGAAAATTATAACCAAATAGCATCGATTGTAAAGCCATCAAGGAACAGAAACATAAAATGAAGAATAAACTAGAAACATTGAAGAATGTTTTTTATTGGTTTACAAAAGACATTGGGTAAATGATATGTTTTCTTTCCTTTCCAGCAATAAGGGTCACCAAGACTCCGATCACAAAGGCTACAATGGCAAGGATGGTCACGAGGAGCACCATCAACACCACTCCCAGCACGGCAAAAAGGGAGGCAAGGAGGGCGGCTCCCACTGGGGCTACGCCAAGAAGAGCTAATCTGGACGCTGATTACCTTAGGAACTTAAGTTTGGTCTTATCAAACAGTGCTGTGGCATCGGTAGTTATTATTTGTATTTTGTTCAGTAAGTCTACAATGATCAAACAGTCAGCCGCTGCAGGTTTACAGCGAGTATACTGAAGAAACAGATAATGAAGTTACCTTGTAGTTAATTCCAATAAAAATGAAGGTTTTTGCCTAGATGCTTCTCCAAGAAACAGTGATGATTTGAGCAGCAGTATTACTAAATAACCTACATTTTCAGACAATCGTACAACCTCAGCCAATTTTAACCAGACAGAAAAAAACGAGGGTCTCTTCAGTTGCAGAATCCAAGCTGCCTTTGTCATTTTTACGCAACACCCAATTAGATTCAATTGTGCCTTTTTGTCTAATTGTAACTTCGATGCTCTATTAACTTTCAAAACACCAATGTTCCCCATTAAATGAAGCGACAAAAACTGACCGTCACTTGAAGAAACGCAGGAAAACATAATTTACATAACTTTAAACCCTAACGTCTTTATAAATACTTTTTTGTTGATCCATTTTGTCCGTCGTTGGTTCTCACGCCAAATTTCATGGGTGTTGTTTATTTGCAATCACCTGTCTTGTCTGTAAAAAGACACTTAAAACTCCATCAAAAGTCGAATGAACTGCTCTAACAAACCCATCTAGTTGCATAACCGACTGAGACGAATCGACCGACAACCCACTAACGAAACATGAGCGAGCCCGCATTTTTTGTTTCGTGTCCATTTTTTCTACGAGTTGCACTGGTTTGAGCTATATTTAAATACAAAGCCAATACTAAAAGGTGTACTACGTGTTGGGTCAAGCAAGATCCAACTTCAAATGTCATTCCTATTTTAACCGTTCCTTTTCAGTATTATCGCACTATTTCTGGAGAGAAGGTTATGTCAAGAATAGACTTGATGGTACCATGAACGGGATTTTCAACAGCATCAATATCCTTTGATATTATACTGCTAACAAATTTAAATACGACAAGTAATTACGTTTGTTTGCAGTACGAATATATTTTTTTACTATTGTTGTAAATATTGTTAAGAACGTATTAATTTTATACTTAGTAAACTTATATGATTGCCTCAAATAAATAGTTTAATGAATTTATTGTTTATAATTGTCTAAAGTTGATTCCTAGTTTTAGTTATGAATTTATATAAATTGGATCAATACGGAACTTGTTTAAAAACAAGGCGAATATCTTTACGATAAGCTTTTATAAGTTAAAAGCATTTTAATTTAAGAAAAAAGCTGTGTTACTGTTACACATATTTATTTTGTTACCAATAACAATAATACTATTATTAACATTTTGTTAATTTTAACAATAAAATTTATGAATGCTTGTTGAGGTTTTATTTCAATAAAAATATTCTTACTTAACTGGTCAAATCACATGTGTGATACAGTGTCGATGCACAAATTTAACAGCTTAAAAAACTTAGCAAGATGCCTTTAAATTTTACACAATATCAAAGTAAAGCCTCAACTGAGTGATGTTTTGTAAATGTTTCATTTTCATGTACCTAGGAACGACGGCACATCTCGCTACACACTGTGCTCATAAATGTAGTTGTATTATGAGCAATAATATAGATGTGTGTGTGTGTGAGGTGCATGCAGTCTTACATTCCTGTATGGTTCTGAATTCTTTGTAATCATGAAAGCTGTTCCCCTTCTGTTACGTATTTTTGAATCATTTTAATTTTGATCAGCATACGAAATCTCAAAAATCGTATTTTCTGTGCATTCGAATGTGAATCGAAATTCTAATGCTTCAAACTTACGCTCCTTTTTAGAAATTGAAAGATTTAATTTAATCTCTTCTTCAGCTTTACATACAGTTGAAAGTAGTGTAAATGGTCTTAATTTATCAAGAGAGCGATTCTGTTTGGCTCAAATTTTGTTTTTCAACACAAGTTCATTTTTGTGACAGCTGCAACTTAGCTTCAGAAAGTTAATGTATGCGATCATATCGATTTGAACTCGGCAGTATGGTACATTCTCTATAGGCATTGCTGATATACTCGATGCACTCCCACTAAAAAATAAGTGGGTAACTCTTTACAGGTCATTGTTTTTGTACCTTTTGCCTAGGCCATAGAATTGAATGAAACGAAGCTTACGGTGTTCAATACGGCGGCTTGCAAGGCACCGGCGGTGGCACCTTGGGGTCGTGGTGCTTGGTGTAGATGGCGACGGTATGATGCGGCCGTCGTGGGAAGAACACGCGCTGCCCCTTGTCGTCCACGAAGTCCGAGTAGTCCATGGTCCACTCACGCTTCATGCCGCATCGCTCGCAGATCTTTGACCTAAAGAAATGAAGTATTGATGTGTAATGGTGCGAATATCTTTTGTATTTCAGAATAATACTTAAACCCCAAAATAAATACTTTTGTTTGTCTCATCAACTGGCCTAAATAATTACAACAACGATAGATCACAATCTAAATCCCAATAAGTACGTTCAATAAAGCTTAGTTACGACTTACGAATTTGAAGACTAGAAGATAGAATATAATGGAATGTGGAAGAAAATAATTACGAGTAGAATCTGGGATACATCAGCATACAAAAACTTACGTGTATTGACTGGTAGCGATGACAGTTACAAGTGGATGTCGCAACTCTTGCGCATGTTCAAGCAATGTTTTCAGAATCATAGTACCCACGCCCTGCCCAGTGACTTCAGCGGCTGTTGCTAGTACTTCCACCTGTAAGAGCAAGCCTGTTTACCTTAAAACATACCAGTTAGTTTACACTCCCAGAGAAATGCATGTATAAGGATCTAGCTAGAAAACCATCTAAGATAAAATGCTTACGTCATAGAGGTACGGCACGTCATACTTGTCGAAGAAGTTAGGGCTTCGATAGCAGTGGGCGCAGAAGTACATTCTGTTCCGTTCAGGCTGCGAGTACGTGAAATGAGCCCAGTCTTCGAGCTCGTCTGCCACCCACGGGTTGATCTTGTTGGCCACGCTGACGCCTACTAGCCGACGCTCACCAGTTCGGGCCATGTGCTCAAAAGCAAGGAGACGATCACCTAAAAGTCACACTGATTATGGAATATTTATATTTGGAGCAATTGAAGTAGGAAGAAAAGAAGTCACACAAAATAACCAATCAACCAATCAAGAGGCTGAGTGCAGAAAAAGCGCAGTTAAATTTAAACTAGGGACTAAAATGGCAAAGAATCGCCACCACACCACTAATAATTATTCACCTGCGGCATTGTATCGCAACAAATATACGATTTTGAAACTTTCTTGAATTGTACGAAACACATTATCAAAGATATTCAGTCATGATGATTGACGATGATCTTACCAGAGTTAGAATACTTGTCGGTGAGGATGTCCAGGTAGGGACAGTCCAAAGACATCCACAGAGCAGCCACGCTGGGCTCCCGCGGCCAGAAGTGCGTGTAGAGGAACGACCGGATCATACGCGCGTGGCAGGCGTTACCGCGTTCCACAGTGACGCTTCTGATATCGAAGCACTGGCAGAAACAAAGTAGATTTTGAATAGTTGGTCTATCAAACTAATCTTGATATTCTATGGAATTCAATGCTCTCAATCAAGCTGTTACTGCTGCTGTGATACGGATGAATCGTGATGATTATTGACTTATGAAAGCCAAGCTTTTCTACCTTCAAGGAGAACTGAAAATACTTACTGGTCTTTTATCTGGTGGATACAAGCAGACATCACAGGTTGAAGGTTTTCTACTATAACTTCTGATAGGCACTGTGGGCATTGGTTGGCAGATAAAGCGATTATAAAGCCTCGGATCAAAACTTTTGATAGGTGCTGAAAACTTCTTCAAGCTCTGGCTAGATCTCGCTACCCCTATTGCCAAATTCTTAAAAAGATTCATCTTGGATCCCTTTTACGTAAGATTCATGTTTCGTAGATATTTCAAGTATTTTTTTGGTTTGGTTTGTGGGAAATTTTCCTTTATTACATGACTTAATTTTTGAGGAAACGAAAATTGGTTGTTTTGTTGTACACTTTGGTGACGTGAGAGAAATTTTGAAATTGGTATCACAGATATCCACACCAAATCTTCTATGATCTATGCTAAAAACACCTTCATCCTCTTTACTTATTTGAATTGATCTTTTGTGTAATAATTAAATGCAAATATCTTGAAATCGCTTGAAATAGGCATTATGATCCTTAGGTTATGGAAGAATATTTGATGCGTGTGTGAATTACAAATATTTTTGCGGATTTTACCTAAATTAATGGAACTTTTTGTGTAACTGTAAAATTTAAATTCAGAAAAAATATATACTCAAACTGTCATAGCATCCGTCATTATGTCACCATAATTATATTTTGGACAATTTTTTATAAAAAATACATTAACAGCCGTTACCATGTTGTGCCGGAGACATAAATAGGAAAACGCAATAACAAGCCCGAAGTCACGATTCTCGTGTGCCCAATTATGTCCACAGTGTCCAATATCCTGAGGTTGCTTTCAGTTCGCAATGTGATCAGGAAGAATTCGTCCACCCCTGGCTGTTTCAGCCGACCTGTCAGAAGGACCTACGCAGACTCATCAGAAACAGATTCAAAATCTAAGCAAATCGTGGTAAGTCCATCGTCAAAAATTTACAAGGACTTCATTAGTTGCAATTTTGGTGCAGGTTCCATCCAAAGTAGCATCAACTGTTCAAGAAAGAAAGAGTAGGTATAAAAGTAATCTAGGTGTAGGAACCTGGTGTAGGAAGTGAACTATGTCATTACTAGAGTAGTTTAGTGGAACTACACCATGCAGAATCAGTAATATGGTGGGTCGCAAGTTCTCAACCCAAGACCAAGTGAAAACAGCAGTGGGAGACGGCTTATATGACTGCACCAGACAGTCTGCCAATAGAGAGAGATGGAGGGAGATCGTGCGGAGAGTTGTATCCGCCTCTACAACCGATGTAAACAACGCCTCAACGTGACGACGACCGCTTTGCCAAGAGCGTAACGAATAAGAAGAAGAAGAAGTTCTCAACTAATTGGCCAACGTTTTAGCTTACGGCCACAGCTTTCATTAACAATGTCCGAAACATCGATGCTATGACCTTCATAAATTGATGATCAGGCCCAGGGCACCGAGAATGAGGAGCGTGTGCGCGTGCGGCGCGCGCGCGTCAGCGACGTGCCACGCGTGCTGCGCTTCGTGCGCGAGAACGTGCGCGTGGCCTGGCCCGCGCTCGTCGCGCCGCCCGCCGCCTCGCACATCGTGCTGGTCGACTACGTCACCAGGGCACTTGCTCAAGGTGCGTTTTTTTAAAGTAACCCCGTTAATTTCTTTGAGAACTACCTTCAGCCACCATCTAAAGCCGGAGTCCTGCATTCCAACATTATCGTTATTTTTTCTTGATGAAGGGGGTTGTATTGCATTGCCTCTGCGCGGTGTTCATCATACTTCTCAAATATTAGAGACACAAATAAAGCAAAAGTACCTAGGTGGTTTTTTCTGAAGTTTCAAACAACTCAGGGGTATTTTGACCACTCGAAAAAAGAGAAGAAGGCTGAAGAAATCACTTATGTATGAACTTGTGAAAGTTACTTTGGTTCAAGCAATATGGTTGTAACTATGTCTTGATTAGTCCAAATACCTATGTAGCAGCATCTATCAATGCATGCAAAGTTGTTCGACAATATGTGACACGGAGCGACATATTCCATCTCGTCCTGGCAGGCCACTCCATGCTAGCGGAGCAGCAGGAGACGCGCGGCTGGTCGCAGATCCGCGGGCTGGCGCTGAGCACGGCGCTGTGCCCGTGGGACGCCGCCATGCTGGAGCGATGGGCGCGCTGCGTCAAGTGCCGCCGCTCGCGCAAGCTCATGAACTTCACCGCGCACTGCCTCCGCGCGCCTGCGCTGCACGACAAGTATAGGGTCCATAACATACTGCAGGTGAGGGGATCTATTACATTTCGCGAAGAAGAGCCTTAAAGATAAAATTTATTTATTCTTTGCTATCTTACTTATTTATGATTCACGACTGATAATGGCTACTTACTAATGAAATTACTTATGGTTAAACCTAGATGTCTACTGCTGAAAATGGATTACCCATATTTCAAATGGTCATTTTCAGCAAATTACTCTTACTCATCTGTTGTTTAAATAGTCATTGTCGAAATCATTGGTCTATTTAGTGGTCAATTGAGCACTCGTGCGCATATCGGGCTAGATTTAGATTGCAGGCAAGTTAGTTTTCAGATAATCATTTTGGTATTTGGCAGGTTGTCCTCATCGTTCCTCCTGAAACACCAAAAACTTCTGAGATCATCAACGTTCTCGCCAAGAATGCCATCCAGAGAGGTCGAGAGGTTGGCTTCCCGCTCATCAGATTTGATGTATCAAACGACCTTGTGTTAGTGGCTTTCTAATCTTCTTCATTATTCTTTTACGATGGTGTTATTTACAATTTGCTTTACTCAATTACAGTGCCAAATCACTGGAAGAATTAAATCTGAAGAAGGAGTGGCATCTGTCCTATGAAATAGTTCCACATGCAATGAAAGAAAGAGACTTCCCAGCTGTTCCAGAAAACAAATCAGAAACACAAGCGCCTCAAACGTCAAATTCACCAAAAGAATCGCGAAACGAAACCAAAAACAAACGCGTCAATGGAAACTACATAGCTGTTTATACTGCCTTTTCTGACTCGGCTAAAGAAAATACCCTACCATCAGGATGAAAAAAATTAATCCATTCGAATCTTTGAAAACATAATATCTACTGAACCACGCACCTTTTATAATTTGACGACTTAGTGACGGTTGCTAATAAAATAAATTATGTGGCAGAAGTCTTTATTTTTGTTTGTCTACGAACTAGATAAGACCGGCCCTTTGGCAATTTTTCAGTCCTACGTTTATGATAGATTTCGTCTTCTCGGATAAAAGTTCTTCAGCTTTAAGGTTAGCTCAATGACTACCAAGAATACCCTATAAAAACCTCAATTGTTATCGATCTCTTTTCACGGATAATCGCCGCGCCAGACAACTGTCCGCTAAGTTTTTATACCATGAGGCCTTGTACTCATTACACATTTCCACTTTATTTGTGCCATTAGTAATCCGCAAGTATCAATTTCATGCTAAGTTGGACATAGGCTTTCGACATCTCATATCGGGTGCCTGTTACGGAATACGTCCTCTAAACTTTTTAGATTATACATACTGAAAAACTATTGTTTTGCACGGTGTTTAGTCATAATATTGAGATCTACCCATTCCTTCCACATCACGAAATACAGTAAAAAAGAAGGACCGTAGGTATATCATAACATAGCAATCGCGTCGCAATTCGGAGAGCAGTGGTGACTTTAGACCCTTTACTGTAAAGGACAAAAATATTGCCAGTCTAGGCTCTGAAATAGTATTTTTGGTGATACCGATGCATCAGACGTTTTCGTTGATACTGGTAACTTGAATCTATCATGATGCAATTTGATCTCAAATTCGTTCACCGGCTTTTTAACAAAATCGCTGTCCACTGAGAAGTATTTTCAAGGGTCACTCCGTTGTTATACGTTGTGAAAGACTGTGGTAGCTGCAATATCTCGTTATATAAAATACAAGCATTGAATTACAGCTTTGATTTGAAACCGAGCGCTGAGCGGCCTGACAGTTTTTCTATCGCAAGGTACGAGTAACTTAAATGCAACTATTCTGCAATGAGTTTTAAAATCATCTAATACGTTTCTAAGTGAATCCTATTGTTTTTCAGTGAAATCTTTCGTCATGGCACTGAAGTTTGTGCCGATTGCGTTAGGTGTGCTGCAAATTGTTGCAGCATTACCGGCGATAACATTGCAGGATTTGGAACTGGCTGATGATACGATGTCAGTCGGTTCGTACATTCGGGAAGTGAGAGCTGCTGCGGTAAGTTCTTATTCAAACTATTGCAACACAGTATTGGCCTTGCAATTGGACCTGAAAAATTTCTTTAAATTGAATATTGACCTTGCCAAACGAAATGCACAAGTTTTCTCTTAAATAATATCGATATTGCAGCCACAAGACTACCACAAATCTTACGAGCGCGATGGCGATGGTGAAATCGGCTACTCCAGAAAGAAGTCGGGGGGTGGTAAGAAGGGATACCAGCACTTCGATTCATACCACAAGAAGGCCGGCGACAACTACGAGTTTGAGAAGCAGGACTCTTTCGGCCACGACGACGAGGGCCAAGACGGGGCCTACAGCCACCATCACGAGCAAAAAGGTGACGAGGAAGGAAAATCCGCAAAAATCATTAGGAGACCGTTTAAATTCATTCGCAGACTACTAAAATGGTTCTTTTAGTTAATCAATAAACTAAATTGTTCACGAGACAGCTTTTGTTTTCATAACTCCTTTCCTAGTGCCTGAATCAATAACTCACTGACTCAATTTGCCATGTTTTCAGCTAAGTTGAAGAAACGTCCCAAGGATGTTGAGGAACTGGAATACGTCGGCGAGGGTCAACCAGAAAAAGAGCACGAAGACCTAACGTAAGTAGTAAAGAAGATCACTTATAAGTAGTACGATAGAAGGACAGACTGACTGATGCTGGCTGGCAGGTCTCGAGGTATTTTTGTATTTTTAATATCCTTTAAAAATTCTTCCTGCTTAGTTAAAGTCCAGATGCAGAACCGCTAGCTGTTAGCCGTTTGATGAGGCCGTATAATTTTTTTTGTAAAATTTTATTAATCTACTTTTTCCACCAGGGAAAACGCTCCAGACGGTAACGGTGGAACCGAGGCACAAGGACATGACCCCAAAGACTACGTCTTGCCTGAGAAATACACTTACGGCGAAGGGGACGAATACAACTTCTAATTTGTCTAGCTAGATATTTTTTAAATCTTTAGACTGATAGATGATAATTTGAAGTAAACATAAGAAATACGATAATAAAATAGTTGTTAAAAAATGTTTATTTATTTAATTTCATACATTCATAATAATTAATTTATGTGCAATGTAATAATAATGATAGGTTTATTTCCTGCCACTATTAGTTGCTTGTTTCACTATGCAATAAATAAGGACTGACAATCGACAATAGGTGAGTGCATTACCGCAGCAAAATTTTTATAAATGTAGTGCTTTAGAGAGTCGAGAGTATAGCAGATAATTAGTCCATCGTGAGCAGAAATTTGTCCACTAATAGCAAAATTCGTTCTAATTATAGTTTTAAAGTTATTAAGAAAAAACAGATTTAGATTTATTTGGTTCCGGGATAGAACGACTTTCAAAAAAAAATTTTGCCAGGGTAATGTTTCAAACATTACCCCAGCAAAATATGTTTTTTCCTAATAACTTTAAAACTATAATTTGAACGAATTTTGCTATTATTGGACAAATTTCTGCTCACGATGGACTAATTATCTGCTACACTCTCGACTCTCTAAAGCTTGGTTAACTCTATTCATGAGACGTTGCGTTGGTTAAAAAACATTTTATTCTTGACTGTACAAAATCCGTCATAAAACGAATCTGTCTTAAAGAGAATCTGTCGTAAACCTAATCTGTCCTAAACAGAATCTGTCCTTAACCGAATAAAGGCAACATTTATAAAAATTTTGCTGCGGTAATGCACTCTCACAACAGGTTAAATCTGGAGCCATGTTCGTATATTTTCCAACGTTAGATAAAGCCTACTTACCTAAACACCTACAAGATCTTTATTTTTAAAATAACTTGAAAAAATCCATTTCACTTTAGGTTTTAGTTCGATTTTTTACAAAATAGTTGAAATGTTGGCACGCCAATATATTTATGAACTCGACTGTACCTAGGCTTATGCCTAGTAATAATACCTAAGTAAGCACTAGAGGAATTATTAATTCTCTGGCCCGATTCGACCTAACTTTTATCCGAAAATAACTCCTAAATTATAACTGGCACATTGACAGTTTTAGGCCCTTTTCACACGTCCCGGTTGCCAGCTAACCGGCGCGGCGCCGGGTATCCGGTGGTGAAGTGTATGGGCATGGTACGTAGCTTTCACATGTTCCGGCGTAATTAATCCGGCATGCCCATACACTTCACCACCGGGTACCCGGCGCCGGTTAGCCGGCAACCGGGACGTGTACGTGTGAAAAGGGCCTTAGTATGGGAAATAAGTCAAAATCTCGAATAACTGAATGAATGTTCTGAATGATTTATTCTGAGATTAATATTAATTACTCTTTTTTGGTCGAATCCACCCTAAGCTAGTACCTACTACTATCTATACTTTTATTATAAATTCGAAAGTAACTCTGTCTGTCTGTCTGTCTTGCTTTCACGCCTAAACCACTGAACCGATTTTGATGAAATTTGGCATGGAGATAGTTTGAGTCCCGGGAAAGGACATATGATAGTTTTTATCCTGGTTTTTGGAACAGAGACGCGCTCAATAAAGCTTTTCTGTGACAGACAAAATTCCACGCGGGCGAAGCCGCGGGCGGAAAGCTAGTAATGTATTTATAAACTGAATATTATTATACATTTTAGGTGTACATACTATATTTTTTATGAAATCGATTCGAATCCACTGCGCGCTAGTACTTATTATTATTCTGTGGCGCTACGCTGTTGCCGGTATTGGCAGTATTGGTAACATACCTACCTATTCTATTTTATTGACCATAACAATACAGATTCATCTTTAATTATCCTTTACCTTAACCACCCTTTGATTCCTTGTCATTTAAGTTCAAAGATAAATAGTCACGAATTTCTTTATAGACCTAAATATTTACTTAGCGCCATCTACTGTCACATATAAGAATTAGTTTGTCTGAGGCGGCAACAGGCTAAGTTTTATTATCAGGTTAAATTCATTTGAAGTCACAAGTAGGTATTTAGTTATTGTTCTGCATATCTGAAAACCAGTTATTCAATAATTTCAATTCCATCTTTTATTTTATTGCAGCTGCATAACAATCTTCAACTGCAGTTACAAAACGCGATAAGTTTGACAGTTTTGACAAACGTTTGACGTTTAGTTTTGTCGTCGTGCATGACATGTCAGTTGTTTTGCTTGCTCCAGTCGTAACAAGAAAGAAATTATTGTTCGCTGAAAAAGTGTTTCTTTCTAGAGTCCCGTTAAGATTTGTGATGTAAATACTTGAAGAAGCCACATCTTACCAACATGGGTCTCAGAACAGTGGACTTCGCCGCAATATTGTTAAATCTCGCCTACTGCGCTCACTCCGGTAAGTAGCCGACAATTATTTAATTGAATCAATCTATCCGGGATGTTACTTCGAGAACTTTATTCTTTTCAACAGAGCACATCCTGCCTTGCAACGTGAGTTCTCCGGAGCCGTGTCCTGGTGAAAATGAGGTCTGCGTGCAGCAGACTGGACAATGCGTTTGCAAGGCGGGCTTCGTGTTTGTTGACGACAACTGCGCGCCCGAGGGCACGGACACATCGAGCCACACGGCCACTATTGTCATCGTATCGCTGTTCACGCTCGCTCTCCTGGTATGTGGCATAGTCTTGGTGTTCAGGAAGTATGACTTACTCAATCATATTAGACAAAGAATCAACTTGCGTAGAAACAACGACGTTATGTACGAGGATGTCATGATTGGCCAAGACGACCCACCCCTTAGCCCTTGAATGAAGATACATCATCTATTTGCTTCTATAGAAATGTCCTCAGTATTTCTCGAACTACATAGAAAATAAATTATTACACATCTCCGGCTTCTGTCAGCATCATCATCAGTAGTCTTTGTTAACTCCAACCATATTTTAGTCTATGACATTATTAATTGATCAAACAAAACTGTGTACCTACTGCACAAAATAATTAGAAGTACCTAAATGTTATGAAATTTTCATATTTGTGTAAAAACTATTTTATTACTGTAGTGTTAAGATTCAATTTTATTGTACCATGGAACAGATAAGATTATGATCTGTATTGTAGTACCGAACACAAAAATTGTCGCAATATCAATGTATGACCAGGTAATATTTCCATCAGTTTAATGTATTATAATAAAAATAATATGGTAGTTAGCATAATCTCTATAATTTTGTATGTATTTCAAAAATAGTTTAAACCCACAGTAGTTTCCTTTCAGCTTAGACCAATACAAATTAAGAAATCTTCACAATAGTAAAATCTGGTATGTAGGTATGTGCCTATAAGGAAAATCATTTTGGGTATCAGATTTCCTCAATCAAACAAGTTATAGACTTCTTTGTTACTTGTCTATAAAAATTATCATCACAGGGTTTTGTTCAGTTGTTATATTTATTTATGAAATGAGCTATATTATGTAACTTTTAAATGTAGTTATGTATGTGGTTTCTCAAGTATAGTCAACATCAGAAATTTTATAATCATTTTAATGCTATAAAATAGTTTCAAAATGGTGTCATTTTATCTGATTTTATGCTTATTCTGAAATTGCAAGTCATAATTTGCTTCAATGCTCAAGTTAGCCAAAGACTGATGTTGGTTTTTTTTATATTTTTGCATATTTCTGTAAATTGGCAGTGCTTATTATCACACATTTTATATTGCTCTCTTGGTTGGGAAAGCAACATTGTCCAATTATTGAATTAGTATAAAATCAAAATTACCTTTTAGGGTTCATGATTTGCTTTGCTAGTTTTATGTCATACTAACTTATTTAGAGAAAATTCAATTTTAAAACATTTGCTATGAATTGAAGCCAAAGGCTACATGTCTTAGGACATACTAATAAATTTGCAAATTTTAAGATTCTTCTAATACACCTTATCTTGCCTATGTAATTACGTACCAAAAAGCTGCTTGTAATACCGAAAACACTAGCAAATTCCTTAGTTATTAGATCATTAGATATTACTTTGTTTAGTTACTTGTGAAAATAAGTATTGTAGGGTTAAGTTAAGCTACTTGCAGACAAGAAAGCTACGCATTTTTAGCTGCAAATCACTGATATGTATACCAAACTAACCTATCCTACCTGAGCCAATTTATCTTTTTCTTAAAATATCAAATACCTACCTAACTACATAGGTACAACCTACTTTATCACTGTTTTGTTTGTACTATCACAGAAGAATAATAAGTACTACGGTACTATGTAATAAAAAACCTGGATAAGAATTTATATTAATTGACAGTTTATTTCATTGAACTGTCTTGTTTTTTTGTGTGTCAAAGATTTATGTTTTGGGAATACTTTTGGTACACATATTTAATCTGTAAAATTGTTAAACATTCACATTGTTAGTATTGTAGCACACATTTAAAATTTAATGAAGTATTACTTATAATGTAGGCTACTATTTATTATTCCAAGAAAATATGTGCCTACATAATTCGTCTGTACAAATATGTAGATAATGAAGGCGTTGGATTCTGGATAAGGGGAACAAAGGACTTGTATTATAATAAATGTTTGTGTTACTTTTATGATGATAACATATTTATTAAATATCACTGGTAAACAACAATGGTTCCCCAACGCTGGAAATATCACTGCATAATAACTTCTCTTCTTTCATATTTATGTTTAATAATAAATTGTTGAAGACACTATTAAGAGTACCTAATAAATATTGGCTATAGGGAATGATGTTATAAGCAAGTGGAAGAATAGAGATAATGATAAGATCGTAAAAAGTAAGCATAAGTCACAAAAAGGGGCCTATCAATGTATGTATATTCTGATAAAAAGGTACAGCTAATAATGCTCTTGACGTATTACTGTGGTCTGTCGTGTAATAAAATGCTGTAAACGGATAAGGTAAATATATTTTCTAAATAAATACTCTGTGATACATATTCATTGTTTCATTGTTCAAGAAATCAACTCGCGCAGATACGGCGTTACGTTGAAACTGGTTACATACTTGACCACGTTGCTTACGGCGAGAATCAAGAACGTCGTCAGCACTGGAGACTCGTATAATACTGAAATTAAAAGAAATTGTGTTATTTTAATGGTTTTGTATCATGACTTAGTTAAAGGCAGTTGTTTTGTTACTTTTGTGATATAAATAAAACTTTCCTGAAGATACTACATTAACTTCTTCCCAGCATGTATTTTTAAGTAGGTAACATTCTAATAAATAATTAAAAAACAAAAATATTACAGATTATCTATCTAGGTTAGAGCCTAGATAGATAATCTGTATTTTTGTTTTTGTATTTGTATGTGTGTTACCAGTGATAACTTATGGCTCGGAAACGTGGCCTCTCACTATAGGCCTTATACAGAAGCTCAAAGTTGCACAGCGTGCTATGGAGAGGGCTATGCTTGGTGTTTCTTTGCGAGATCGAATCAGAAATGAGGAGATCCGTAAACGAACCAAAGTCGCTGACATAGCCCGACGTATTAGCAAGCTGAAGTGGCAATGGGCAGGGCACATAGTACGCAGAACTGACGGCCGATGGGGCAGAAAGGTTCTGGAATGGAGGCCGCGTACCGGAAAACGCAGCGTGGGACGTCCACCTACAAGGTGGACCGACGACATCGTAAAGGTAGCAGGGAAGCGCTGGACGCAGGCCGCTACCAATCGATCAACATGGAAAGCATTGGGGGAGGCCTATGTTCAGCAGTGGACGTCCTGTGGCTGAAATGATGATGATGATGATGATGATGATTTCGAGGGTAAAATAATAAAAATAACATCCATTCATTCATTCAGTATGTGTCTGTTTGAAATACTACCTACCCACATCTTTGTAGATTACAAAACTGGATACCCATTAAACTCATTTTTGTTTTTCAATAGGAAATTTATGAAACCCAACCCACCTGTGAAAACATTTGTGAACATTACGATGCTGTATCCAAGCACAAGAGCATATTGTATTAACTTGGTCTCCAGTGAAGCAGCATTTCCCCATACAAGCATTGGAAGTGTAAACAGAATGCTCACATTGGCCAATGAAAACCCTTTCAAGATTCTTGTAAATGTAACTGGAACAAAATATAATAAATTGATTAATATGCGACCTCTTGAAAAGTAAGGTAAGGAGTTTTACTCAATTTATAATGTATTTTTTATCAAACTATGTATAATGTATGTATCTATGAGATTAACTTCACTTACCTGTATTCAGTGAAAAACATGTGTCTTGTATTTTCATCAAACTGTTAACAAATAGTATGAACATTACAATTCCTGTAACAAAATAGAAAAAGCAAATTAATGTTAGGTAAATTATTAAGAGAATAATGTAAGCCCAACAGTTCGGAGGATCGCAGGCAGGTTTGTAAGTATAAATTAATTGATAACTAACTAACCAGAAAAAGTGGCTATGAATCGTACATAGAAATCCTTTTCCCAAATAAATAAGTCAATATCATCTGTTTTCTCCTCCAGGTCCCACGCCCAGCATTTGTTCTTGAAACTCAGTGGAACCATTTCCTCCGGAATGTTTCTGGAATGTAAGTTACAGTAATTAGATTAGTTAAATCGTAGATAATCAGGCATAAATACATTAAAGGGAATAGTGGTAACTTAAAACTTAATTATCTAGTACATAATACTTGGTTGATTTTTAAATTGTATTGTGACAATCAATACTTACAAGTAGGTAGAGTTTTTGTGTAGACCACAGATAGAGTTGATGACAATGCTGAACAAACTGTCGTTCCTCCATTCTCCATAAGTTTCAAGAAGCGTCAAGATGATTAAAAGCTTCCAATAAGACTGTAATTTGACAGGATAATTTTATTAAAACTATTCATAACATTACTTGTGAATTTGGTATGAATTTATAGGTTAGTTAGTTTTGCAGGGCAATTGAATACCGGACTTAGCCTCATGATTGGGCTATTGTGCGGTGAATAGGTATAATTAATACCAAATTCACAAGAAGATTCACTGTTCAGTAATATTGTATGATTTGTTGTAGATTTGAATAGGTAAGATTGTGTAGATACTTACTAGAATTAGCTAATAAGATATTAGTAGATTATGGAAGCTTACCTTAAACTCAGTATTGTACAAGACATGCCTTTGAGCCTCTCGGGACATTAGCACAATGTCAATCATTACTATGACCGGGTCATATTCTATGTATTTATCCACAATTCCCTTGCATATCTCCTAAAGAACAAAAGTTAAGATACAAATGTGGATGAGTTTATGTACAAAATATATTAGAAATGTTTAAATCTATCTTAAATTTGTAAAAAAAATCATTATAAATCGCCGGAAAAGTTACGTACACATTTGGTTAATTTCAGCACAGAAGGGCCGTAACTTTTGAACAACGCTGCGGCCGGTGCTCCGCAATTAACACATCTGTATTGTTTATCTTCGGTTTCCATCTTATTTCATTTAGAAAACGATACTTTTCAACAATTTTGCAGTTCTTCAGCCAGCTGATGCTGTTGGTTGGTTTGTTTTTATCTACTAACTGTCAATGTCAATTGTTATAGTGACGTATTTACTCTGTTATCGATATTAGATTATTCTTTCGTCGCGGCGTAGTGTTACGACTTTACGATACGATTAAGACGACGTTGAAAAAGATAAGTGTTGAACGGCAAATAATTATTTTTTGGGATTTTGGGATTCATCCAGTGAAAATTGTATGTCAATTCACCACCACTCATTTACACATTGTAGCATCACTTGAGTGTTGAGGTTGACGATTGAAAATAAATTATAATACAAGAAATACAATTCAGCGAAACAAAAGCTTAAATAACTTTCTTAAATAATTATTAAGTAAACCCGTTTTTCTAACAACGATTCGGTAACAACAAGTCTAATTTTATATCGATAAATCTGCGTCGTAGTGTATGCTTACCACTAGTCGTTGCCTGACAAGTGCGTTCTGTTCACAACTAAACTGAATATTAAAAACAATTTAATTATAGATTGATCTAGTTATTAAAACATAATTATTTTACAGTAAGGTTAATAAATATTTTCAATAATTTTATGGATTAGATTAAGATTCACAATACGATTTTTAGTTTCCCGCGAAACTGAACGAGAAGTCTTGCTTTGTTTCGTAAGATGGCGGTGCAATAGTATTTTCCTCAATCGGGACTTCTTGGTGGAAAATTGTAGCGTATATTTAGCCGTTAAGTTTTATTTTCTGAAAGTGTTTAGCCGAAATTTTTTTAATATTTAAGTTTAGGATAATTGACAAAACAAATCTGAAGACTTGGCTGTATGGCGTAATGCCTTTGCATTTTCCTGCAATAGGAAAGAATCAAACAAAAAAAATTCTTCATCCGAATCAGTGAGCATCTTACCAGTGGGTAGACACTTCTCATTCAAAAACTAGTCTCTATATGTAGCAATTGATATACAACCTTATCCCTTAAGCAATAAAGTGCATTTTGGATTGATTTCACTACAGCAGGGGAACCCGCGGATCAATACCACCATACTAAAAATAATTGTTAGTGTCCTTATGTTGGTAGTATTGTTAGTTTGACAAATGAAAAAAAATGTCTGTCAATTGAGTTTGAGTTTTTAACCGGCGAATTGATTCGTGTGAAGTTATTTTCTCAGATTTGGTGCAATATTACTGTAAATAAACTTTTCTGTCGTTTACGTTGAGTTGATTAAGTTCCTCCGTATCGGGCGTGATAAAGTTTGCTGTTCAGTGTTATGTTTTTTGTGAGATAGAGACTCTTTTAAATAAGCTGTGTTTCAACTTCTACAGAAGTTTAAACTCTTATTTACTTTTCTGTTTAATGGGTATGTTATCTACTTACTTGAAATATTAGATCTATTACAAATCTATTATTCATTAAAAACAACCCTATGTGATGAAAATGTAAATGTACTTTCAAAACTGGTAAATGCATGAACCAGGGCATTGACACTGGTTGGAGAGAAATTATAGGCTTTGTTTAATTAATACCTATTTCATTTTAGGCTTCTACTGATAATGGAGAGTAGAAACAACAAGAAGTGCGTTATTTGTAATAAGAGGCGAAGTCGTGGTGGATCACCCTTACTTTTGAGTAGGTTTCCTCTGGATTCTGACCGGTAAGTTTCTAATAACACTCATTTATTACAAGATAATTTTACTGATTGTGTAAACTTAAAGGCTGGGATTAATATTTTTAATCATACAGTAAATAACCATAACCAATTTTTAATTTCAGTATTTTGTTTCGTACTCTGTAAATGAATTGCATAACAATACTAAAAGAAATTAGTTGATGAATAAATTTCAGTTTGTTATTCTTTTTCTTTTCTAATAGGTATTTCTTATTTCAGTTGTCGAATGTGGGTTAAAAATGCTGGCATAGAAGACTTAGCATATGTACCTATTGAAAAGTTACACCAACTGAAGTTTGTTTGTGGTGGGCACTTCACTCCTGAATCCTTCAATGCCAAAGGAACTCGGCTGAAGAACTCAGCTATTCCAACACTGGAATTGAGCAATCCCATCTTGCCAGATGAAGTTTTGACAGAGTTTCCTCTTCATGTAAAAGACTCCAATAAAGAAAACCTCAAGACAGGTATGATGATGACTTCAATTATTTTTTTTAAATTTAATTTACTATCAATTTTTCTGAATTATTTAGATGTCTTAATTAATTTTCTTTGGTTTCCAAAACAAACCAACCGAATGCAATTTAACAAGGTTCTTTCTTTGTAACCACAAACATGTGTTGTATGCTTATCAATAAATAATATATAATTTCAATTATTAATTATATCTATACTTTGTTACAGTTCTTTATGATCATTCATATTGCATTCCAAAGAAGTCAAATCCAGTTGAACGAGGTATGTTTATCTAAAATTATACTAATAATATAAAAAGGAAATATTTAATTGTTTGTTTGTATTTGATCGGCTCCGTAACTCGAAGCCAAGATAGCCTAAAGTGCGGGTTAGAACCCCACAGCTTGAATATTGTAGTAAACCCACTCGTAACACAATTTAGCTTAGAATGTGTGTTGAGTTAGAGGGACTTTAGTAATTTGTGTAATACAAATTCTTCAAAAAAAGTACCGGACCAATTTGAAAAATTTTAGGCAATCTACATTAATTAGCCAGGTCAGCTAGTTTAATAATATTTATAAGCTAGTAATTTTTAATGTGAGCAAGACATGTACTAGACTGATTGTACCCTAAAGTTGGGTAAGAAAAGAACATGACATTTTATTACCCAATTCACATTTCATTATCTGCTTTCAGTTCCCCTTACAACTACAACCAAACAACTAAATTCAACATGTTTGGGAGCTGTGGATATACCAGATTCTGGTATTTCTGCGAAAACAACTTTTGAACCTCTTCCTTCTACTTCCAGTGCACCAGAACATATGACCTATAAACCCATTACTCATGGTAAGTGTACAAACTAATTATTTACCTTCTAAAATATGCCTTCCCTCAAACTAAAGAATGCCACCCTGGATGCGTTCTGCAGTCTGCAGTCAGGTCAAAATGAACTTATATGTACAACATTCTAGGTTTCTGTACATTTTATATTAATGCTATTTGACCGTGCGGATACGAACAAAGAACGCAAAGCACACGTGACTGATTGCCTTATCACGACCACTTACAGATTGTCTTGACATACCCGCAGACCGCATCCAGAATGCAGAACATTAAAACCTCTAAATGCCTTTAATTTAATATTATGTCATTGTTATTGAAGGTGGGCCCACGCTTCATATTTTATGAGAAGAGCTATCATTATCCTGTCTTTGCATTTTTTTAAAACTTGATAATGATTGATTGATTTGGAAATAATATGTTTCATAAAACAACAAAATAAATTTTAAACTTATTTGCATATTTATAATATTTCAGATGATAAAAACATTTGCCATCAAGATGCACAGGCAGAAATATTAGTCCACAGTTATAAAAGACCTAAGAAAAACATTGAAATGAAAGGTAAGATAAAACATACCTAATTTAAAAAACTAAGTAAAATTGCTGATTAATTAACCAATATTCAATTCAATTTGCTTTAATGTTGTTTTTTTTACTAATGGAAATGTTTTTATTACAGACACTTCATCAACATTTACAATTAAAGAGAAGAGGCTTTGGCGACAGTTACAAAATGCAAAAAAAACAATAAGGAATATAGCGAAGTCAAGAGTGAATTTAGACAAGTTAGATTCGGAAGTGCTGACATCGTTAGTAAAGGATGTAGTGCAGAATAACAAAAAAAAGTCACAAGGAAAAAGGTGGACTTTAGCCAACAAAATATATGCTTTGGCTATATTTAAACGGTCCCCTAAAGCATACCGCTATATGCAAAAGCTGTTTACGCTACCAAGCACTAAAACGCTCCAAATGATTTTAAAAAATATACCAATGGAGCCTGGTATAAATAAAAATATAATTGATATGTTAGAGGCAAAAGCATCAAGTATGCCAAAGGAAAATAAATATTGCTCGTTAATATTTGACGAGATGGCGTTAAAGAAACGGATAATTTATAACGAAATTGCTGATAAAGTGGATGGCTACGTGGATTATGGTGAGGGCGAGAACATGGGACGAGAAAAGAAAATTGCAGACCATGCGTTAGTGTTTATGATACAGGGTGCTAAACATAAATACAAACAATATATTGCGCACTATTTTGTGGAAGGCACAATATCAACAGCAAAACTGGCAAAAATTATATCGGACATCATCAAAAAATTAAAAGAAATCGGATTTAAAAAATTAAAAGACAACAGTTTGTGATCAGGGATCTACAAATATAGGAGCTCTTAACATGTTAAAAAGAAACTGTGGACAAGGCATAGATAGCAACTTTTTCTCTGTAAATAATGACAAAATTTTTATAATCTATGACATCCCTCACTTGTTCAAATCATTACGAAACAATTTCTTTAAAAGTGGAAATATGTCTTTCGATGGAAAAATTGCACAATGGAGGCATTTGGTAGTTGCAGAAGAACACAACAGATTTTTTAAATTTTAAAAAACTGAATAGTACCATTGTAAATCCAACATTCAAAACTAAGATGAGGGTGAAGTATGCTGCGCATGCTCTGAGTAATACCGTGGCAGCTATTTTAAAAATGATGGCATGGAAAGAAGTTTCTGATTGCAATGATACAGCATTTGTGATTGAACAGTTAGATAAACTATTTGATTGTACAAATGGTCCATCATCTTTAAATGACGTAAAGAAAGGGATCCGGGAAAATGTTTCCACATCAAGTAATCACATTGAGTCTTGGACCTTTTATACTGATAAGTTAAAAACCATAAAATTTATAACAGCAGAAAACACGATACTAAAAAATGTTAAATGCGTAAAGGGATATCAAATATCTATCAAATCCTTAAACGATATTTGGGAAAAGTTAAAGAATGAAGGGTTTAAATATATGAACCTTAGACAGTTTAACCAAGACTCTCTGGAAAACTTATTTGGAATCATTAGGCAACACAGTGTAACCAATAGAAATCCCACTATCACGCACTTTACTGCAGCGCTTAAAACAAGCATGGTTACTGGGCTGAAAGTGCCTCATAGCAGAAGTGCTAATTGTGAAGCAGACAACAATAAACATATGCTGGAATATAAAGACATTTTAAAAACTAATTTAAAAACAACAGAAATAAAAATTAATGTTCAAGATTCCACAGACACTGAATTTTATCCTGTGTTGTCTATCCCGGACCCTGAAAACTTAGAACAGCCCATTGAAAATTTGTGTAGCCTTGAAAACCAACCAGTAGTATATGTAAGCGGGTATTTAGCTGCCAAACTATTACAGAACAGTTCTTGTTTAATTTGTGAAGAGTGTTTGAGCGTGAAAACTCCTGTTGACAATGATTTGTATGCATATATA
Source organism: Ostrinia nubilalis (assembly GCF_963855985.1). Taxonomy (NCBI): domain Eukaryota; kingdom Metazoa; phylum Arthropoda; class Insecta; order Lepidoptera; family Crambidae; genus Ostrinia; species Ostrinia nubilalis. Next base: position 17,243,923 of record NC_087094.1, read on the forward strand.
TCTCTTCGCGAATGGTGGCATGATAAAAAAAGTCTCGTTTATCCAACAATTCAATTATGTACCACCGTAAATGAAGCTAAACAATTTTATCATGACCATATTGCCGACCAGATATATATGGAAAATGTTGGAAAATTCATTTTCTTAATGTTGAGTACAAATTGTAATTTTAGTTGGTTTAAATGTCAACAACATAATAAAGAAATTTATGATAAGATGTTTAAAATATTAAGTTACCTTTTTCTAAGAAAAAGTTGTAAAATCATTAATGACAGCTTCATAAAAAGTGAAAACAATTTTGCTGACAAAAGTAAAAAAGCACAGCAACAAAGCATTGAAAAGTAATCTTGAGGCTGAGGTTCGATCAGCTGATAAGAAAATTAAAGATGTTTATAAATAAAAATCCTATTTTTTCTTAGAAAAAGTTGTGAAAATAAAAGTTTACAAAATTATCATTTCTGTACTTTGTTATAATTTTCAATAATTCCTCATGCCTACAACTGCTATGTCATGTTCAATACTTATTGTAATATACCTATTTTATTTCGAAATAAATAATTTACGTTACAAAACTTCGTTTTACTTACACATAGTATAAAATAAAAATAGTAATCATTAAAATATTGAAGGTTCCTATACTAGATATCGATATGCAATTACAACCCTAGCAAAGTATCGATAATCGATAAGTTATTACGAACGTCACTAATACTGTCAGAAAATAAGGCATTATGTTGGTAGCTCCGCCCGTAGTTTGTGCGGTTGGTAAAGATTTGCGGGTCGTTCTCTAAAATGCATATGTGTGCGTGAGCTCAAAAAATATCTATGGAGTGCCGTCTCTTACTCTTTTATGCTCTTTGCATCTTACCCGCGTATTTTTTTTATTTTGTTTTATCACACAACGCGAACGTAGTCTCTTCGAAATATTAATCGTAATAGAAGTTTCTACGTTGTAATTGATTGATATTCGCTGGTTGTTAGCTGCAAATGGCCAAGATCCTCGTCTCTCCTCGTGTACTAAGTAAGTCGCTTTGGAAATTGTGAAAAGTTTGTAAAATCACCGGCCACCGCACACTAAGAAATTATCCATCCATCGTCTTCTCGATGTAAAAATTGTTGAAAAGCGAGTAAGTTTTTACTCTAAGAATCGGTGTTATTGGTTTGCACGTTCATTTTTAATGAACAAAAGAAAAACAGGTTTTCCGTCGATTTTACCACTTACCACCAATAAAATTTGTTCTACAGGTCCTGAAATAGTGACAAATAGCAGTGAGGTCATGAACAATGTTGGTGTAAAAGGCGAAATTTATTTCCCGCTTGTAAAAGTTATCCGCGGCGGGTAGTTGAAACCTGTTGAAACGGACTATCCCAGTTGCAACAAAATCGAGCAGCGAATCGTCAATGGAGGTAAGTCATTAATTTTAAAGTTAAACTCTAGATAATTCGTACGGAATATTATTATGGTTGAGAATGAGACTTTGTTCATACGTTTTCAAACTTGTGGTTCGGTTCTCATTGGTGTGACGTGGCGTGGTTGGTAAGAAGTAAGTTACCTACCCTTGTATTGCAAATAAAATTTTAGAATCGCGTTGAATACTGCGTAATTCGCATTTTCAATTTCTCGTCATTACGGTGCCAATTTATTAATTAGCAGTAGTAATATGATAATAGCTTAGCGTAGCTTTAAGTAAGATTTTAATCTTACCCTCAAGTTGCGGCTTTGTTACCCTTTTTTTGTAAAATAAGCATTTTTGTAGAAGGATTTTTGCATAATGAAGGATGGTAGGTAAAGTGGTAACTACCTACCTTTCGTAATGAGTGCTACATCAATTTCTTCCGCAGTGACAAATAGCGCCGAGGCCGCGGACAAGAAAGGGTTGATTGGCGCGATTTGTCTCCCGCTTGTGTATACTGCTGCTACCTACCTACTTAGCTGCGCCCGGCCGTTGCTGCTGCGACCTCCGCTGACTGTAAGTCATTTTTTTTTAAAGTTTTTTTTCTCGGCTTTTTGAATGGCGATGGTGGTTACTGGGGAAGCGGAGCGGAGAAGCTGATGATCAAATAAACAGTGGTGGTTTTATTGGTGAATTTTTACCTCGCTCTAACAAATAGCGCCGAGGTCGCGGACAAGACGCGGTTGAGTGGCGCGGTTTGTCTCCCGCTTGCCTACACTGCTATCGGGGAGCTGCTGCGCCCGACCGGTGCTGCGACCACAGATTAGAGAGTGCTGTGACCTGCGCTGACTGTAAGTTATTCTTTTTTAAGTGTTCGTTTTGTTTTCGGCTTTTTGAATTGCGATTATTAGGTATGTTTTATTGTGCTTCTCTGCTCTGGTTACCCACTCCGCTTCTCCATGTCGCTGCATTGCTCCGCTACTCCGTTCCTCTTCTTTTTCCGCATCTTTTTCTAATTCTTTAATTCCTCATTTCACTTCTCCGCTTCCCGGTTTTTGTATGACTAACTGTGTCCATTTATGAGGAGAGGAGATAAGATGCAATTCTGTTGGAGTTTTTACCTCGCTCACCGCTCCGCTACTTTTGCTATGCTCATGTAGGCAGCCTAATGCTCGCTACATCTAGATGTACATAAACTGTTTTTAGAATTATAATAAAACAGTCGTTCTCATTGTTATAATTTTATTCATTTTTGGTTAATTCCTAACTGTATTTCTTCCGTAGTGACAAAAATAGCGCCGAGGTCGCAAATAAGAAGCGGTTGAATGGCGCGATTTGTCTCCCGCTTGAGCCACTCTGCTGCCGCGGGAGCTGCTCCATCTCTAATCTGTGAGCTGTCCCCGGCCGCTGATGCTGCGACCGCACTAATATTGTAAGTTTTTTATTTTTATTTTGTGTGATATTTGATTTGATCATCAGCTTCCCCGCTATGTTTCCCTCATTAGCTTCCCCTCTCTAATAATTCCTCTCTACGCTGCTTTAATCTGCTTCCCCGGTCCGCTACCTGGCTCCGTTTACTTTTTTTTGTATGAATTTAACTACTTTGTAACACCTTGTTTGCTGTAAGAAGAGTGGCGATTTTATGCAATTTTAATAAACCTCGCTCACCGCTCCACCATCCAGCTCCTTTTAGATGTGAACACCTAGATATGAACTGTTTTAGTGTCACAAGAAACGATCATTGTTTTCATGGTTCATTTATTCTAACCATCAATTTCTTCCACAGCGCAGCGACCAATAGCGCCGAGGAAGGAAGGGTTGAATGGCGCGATATAACTCCCGCTTGGACCTACACTGCTGCCGCTGGGAGCCGGTCCATCTCTAATCTGAGAGCTGCCCCCGGCCGTTGATGCTGCGACCGCACTAATTGTTAGTATTTTTTTTTAATTTTGTGTGATATTTGATTTGATCATCAGCTTCCCCGCTGTTTCCCCCATTTTCTTCCCATCTCTAATACCCCGCTCTTCTTCCTCACTACACTGCTTTCCCGGTCCGCTACCTGGCTCAGTTTCCTTGTTTTTTTTTTTTGTAAGAATTTAACTACTTTGTAACACCTTGTCTGCTGATGAAGAGTGGCGATTTTATGCAATTCTATTATACCTCGCTCACCGTTCCACCATCTTTTTAGCCCTTTCAGCACGAGAGAAAAATTTGACGATTTCTAAAAAATCGCGTTAGTTTCTGGGGTCTTTAGGATCTTAGTAAATAGAGAAAAATAGCGAAAAAAATCAGGGGGTGACTTTAACCCCCCTAAACCCCCCCGCACGATCGTATCAATCCGTCATGAACCTATGAATAGCTATTTCATTACAATTACAATTTAAACTAATTTAAAAAAGACATTTTAGATATAACGAGCTTTATTATTCTTCATAAAGACATGATATCGTAATTAGATACTAATTTCTGCAAAAAAAATCAAAAATAGCTCATGGCCCTAACCTAGAACTCTGTCAAAACCTGAATTTTGGGGGTAGTAGCATCTTAAAATATAACATGAGCCTTCGTTTTAAATAATAACTTTTTTTTTTGAATCCCAGATGTCGAGGCTATTATTCAATAACACATGGGGTTAGATATTTTCATAAAAGGGATCATTTTGGTTCATCTATTGGTACTAGAATCCTGGTATCCTCTCGATATTTTCACTGGTGGCTGAAAAATAGTAAATATATCGAACCGTACGATCGATCGGAAGCGTCTTGGCGCGGTAAAATTGATTTAACAATTCACTAGATTTTTTCAAAGTCGAACGCACTTTCGTATTATTCTGTGCTGAAAGGGTTAGACAGGCATCCTGTGGACACCTAGATATGAACTGTTTTAGTGTCACAAGAAACAATTATTGTTTTCATGGTTCACTTATTCAAACCACCAATTTCTTGCACAGCGCAGCGACAATAGCGCCGAGGAAGGAAGGGTTGAGTGGTGCGATATAACTCCCGCTTGTGCTACACTCTTGCCGTGGGTAGCTGCTCCATCTATAGTCAGTGAGCTGTCCCCGGCCGCTGATGCTGCGACTTGCGCTAACTGTAAGTAATTGTTTTGGAAGTTTTTGTTTTTTCTGGCTTATCGATGGCGATCATTATGGTTTTTTTTGGAGCGGGGATGTAAATTATCAACTTCCCTGCTCCTTTACCACGCTACGCATCCTCGCTCCGCTTTACACTCCGCTTCCCCGCTCTGTTTCCACACTGCTTCCCCGCTCCGTTGCTTCGTTCCGCCAAAGTAAATACAAATGACAACACGGCGCAACACCCCGCTAATCCCCGCTAAATTTTGTCAGTGTGTGCGTGCGCGCCGCATACGTATTGACGCGCTCACATACAATCCGCGCTCGGTGCGTTTCTATGAAGATGACCTACTCATTTTTATTTACTCTGGTTCCGCTTTCCGGTTTTGTTTGAATTTTACTCCCTGTCAACTAAGTAGAGGAGCATAGAAAATGCAATTCTATTAGTAGATTTTTCGGTCACCGCTCCGCTACCTTGCTGCATTTGTAGTTGGCCTTAATGTGTATTACTGGTATGACACCCAGATGTAAGCTGTTGTTACGGTTCATTACTATCCTAACCGTCAATTTCTTCCGCAGTGACAAATGGCGCCGAGGTCATGCACAAGAAAGAGTTTAATGGCACGATTTGTCTCCCGCTTGCCTACACTGCTGCAGCGGGTATAAGCTGTCCCCGGCCGTTGATGCTGCGACCCTTACTGACTGTGAGTAGTCATTCTTTTCGAAGTTCATTTTTCTCGCCTTATTAAATGGCGATGGCTACCATCAGAGTAAATAAAAATGAGTAGGTCATCGTCATAGAAACGTTTGTATGTGAGTGCGCGCCAATACGTATGCAGCGCGTACGCACTCACTGACGATGACCTACTCATTTGTATTTACTCTGCTACCATCCAAGCTTCGATTTGCGCTCCGTTTCCCCGACACGCTTCTACGACGTTCCGCTTCCCTGCTCCGCTGCTTCGCTCCGCTTCCCGATTTTGTATGCACTTAAAATAATTTGTAACTCCCTGTCTACTGAAGAGGAGCAGATATTTTAAGCAATTCTATTGGTGGATTCTTACCTCGCTCACCACTTCACCATATTATGACTCCTTTAGACAAACAGCCTAATCTGTGCTACATCCAATTAATAATTATTATTCTTTTAGTAGCACAAGAAGTCAGGTTGTTGTTACGGTTCATTTCAAAGAAAAAATCCCATGGCCTATGTACCTACTGAATAAAATATTTGAATTTGAATATTTTTCTCCGCAGTTACAAATAGCGCCGAAGCCGCGGAAAAGAAAGGCTTGAATGCGCGATTTGTTTCCCGCTTGCCTACACTGCTGCCGCGGGTAGATGATTCCGGCCGGTGGTGCTGCGACCATCACTGACTGTGAGTAGTCATTCTTTTAAAACCCGGTCCGTGAGCACGTAGAATTTTGTCCAATGACCCATCTACCCATCCTTATCGCTCGCGCGTAATTATATTGCTGTCGCGACTGTGCGACGCCCGCCCGCAGTGAGTGTGCGAGCGCGATAGCAACATAATTATAGGTGTACCAGAATCTCATGGCAAACAAAAATATTGGAAAAGTGTGTTTTTCATATGGCAATTGTCTATGGTTTAATTGTCACCTGTCAAAGAAAATTATGAAATCTGTCAGCCGCTGCAAAATTTTTGTAATCTCTTCTTGACTATTTGTTATTTTTCTGAAAAAGTCGAAAAAGTTCAAGCAACGCATATTGTTTTCAATGTGAATTGTAAAATAAGGCATAATAATTCAAAGTCAATCTTTGATTCTAAAGCGCGTCGTCGAGTTGACAGTAAGTTGGACTGAAATGTTTTGATACATTTAGTTTATTACCCAACTGCTTCAGAAGGAGGGTTGTGTTTTTTTATATTATTCTTACTTAATAGCTGCTTTATCGGGGTTTTCAGGTATATCTCACAAATTGGTGCAGATGTTATGACCATGTAAAGAAAATTGAAAAAGATTTCATCAAAGCAAGATTGAATAATGGAGAAGTTTCCATTAAATAAACTTGAAATAAATATAAGTAAAACTTATAATAATTGTGAAATAATCATGAAAATATCTCTACAAATAAATAAGTTACAGGGCCCTAAAGTTGCGCATAACTATTCACGCCATTTTGATCGGTGTATTCACGACAGTCATTCGGAGTACAAACAGTAAATTACCCCTGATCCAGCCAGTGCTGTTGTCAGGTTCATTTTTTTAAATCTAGCAGTTTTTAATTTTTCAGCTAGGGTCACTCAAGATTCTTTCTTAGTAAAATTTTGTAACCTTTTTTCAAAATATCCCAGACCTGGCCATATACAAAAAGAACGGCACCGCCTATGTTTCAGTTCCACGCGAAAAGTAGGTAATATAAATAATTTATTTCTCAGACATTTCTTGATCGATTTAAAAAAAAAACTTCACCGTCTTTTTAGTTTTGGTATATATTTTAATCCCATTCAGAGAAATATAGTCTTTTTAACATCAGGAACTTCTCCATTGAAATGCTGGAAGACCAATTTATTTACAGTACCTCTTTATCTTGATCATCTGTCTATTGAAGAACAAGAAATGCAAGTGGAGTTCTTAGAATCGCTTTCTAGTTCTGAATGAAGTGATAAGTTAAAAGTATGATGCATAATAAAATTTGTTACTTAAAATAATATACGATTTATTTAATTTCCAAGACATTTTCCTATGTTAAAAACCTGATGTCTAACAACATTCTTCATACACATACCTACCTAAAATGTATATTCGTACTTCATGTTCATTAATATTAAAGTAATAAAAGTAAAAAATTAAACAGTATCAAGATCGTTTATTCCAATTTCCCCAGTATTGCTCTCAACAAAGTTTATTTTCCCTATTTGCCATGAGATTCTGGTACACCTATACGCGCGAGGAATAAGGATGGGTAGCTAGGGGTCATTGGACAAAATTCTACGTGCTCACGGACCAGACATTTTATTCTTGGCTTGGCTTACCAATATTTAGCGCCCTCTATTTACTTATAAGCAACTTTTGTGAAGCGCCATCTATGGTTCTTCCTTTCTTACTGAACTACCGGGAGTCGGGACAAACTAATTCTTACAATGCACCATAGATGGCGCTACATCTGTGCGTGCTGCTTTCTAACGATCAGTAGCCATTAAAACAAGATCCTACCTACTGCGTGTGGAAATACAAATACCAACAATACCGTCGCCAGAGTTTTTCTTGCCAACAGCTTTTTTATTCGATTAACAGCTTCCTTGCTCTGCATCCACGCTACGCATCCTCGCTCCGCTTACCCGCTCCGCTTTCTCACTTCATTTCTCCGATAAACCCGACACTCCGTTACCCCGCTCTTAGATTTGTACAAATTTAACTAGTTTGCAGCTCCCTGTCCATTGAATTATCATTATCATCATCATTTCAGCCATAGGACGTCCACTGCTGAACATAGGCCTCCCCCAATGCTTTCCATGTTGATCGATTGGTAGCGGCCTGCGTCCAGCGCTTCCCTGCTACCTTTACGATGTCGTCGGTCCACCTTGTAGGTGGACGTCCCACGCTGCGTTTTCCGGTACGCGGCCTCCATTACAGAACCTTTCTGCGCCATTGAATAATGTATTGTATTACACCCAGATGTAAGCTGTTCTTTTCCTAACCGTCATTTTCTTCCGCAGTGGCAAATAGCGCCGAGGTCGGGGTTTTCTCGGGGTTTTTGAATAGCGATCATTCAGTTTTTACAGTTACATTAAGTAGGGCAGGTGACCCGGTTTTGGCCATTTTAAGAATTTTGTAGACTTTGAGGCTATATCATTTTACAGTTTTTGTTATCACGGACTTATTTCTTGTAAAAAGTGATTAAATATATTTAGATCTAGCCTAAGGATACATTTTTTTTCATAATGATTCAATGGAAAAATAGTCCTGTAGAAAAGAAAAAAATATGGGAATTTGTGCCATTTTTGGCCAGCTTTACCCCATTTCTGGCCACAGTCATGTGCCAGTTCTGGCCATCAAAATTCATCAAAAATAAAAAGCAGATAATTCAAAGTAATAAAAAGTTTATTCGAAAATAGCATATTTTACGACCATTAGTCTTTATTTAGAGAAAAATAGCTAACATAATATTGACGACAAATCTATTATACTTATAATAAATCTGTAAAGAGGTCAATTCTGTACATTAAATATAATATTTTCAAAATAACTAGGTATCAGGGGGTGATTAGTGATCGATACTGATGCCAAAAATGCAATCAGTAAAATTTTTGTCTGTCTGTCTGTCTGTCCGTCCGTCTGTATGTTCCTTATAGAAACAAAAACTACTCGACGGATTATAACGAAACTTGGTAAATTGTTCTTCATACTCCTGGGCAGGTTATAGTATACTTAGGAATTCCCACGGGAACAGGAATTAGCGGGAAAATCCTTTTGTATGAAAAATTTAAACCGTTTAAGATAACCGCTTGCAAATTTCAAGCGTCTAACTTAAAAGGTTTAAATTTTTCATACAAAAGGATTTTCCCGCTAATTCCTGTTCCCGGTAGCATGCAGGTAGCCAGGTACCTTAGTAAACTTAAAGCTTAGTTACAACAGGATATTGCAAAATTCCCACGGTTACGGGAGTTAGCGGGAAAAAACATTTGTATGAAAAAATCTAAACCGCGTAAGATAAATGAAGGGGGTAAAACGGGATCCACGCGTACGAAGTCGCGGGCGGCCGCTAGTATGAATTATAATATCTCAGCTTGAATTGAAATTACAATTAAGGAGATCAATATTAACCTATAGTATAGGTTTTATGCGGTGAGTACTGGAACAATTTTCTTTTCACAACACCGATTTTTTTTAGTATTTGGTTTCGATGGAGGCATTATAATCGTAACTCTGAAAATGAATAGATTACTTATATCAAAATAGCTAAGTAATTAAATTGAAAAATCACGATAAAAACTAAATGGCCAAAAGTGGGGTTCTACGTGCACCACTTTTGGCCAGTCATGTGGCCAAAGATGGGAAAATTCAATTATTCTGGCTCCATTAGTGGCCACCTCTCATAAACCCACTTAATAAACAAATAGCGATAAAATTTCATGAGAACCACTTAGACAGTGTATTCTTTATTAAGGATTAACATCAACATTTAAAAAAATAAGAAGGATTTAAAAAATAATGATTGTTTACTCACCCGCTCGCCTTAGCCTTTTTGCTAAGACTTAAAACAATTGACGCTTCTCAAAAAATAATGACTTGTTGGATTGAAGTGAAGCTTGACACATCAAAGCTGTTAACGCTATCAGTGTTGCTAATATTAGATATTTTTATTCCCGTAAACCATAGAGTAATTGTCTTTGCCTTAGTTATAACGATTTGAAGTTCTAAATGGCCACAAAGGGGTCGGTGGCCACAACCGGGTCACTTGCCCTACGGGATCATTACTGCCTACCAATCTGCTTAGCTCATTCGTATCAATAATATACAGGGTGTCCCGTAATGTAACGTCAAGCCGGAACTGGGTGTTGAGGCAAGTTGTGCTGGTTATCAGAAAAATATTAAAAAAAATCTATGTGGCATATTTTAAAAATAATAGGCATTTAAAAAAAATCAAAAAATTCTACTCCAGGTGACGGTCCTTTTGCTCGTGTTGCCACAAATCTTCACTTTTTCCAAATTTTTTTTTTTGTTATGTAACCCTGAATAATGCTTCTCTAAATTGTTATCAAAATTACAAAACCAGCTGCTCCAGCTTGGATGAAAAAAATACATTATTCCCAAAAAAAAAATTCAAAATAAAAATTTTGCCTAGTTTAAACTGACTGTACTGAAAAAAAAATGTACTACGCGAGTGTGGCAAGTGACGTCATAATTTGGCGCATTTAGTAAGAATTCCAAAATGGTATAACACTTGGTAAATTTTTGCTATAATTGTCGACAATTTTTGGTTTTTTGGAAATAGTCCCGTTTTTAACTTTATCTACCTTGGTTAAAAATTATTATTCTAATGTGCCCAAAATTCACCATGACAGTAATTAGTAGTTGACATACTGTGACAAAAGTCACCCGTGCGCGCGCGCCTTTACTACCTGCTCTGCCTGCACTTGTACTTGGTAACAGGGATAATAAGGATATGAAGTTTCGGTTATGGATACGGTTACGGATATTAGAATAATATTATACCGGTTTCGGTTACGGTCACGGATATGAAATCATTTCAGATTATCCGAAAGTCTCGGATAATTTCGGTATCGGAATTATTAGAATTTCAAAAATGTAGGTATAATACAAATAGCAAGATGCTGCGTGAGCGTGACCCACATAGCTACTTTATGTACCAACTAAGACGACACCTATGTATGATAAAGGTAAAACAGGCTGGCATATTAGATGGTGCCAGCGAATGCCAGACAAGTTGGTAACAAATATTAAGATTTAAGGTACAATTCCAAGACGGGCCGCAGACCGCAAACTGCAACCGCAAACTGCAAAACTATGAAATCGGCAGCGCGGCATTGCAGCTGTGGCGTGTATACTGCAGATTTCATAGAGTTTTGCAGTTTGGCCTTTATCCGAAACTATCCGTAACTTTTGAATCAGTTTCGGTTATGGTTATGGATATTTTTTTATTTCGGATATCCGATAGTTTCGGTTACGGTTACGGATATCCATAACATCCCTGCTTGGTAAGATGGCCGTCTCCGTCCCGCTCATACCTTTTAAAATGGCTTCTCCACCTCACTTAAGCCAGAAACTTGAATTTTGGGCACATTAGAATAATATTTTTAACCAAGGTAGATAAAATTAAAAACGGGATTATTTCCAATAAACAAAAATTGTCGACAGTTACAGCAAGATTTTACAAAGTGTTATACCATTTTGGAATCCTTACTAAATGCGCCAAATTATGACGTCACTTGCCACACTCGCGTAGTACAATTTTTTTTCAGTACAGTCAGTTTAAACTAGGCAAAATTTTTATTTTGATATTTTTTTTGGGAATAATGTATTTTTTTCATCCAAGTTGGAGCAGCTGGTTTTGTAATTTTGATAAAAATTTAGAGAAGCATTATTCAGGGTTACATAACAAAAAAAAAATTTGGAAAAAGTGAAGATTTGTGGCAACACGAGTAAAAGGACCGTCACCTGGAGTAGAATTTTTTGATTTTTTTAAAATGCCTATTATTTTTAAAATATGCCACATAGATTTTTTTTTATATTTTTCTGATAACCAGCATAACTTGCCTCAACACCCAGTTCCGGCTTGACGTTACATTACGGGACACCCTGTATAACTATGTAGGTACTATTTTATGTAATGGAAATCCTTGGGAGAGGCCTTTGTCCAGTAGTGGACGTCATAGGCTGAAACGAACGAACGAATACCTACTATTTTATAGACTGAGACTGACCCTTGAAAAAGAGGCTGACAAATAGTTACTGAGATTCTTGCGCTACCTTTTCTCAGTACTGGCACATTAATGTCTCGAAGCAGTGGAAGAGTTAATTTTGGGACGAGTAAAAGTGCTTTTTAGAAGTCTACTTACAAAAATAAAATTAGTTTTATGAGTTTATTATGTTTCTGTGAAATATTAATACAATGAATGTGGGCTACACTTAGATTAAAACGGTTTTGTTATACATAATTATACTTACACTTAATACGCTACCAACCGTGCGATGTGGAAGTCATTGGGGGAGGCCTATGTTCAGCAGTGGACGTCCTATGGCGCTATGGCTGAAATGATGATGATGATGATGATTATACTTGTGTTTTTATTTTGTACCTACTTGTTTGTACCTTTTTATTTCTTTCTTTTAATACAGAAAGTAATAAGAGAATAGTTACAAGAAAACAGTTGTTTTAATGGTTCATTTCTAACCATCAATTTCTTTCGCAGTGATAAGTGTGTTCGTGCCTTCATTCCTGCCGCGGGTAGCTGATCCTGGTCGCTGATGCTGATTGCTGACTGGGGTGAGTCTTTTTATTTTTATCAATGTTCTTGTTTTATTTACGGCTTTTTGAATTTTTATTATTATGTGTTTACAGGTACGGTTTTATTTTAGCTACTTTAATGTAGAGTAGGTAGGACATGTGTGTTTTTCAGTATTTTACAGGTGTTTAGGCGGCGTGCTTACTATGTGTGTGTTATTTTTAGCATTTACAGGTCCTTTAGGTTCTAAGTTTTTTTAACAGGATTTTTTTAAACTGGAATAATTTTTACTTAGCAATGTAATATTTTATGATTGTGCATTTTTGCACTGCAGCGTAAATAATACTCATACTGACTTTATCTAAAGTGTTTTCTTATCTATTATGTCTAATCAGATAGACCTACGACCTAACTGCTACCGTTAAATAATTCGGATTTTAGACTTGATAATTAATTTTGTCATCATGAAGTAAATCTGAAGTCAGCCTATTTTATGAATATTCAAACGTACCGTTGCTAATAACAGGAGCGATTCATTAGAATAGGTATAAATTACGTTCGCTGTGACAGAAGACACACGGCCCCATCGGTATAAAGCCTCAGATACACGGGGGAAGTTTGTCGTTTGGCCTTGTAGATTTTCGGCTTACGCGACATGATACGATGAAAACCGCGATCGTGATCTTTTAAAGAATCTAGCCACAAAATATAACAGAAGGTAAACTCATGTATGTACTTCGCTTCGCATACCTGCGCTCGGCCGTCGCGCTAGGGTTGTCTTGTCATGTGTTGCGTTTATTTCGTTATGATAGAAAAATTAAACTTTTAATACTATGAAAGAAAGACAATAACAGATATCCACATTATCGACGTAAATTATGTAGATATGTTTAGTACGTTATTATTATAGTAATAGTTTGCAAACAAATACACGAGAAGGAAGTAGTATGACGTAGTATGTAGTTGGGTGGTTGACACTATTATCCAATAATTCCTAAAAATTGGTAGTTTAAAAAACGAAAATTTAGTTTTTAATGTTGAGTGTAAGCAACTATCTACTTAACAAATGTTATAATACCCCTTTTTTTTGTTCACTCATTTTCGCACAAAAAAAATAATTTCACAAATGCGTGAGCAGCGTCACTCAAGCGAACGCAGTCGCGCCTCGCATTCGTCCGAGACAGTCTTGATAACGCGTACGTGAGCGGTGTCTATGTGTGCGTGGCTCGAGCGCGCTTAGTATGGAGTTTACCTTCTGTTATATTTTGTGATCTAGCTGTCTTTTGATGGCGTATGTTACCGTCGCATTTTTGTAAGAAAATTACGATACAATTATTTTCAGCCGCTTAACTTTTTATCAAATTGTTCTTAGTGTGAATCGCTCATGGTGAATCGTAACTCCGCTTCATTTACGAACGTAGGTAGGTACTCTTACTTTACTAAGCCGTAAAAGTTTTCTTCATTTCCTCTGTTTATTTAGGTATTAGGTACATACACAAAATGAACCCCTGAAAATTTTCCTACGATATCTTGTCTGTTTCATTAATTTTAATTGCTACGAGGAAAGATATTGTTCGATTAACCATATTATTGGCTTTCGAAAGGACGGGAATGCCATAGTCTGGGTACTAATTCTAGATATTTAAAATAGATCTGTTCACTCCAATGCGTGCTAAGCTTTAATCTAGTAAACCAAAGCTCGTGAAATAGGCACTGGAAATTTGCCGTAATCTTAGGTATTCATCTGTAGAGAAGATAGATGATGTTCAGTTCAAGTCAGCCGTGTATTAGGATATTAGATTTACATTTCAGATTAGTGCCTTGTTAGGTCTTTGTTTGACGCGCGCGCTTAATCCGTAGACTAATTCGGTACTTGATGTTATGTAAAGCTCTTGTTAATATACACTCAACATCAAATAAACCGCACCTTCCGCGACGCGAACTTTAAAGATTTTCTTCTGACACAATAATGGTATCCCAACAATATTGGTGTTATTTGAAAGCCCAATAAATGTCTTTAAAGAAAAATACATTTCATTTCTAAATAAATGATTAAGATATACCATAAATGTGACTTGAAAATAGACCTCACTTTGGGCTCACCTATGGGATCAATTAGACCAATTTTTATGGTTATAAAACCAAATAAAGATCTCACGTGTCCTCTTTAACAGAAGGATAGCGATTAATCCCAACTTAACAGTTTTATAATCATAAAAAATGGCTATAGCGTAACTAACTATTTTTTGAAGAAGTGACTCTGGATCCTTGTAAAGACACATTTTTGGGGTAAAAACCTTTCCTTTAATGATATGAAGTTTAGAACTAGGCATTCAAATGGTACCGATGTTGGTGGGAAGTGGGGATGCATAGGGGAGACCTAGGAGAGTTGTGACAGAGGTGAGTTGTGACAAGGACGATTTCTCCTTACTTAATATAGTAGGAAGCTGGTAAAAACGCTTGTTTGTCGCTTTTAAGACGCTCTTCTTGACTAAGTACCTGTGGGCGGCGCTAGAGGCTCGGTTACGTAAATATGACGTCTGTGTACTAAAAAAATGCGAAAAGTAAGTTTTTCGTCAAAATTTTATTTAAGTTTATATCATGTTTTAGTATAATGTGCACTGTTGTGTTATTTTTTCTTAAGTTGCATGGTTATTCAGGTCTCAAAATGTATCACTGATATTTTGTGAGCGCATCCTGTTTAGAAAATAAAAATTATTATTCGAACCAAGTCGTCATTTTAAACACATAGGAGAGTTGTGACAGCCTGTCACAACTCTCCTAGCTTACTTAATTTTTCTGATGGGCCATTTCCACGATGTTTTTAGATGTTTTTTTGTGTGTTAGTAGGTTCATAATTTGTATAATTGCCTGCTGCTACTTTTTTGATTCTGAATGCCTAATAAATATACATGAATGCCATATAGAGGAACTGCTTGTTGGAGTCGAAATATAGGACCTAGCTTATGAAGTGATTAGGTTAAAAAGGGTTAAGGTTTAAAATAATATGCTGCCTTCTGGGTTTACTTCATAAGCCTCTTTCTTCTTAATATATTTTATCTTGAAAAGTTTAGATTGTAAGAGGTCGCACTCTTACAATCTAAACTTTTCAAGATAAAATATATTAAGAAGAAAGAGGCTTATGAAGTAAACCCAGAAGGCGAAGCTCCGTCCATGGATTATACCACCGCGACTATTTTATTTTTACAGAAGAGGAAGAAAATATATTAAGTGACTATATTAGCTAAAAAATATAATTAAAAAAATCCAGTGTGGGAGAAAAATGAAAGCTGGAGAAATGTGGCTCAATCTGTGTAACGACATCCTATAACTATTTGTTTTAATTGTTACTTAAGGATGATTAAAGTACTTTTTTGCAAAAAAATCATATTTGATTGAGTATTATGGTATTTTTATGTCCAATAGATGAAATACAATGCTGTCACAACTCACCTCGGTACCTGTCACAACTTACCTCGGTGCTAGGAGAGTTGTGACAGAGGGAGTGGTCTAAGATTTTGGTGATTTTCTTAGAAACCCTAATACTTTAGTTAACTTTGGTGATTGTTTTGAAAACAGAAGGAACGGCGCTACATTAATTTGTATGATTCATAGTTGTGGAATGTTTTTTGAGCGAGATATGGCCCCTAAAGTAAAAATTGTCACAACTCTCCTAGGTCTCCCCTACGTTTGATAAGTGCTTGTCGCGGGAGGTGCGATTTATTTGATGCCGAGTGTAGTTAATAAGTAGGTACTTAGGTCGCTGTATTCGGGACCGTTTGGTTGCTTTGTTGTTTCTGTTAAAAATAAACCATCCTTTTTATACTGGGTCTTGCCTAACGACACGAATCGAGGAATATTTAATATCACAATGAATATTTTTTGTAATAAGTTAACAATACCCTACTCTCAAGGTCTGAAGCATATCCAAATATTGGAAAAAGTCTTCAATATAAAAAGGAATCCCTAGTGTACCCTTTTTTAACGAGTCTAACACTTAAGAAACATTAATAACTGTCATTTCATTTTAAGAAAAACCTCTTTTTTTCTCCCGCTGGGAAAACTTTAAGGCTCACTCAAACTTTACCTAGTCTACCTAAAGGGATAGGTACCTTTCCTTGGCCATTAATCAATAAGTTTTAATTCGCCCATATAGCGCAGGTGCAGCACTAATATCGATATCCAGGGACCGGGTCAGGTGTCCCCGGGGAGCCTGTCCTTAATTGCGGTTAGGCGCTGGAGATATACATTTTTCACTGTATTGGTTATTTTGGTTTTAAGTACCTACTTAGTACTTTTTGGGTTATGGTTTGTAAACAAAAAAGGGATTTATGATAATGTTTGAGGTATCTGAGTTGCTACGTGAAAGCATCGGTCTGACTTAGTAATAGATCAATCCAAATACGGAACCCTAAAAAGGGGAATGAAACAAAAATGACTGACTTAGTAGGTTGATGCTTATTTCAAACGTTCATTTATTGACAAAAATTACTTGCTGTTTTTGCGAAAAAATCTGTTCATTCGTTTCATAATAAGGCAAAGGAGCGAAGTTCGTGTGCATGCCAGAACGGCCCTATAAATGTTTCTGTACCAGTTATACTTTATTACGGCAATAAGTTCGTAATTGCGTTCGAAGTGGAAATTTTCAAGGAAACTTTGCCTCAATATTTCTGGGGCCGGTCGAAAAGTAATTAAAGACGCACGTAAGAGGGTAATTTAATACTGAAACAAATTAAAAGTACAACGAATGGACCACAAAGGAATTGAGGGCGACTTTCGCAAACCTTTAAATTTAGGGTAAGCACTCCAATTATTTGTAGTTTTGTGTAGGTTTCTCCATTTCTTGCTAGCGATCATTGTAGGAATGAGACTGATAATTACCTACTCCTACCGACTCATGCATAAACATCGAAGTAATGAGATGAGATTACATTAGTATGATTTAGCGAATAGGATTGAATAAGAACATAATTATTGTCAGTAAACTTTAACTATTTTAGTTTTCTGTTAGAAAAAATTCTGCGGTCACATTTGGTGTACAACAACAATGCACCAAAAGTATTTAAAAGTATTTTGGTGGTGCTTTGACGAGAACTAGGGCAATTACCCCACCCTGTTTGCCCAATTACACGCGTCGGATAACGCCTGCAATCGAACAAACAAACAAACTTCCACAATTACTTGAAGAATACGGCCATTATGACAATTGAATTAATTCGCGGTCCCGCCCAAAAACGTCTCGAACGATCTACGTTCTAATTTTGTTTAAATTGTTATTTAAGTAAGTTACTGAAGTTTTGTTTATTGTTTGTCTCTTGTTGTTGTTGTTTGAAGTATTGTTTGTTGTACTTATTCTGTTACGGTAACCATGATCGCCTTAGTGCAGATACAAATGTGGGCTCGCGTTTTGTGGGTATGGTTACGTTTTTGCTTCGGAAAAAAAATCTAAAGTTGTTTAACGAGAATTAGAAGATGCATCAATATGCATACCTCTGTATGTAGGTTTATTTTGAAATAGAAATACTGATATTTTTGTAACCTTTTAAACTTACTGCAATAGATCCCGCATTGCGTATGTTCCACGAAAATATAGCGACTGTATCGGCAATTTCAAATAAAAGCGTAAAATAAATCAAAAGGCCAAACTTTAAATCCTAAAAATAAATAATAAATAAATAAATCTTTGGACAATTTCACACAGCGCCAGCTAGCCCCAAAGTAAGCAACTTAAGGCTTGGTATTTCTGCTACAGTAGGTATTTCGCGCTGTCAAAATCTGCGCGCGCAATACTTCGCCGAAGACAGCGCGCCAAAGAGCTCTCGCGACTACACAGTATAGAAATACGCAGTTGGTTAGGTTAGGTTGACTTCCTTCCGTTCAAGCATCACACTCACAGCACTTTCTAATACAAATCATATCCAAGTGATACAAATTAAAACAACTTTCAAAATTTTTGGGAATATATTTTAGAATCGAATAAATACAGTGTGAGTCACGTTAAAGTGTACATATGAAAATAGATGAAACTAGACCTATTTTTATCGACAAAAAAGAGGTCAAAAAAATTTTGAGATTTTTTTTTAATGTTTTATAGAATTTTTTTTCTTCTAATTACTTATTGTAAAGAAAACGTAATAACTTTTAAACTAAGCGGTATATCCTGATAAAATTAAAACAGTAATAATGCTAAATAACAGGCGATACTAAAAAAATACATACAATACACAAAAAATGCCAACAAATAATAAAAAATGATACTTTTTGAAAAAAATCTGCTTAAAAATTCGTGTTTTTTTGGTTATTTGATAAATTCCTCCAAAAAATGCCCCTATAACAGGTGGTTTTTATTGTTGTGTATTATTCTCTATCGTATTACCTTTGTAAAACCAAAAATTGCATGTCTCTATCCCTATCACAACATTTGCTATGATAGTTTGAACAAAGGCCTACCACAACATTATTCTCCTCTACAGGTAGGGACAATTTTAATTTTAACTAAAATGCTCATTTTACTTCGAAATCTTTTGTTTCTACTTGAAATCTAACTTGTCTTTATCAAAATTACAAATCTAGAGCCATTTTCAGTTTCGTTGTTAACGAAGCGTTGAATGGCCGGTTCCGATACATAAGGCGGAATCTAAAGACATTGTGACCAACTACAGGCCTATATCAATACTCCCTACACTAGGTAAAGTTTTCGAAGCCTTAACAACACCAAAGATACAAAATTATTTCAAGAAATATTTGTCTGATAGTCAACATGGCTTTACTTCTGCTAGATCCACATGCAGCAATTTAGTGACATTTATCGAAAATACTATAGAGTCGGTGGATTCCAACAAACAGGTAGATACGATTTATACCGATTTTAGTAAGGCATTTGACAAGGTTTCACATTACGTATTAAAGCAGAAACTGTCCGCCTACGGTTTCACAGGTTCTTTTCTTAAATGGTTGGATTCTTACTTGTCTAACAGGCATTTTTACGTGGTAGTCAATGGTTATAAGTCTAACATCTTTCAAATAACCTCAGGTGTACCTCAAGGGTCACATCTGGGACCGGTTCTATTTAACATCTTCATCAATGACCTGCCCGAATGCTTTAGTCATTCTACGCCATACTTATTTGCAGATGACCTTAAATTAACACGGACGGTGGAAAGACTGGAAGATGCCTTACTGCTCCAAAGCGACATTGACAAACTGCTATGTTGGTGCGCAAACAACGGCATGGAACTTAACATTAAAAAATGCTCACAAATTACTTTTACCCGGAAGATTAAACCATTTGTTCATAGTTACTCCATGAACGGTTCACCCCTCAATGTAGTTGATATTGTAAGGGACCTAGGAGTCCTGATTGACAGAAAGCTAACATTTGTCCCATACATCGATGCAGTCATCAAGAAAGCGTCAAAATGTTTAGGCTTTATAATGCGAAATTCCAAATCATTTAGGAAAGCAGAAACTAAGATTACTCTATTTAATTCACTGGTACGTAGTTTGATTGAATACTGCTGTGTCGTGTGGCGCCCTCATTATGCTGTACACAGCCTCAGAATAGAGCGAATACAAAAACGCTTTCTTTACCATTTAGCTTACTCTGCAGGCATTGCCAAAAGGGTTGATGGATATGCTTCACGACTCGATTACTTTAAAATAAAAACTTTAGAGAGCAGAAGAACCATTCATGACATATTATTTTTGTCTAAAGTCCTAAATGGTAATATTAACTGTCCAGATCTTCTATCCAAATTTAAATTCAGAGTTCCCACAAGGTATCCCAGAAATCCCATTAATTTTCTATATCCTCCTTTCCGTAAGACGGTACTGGGCTTTAACTCACCAGTCCCGAGGCTCTGTAAGCTTAATAACAATATTAATGGGGATATAGATATTTTTTGCACCTCTTTGAACAGGCTTAAATACCAACTTCATCATCTAAATTAATGTTGATGAGCCTCACTTTTTTAATATTATATACAGGGTGACTGGAACTGAACCCGCCATAGCTAATACGCGTATAGAGGAGGTCATTTGCTAATTATTGAACCTTACTTTCTATGGCTAAAGTTTTCTAGTTTAGGAGATATGTCAATTTTTATACTTTTTTCAGATTTTTCCGAAATTTGACCTAAAAACTGCTTAATTTTTTTTTCTTGCATGATTTTAACCGATTTTTTTATTTGATACTAATATCGAATAAACCTTTAGTCAAATAAAATAAATTTCAGATCTAGATAATGATTCAATAACTAGTTACGAGCCGCCAAAGTTCAACAAAAGTACAAACCACGATAAACAATTCAAGTTCGAATTCGATTAAAAAAAAAACTAATGGTGATAATGGATTGCCATTGATCTTAAAAATAGCTCTACCTTCTCTCCTTTCCAATGATATATCACACGTAGTAATTAGATACTGAAATTTATTAAAAATTCAAAGTTTATGGAAGAAAATGGAGTAATAATACGAAAATTATCCATACAAAGTTTCTTCAAATATCTCATATTTTCTGCTATACTCCTTTTCATAACTATTTTTATGTGTTTTTTGAAAAATGAATTTAAAAATAATAATCACATTATGAAGAAAAGAGTTTAAAAAAATTCAAAACCAACTTTGTATGGATAATTTTTGTATTATTACTCCATTTTCTTCCATAAACTTTGAATTTTTGACAAATTTCAATATCTAATTACAACGTGTAATATATCATTGGAAAGGAGAGAAGCTAGAGATATTTTTAAGATTATTGGCAATCCATTATCACCATTAATTTTTGTTTCAATCGAATTCAAAGTAGAATTTTTTATTGCGGTTTGTACTTTTGTTAGACTTTGGCGGCTCGTAACTAGCTATTCAGTCATTATCTGGATCAGAAATTTATTTTATTTGAATGAAGACATATTCGATACTAATATCAAATAAAAAAAACTGTTGAAATCACACGAGAAAAAAAATTTAAGCAGTTTTTAGGTCAAATTTCGGAAAAATCTGAAAAAAGTATAAAAATTGACATATCTCCTAAACTATAAAACTTTAGTCACAGAAAGTAAGGTTCAATAATTAGCAAATGACCTCCTCTATACGCATATTAGCTATGGCGGGTTCAGTTCCAGTCACCCTGTATATATTTATTATATACACCTTTAAAAGTGTACCGTGTCAATCTTTCATGCATGCAGTGTTTACCGTACTATTATTGTGCACTTAGTTCTAAGTTATTGTTATCTAATTTTTTGTAAGCATTGGTGTAACAATTATTGGTAAACCAAATAAATAAAATAAAATAAAAAATAAAATAAAATGGCGCGCCCGGAGAGGCTTAGTTCAAACGATCATAGCAAATGTTGTGATAGGGATAGAGACATGCAATTTTTGGTTTTACAAAGGTGATACGACAGAGAATAATACGAAACAATAAAAACCACCTGCTATAGGGGCATTTTTTGGAGAAATTTATCAAATAACCAAAAAAACACGAATTTTTAAGCAGATTTTTTTCAAAAAGTATCATTTTTTATTATTTGTTGGCATTTTTTGTGTATTGTATGTATTTTTTTAGTATCGCCTGTTATTTAGCATTATTACTGTTTTTATTTTATCAGGATATACCGCTTAGTTTAAAAGTTATTACGTTTTCTTTACAATAAGTATTTGGAATTATTAAGAATTATTTTATTAAATAACATTAAGAATATCCGTTCCGGCTGATTTACACGCTGCTTTAATCATTTTATTTGATATTTTATCTTCGCCCGATGCTTTGTTTAAGGGTAAACTATTTACTATATCGTAAAACTCATCAAGGCTAGGAATAGAAGACACAGGCGACTCAGGCAGCACCGCAACAGCATCTCTGACATCCCGATGATAATCGTTATCGTCAGACACACTATCGTCGGGTATAAGCGCGTTAAGAAGAGCACCTGTTGTTTCCTCTACACCCACCGTATGAGTGTTGTTAATTTTTATGTTAGAAATATAAGCAATATCTAATTTACGGTTAGCTTTGAATTCATGATATATCGGAGACCACGGACCCTCTTTTTCTAATCTCTCGACTGTTTTCCGCAGTAATACGCCCTTGGCTTTAGTTACAGCAGCTCGATAATGGGACCTGGCAACCCTCAAAGAACATAAAGCATTTTCATATGCATCCCCAGTAACATTTGCCTTTCGAAGTGTGTTAAGCTTACGGCGAGCCCGGCGAAAATTTTTCCTAATTTCTACCAGCGATTTATTCCACCAATCACATCTACGTACACCTCTAGTTGGAGCGCGACCAATCGCAACATCTGCACAATACGTAAAAGTATCGGACATAATTTCTGCACTATCAGTCGCGCTCAGGTCGGCACGAGTAAAATCTTTAGCATGAGACGCAAAAAGAGTACTGAAAAAAGCCCAGTCGGCCCCACGACATTTATATCTATAGTTGTTGCTGCACTCATTAACTGTGTCTTGTCGCGACATTGGTTTAAACTCGTACACTATCAAGCCCCTGACAAGACAGAAATTTGGTAAAATGGTCCTCATGACTAAAAGGTTAAGAACCACTGCTCTAGAGACTCAATACTACAAGGATACACATGAACTCCAGTTTTAAATCCGTTGATATCTGCTGCATCTTCCATGTTTTTGGCTATAAGATTCTTCTATCTTACGGGTTAGACCTTTAGCTACAGACCTTAGACATTATTTTTGTGAAAATTCTTACGCATGGTGGAGGAAGGGACGCTCTAGACACTCAAGTCTACAAGGAGTCACATCAACTCCAGTTTTAAATTCGTTGACATCTGCTGCATCTGCCATCTTTTTGGTTAGAAGATTCTTCCATCTTGCAGCGTAGACCTTTAGCTACAGACCTTAGACAGTATTTTTGTGAAAATTCTTACGCATGGTGGAAGAAGGGACGCTCTAGACACTCAAGTCTACAAGGAGTCACATGAACTCCAGTTTTAAATCCGTTGACATCTGCTGCATCTGCCATCTTTTTGGCTAGAAGATTCTTCTATCTTACAGCTTAGATCTTTAGCTACAGACCTTAGACAGTATTTTTTATTATTTATTTGTGTCAGTGTGCTCTTCTAAAGAGTGTAAGACGATTGTATGTAGGTACTATTAAAATGTAATTTTAACTCATTGGTTTTGTCTCATATTTGAGGAATGTACTATGTATCATGAGTAGAGTCTTCGTTTAAAAGGATGCGAACGATTAAAATTTCAATAGGAAGACAAAATTGATAATTCTTAATTATCAAAAATTTAAGCTTTCTCCAGTAACACTGATATTATTATACTGTGACTCATCAAAGTCATCATTGTCAAAAATATTGACAAATCGCGAACTGTCACGGCCAAAAAACTGACACGCGTCCGTCCTCCGTAAGCGCCACCGCGCGACTGATTGAGATTGTCCAAGCCGTCATGGACGATTTTTTCCACATTTTTTAACATAGCAACTAAATAAGACGCAATATAAAAATTTCATCCGTTAAAAGCCCTCAAGTTATTTCTGAACTTTCGTTTAGTAAAAGATTTAGAATCTCAAATCGCTTATTTTAAAAATAAAACCATAAATAGAAAACGAATAGAGGTAACTTTGGGAATTTATTCTATCGAGTCAACTTCATCAAATCGTGTTTCCATCCGTTAATAGCCCTAGAAAATATCCTCAACTATGCCCAATAAAAATTTTAGCCTTTAATTTTACTGTTTAGTACCTCAAAAATGAAAAATGAAAACCTCATTTTCGCCATTTTCTCTGCTACCCGGCCTTAATGCTTGTGTTATTGTAACACCTTTTTTTGGCAAGATTGAATACTTACCGATTTCCACAAACAAACATTCCAACGAACCGTAAGGTCACATATTACAAAGTGCGCAGTATTTCCTTTGTCACTTGATTGTGTCATTGTTAGTGATTCACTGAGTTTTGATTAACTTCTATTAAAATTAATTACATTGTTTTGGTACACAGAGCAATAAATAACCTCACTTTTTGAATGTCTCCGTTTGACAGATCAATGCGTTACGTTCCATTCTTTTAGTATAGAAGAAATGTATAATGAAATTAAATATTCAACACTAAATTTTTTTAAAACTTAATATTTAGGCTCTTTAATTTAAATTCTAGCTATTTCTAGTATTTTCCTCAATGTTTATATTAAAATAACATTGTAATGTATCTTGATCGATCATGGGTTCGGAACGTTCTAGAAATTTGACATATTCTGAGCGAAACGAAACGCGCGGGAGACGGTCCGAATACTGTGAGTGACGTTTCTTCTGTTTCTAAAAGTTAAATAAATTAATTAAATTTAAATCGGAGGAGCAGTTTTGTGAGTTCTCATATCAAGATTATTCAATAAGAGGCTGGTTGACTCAAATAGAACTTATTAGAAAAAGAAATAAAAAATAAAAACGAAGAAACATTTTTATGGTTTGTTATTGTTGGGTTCGATTCGGACCACAAGTCACGGGTGATGACCGGCGCTTTTTGGAGTGACCTTTTCTTTGCTCGACCGGCCGTGCGCTTGGACGGAAGTTCGTTAGTGTGTGGTGTTGTGGCATTCTGAGTCGGCCCTAAATGTGCCATTCCCAACTCAAACGGGCAGGGCACGCAGATTATTGTTGTTGAAATAAAGGAATTCCGGTTGGACACCGAAATCCCGCTGTACGCCGATTTTGTGGACTCACTGCCACGTGCTGAATTTTATTACTGAAGGTAAGCAGGTCCTATTCCAAGGATTACCTTGAGTTTCTTCTTGCTATTTTGTTGTTTGCATTGGCGGCATTGTTAACCAATGCACTTGGTTGTTATTCGCAGATTGTGTGTGGTTGAGCAGTGCTCGGTGGCGAGCCTCTGCGCTGTTGCTGTCTGTTGTTGATGTTGCTGACGTTGCCTCCATAGCAGGTATGTTGTGGTTTCTTTCTCAAACTCATTCGCCTCTCCGCTGAGTTAGGATGAATTACTAGAAACTTGGCACTCGGTCCCGGGCTACCCTACTTCATAGGTTGGTTCCGTTTTCTATTGAGATTGTCAATTATTTTAGTTTACCTTGAAAAAGTAAATTACCCACAACGATTACATTTTACCAAAAAGTAAATTCCTAAATAAATTTACCATTGTGATGTATTATCGATGAATTTTATTGTGTTAACTATTTTTTGTTCGCTTTGTGAAGGTCGATGATGTAATAATTACAATGATTACATTTTACCAAAATGTTACCTTCTAAATCGATTTACCAGTGTAATGAATTACCGATTGATTTTGCTGTGTTCACATTTGCTCCATCCTCGAGAGCGATGGATTATTGTTTTTAAATTGTTTATATTATTATGTATGTTGCCTTTTGTATAATATAATTTTTTATTGTACAATAGGAGGTGTATGGTACCGGCTGCTCTGTTGGCACCGGCTATCAGGTGTTTGGCACCGGCGGTCCCGCAGTGCCGGACGCTTGCTGCGCCCGACGGGTGCGAAGGGGGTTGAGCCGAGTGGTGATATTAGCGCGCTGATCTTAGTCTAGTATTTTTAGTCTGTACCAACCAAACGGCCCAACGACCCATCCCTTAATTTTTCTTTTTAAATATTTGTGTCAATCACAATAAATTGTTGTCAATTTAAATATCTATTTTTTTATTTTGCTCCGGCAAAAATTTCTTATTTACATTATGGGTGCTAGCTTAACGGATATACTACTTATATACTTTTTTTTTAAATACATACATATTATACATAGTCACACCCAGACCCGTCACAGAAATTAAAATTCATCATTTCAATTTCTGCCCGGCCGGGAATCGAACCCGGGACCTCTCGGCATAGTAGTCCGTTCTGAACCACTACACCAAACGGCCGACAAAAAAGGGATATTTTGTTAACATTTCCACGAAACCACTTTCTTCTAATCACTTTCGCCAACATAGCTTTTTTGTTTTCGGAGAATTTGCTAGAATATAAATTCACCTCTAAATGAAAAGTTTACACCAGTTTCGAATGTGCTAACAGTGATAAATAAATTGGGTATTTCTCACTTGATCCCGACGTAGACTGAATTAACGTTCGTTTGGCTCAAACTTTTGCGTGTAAACAAATTAACTTACCCAAATTGGCTGATTTAGCCAGTAGAAATTACCCAATAGTGATGAGAAACCAAAGTTTTGCTATCGACAGATTTTGTTCTTGGGGATAAGTAACCAGATATTCTATGACTTTAATTTTTAATATTAATAATGATTTGGTTCTGTGATCAAATATTAGTTTGCTGACATTTTTCTACGAGTATATGGATTTTAACTACAATCATTATTTTTTTTTTCATTTTGACTAGTCACGGCTTAAATAAATATAAAAATTAACACTTAATAAAATCGACATTATCGGCGATCTCTCAGTATTGAGACAGCTCTTGACCAGCTAATGTTTAAGTTTCTTCTGGCAACTTTGACTTAAGTAACGTGTAACAATTATAATGAAACCACAATCTCAAATATGTACCCAAAAACACTGTTACTTGGTACAATCGGTATAATATTAGTTCTGAGATTATCGATACTCGATACTCACTACTCAAGTTGCAACACTATACCTAATGTTGTTCTAATTTGTAGTAGAATGGAGTATGAAATTGGCCATTACAGAACTAATAGCTCTAAAAATAGCTCCAAAAGATTGGCAGATTGGATGTGCAAGCGTCTCGGAGTTAGCTTGAAGTTGCGCTGTTGTAGTATTTCATATTATGGCAGTAATATTTCAGAGAATCCTATCTTGTATTAAAAATTAAAGTATTTATGTCGTGGTCCTTAATTTTAGAGCTATTAAAAATACTCTAATCATGGCATTTTCAATTTTTTCAATGTGTGTTGGTTTTCATAAATAAATTGCATAAAATACTGTACATCACAAGATTCGCTGAGGGCATAAACATTCTGCGGAATAAGTAACTAATAAATAGGGCAAGGCTGAAAAACGGCCTCTTTACCTAATGCATATCAGGCGGTTTTAGCATAAACACTGTAGGTAGTAGTACGACAAAAGAATCACGAATTCTTAAACAACTCTCCAAGCAACATCTGTAGCTCATTCAATTTGAATTTATTTGAAACAACAATTCCTTTGATAAATTGTTTTTAATCCGAACAAAAACGGGATTATTTTGATCCAAGGGCCTCTGTAATGAAATTAGTCCAGGCTCGAAAGTGTTGGACTACAAAAAGATCTGGTTGTAAAATTAGGGATCTGTTTTTTGTATAATCCAACAATTCGGCCGCGGCTAATTCCGGGCTGGGATCTTTCCCTTTTGTTTCAGTCACAAAGTGAGGCACTTTAAAAATCCCTTTTCTTAGCATGCCAACTAGGCAACAAATGACATTCAATTAATTATAAATAAGATAACAATTAATGACTTGGCGACTGCGCAACTAAATAAAGTATCTTAAATATACGCTCATGACATTAATGACCCTGTCCGTCACACAACACTTTACACTCACGGAATTCAACCCCGTAACCAACTCGAGTTGTAGCATCCTCATAGCACACCCGCCTATTTGTAAGGATGTCATATTAAAATACAGTTAATAGTTCCTAAGCCGTGTGGTGACGGCAGAGTAGAATACATTTGTCACCAACCCCTACTCTTCCCGCGGGTGTCGTAAGAGGCGACTTAGGGACTACACATCAAACAGAGAATGGGCAGCAGCGCTCTCTGAAAAACATCAATCTTTTAAACTGCGATCTCCAACCCGCCTGCCTAGCGTGGAGATTATGGCAAAACCCTCCACTATAGTGGAGGAGGCTCATAGTCCAGCAGTGGACAGTAAAGGGCTGTTGATGATAATAGTTCCTAAGTTTCATAAAGCTAGGTATTTAGCTTCAGTAAATCAGCAGGATTCATTTATTATCCAGAAATGATCATAATGACAGTGAAACAGGAATAATCAAACGGTTATAATAACGAGCGATGTTAAGTCTACTAGCGTCTCTAATCGACTATTCGGCTCTCTCTGATGGAGGTCCTGAATATTCTATCATGATTAAACTCGAGGCTCCAGTGACGCGATTCAATGGCTTATTGAAGCTAATGGCTTATTTATTAAAGTCAATAGCTTATTTATTCAAGCAAAAAGCCTGTGTAAACGTTGGCCAGCGTTTGTAGAACTCTACTTTGAATTTCAAACGCACATTGAAATTAATTCTAAGGAGTTTTTGTTGCTGCCGATATGAATATTTCCTGTTACTGATTGACTGTTACAAAGCTAGATAGGTATTACATGGTATCCTTCCGTTTGGCCAAATTACTTTTCGCCAAATTTCACTTCGCAAACAACTTATCGCCAAAGTTTCATTTCCCAAATAAACTTTTAGCAACTGTACTTTTCGCAACTAATTCATTTGGTCAAATTATCATTTGGCCAAATTTTACTTGGCAAATGTTTATATAGCAAATGTTTTATTTTGCCAAATATTATATCCCAAATAATTTGTTTGGTCAAATTGACACTTCACATACTTACCCACCGTTTCAGATGATCATGGTTTTTGCATTGCAGAAAATAGTATGGTTGCAGAAAGTAGGTATTGCAGAAAATAGTAGGTTAGGTTAGGTTAGAACAGTGCCGCAAGGCCGCCGAGCGCTAGAATCACTTCTATTGTTAATGAATCATTTGGAAATTTCGATAAAAAGAATGAAATATGAAAATTAATTTAGAACAAATTTTATATTAACTACCCACTAAACAAAATAATAACCACAAGCTAATTTGTATTCCATTTTATGCACCAATCAAATTATTTTGTAAATAGTTTATCGTGAAATATTTTTGCCAAATGAAACATTTGGCAAAACATACTTTGCCAAACAATAATTTGCTAAACAATAATATGCCAAAAACGATATTTGCGAATTAAAAGTTTGCAATAAGTTGTTTTGCCAAATGAGAATTTGCCAAATGAAAATTTGCGAAACGTTGTTTGCGATGTGATAATTTGGGAAACGTTTTTTGGCCAAACATTAGTAATCCAATATGTAGGCTATTAAAACAAGTGGTGAGAAAAATCTGTGCCAATAGGCACCCGCTCAGCATTTATCGTGACATGCTCAAAAGGGCAAGTCATGAAGCTGGTCTTCCGCGGACGCCCTTTAAATTTTAGCATAATGGAATAAAACATAATAATATAGCATAATGTTATATCATGTAATACGGATTACTTATGTGTTTTTGTTGTTTTTTTTTTGTATTGTGTCTTTTTTTTACTGTGTCAATAAACCTTTTCTATTCTATTCTATTAATTTCACGCATTATCTATACAGATCAACGAAAAGGTCGATGCGATTGAGATTCCGCGTGCACCAAAATAAAAAGATTAGTCGTTGAACTTTTCGAACTCTTTTTTATTAATTTTTTACTGTGTAGTTATTATTTTAAAACAAAAACGCAACCTTATTAGCAAATTGCGGAATGCGCTTTTCATAATAACCGATGAAAATATTTCAATGTTACTCTTCTTTTTTTATTTTTTTATTCATTTGCATATAATTTTTGTTCAGTTTATTGTTTCCCTTTTTGTTTTAAAATTCCTCTATATGAATCCGCGGTTTGAATACCTACTTGGCTTCATTTACTACGAATGTAACTTGAAATTGTTAAAATTTTAATACCTACTCGTACCGAGAATAGAATGTTTTAATAATTGGTTACGCGAAATCTTCTTCTATACTTATAATAAATCTGTAGAGAGGTCAATTCTGTACATGAAATATATTTTCAAAATAACTATCAGGGGGTGATTAGTGATCGATACTGATGCCAAAAATGCAATCAGTAAAATTTTTATCTGTCTGTCTGTCTGTATGTTT
The DNA here is from genome assembly GCF_963855985.1 of Ostrinia nubilalis. Taxonomy (NCBI): domain Eukaryota; kingdom Metazoa; phylum Arthropoda; class Insecta; order Lepidoptera; family Crambidae; genus Ostrinia; species Ostrinia nubilalis. The sequence continues at coordinate 17,274,194 of NC_087094.1, forward strand.
CTTATAGAAACAAAAACTACTCGACGGATTTTAACGAAACTTGGTACAATTATTCTTCATACTCCTGGGCAGGTTATAGGATACTTAGGAATTCCCACGGGACCGGGAATTAGCGGGAAAATCTTTTTGTATGAAAAATCTAAACTGCTTAAGTTTTCGTGGAATTATTATTCTGTTTTAATGTGAATATACCTATCCAAATAATTGAACTTACAATTAAATTAATGTATTTTGGTTGCATTGCAATTGAAAAAAGTAGTTTTAATTGAGTTGACCAAATAGTGACTTCACTTTCTTGTATTGCCATACAAAATCTATGGGAGTTTCATTTTGACAGTTTTAAAAATAACGTCAATTGATTGGTGGTGTCAACACGTCTATTGCCTAAGCTTTAAAGTATCTAAATAATAACTACTTCTAGCGTAGTTAGTAACTACTCCGATGCACATAGCTTTCCTTCTAACTCGGACTGCAGAGTTAAGCTTGCAGAATCTTTCAACTAGCAGTGCTAAGCACATATTAATAACTTGAAACATCCAGTTAATTGGGTGAATTCTGCTTCGCTAGAACACTCTCGTCGACTTTACGACTTTATCAAGGCGAGATGCACCGACGGCATTGAAGTAATTAAACCCACTAAGCACTTTATAATTCACACCGCTCAACTGCCAGGATATTACGTCCTTTAATTAAATTGAGCTTTCAGTTGAATCAGATAACTAGTTTTACTGCTCGTATAAAAAATGACCATTTAATTAATTAAGACTAGAGTTATGATAAATTAAAGCAATCATGTTTTACTATTGTATAATGATCCCAGATAAATGAGTGATTGTTAAGAAAACATATTGTCGAGATTTTGTTTTTTTCAGTTAGTCTATTTAGCAACTATCATTCGTGTTCTAGAAGGTAGCTTATCACTCGGTCACTCCCAAGAAATAATAAGGCTTAGATTTGTCTTAACCAATCATCTTACTAGCTTAAATGTATTTATGTTTGGCTCAGTTATTATAGGTACTTGTGTAGTTTACAACACGGGTCTAAGAATCTCACTTTCGCATTATCAATAAAATACTTATTCAATTTTCCATAAAGTGAACGGGCTCATTAATATACTCATTTAATATTTCTTACTGAAAGCTTATCTCCTTACTCCTACTTAACTTATTCAATTCGAAATTCTGGAAAACTCCAAGATGGAGATGGAGAAAACGCCTATCAATCTTATTTACCATTTAGCGATACAAGATACACAGGTCAAGTTCAGTATTTTACAAATTAAGCCCTTTCTTAATCCAGTAAACCGATTACCCTGAATATCGAATTCATAGTCAATCATTAATCCGGCGATTATAATAGATTAGCCCAACCCTCATAACCGATGGGGCATCACTTGAATTAAACCAATCGCCTCTTTAGTGATGTCAATATTAATCAAGTAATGTAGGCTTAAATATCGGCGTTTTTAATTAGATAAAAAATATCGATATATCGATCTTATTTCAGTCTGGTAGAGCGTTTTCAGGCGTTTGTGCTTCGTTGCATCGACTCGGTGTCTCATATATTACACGAACATTAGTGACTTTTTATTTAACATGAATACGTCTATCAATACCTGAGATATAGCGCCGTAGATGCTGAAGTAATGAAGTACTCAATACTCAATTCTTTATTGCATCCATAATGTAAATAAAGTAAATGGTAGTAGTTTGACAGCCTGTGATATAAGGTTACTCATATTCACTACAAGTTTAACACTCCACTAATAAACCATCCCCTATTTCATCTTAAAAGTTTAATCGAAATTTTCAGTTGCGGTTAAAAAGAATAGTTAACGCTATTACTTGTAGCACATACAAAAACTCGATAGCAATTTTACCGATAGTTCGTCATCACTAAGCCACCGGCGAAAGGGATTTAACTTAAATAGTAATGGAAAATTCATGGCGCTTCGAATGTTCGATTTGAAATTTCAATGGGGGTAACAGCTGGAAAGGTAAGCACTTGGTTGGGTGCATTTAGAATAAAAAGTGACAAATTTTTCGTAGAATATTGTACAAAACTGTTTACACTACGAGCTCGGGATTATCATGAAGAATTATTTAAAACGTTTAAATAAACTTAATTCGTTCATACACTCAATTAAAAATAAATGGCCAAGCTCTAGCTTTTTCAGGGGAACTCTTACGTTTTTACAGACTATTTAAAATATCTGTTTTTACACAGTAACCGATATCTTTACTAATGAAATTAGGAACGAATGTTCCTTATGCTAGGCTTATTTGGTTGATAAACCGCCTGAGTAAAATTAGCCATAAACCTTTTTTGGATCTCACTCAGCACACTGTTGTCAAGAGTCATCATGACCCGCACTGGGTTGATAGAGCATGCTGTGTGTCGTCATCACATTTTGTTGTTGCTGATATTCTTTTTCCATGAAGTAACTAGTTTATCATCACTAATCTTCTGCTTATTATCCCTACTGTAGTTGCACGTGTTGTCCATGCTCATCTACCATCGAAATCGTGCACACACCATTGAAACACTCGATATTTTGCGTGTCCTACAACTATTGAAATACCATATTCCACAAAGTTCTATGCGTTTAAATCGTCCCAACGAAGTCTAACGCCGGCCTCAGCTCGGCAGCGTCTTGCAGAGACGATAAGACGCAACTCCGTGAATAAAATCACAATATTTTAGACCGCGCCTCACTCGTAATCTTTCCGAGAATACTTTAGAGTTGCTACGATGCTCTGAAATAGTTTTGCTATAAAACTGTATTGCATATTTGGGAACAACGAATTTTCCGCCATTCATTTCAGTACAAAGTCTGCTAGATCTAGCCTTATTGCATCTTGGTCTTCAAGCTTTACTTATTGAACACACTCTTGCATTATCACAGATTGCAATATGCCTTAGGTCATTTAACTACATTTCAACCGTAATAATTTACTTATAAATTACATCATCTTGTATTTTATTTTCACTCTTTTGCTGGACTTCTGCCATTCGATTTCAAACTCTTACCATCAGTTTATTTAAGCTTCTACCGTATTGATTTAAAATTATGTGTGAAATATTGAAACACTCGAAATCACTCGTACGTTACATGCACGGCACAAGTTCGCCGAGCCACTCGTAGTTGTGAGAGGCTCGAAAGTCCTCAAACGAGAATACAGTTTTACGTAGCATTGTGTTTACCTGCGACATAGTAAAACATAATAGTAATACATATTCTCATTAGCGAGTAAATTTTGTACAGCAAAAGATCAGAGCAAACCTTTTTCTGATACCACGCGATTACTTTAACGTTTTAGCTACATAAATAAAATATTAATTTACCTACCACCTACACGAAATATTAATTTAGAAATGAATAATAAAGAAGATTTTGACTCCGCTTGGTTTACTTACGTATACCTAGGTACAAGTTAGAGATATACTGTTATTTTTTACTGTGACAGAGACTTTCGATGGGATTAGGGCTTCGTCTCAATTCTATTTGCATTTTGAGTGCGATGCTGCAAGTTTGATGCTGCTATTCTGTTCTGCAGTGTTCTCTATACCTATCGTAAACGTTTGAACGGGAACTGAATGAATCTGAATGACATTTGCTATCTCACTTGTTTGTTAACTAAGAGTAGGAATGAATAAACCTATTTACTTAATTCTTAACAATTTACTGGAAAAAACGCACTAAATTCCCTTTAGCTAAAACTTAAACTGCATACTTAGAGCCATAAATATTTAAATAATTTTACAAACAGCTTACATTGGCAAACAAAGATTTAAAATTTATTGTTGATTTCAGTTGAGATCTTTCACGTCTTAAAACATTTCAGAAAGTTACTGAAACGATGATAAAAGTCAACTAAAGTCAAAAACTACGTGATAGTTATTTAATAATGTAAGTATCTGCTACTGAAATTATAATTAATATTAAACTGCTGTTACAGAAGTTGAAAACTTTTGATTAACTTTAGTTTTAAAGTTTGATAATCTTATAACGCCCCAAAAATTATTTAAGGTTATTATTTTCATGGCAAATTAGGTTGACAGGCGTTTAACCTTTGTTGAACAATACAGAAAACAATTAAAAAGTGATTTATAGAAATAATCTCATCTAAGCTGAACATTTCTTTCTTTGAATACAAAAGGAGTGTTGGTGATATATTGATGAATTTGTACACTGCTTATCAATGTCTGTTTAGTTAGAGCAGTCACCCGGCTAGGGATTGCAATCCAGCGGCGTTTTCAATCCAGCTGGATTCTTGCTGGATTGACCTGAATCCAGCTGGATCCAGCGCGGATCCAGCAAAAAGTGGAACGAAAATAAAAAGACGACATTTTGAAGTCTTTTTTTAAAATTTTAAGTAACTAGCTTTCCGCCCACGGCTTCGCCTGCGTGAAAAAAGGGCTGTGTTTAGGGTTTTCTTGGAAATCATTCGAAATTTTCTCGCCGTAAAAACCATCCTTGGACTTCAACGAACATTAAAAAAAATGGTCCAGGCGTTGTTGAATTATACGCTTACCAACACATTTTGCGATTCATTTTTGTATTATAGATTTGTACTTCTTACGATAATCTATGAAATACGGCTCAGTAACTAATAATCAGGAGGAAACAGTCTTACAAATTCTTTTAAAATTAACTACGAAAAGGACCGTAATTTAATCTGCAATCTATTTTTTGTATCAATAGAAGTTACGAATGGAAAATAATAATCTTCTGCGAAAATTAGGCAGTTTATAATCTGACAACAGGAGACTGACCATTTCTTTTTCAATCCTCTGGAAGAAAGACAAATTTTATCTATAGTCTTACCCAGGGATTCCCAATTTTTTTTTGCCAAGGAACCCTAATTGATTATACTTTTCCTAGCGGAACCCCTGTACTACTCCGCCCGCACGCCCTGCCCCTCCCTTGTGCGTAAACAAGTCGGTGCGCGCGAACAACGTCGGTCACGAAACGTGGGATAATATTTTTTACGGAACCCTTGCGGCCTTTCCACGGAACCCCAGGGTTCCGCGGACCACCTTTCGGGAACCGCTGGTCTAACCTCCCAACAGCACAGAACTGCATATGTAGCCGGCTGCTGAGAATGCCCTTTGGCCTCTACACTGGTCGGTTTAGGGTCATTAAATATTCATACACCATAGATAAATGTTCATCTCGCACTCCTTCGTAATCTAATTGACCACTTGGCTTTGGCTTCTGTTTATTATAGTTCTCCTTCTCTCTTTTAAGTTCCATCTCAAGCTCTTGCTCTAAAGTCATTTTCTGCGTCATCATTTAGTTAGACCATTCTCTTCTAACTCCATGATATCTTCATTTTCTTGCAATGGCTCTACAATATTTTGTTTATTTACTCGTTTTAACAAAGTTTTCATCTCCTGCCGCATCGCATTCTTTTTTGGCAAAGGAAAATAGACAGATTTTTTAACTGCTTTTTCATACTTTTTTGGATTTATCAAGCACACAAACGTACCAGTAACTTCAGAGAGGCGCCGTTCAACGCACACAACAACAGAACGGCAACGTCACCGCGCTGTTTTGGAAATGGCGGCAATTAGAAACTAAGCAACAGAAATTTATACGTTTGCGGATACGCATCGCTGGATCCAGCACTGTATGCTGGATCCAGCATGTTTAAAAAGGCGCTGGATCCAGCTGGATTGCTGGATGCTGGATCCAGCAATTGCAATCCCTACACCCGGCAAGCGAAAGGTAGTGAGTTCAAGTCTTTTTGAGGCAGTTGATATTTTCAAGTGGAAAATCATCCTTAACAATATTATGTAGTTCTGGTTACATCACATTTCTGCGGTGGTAGTAGCCGAAACGTCAAGCCGTGAGTACATAATGTAACTCAGTCATAATGTCGCGTTGAGACCCATGTTAGTTTCTATTTTAGGTAAATTTGTTTCAAGAGGAAATCTTTTTTCGGATAAACTTACGGCATTCTATAAATAGGCCTCACAGAGTAGGTTACAAGTATAAATTACTTGTAATACTTAGTTTCGACATGTCCATGCCTTAGCACGCCCGGAGGCATTACGTAACACTACTTTGAGGCCTGGAATCAAATAACCCCGCCAACCCTCATCAGGAGGCTTTAACCCCGAGCTAGTGTTGACAGCTACTTCATTGGCGTTTCATGATTAAACAATATCTAAAAGCAGGCTTCAATCACCTCGACATAGGTCTGAAACCTGACTCATGTAACCAAAATGTAGAGTTATGTCCTAATCAGCTTTGAAACAATTATATTCTATTTACTTTTCCTATTCGTACTCGTAGTATGTAATTATTTCAATTAGTAGTCGCTACGATAAGTCGAAGTTTTTGAAGTTGGTTACTTTTTAAGGATTCCAATGCCCCCGTTAATTAGCAAATAAGGCACACATTTTAGCGATGAAAACTTTTTCAACCAAGAAAACAGAGGTAGTTAATAATCCCTTTTTGTAAAGGGTTGCTTGTTTAGCCCGGTGGTGTAATTACAGTAGGAGGCGACATCTTGCAGACTTATTGTGCGCGTTGATGCTGTTGTGACGTGGCTCACGAATTGGAGATGAAATACAAAATTTCCAAACAAAAGTCAGTGATACTCGTGCTGTATTACTGTTTTTGTTTCTTTCATCCAACTGTTGTATCACCAAAGGTTAGGTACCGATAGTTTTCTTCCTAATTTTGGTGTGATTCATGTGATTTTACTAAAAATACTTACCAATTTTAATATCAATCGCCAGCCAAATGCCCGTATGTTAAAATTTTGTTATTTGCCTTGTATTTTCTTTATTTTTCCAAAGGATTATAACGCGTCTAGGTATGAAAATCTAAGTATTTTTGAATAAGCCTATTAATCCAAAATGTGCTAGAATTAATAAAATTTTCACATGAAACTTGCAGCTAAAATTCGTTACATTTCTTGAACCGTGCAATCCACAAAGACAAGCAGCTGTTATTAAAATTGTTACGTCCCACCAGCGGTGTAGTAAATATTTAAGCAAGCGCCAAAAGGATAGTTTTAATTAGCCAACGTTTAATGTAAGTTACGGAGCTTTACGCTACATGTTTCCGGATGTTAGCCATGAAAAACTGTCGAAAATTTCAGCTTTGAAAAGTGTTTAGTATGCTCTAAATACACTCGTCGTCAAATAAATCGCACCTCCCGCGACAAGCACTTTTAAACGTATGCATCCCCACTTCCCACCAATATTGGCACTACTTAAAAGCCTAGTTCTAAACTTGATTTTATTATAGGAAAGGTTTTTACCCCAAAAATGTGTCTTAAGAAGGATCCAGAGTCACTTCTTCAAAAAATAGGTAGTTACGCTTGAGCCAACTTTTATGGCTATAAAACTGTTAAGTTGGGATTAATCGCTATCCATCGGTTAAAGAGGACACGTGAGATCATTATTTGGTTTTATTACCATAAAAATTGGTCTAATTAATAACAGAGGTGAGCCCAAAGTGAGGTCTTTTTTCAAGTCACATTTATGGTATATGTTAATCATTTATTAAGAAATTGAATGTATTTTTCTTTAAGGATATTTATTGGGCTTTCAAATAATACCAATATTGTTGGGGTACCATGATTGTGTCAGAAGAAAATCTTTAAAGTTCGCGTCGCGGAAGGTGCGATTTATTTGATGTTGAGTATAGTTTTCAAAGCGTGAAGCAACGACCAACTGGACCGAGGAAATTAGTCCTCTTTTGGAAAATCTGTTTTTAAAGTAACTAGTGGTTTAGGTTCCAGATTGCACTTTTTTTGGTAAATATCAATAAAAAAAATTTATTACGCTAAGGCTGGCGGTGCACTGATCTTACCTAACTTTAATAGACGTCAAAAATTTGTCAAATTCCATACAAAAATCACTGGTTAACGTAATAGGCTTCATCAATTTTCATCCACACAATGTCATTAGTCATTGTTGGATTGTAAAAAGAGATTGTATTCTCGTTTAGTATAAGAGTTGCCTCTTCAAATAACACAGTGTTTTTGTTGCTAGCTGTGCCACATTTCAGAGGTGTAATCTCCCGAAAGTGGGCTGTTGGCGTTATAAAGCAGTTTGCTAGGAAGCCTGGCTATGTACTTACGACGAACACCGCACAGGATATTACAGTACTCAGCTCGCTAGGCTTACATCTGCATTAATTTGTAGTTACAACTCAAAGATGTGTGGCTTTATTATTGTGTCCTAATTACACGTTTTAGGACGTTCAGTTGTTTTTCGTAAACTCTTGGAACCCATTAGTGGACCATTAGGTGTCGTACGAGACCGCGGTAATAAATTTATTTCTGTTTTCTCGATTCGCTGTTACTTAAAGGATTAATCGATTACTATGTGGATGTCTTTCAGTAAGGATTATTGTTACTCGTGTTGTTTCACATTAAATTTTTACAATATTCTCGCAACAACATTTTCCCATCCCATGCTACGAAAAAATATTTTTTACATTCATTTAAAGAAATTAAAGCGGGAACCAAAAACGGAAGTGAAGCAGGTAAATTCTTTTCTCTGTCTTTTAAAAATACTTTTTCATTAGAAAAGGCACTTGAGTATAACTTTTCATCCAAAAAAACATTCATTCGACCTTCTTAGAATTGAGGACTACGCAAAGTAAAACTTTAGTAAAAAGGTTTATTTTTAAATCACCCAATTATATTTTACTGCCGTGAACTCTCGTATTTTCAGTTTCTGCCAACATTTACAAAAACGAAAGAAAGATAAGACACCGTTACAGAGAAATATGTATTACCCACATATCTTATGGTCCTGACATTTCAGTCAGTACTTACTTGCTCGAATCTTGGTTGTAGTTAAATTGATGTTTCGTAATAGGCACGTTCATACTCTACGTTTTGGTCGCAACGCAAAGTAACGACGTAGGTAACACAACAAGATGCCACAGAGTTAAGTTTGATAGAAAAGCTGCCAAACAATCTTGCCAGAATAGCAATTTGACTATTCTCTATGCTGTAATTATAGACCACGTCATATCGATATGTGCTCCAAAGGTGTTCTCATCACCCGAGCAAAGTTACAAAGTCTCCAGCCATCAGTCCGCGCGGGCAGATGCTTCCATAATATATGAGGCGGCGGGCGCCATAAATTCCCCGGGATAATAGTGTCATAGCGGATATTTATAGGGTGTCGCCGACGTGAAAAATGTTATAGGTGTTCGCGTTACCGCTGATGTATGTCGATTGAAAAACAATAGGTGAGCCTTGGGCCGATATTTGTCGTCAAACATCGAATAACATTGCCTAATTAGGTGTGGCCATTTTGCAGAGATTTTTGAAGGGTTTCTATTCTTCTTCTTCGATGCTACACTCTTGGCAGAGTGGTCGCGGTCGTCACACCTGGTTTGGTGTCAAGCTTCACAATCCGTCGCCATTCCTCCTCCTCGGGCTTCTATCACATTCTTTATTTTTGGATTTGCACAAAATAATATGTGAAGCAATACATACATAATTCATTATATCTCGTCATTGGTTATATTATCTATCATTGTGCTTAAAAATTAATGAAATTGTCTACACGTTTTAATACATTTATTTCTATAAAAGTTCGAAAGCTTAAATACATACTTACCTGTGAAGCTATATTTTCGTCCTAAACAGATTATTTATTCGCACCCCTACAGTTGATTGGTGGGCCGATGTATTTTAGGCACGTCCGATCTGTCAATCTGTTATCCGTAAGCCATTAGAGTGCTGATGGAATGCTTTTGGAATTTTTCGTGGAATAGCTCTAGTGGTTAAAAAATAAAATAAGCGGAAATTGATGCAAAAATTTATCACCAAAACTTTTCGGTAGGCGTGGAAGTATTTTTTATGCATAACAAGGCAGATATTTGACCGCAATCGCACCTGGTGTTAAGTGAGATGCAGTCTAGGATGGTATGAATAGATTTAGGTGTAGCACCCAACTCGATGTAACTCTTTATCCTCTAGGAAGTAAGTATTTTTAAACTTACAGTTCCATAACTGAACCACCTCATTTCCCTCTTCGACTCAGTTATTCTTTTCCGAGTCATCTGTTACAAGCAACTTGTAGAATGTTTTAATTTTATTTATTTTGGAATATTTCATTAATTTGTTTCACACTACGTATACTTAATAAGCATTAAAAAAAATGATCTATATTTTTAAGCTCAACTACGTAACAAAATAAAATAATAATTTGTAAAGTACTCGTATAAGCTGTTTCAAGGAAATCTTGTTAGTTATTATCCTCCCTAATGATTTCGGAAAGTTTCTGAGCAGTTAGGTAAACAATTCCTTGAAGTAATGAATAAAATTTCATTCAGCTTTCTCATAGCTTCTAGGAATTGATTTCATTAAAAATGTATTTTTATCAGAATTAATGAATTTATTTAATTTGATAAATTTTAATTAAAGTAATTTAAATGAAATAATTTCCAGCACCAAGGATAAAGTTTTTCGTTGCGATTTTCTAACCTCGCTGGTTTTACATTAGGGTAAGTCCAGGATAGATGCCCCACTTTTTGAAACAGCTCTGTAACTCAGTCAGTAAGTTTTTATCAACAATTGACCTTAATATCTGTAAACTTTAGTCTTTCGTCTATGATATTACTATAATTATTTTAGTTTAAGTTATACCGATTCTGAGTAAATACCATTTTAATTGACCTCTAAAAAGTGGGATAGACGCCTAATGTGGGGGATAGAAGACTCACTGTATGATTGCTTCAAAGGATAGATGCCTGATGCAGGGATAGATGACTCGTTAATACAGTTTTTTAATTCTAAGGATCAAATGCATTTTGAAATCAAACAAGCCAAGTATTATTATTTAAGATTGTTTGTTATTAAATGAATTAAAAATGAAATTTAATATTTTTTATTAAAAATAGTACATCCACCCGAAGTCGGGTAAAAAGGTAATTCGATCAGAAGGGCCTCTATTTATTACTTTCCTAAGGTTAGCCGTACTACATTCTTTTTTCTTCTTACTTGCTACTTGTGACAAAAAGATCAGGTTAGGATAGATGCCCCTAGGTGCATGGGACATGGCCCTAAGGGCATCTCATCATTCATCATCATCATTTCAGCCATAGGACGTCCACTGCTGAACATAGGCCTCCCCCAATGCTTTCCATGTTGATCGATTGGCAGCGGTCTGCGTCCAGCGCTTCCCTGCTACCTTTACGATGTCGTCGGTCCACCTTGTAGGTGGACGTCCCACGCTGCGTTTTCCGGTACGCGGCCTCCATTCCAGAACCTTTCTGCCCCATCGGCCGTCAGTTCTGCGTACTATGTGCCCTGCCCATTGCCACTTCAGCTTGCTAATCCGTCGGGCTATGTCAGCGACTTTGGTTCGTTTACGGATCTCCTCATTTCTGATTCGATCTCGCAAAGAAACACCAAGCATAGCCCTCTCCATAGCACGCTGTGCAACTTTGAGCTTCTGTATAAGGCCTATAGTGAGAGGCCATCTATACCCAAAAAAAATTAGGCAACTATCCTTTTAGCATAGGATAGGTGCCTTTTTTAATAAAAAATATAATAACATTAAAAATCGAATAAAACATAGCTATCCCGTCTAATTTATAAGATAGTCTATCAAATTATATAAAAATCTGCTTCATTTTACAGCTGACAAAAAAATTATCCATTAAAAGATACTTACCAATTTTATTTCGACGCTCGCTAAGGTTTGGCCGCGGAAGATTTTTGCTCTCACTGGCTAAACGAACGCACTCTTTGATGGTTTGCGAGGCTCATAGTGGTACGGGGACCGGGGTCCCTTTCTATTATACGTACAATAACTTTAGGCTAAGTTGCTTGTAACATAGTGTACTTAAAATCGCGGCACCTATCCCACTGGGGCATGTATCCTGGAATTACCCTAAGTGTGTCTCAATTTTAATAAGATTCGAACGGAGGACCTATGATACGAAGTCTACATTTCAACTGATGGACTATAGAGCCTTCTTTCCTTTCCTGAAGAGGCTGTGTCATTTACCTACGTTTAAAAGTAAATTTATACATAAGCTATTTCACGCACCTACGCCAGGTCATAAAGTCTGTCACCAAGCTGCCACGCTCGTATGAATAATGTGTTATTCTACTATCACTTCATACATTTAAAGCGGTTGCTCTAGTTTCGGCGGGCATTTAAAAAGTGTTTGGCACACCTATGAATGCATTGGCGCCGGTCATGTTGAATTCACGCCTTTTGTAGACGATGCGAGGGAACAAATGGGGCAAGAGTGAGTCAGGTCTGGCTAACATTTTGTTTTACCACCTTTATGTAACCCGTGTAAAAATTACTCGTTCATTGTATTGCTGTGGCTGGCTGTGATAGATAACCATTTCTCCTACTTCTTGAAATCATGCAACTCTTTAATTAAATTACTTCAACAACGAAGACTAAATATATTTTCGCAAATCACGAAGAAAGATACTTAATAAAGTTATTTTGCTTCTCTAAAACTAACCCATTAAAGCAGGACGATGTAGTTAAATTAAACTTTTTGTTGCCACTTCGTGACGCGCTGTGTTGCCGCAGAAAAGCCACAAGAGTGAACTGCACTTAAGGCGATTAGAGTCCTCAATGACCTTGGGCGTTTGACCTTCACGCCGCGCGAAACACCCGCGCACCCCGCACGAAAACTCCGATTTGACACCGATCAAAATTACACGGGCATAGGTAGATACAGAATAGAAGCTCTTTTTTCATGACATTACTGCCTATTATTTTAAACTTGAATTGATGAACCTTGATGTCGGTATGTATCATTTAACTCAGGCGTAAAGGTATTTAATAAAAATAACACAATCCATTAACATTTTGTACGGGATATTTTTTTTTATTTTATTAAATTTTTCGTAAATTTTCTAATGTTTTTGTCGGTTCAGCCGTTCTCGAAATTTGAACATGTAATATGTAGGTAACTTCGGGTGGAATCTTGCAAGCTGAATTTGTTAGACCAACTTCCTGACGACAACTGTAGGTATTGGAACACATAGTAGTATTGTCAATGGTTTAAAAAAGCAAATGTTTCATCTTTTGTCTATTGTCATTCTCCTTGTGTCACTTATGAAGAATAAACTGAAAATGTGTGCCCACTTGTTACTAGCGTTCTTTTAAAAGAACGCTAGTTTTTACATACATATTTTTTACTAATGTGGGTAGTGTAAACAATTTTTATGTGCAACATTTGAAAGATGAGGTGTGTCGCAGTACTGTCCAAGTCTTAAAAGTACACTGACGTAAATAACTATAAAGTTTTGGAGCGATTGTTTTGAGATAAATTTATCATGACTAATTTAAGCTAAGTGATAGAAAAAGTGAATTCCGTAACAAGTGGGTTAATCTCGTCTTTTTATTAGAAATCCTTCAACAGCTGATTGAGTTAAAATTTTGGATATACATGTAATTCGGATGAAAATGCAATATTGTGATGACATGGAGTCGATCTGATGATAGAGCTGGATTGCCAGTGGCCCCATAGCAACTCCGGGATTAAACGATTCCATCGAGTTTAGGCTCGTTTGATTTGTATTTATTTATTTATATAAATATAAGTAAGTAATATTATGTAAGTAAGCTACTTTAAAAATCACGAGTACCTACCTACTTCAATTCTCAAAGGCAAACAGGGTCTGATGATGGAGCTGGAATGTGGCCGTAGGAATAGGCTAGTTTCTTAAAAAAAAACACTTTTAGTTATTAAAAATTACACTATCAAAAAATATTGGACACGGGATATTTTTATTTTTCAACAAACAAGTAATTACGAAGTTATGATGCGATGAAATTCCACGTGACGTCACAAATCGCAACAATTTTAAGCACGCCTTAACGTCATGGGCCTCTTCTGAACTTTGGCGCGCTTTATCTCTTTAAATTTTCATAAGTTTAAAAAAGTGAAAAATACATTTAAAGTATTTTTTGGTAAGTTGCCCGACGGACTAATTCAAACTCTTGCTCTACCCAGGAAACATCCCTATTCTTCGAAATTATTACGGGCTACATAACGAAAAATCTTTGCTACTACGCCGCAGCAAATTCCGCATCATAAAAAAAAAAATTAAAAGGAAAAACCTTTTTTTTAAAACAAGTTTTTGTATGCTAATAATTTTAGTTTCATGACATGCTCCCAAAATTCATCATCTTATAAGAGGATTTCAGTTTTTATCGACGAAACTTTTTAATTATTATAGCCTATAGGTACGTTTCATGGTTAGGTAATTTAGGGAAGTTTATTTGCACTTAACATGAAAAATATGGTATCAATGTACTGTGTACCTATGCACCTTCAGTGGCAACAACAAGGTCTATTGAGTACCTCTCATTCTACTAAAGGCATGAAATAAATTAATTTTCACCAAAAATTAAAACCAACTCCAAAACGAATCACCAAAAGGTAGGCTGTCACCGACTCCGAAAATATCAATCATGATATACGGACATTTGTAATCAGTATCCACATTTTTTTAATAAGCTCTTTAGAAAAATTTATCAATACCACTTTATCTTATTTTTTTTAACTGTGGTATTTTCGCGAAGAAACATATTGAAAATCTAATTCTAAATGGCCCATTTGCGCCGAGCCTAAGTATGAAAAATATAAATTTTTTTCTTCACGTAAATCGATTAAGTTACTGATTCTGACTCGCTCCTAATTTGGATACTGATTGCAAAGGCCTAGTAAATAAATAACGGAATATATTTTTAAATTTTACTTATCTAGTGCCGTTTTTTTTGGAGTCGATTTTTTTACACTAAAAGATTCTATTTAGGTAGATAATAGCGTCCGAGCATGCCTTAATTCAATCGTATCGTCTGACTGAACGTGCTCTATGAACAACTCTGACATAAAAACTATTGTCAAACAAAGACTAGGTTGCACCATCTTATTTTAAATTTGACAAAAGTCAAAAATCTGTCAAACTCCATACAAAAAAATACCGGTTATCACCAAAGCTACGGTCAAAGTTAGGTCACGTCAGGTGGTGCAACTCAGCCAAAGAAAAAATTCATTTTGATCGCTAATGTCAGTTTGCAGCGAGTGACACAACCTCCCCGTCTGAAGGCCAGCGGCCGACTGCCGCCCGCACCCCGCGAAGGCCCCCTCAACAGCAAAACGTTCGGAATTTATCAAAAGTAAAATTTATGAATGAAAGTAATGTTCGATTGTAAAACGCAACGTGTCATTTAAAGATTAAAGAATTCCTAATCTATTCGTGCAAAAATCTTTTAAATTAATATAGCCGTTTTGGAGGAGTAGGGAATTTAAGTAAAAAATCGATGTCCCGTATTTATTTTTTTAATCCAAAACAAAGAGACGTAGCGAAAATTCAAACGTCACAAATGTAGTCCTTGAACTGTTGTATAACATATATTTTTTTCAACTATTTCTGTCCAGCAGTAAAAGAGGAGTAGGCTTTACAAAATGCCCATTTGACGCGGATTGAGGACTCTAATCGCCTTAAATTTTTGCGGTTACACATCTATTTACTATTCAAAGGGTTTGTATACAGAAAAATAATAATATTAACGCAAAGTGTATAATGTAAAAAAAATATTTTGATATGATGTAAAAATTATTTCTACAATTGATTTAAAATTAGGCAACTCAAGGTAGTTCTCGTGCCTCGTCTTAAGGCAACAATTTGCATGTAGCTATATTTCAGTTCTGCTACAGTCATATACACAGCAACGTTACCTGAGGTTACTTGGATTTTTCGCCATCCTACGGGCCTCCAATAAACTGGCCAGTGTGGTCGCCCCAAGCGAAGTCCGACAAAAACTAAATAAAAGAGTAATAAAACAGCTCATACAAACCGCACTGCGCCTACCGCAACGGGAATGAATTTTAATGCAATTCGGAGACACGCGCCGACTTTTCAAACTTTTTTGTCGTTACAGTTATAATGAAAAAAGACAAGTAAAAGTATATAAATGTTCTTTGTGATGAAGGACTGCCATAATAGGGATTTGAGTCAATGAATTCGGACATTGAAAATATCAAAGGAAAATACTCACTTGAAAAATGTTGCCTTCTAAAGTTCTAACACGTGTAGTCCCTTAACGGTATTTTGGGTTGTAATTTGTCATTACATTCCGAAAGTTGTTAATACTTTTATATATTCCAAAACCAACTAAAAGTGTATAAATTCGGCTTTACCGAGCGGCTAAAACTTTTTAAGAGCGCCTAAAGGTTCAATCTCGTGGCCCTGCTTTATAATATACCATCAGATAATGAGGCAAGGATCCGGTGCACCGGCTGCCGAAAACTCACTTCAGGTGAAATATCAGTATCTTAAGCAGAGGGTGGTCAATTTACATTTAAATTGCCCGGACACTCCCGCGCCCCGACTTAGTGCCCACGATTTACGGCGGCCGTCACTGCTTGATACTTTTTGTGGCCTCATTTTACTTTGAGCACGTTTTATAGGTAAATACTGTGAAGTTGAGCCAAGTTTTATTCATTTATTCAAGTTTTATATCCCTTGAATTTGAATCGGTTGAATAAGAGCGGCCAAGCGATTTAAAAAGCGTTTTCATCAGTTTTTATGGTGGTTCTTTAAGAGAGCGAACTTAATTCTAAAGTCAAGGTAAACGCAAAAAGTTTGTTAATATGATTTTCTTGTACGATAAGATGCTGTGTTACTTTATAAAATCTCTCTTTCTAGTCTTTACCTATACTTACTTACAATCTTCTAATTGAATTAGTAGAGTCCATTGTGGTAGAATCACAGTCTTTAAAACGACTAATTAATTATGCTGGCATATAATGATTGAAGCTCAAAATACCAGATACTAATAAAGGTATCTAGCTAGAATATTTTTATTTCATTTTTAGCGTTAAGAGTCGCATCTCAAACTAATTTGAAATTATAAATCACTTGAAAAAATCGAACTGCCTAAGGCGGGAATTGAACCCACGACCTTCCGCTTGCCGGGCGACTGCTCTTCCAACTGAGCTACTTAGACACTGGATGAACCCGTCGAAATTTTCAAGTGTAATACGCTGTTACGGCCAGCGTTTGTTTCATCAATGTTAAGTATACCTACCCTACATCTTTTCAAGTGATTTATAATTTTCAAATTAGAATATTTTTGTCTTAAAATATCTAGAAGAAAAACAAACTTGCACCGCAATACTCAAAACCCAGCGCAGTCAACCAATGTGTGTCAAGTCGTGGAAACACGAACTAAGCACAGTGCGACAAATCGAGTGCTCATCAAACATTTAATTTGCAAATTCAAGATGGCAGCGAGTGAAACGACACCGCTGCACTGTCGCTATTTCCGCGTAATATCCGCGCCGGCCGCGCGCGTCCGCTCCCGTCCGCTGCGATCGCGTGCGAGTATGCCAATGGAACTAGACAGTAGGGCTTAACATGGTAATACTAATTGAATAGAGCAACGATTTAATGGTCTGTAATGTTTCTACTAAAGCTGGAATCATAATCGTCATTTTCGTATCAAGAAGCTTACTAGTAAGCTTAGCTTATCGCAGTAGAACTTTATAATTATTTTCAGCGACATCAGTTAATGACTTTCCGTAAATTAATAATATAAATAATCTTCATCATCATCTTCTTTTCATCATCATCATCATCATTTCAGCCATAGGACGTCCACTGCTGAACATAGGCCTCCAATGCTTTCCATGTTGATCGATTGGTAGCGGCCTGCGTCCAGCGCTTCCCTGCTACCTTTTATTTCCTTATGTTTGTAGTTTAAAGGACATCACATCAAACTAAACACTGTGGCATCTTATCCCTGCTTATGGCTGCAGTACGCTTTTGCTACAATAATGTATAGTCTGATGTGTACGTGGAGTCTGTACATCACTGCGTTTTCAATGCACATAAAAGAACGCATTCCATTTGCATTCCGCATAGGTTGGTTCACTCGTACGTAATTTCCTGTAAAATTGATGCCGTCCGTACCACCCATATGGTTTGAAAATAGCTCAGCTCATCTTATTTGCCTCAATTCAGTTGTAGAGCGCGCCACAATCGCACGCGTGACGTCAGGCGCAATTTCCGCTCAATATCCGCGGATCCGTGCGCGTCCGCACTCTGCCGTGCGATCGCTCGCGAATCACTGATTAAATTGTTTTACTTCGAAACTTATAATAAAGTTTGGAGCTATTTTTAATATTATGGAATTTCGATAAAAATATATGACACCAAAAATTCGAGTATTCTGTCACTGAATTCTGTCGATTAACTAATTATTACAAAATGCTTTGCGCTTGCAGGGTTTGTAAAATAATGTGTATTTTTTTAATCGAGCATACCTACATTCCTACAACCTAGAGAAAATATTTTTGAAGCATTCGATTTCCAAGTTGTATAGGAAATCATACAAATCTTAAGCTATTAGCTTAGATAACTAACTCTTACTACCTTCCTATCTTCTTTCATTCAATGTCTATGAAAGCAGTATTTAAGAAGCGATGTACGACTGGACGTGTCGGGTATCCAAACTGTCCTTATTTCTATCATTTTATTAAGACTTTGTGCAGAAGACGTTGCCGTTACTGCCCTAATACCCCATTAAAAGATTAACCTACCCGACCTCGCGTACAGCGGCCGCGTCGCGCGGTGCGATAAAATAAAAAATTCAAGTCGGTGCCTTCTTAAGCTCGGATATCGGTATCAGAAAACTTCTCCAATATGAGACCATAAATCCTCGTGTTCGTGTTGAATGTTTGGCCAAACTTCTCCTGGTTTACAACTCGAGTACTTTTCACTTCCCAAGAATTATGATGCCATGCTTTATGCGACTACGAGGTCGAAATCGTTTTTGGAGTACACTTTCATTTTATGTGACTTGCAATTTGTCAGTTGGATTCCTATGGTGTGCTTTATTATATTCACAGCTGCTATTTATTTTATTTCAACTTGATTATAATTTTGTTCACGGTGTTTTCATTGTTCTTTATTTAGGAGTCTGTCCAGAAATCGGTGATGTCTAATGAAAAAACTGAAAGATACTTCAATGCTAATAAATCACTCATAGTTAGATACTGACACTACTAATAATGATGTGTAATGTGAAAGAGAAGAAATGCAAGATAGACTAGCTTAAAAATTAATTATACTGTGTGTTTACTAAGATTTTAAGTGTTTTGGATACTGTGCATTCTAGTTGGTAACATCCATCTAAATGCTGCAATCACTATGCAAAAGTAGGTAGGTTCGTACTTAGCTAATTGAGATCGGATGTATTTTGAAAGCACATCCGATATTAGTTCATCACTAATGGCCCCCATCAAGCGAGGCAATTAATCGCCCATTGGAGCCCGTATAATATCGGCAGATGAAAGGCCTACTGCACTAGAATTGCAAATGGCCGCCGGCGATCGGACCCGCTAATCGCTGGCTAGACTGCACGCCAGTGTTAACCTGAAATTTGCTTCTGTAGCCACCGCTACCATAGGTCCGAGACTGAATGTGATCTCTTCCAGACATTCATTTATTGAAAATGAGATAGGTTACTCGTATTATCTTGTGTGATGCTCCACGCATTTGCATGGATAAATAGCACTGAGGTTGAGACTCCCAATAAATACTTCAGTAGAGTTGTTCATTTAAAAAAATATAGTTATGAAAATAAAAAGTGTCGATAGACTTAATGGGCAATGTACGAGTAGGTAGGTGACTCGCTAAAGCACATATACATATAATATTGTCTCTTTGTAAAAAAAAAACTTTTTGGTATCTGTATCGCAGGTTGTATCGAGTCAGCTCTATTAATATCATGTTAATGAATACCCGGCAAAAGCACACAATAAAATTTGATACTAGTGTACAAAAACAGTAACAATAGTAGCTTCACCGTGGAACAATCGAACTGATTGCGGCCTGTCTCGGCTGTTATACCGCCATCAGCCCGCGTGCCACGTGTTACGGCTTCGATCCATGCATGCTACGTTACTTGCTGCTGAATTTACTTTTTTAAATAAAACTTAGCTCGTGACTGAATTCTGCCCTCCCTCAAAAATTTTGTCTGACTACGTTGTAATTAGGTTAAAAGTCATGACTGATAATATAAGTCTGAAAAGTTTTGGTGTTTTAAAAAGTTTTGTTAGGATATATTTTATGAAACCTAATATTGATCAAACCTTAGAGCTTTGCCACACTGGCGGATTACAAGCGGTTTCAACGCGGAGTGGCGGCGCGCGACTTTTTCCAAGCATTTTGTCGATTCGCGGCGTGCCCGCTGCGCCACCGCTCCGCTTGCAATCCGCTAGTGTGGCAAGGCCCATTAGGTATCGTAAAAGAAGTATTTTGCATCAATAAAGGAGCTACTTCTAAGATCATGTTCGAATTTAATGTCCTTGAATAAATCCAAAACAATTCTAAACGTGACTTCGAAAGAATCTGTTGTCCTACTACAGACCGCTTGCTAAAGTTTAGATAAGCGACACTGTAGTTCTGAACGATCAGGTCTCAAAGCTCTCTGGTAGTCTGATCGTATTTGGAATAACATTGTAATAGTTCTATGAGTCCACTGCAACGTTCTTAATCACATAGTGAGTGAAGTAGGTATAAAATAGTTTGATAAACAAGTAGAACCGTTTCGATTTTAGTCTATTTCATTTTAATAGTAGTGTAGTAGTAACCCACTGACCGATCGCGGAATCTTATATTCATAACGGCCATAAAATTTCGCGCAATAACATCTGCGAGTGCGGGGCCCGCGCACCTACGATCGCAGTAAAAACTTTACTGGCTATAAAACTAAGCTTCCCGAAATTACGGCATTAGCCGAGACTGCCGGTCACTGATTATTACATGACCTCGCAATAAAAGAGTGGACCGACCTTACAAGGGATTTTGTACATCGTTATTTAGTGGGATATTCTGGGCTATTTTTGTAATGTTCAATTTCGAGGATATGGGGCTTTCATGTTATGATATCGCTGAAAATAATAGTAAAAACAAGTGCGAAATTCCAATAAGTAGGTAGCCGTAGAAAGGAGATACATTTTTGTTACGCGAATAGCGCTGTAAGCAAGTTTTACATGTACCACTTAGATACTAAATCTTGCTATTTACTCACCATTTATTCTCTAAGAATACCTTAAATGAATTTATCTAGAGAGGCAGGTAAAGTGAAAACTCAATGTGTCTAAGTGAACGTTACTAAGCACGCGAGTCTTACGAAGCACTTCGTACGCAGCGGGAAGCGCTCGTTATGGGCTTTCTTCCTCGCCGTTGTAACGCTCGCTAATGCGTGTACGGGGAAAGTGAAAACTAATGCATTTGAGCTAGGACACCCTTAGCGCGTGCAGCGAGAAAGCTTTGAACAAAGCACACACTTTTATCATAATGCTTTCTAAACTTTATGATAGGAATATAATATTTTTTGGACATGGAATATCTACTGTATGGATGGATATGGTTATACGTTTTAGACTAGGTTAATTTTCCGCGGTTGAATATTGCTCAGAATGAAATTCATAATTTTAGGATTGATTTTTTGATTATCTCTTGAGACAATTAAAAATAAAAGATATTGTTTTTAAGTTTATTTCTAAGATTATCCATGGACCGAGCTGGTCCATAGATAATCTTTCGATTCATTTAGTTCCCTATTTCACCATTACTAATGCTTGGTATGACTCGTATTTGCCCTTCGTTATCATGACAAACAAGTTCTACAAACATTAACCCACTGATTAAAATCAACATCGCTGTCTTCACGAAAACAATTAGAGCGCCAGACTGCACAGAATCACGCAACCAAATCTTATTACTTTAAATAACATTTGTAATTAGTAAATGCTAATCCGGTGATAAATAAATTTAATCAAACAAGCGCCCGCAATCCGGCGTTATCGAGGAAATACGTCGAGATCTCCGAAATGTTGTGATTAGCATCCAAATATCCAAATGCAAGGGAGGCACGCGATCACGCCCCATATGAACCGGGAGCTTAAAGCTCTGGAATTAAGGCCAGTTCAGACATCGGCGACCCAATCCGTGTAATGGGCCCGTTCCGATGCTCACTATCTATGTAACAATCCATCAAGTTCCTTTATTTGTTAATGGAAAGGGATCGTACATAAATTAGTAGACAGGAAACTGTTTGTGTTTTTTTTTCGGCGTGGAAATGCAAATGGTCTTAATGTTTTCGTAATAATATTAATAGTAGAGATAAAGAAAACTCTTTTTAACTTCAGTTTTTGATGAAGCAGGACTGTCTTCAGCTCTTTTATCGTTACGATAGTAGGCATTTATCTGCGTATTATATATTACGTATTGCGTTTAAATTAATTTTAAGCAATTTCTTTGGATACAAATAGAGAACATTTTACTTGAATAGTAGTCACATAGCCAGCGAGTGATAGTTGCCCTCAAAAATTACACACACGAGCAAGTGTACCCCAGCCTTTACATAAGAGAAATAATAGGCAGGCGAATGACTTCCGGCGTTCGTGCCCGATGTGCCACGGGCTGATACCCGCAGCCATTACCAGAGTAAATACAAATGAGTAGGTCATCTTCATAGGAACGCACGGGCGCGGTTTGTATGTGAGCGCGCCAACACGTATGCGGCGCGCACGCACACACTGACAAAATTTAGCGGTGATTAGCGGTGAGGTGCACCGAATTTTGTCAGTGTGTGCGTGCGCGCCGCATACGTATATTGACGCGCTCACATACAAACCGCGCTCGGTGCGTTTCTATGAAGATGACCTACTCATTTGTATTTACTCTGCCATTACTCCATCGCGGCGGCCGAATAAAGCACGGGTTCATATGCATTCGCTTATGTGTATATTGTACGAGAACTGCAATTTAGTGCCGATGTTACAGCATTCACTAAAGTCCTGCCAGGTTTCTTGTGATTTACATAATATATTATGTAAATATTTTGGATTATGTGTGGAAGTTCAAAGTTAAATTAACTTCAATTGTGGGTTTAGTTTGTTGTATTGCATTTTCTAATTGCTTATTTTGTACAGTATACATACGAGTATGACGTGTGCTTGTAGTCTATCAAGACGGAACATCAATCATAATAAGCTCGGTATTACCCTTTTTCAATAGCATTCTGCCGTTATGTACCTTTGAGTACGAATACATACATTTTAGTATTTCGTGTTGCTGCTGAGCAAATATCTTGCTTAAATCCCTACAAGTAAATATTTACGTAATACCTGAAATAATTGTTAGGTCACATAAAAGATGCTTAGCTATTAAGGAAATTGCACATCTATTTTACACTAGTGTTTCTTAACTAAGTATTGGAAGCAATAAAAGCTAACAGATACTCGTAGCATTCACATACATTTTGTAATGGCTATAAATAAAGTAACTAGAAGCATGCATTTCGACTGTCTGTGCCCATTTTAAATTAAAACGTACATATTTTGTTTCACTTCTAATAGATGCATTAAGTGTAGCAAATAACGCTTTCATAGCTCTTATTGTACCTACTTTATACAACAGAAGCCTATGTAAAGTTATGTAACTCTTAAATGGGCGACAATAAAATTACATAGGGCCAAATCGGCACTCCAGCGCAGGCTTATGTTATTAACGAGCTGGCTTATGATGGATAGTAGTTCCATAATAGAGCCACAATTCAGAAGGTTCAGCAGATGTGCCTCAGTTTGGTGGTTTCTGTTAAATAAAAAACGTCATCATAAGTTTCCCCATGGAACTGCAGGATATCAAATTGTATTTATGAAAATTCAAGCTTTCCTAGTGGACGCTGCATTATGTATGCCATATGTATGTGATGAATTTAAATAAAAATAGTTTAAATTTAGCAGACGCAGTTTTATTGCAGAGAGATTACCACAGACAACAAGATGGCGACATAGAGCGATTTGTCTATTAACTAGAGACGTATCTACATACTAGTGTAGATCTGCTGAATCGGTAAATAGGGTTCAATATTAATAAATACAACACTCTCACCTAATTTGAACCCTTGTTCTTAAAACATAACTACTTTAAAGTCAATACAAATAACATTTTGCATCTAAAGTAAACTTAAAGACATATTAATAACTCTCACCAAAAATTAACAGTTTTAGTAATGTGCAAGTTTCATAACACCAATTTTACTTCTAAGATACTGAAACTTGTCTCTAGGTAAAGCTTTAGTGAATACATCAGCAAATTGCTCCTTAGTACAAACATAATTGAGATCAATTTGTTTCTCTACATATTTCTCCTTTATAAAATTATATTTGACATCGATGTGTTTACAACGCTTATGGTAATCAATATTTTTGATTAAACAAATTGCACTTTGGTTATCTATATTCAAACAAATTGAATCCTGATTGAATTTACCAATATCTAATAACAGTCTTTTCAACCACAAAGCTTCTTTTGTCGCAGAACAGGCGGCCATAAATTCCGCTTCAGTGGTGGAAAGTGCAACGCTTTGCTGACGTTGTGTTGCCCATGTTATTGCTGCGCCGTTTTTGATAAACACATATCCCGTCAACGACTTTCTTGTAGACGTGTCTTTAGCAAAATCTGCATCACAGTATGCCTCTACTTGGTTCTGCTGTGATGTTTTATAACACAAACCATAGTCTTTGGTTTCTTTCAAGTATTTCATTATTTTCTTGACAACATTCCAAACATACAATGAAGCAATATCTTACTTATGCATCTGGCAGTGGTAAGCAGACCAGATATCTACTCACCAGACTGAGTCCATACATAATATCTGGTCTGCTTACCACTGCCAGATGCATAAGTAAGATATTGCTTCATTGTATGTTTGTAGGACTTGTTCTTCTTGCATTTTATTCATTCTCGCTTTAGATCTTGTAATAACTCCTGACATAATTTCTGTTTTATCTATATTTTCTTCAGGTTTATATAGAGAACATTCATCTGAACAGAAATCATTTGAATCATTTTTTGTAGTATCAAAACTTTCAGTTGTGTCATAATCAGAAATGACAGTGTCATTCATGACAGTTTCTTTACTTTTTCTTCTTGAAGCCGAATCCGATAAAGGTTATATTACATAGTCTTGTTTAACTGAGTTTTCTAAAAAGACCACATCTCTGCTTATTAATACCTTTTTCGTTTTGGGGTCCAGAAGCCTGTATCCTTTAGTCTGTTCACTGTATCCAACAAATATCATTTTCTCTGCCTTTGTATCCCATTTCTTTGATTTTTCTTTTGGAACATGAACCAATGCTTCGCAACCAAATACCTTCATGTGAGTTAGAATTGGCTTTTTACCGCTCCACATTTCTTCCGGTGTTGCAAAAGACAAAACTCTTGTAGGACATCTATTTGTAATGTAGGATGCAGTAGATATTGCTTCTGCCCAATACTGTTTTTGAAGTTTTGCATTTAACAGCATACATCTAGCTCTTTCCAGCAATGTACGGTTCATTCTCTCTGCTAAGCCGTTTTGTTGAGGCGTGTACGGAGCTGAGGTTTGATGCAAAATTCCAGATTTCTTCAAAAAGTTTTGAAACTCATTGCTTAGATACTCTGTACCATTATCTGAGCGTAAGATCTTTATAGTCGAATCAAGTTGATTTTCAGCAAACGCTTTAAATTCTTGAAATTTTTGAAATACTTCTGATTTCTTCTTTATTAAGTATACAAAAACTTTCCTGGTATAATCATCAATGAAGGTTACGAAGTAGCGAGCACCTCCAAGAGATGGTACCTCCATTGGACCACAGACATCGGAGTGAATAAGTTCTAGCTTCCTTTTTGCTCTTGAACCTTCTGAAGGGAATGGAAATCTTGTCTGTTTTCCTTCCATGCATGATACACATGTCACTTTATCTGCGTTTTCTAATTTTATTCCAGTACTTTCTGACATTTTCTTCAAGTCTTCAAAGTTCAAATGTGCCATTCTCTGATGCCATAGATAACAATCATTTTCGGTAGTAGCAGATATGTATGCCAAAGCTCTAGGTGTATTTAGCCTGTACATATTGTTTACTTTGGTAGCCGCCGCAACTTGTTTCTTTGTCTTGTTTAGTACTTTACAACCTTGCGTGTCAAACTCTACCTTACAGCCACTATTAATGATTTGACCAACTGAGAGCAGGTTGGTAGCCAGATCTGGAATATACAGCACATTCTGTACTTGGATGGTTTCTATTTTACCTTGCGTATTGACCACATTCAGATTCACCTTACCACAGGCCTTTACGGAGAGCTTCATGTCATTGGCCACTCTTATTGTGGAAATCGGAGGTAGAATTTCATCATACAGTAGGTCACGGTGCTTGGTCATATGCATTGACGCTCCAGAATCAATGTACCAGTTACTGTCGTTGTTTGTGGATGCAGACAACACTGCGACATAACCAGAATCGGAGTTCTCACTTGATTTTGCGTCTTTCTTCTTCTTGTTTCTACAGTTTTTGCTTATGTGCCCATATTTATTACACACAAAGCACCTTGGGCCTTTACCACTTTTATTCTTATCGAAAGTTTGACCTTGTTTGACATACTGCGCCTGATTCCCTTTGTTTTTCACAAACAGTGCACTGGACTCAGAGTTTCTGACATCTTGCAGAAGCTTAGTCTTCACGGAATCGGCTGTTATTCTTACACCAGAGCTCTCGAGTGCCATAATCATCGGCTGATACACTTCGGGCAGGCCAGCGAGTAATAGAGTGCCAAGCCACTCGTCATTCACTTCAAACCCGATGTTTCTTAGCTTGTGTGCGGAGGTCATTATTTTGTTCACATAGTCTTCTATGTTCAGACAACTTTCAAGAGTGGTTGTGATCAGATCTCTTAGCAATCCAACACGGCGTGTCAACCCGTTATCATCGAACGCTTTGGCGAGGTTATTCCATACTTCTCTTGCAGTTTTGGCCTCTTGAATATGTACGTAGTTGATAGGATGTACAAGTAAAATTATTTTCGATTTGGCCCTTGTGTCAAGTCTGGAATCAACAGGCTCCTTCGCCGTTATACAGCACCAAAGTTCCTCATGTTCGAGATATGTTTGGACTGCGAATTTCCAAGTGGGATAATTATCTCGTCCTGTCAGCTTTTCGATTAACGCCATTGTATTATTTGACGACATTTTTGCTGAATTTTAAAAATGGAACCACGTGAAATTTTTTTGCAATATTTTTGCGTATTTCTCACTTTGCTAACTGTTAGACTATTTGTATTATTCTACTGTTCACTTTTATGCAAAAATCAGGTGGCCTGGGCCCATAACCTGATGAATTTAAATAAAAATAGTTTAAATTTAGCAGACGCAGTTTTATTGCAGAGAGATTACCACAGACAACAAGATGGCGACATAGAGCGATTTGTCTATTAACTAGAGACGTATCTACATACTAGTGTAGATCTGCTGAATCGGTAAATAGGGTTCAATATTAATAAATACAACAGTATGCCACCAACTAAACTGAAAACCAGCGTCGGGGCACGCGTGCATGCACGCGTGGCTCGATTAATGCTGAGCGAGCGCCTTTTTGACACAAAATATTCGTGTATAGTTTTAAGTTCCTTTGTTCTATTTTTTCTTTTTGTGTCAAATAAAGTTTTTCTTATTTTATCTTATCTTATCTATATTAAAAAAACTTACGGTTAATATTGTTACCACATACTTATATCGCTATTGTTATGAATTAATGGTAATTTTACAATGTCTGAATCTTTGTTAAATACGTTTCTTGCACCAAAACCGTTGAATATGAAACGCTATTTAAAATTCCCCATAAACTAGAGTCAAGCAAAGGGTAGTCTTAAAACATATCCAGGTTTTTGATCGAGTGTTCTGAATTTACTTCCACTGGGCTAGTGGCAAGCGCCCGTTTTTACCAGGCTGTAATTTATGTAGATTGCCCGGGCAAAGCAACTGGAAACATGAAAGACTGACTTGTTTGGCTAAATTGGAGGTATAAATTTTGTGGGTTTTATTATGCACTTCATTGTTTAACAGGCAGATTTGGAGAAAAACAATTTTAATTCGACTGAGGAAATGGACTCGAATTAGCCTTACATTTGAGATAATATCTTAATCTCATAGAATCAAATACACAGGACCGCAAAGAAAAAGGGTCAATTAGAATAAGTATGTTCAAAAGTCTTATAAGGTACTTGATACAAATAAGGCCTACCTAACTTTGAACGCTTATATTTCAATAAATATTAACGCCAATCAACAAAAACAAGGTTAATTAACTTCTTCCATCCTTTAATTTTAGCAATATTACAAAAAATAACACAGTTTTTAACTAAATCTATTCAAAATAAGCAAATTACGAAACCACTGATTTTGGCTTTAATAAATCACCTACACGGAATAAGGCCTATATGATTCAAATGCCTCTAGACCTTAAAATTGAGGTTGTATTAAACAAAATGCGGTCTTATAACATTAAACACGTCGATTGGTTTGCGTTATCAAAATTTTACATTACTAAGTAAACAGAAATATACTGTATATCTCTCGATAAACTTAAATTCCACTTATTAAGAATTATACATAAATTATAGATAAAATTAAATATTCATAGTAACAAAGTAATGATTCCTTACATATATTATTAAAAAATATATCAAAAACAAACAGTATTATTTTTTTGTATAGGGCTTATTAAAACACCGTGTTCGAATAAGGCCTACACATAAAACCTTTTAAATAAATCAGTTTAGGAACATCATTAAGTCTTGAATTTTTGTAAACAAAATGAGATCTCAATTTTTTTTAGAACCAGGGCATAAAAAGGCTTCTGAATCATCTTTACGAACTCTTACACAATCTTTGTGATACCACCTAAAGCAGTTCCTTATGGTCGCATATCTGCTACTTTGTTTTCGAGACAGGTATGATAATACCAGCTTTTATTCTTCTTTCCTTTAGAATTATACATACGGCTTCTTTTCTTATTTTGTATTGGTTTTGTATTTTTTTTCTTTTTTTGATTGATTTTCGACACTGTTTTCTTTTTCTTTTCTGTATTGTTAGTAACATTCTTATTAAATAAACATTTTGTTACTCTTTGGCTCATTTAGTTTAATGAATTTGTCCATAATCAGGTGTTAACACAAGTATCTAATATGGCCTACCATGCTGAAATAAGGCCTAGGCCTTATTAGATGTCTCGCTCTTGTTGTCTTCAAAAACTTACAAATAATGCATTTATAGCCAGTAGTACAAATTAAGGTAATTATTAGCTAGTAAGATATATTTAGAAACGATTACTAAGAAAAGATTAATCTAAAACAGCGTCATTTTACCGAAAATTTAAGATGAAATCGCCGGATTTTTATAAGCGAGCACGAAATCACCCACCACCTTAGAAGAACGCGTGTCAATTGGTGCTGGGATCGTGGATCGGGACGCTCTTGCACTCTATTGGGTTATAGGGCATACGAGTACGTGTCCTTGAAGTATTTTCCCGGTTGGATTTATTTATCTGTGTTTTCTGATGTATAGGCCTTATTAGAACGTAGGCCTTATTTGTATCAAGTACCTTAATTTTAATAAATCTACACTAATATCATAAAGAGGAAATCTTTGTTTGTTTGTTTGGTTGTAATGAATAGGCTCAAAAACTACTGGACCGTTTTTAAAAATTCTTTCACCATTTGAAAGCTACATTATCCACGAGTAACATAGGCTAAATTTTATTTTGGAAAAAATAGGGTTCCGTAGAATATGTAGATAATGTAGTCCACGCGCGCAAAGCCGCGGGCGGAAAGCTAGTGTCATATAAATAAAAAAAGTAGTTTTTCCAGTATTTTTTCTTTCATAAAGCTAGGTCAGGTACTTTTGAAGATTTAAAAGAGTTTCTAACCAACCCTATTTTATTGCAGTCCAGTATAGTTTTTAATTTTTGTCACAAAATCCCTTTTTGTAGGTTTGTGACCTCAAGTTATTATAAACTGCACGGTACAAGAGAAGATTAGCTACGTAAGCTAAATAAGACCAGTTGTTCGACTCGAGTAAATTAGCTCATGCTAACGAACTTTGCAACTTGCATAGTAATTATCTCCCGACCGAACCCTACTCGATTAACTTGGCTAAACAACTCGATAACTAGTTTGATTGTCGTGGAACAACACAAGTTAAATAGCTATGTTTAAAAGATAATTATGCTCTACAACTTTCTACGATTACCTTTAAAATAGCGATGGGTAAATACTAACTTCCTGTAGGCCTAAGATACGCGCCGCGATAAGCTTTTATCGCGCCATTTTATCGGTCGATTTTCCGCGATATCATTTGTCGTTTAAAATCATGGGTAAGATTTTATCACGGCGCGCCGCGCATCTTAGCCCGGCTAGTATCCTTATCATTTCCATTCGAATTTAAGATTATCATTATTTTATTGATTTCTAAAACTGTGGCAACTAAGTAAAAAATACGTAAAATTGAAAAATCACGTAAAATTATTTGTATAAACCTTTCTTAGATGTAATTTATCAAGCAACCTGTTGTAATTTATAAAGCCACCGGTGTCCGTAGACTATTGATTTTTAGTGCCTACGTAATTCTATCATCTATTTTGTATGAATCACGCTTCTTCAAAGGCATTTATTCCGCGTCGTCCCGCGTCTCCGAGCACACAATGTGCGTTATCGGCCGCCTTTATGTAAGACGCCATTGTTCTTTCAAACAATACCTGTTTATAATTGAATGTCGCCCGCGTGTGGAAAAATTAAACGGCGTATTGAGCTTTATTTGGAAAGAGAAAATACCTATTAAAAGAGAATAAACCACTCGTGTTGTGCTTCGGTGCTAAACGATTTTAGCACGGCCACAAAGCCGCAAAGCATATTCATAGAAATTATTCAGTCATCTGATATATTATTCAAATTGGTGTCGGAGATTAATGATTTTGCGATTGTATCGATGCTGTATCGCGATTAGTTGGCTGTTTTTGATTGCAGTAACAAAGTCCTATGTGCGGCTTTTTGCATTTAAAAACTCGGTATTTTGAGTATCTAAAAAGCTGTTCATTCGTTCACGTTTATAGTGAGCACTGTGATGTATTATTATCACTACACAGATTTTTCGAAAAAACGTTTAAATCTCCGATGGCTGAGCATGCAAAAAGCGGCTTATTCACCAATACTCCAATACTCAAAACTGCATGTCTGCTGAAGGCCAAAATGTCATATATTCCAAAGCCAAGCAAAGCCACCGCATATTTAAGTTTATGCCTGAAGCATAAATTACGCAACTATTACAAAGTAAATGTCACTGGAACACCCAAAAACGTCTTAATTTACTCAACAAGATGGAGAGATACGGTGCGCCTTACCGAAATACGCGCGTTTACGACCGCGCACCTCCTGTACAGTCAAGCTCGTAACATCTACAATCGATTTTAAAAACAAAACACAAAATTATTCACAAATACCGTCTGTATGTTCACATTTTTAGGTAGACCTGTAGACTGTTGTTTCTTATAGTTTAGGTTGTTGCTTGGAAGAGATGATTTTCTCTTTCTCTGGCTATAAGACCGATTTATTTGCTTAACCAATACTTAGTCAGCTATTTCGGTTTATGTGGTGTGCACATAGACCTATACTTCTCTTCAATAGATAATAATAGTAGTGAAAATAACATCCTGTGCGTACGACTATTGCCGGTGAGTGTACAACGCAATACACAGCGCGCACTTCACAGCGCTATAAAACATTTTACAAGTGATCCCGCGCTCTAAGTGCGATATAAAATTGTCGCACTCCTTGTAAAGTGGCTTTTCAACCGACTTCAAAAAAGGAGGAGGTTCTCAATTCGACCCGTATGTTTTTTTTTTTTTTTTTTTTTCTATGTTTGTTACGCGATAACTCCGCCAATTATGAACCGATTTGAACAAATCTTTTTTCGACGTATAGGTAATACCTCAAGGGTGGTCCCATTTAAATTTAATAATAGAAAAAACAACCCCCAAGGGTGGAAAATTGGGGATGAACTTTTTTATACGCAATATCTCCGCCGATTATAAATCAATTTGAACGATATTTTTTTTGTTGAATAGGTATTATCAAAAGGGTGGTTTCATGCGAATTTGAAGAAAATATTTCACCCCCAAGGGTGGAAAATTGGGGATGAACTTTTTTATACGCAATATTTTTAATTTTTAGTTTTTTTTTGTGTTCACGCATTTGAAGTCGGTTTTATTTTTTTAAAAAGTTAATTATTGTTAAAAACATTCTAGTTTTGCTGTAAATCTTTGGGGAATATGAGCTTCGGTGCTATATTTTGCGGAGTTTTCTTTTAGGATAGTATTTGTGTTCAACAGGTTAACAAACATTTTGTATAAATAATAGCCTTTAAAATGTAGAATTTTAAATTGAAACTTAATTAATTGGGTATACATTCCTTTTGGATTCAAACAAAATTAATTGGAGAATGAAAGTATGTTTTAACGAATGAACTGATATTAATTAATGCGTTAATATTTTATTAAAATACTCAGAAAGGCATTTTGTTAATATTTTTTTAATTTCAAACACGTTTAGATATTATTCTATAATTTAGACTATGGCCTACTTTCACTACTTGCTAATAAAGACTTACTTTCACTTTATAACTTTACATACCAGCTAACTTTCTGGACTTTACCAGGAAGACTAGAGCAGCGTAGCCTAAAACTGTTGAGCTAGTGATTTCCAAATTAAATTCCTGCTCGTGCAGTAGTGTACAAAGATGCGGTCCAATCTGTCGGCAAATTAAACTGGATTGCAAACCCGGAGCATCGCTCAAAGACTGCAGATGTAACTTGTCGTAAACATTCCTAATGTCTTGTTCACCCATCGCAGGTATTCCAATTTGCAACAGAAATGCCCTATCCAGAATCCCGATCCTTGTTAACATTAGTTTCAGATCCAGAACAGAACTGTTAAGGTTTAACTTATAAAAAAGGTAGATGCAGTAGGTTCCTTTTTCGACAGGGTCGTAGTGGAAAAGTAATGAAAACACATTAGAATGAGCTTATCTAAAATAGGTACCTACTTCACAATTTACGTGGTGTTAAAATTCACTTTGGAAAAGTCAAACAGTGTATAAAAGAAAAGTTATTTATAAAAGAAAAACATTTATTTTGGTTCGGACATAAATTCAATTTACACAATTTGTTTAAAGGGTTTTCGTTTCATAATTTATTTAGGACACGAAAAGCTTCAAAACTCGAGTTTGGCGAGTGAAAACCATTTCATTTATAAAATAAGTGCCATTTAAAATAGTAGTCGAGGTTCAATAATAATCGTAGAGTGATCCTACCGTATAAATACTGCGGCTCCTAGCTAGGTTCAGCTCTGCGGCTTTGTAATATTGGTGGCGGGATGGATGGCTCCAATATCTTGCATTCTTGGCTCCAATACTAAGAATTTGTATTTCACCTTTCATATCGGGATGTAGTTTCGTCGATAAATCTTTTATGTACCGCTGCAGTCGAATGCAAAGTTTCGGATATGAAGGCTACAAAGTATGTTTGCGTTTGCATAAATTGGAAAACGCGGTTCAAACGCTTTATAAGTCGATCTGCTTTGAATTTAGATGAGCATGATTAAAATTGCAATTTTATTGTCGATACTGAAATGACTAATTGTAAGTTAGGATTGGCCCAGTTTTAATTCAATTAATGGTGGGTGTAACCTTCGATGCTGGAAGCTTTATTTCTGATGGAGACATTAAGACACTTGCTACAAAATTCTTACCTTGGAAAAATCTTAAAAAAAAGTTTTCTTAACTGTGTTTTTGTACACAGTTCCAATTACAAACGGCACAAATCCAACCTATTCCCAAATAGTCGAACCCTAAAACATGGTCGAAGAATAAGCGCAAATAATCCTTCAGTTGGGCCATTCGGGCCGGCATTACGTAATCCGAAAATCCCTCCGGTGTCACCACGGGTTGTTTATGCTGATCCTATCCTGGGAATAGATTTTTTTGCCAAAGCCAGTGACGTGCAATAATACTGATCTATTTACTGATACCGCGGTGATAGTGCACGGAGACATTAATATAGGTGGAGATATAATCGCAATCGAAGTTTCATTGATCCGAGCTGCGCCTGTGGGACAATGAAGCATCAAATTGGTTTCAAGATTGTGACAGCTTTGCTACATATCTGAGATCTGTATCAACAGACGACAGCAAATCAAACTAAAGCATGTGGCATCTTATGTTGTTTGTTTTAGTCTAGAATAAAGATGCTCTTTTGGAATAAAAATGTATAGATGTGCTATAAACTGCAGGCACACTTTTGTCTCAATCAATAACTGGTGTTGTTGTAGGTATTGTGTTAATAGATTGGGGTACCTAAAACCTAATTTGTTAAATACTTTCGTTTATTAGTGTCAATAACTTAGGGAGC
Organism: Ostrinia nubilalis; assembly: GCF_963855985.1. Taxonomy (NCBI): domain Eukaryota; kingdom Metazoa; phylum Arthropoda; class Insecta; order Lepidoptera; family Crambidae; genus Ostrinia; species Ostrinia nubilalis. The sequence continues at coordinate 17,308,512 of NC_087094.1, forward strand.
AATAACTTTAAAGTTTTGAATTCAAAATCATCTTACAACGATACTAAAAGTGTACCCATCTACCGACCCATTAGCAAGAACACTGAGTAATTAACCCCATTAGAGAGGATCCGATCGCGCCGGGATTTATGTCTAGCCAGAAATATATTGTGCAAGGGAAGCCTAGGCGGTCAAGCCGCTTGAACTAAGGCTGTAGAAGAAAAATTTTTCTAGTAGCAAAATTGTCTGAGGCAGTCAAAAATCAGCTACGAATCTATGAATCTACTTATTTCTATTACTTTAATGCTTTCGAATAATTTTACGATAACCTAATACTCGTATGACGATTCTCTATTTCTGAAAAATATAAAAGCTATATTATGTCAAATCAAGTCAACCAGTGTATGGTCAATTAATTAATTCAAAAACATTAAAGTCGCTTTGTCTCCTGATTTAATTGGAACAAGCCTCTACAAATCTAAACCAAACATAGAATATTTCAGGTCTATTAGTTGATTGGGAGAGTATTTACTCAGGCTATTTCTAGCTTGATTTTCCTCAATTATGGAAATCAAATGTTTCTATTTCTGGCTTTCAATTTTATTCTAAGTTAATATAAACATTCCTTGTGAATGTAGTGAAAAAAAATAATTTATTGATAAAGAATTAAATTTTCTCCTTACTTTGATTATACTTAGACCATGATTTTATCTGCTTACACCCTGTCCATATTTCATTTCCAATCACCAGTGTTATTCGATAGCTCGTTCAAAAATAGATTGTTCAAACACCAATAACGAATTCAAATTAGAAAATCTTTCATCTTCGACAGTCTTTCAGACAATTTTTCCTTTTTCTCTCATCGTAGTAACAAATAAACAACCTTGTTTATCCAATTTGTCCTGTCTTCCGTAAAAATGGTTATAATTTCCCTTTTGGCTGCTATTTTAGACGTCGACCCAGTGTACATAGATCAAGCAGACTCGCCCACAATACTACTCTGCTTATTGGTGTTATTTTTAAAGTTCATCATCATCATCATCATCATCTTAGCTATAGGATGTCTACTGCTGAACATATGCCTCATTATTAGGTGTGGGACGTCCACCTGCAAGGTGGACCGACGACATCATAAAGGTAGCAGGAAGGCGCTAGACGCAGGTCGCTACCAACCGGGCAATATGGAAAGCATTGGGGGATTTTTAAAGTTGCTATTTTCATATTATATTCTTTGCGTACCTACTACGCGACGGAACTAAAAGCTTAAGCTGAACCCATTTCGAGTTGAAAAGATTACTTAGTGCCTACGTGTGGTGAACTAGCGCAAGGTTTAACGCTACTCAGTCGGTACTCTGCGTTAACTGTAGGTAGGTTTTTGAAAAAGTGGCGAAGGGTTTATTTATCAGTATGGCACGGCTCAATCAGTCTTACGGCTTAACCACATAATGACTCTTCTTTTTGCATAATATGAATGATTTAAACCTACAATGCCCTATTCAACATGACAAAAATACACAAAGTTATTTTTACATTGTTTATTTTGTACACATACCACACAGAAACCCACTGAATCTATTCCAGTATTGCATGTTAGTTCGGAAAACAAATATATCACTCGTTTGTGAAACACTTCCGCAATTCTCGAGCGATAAAGAATTCATGGCTCCGAAAATGATGCATCGCGTGACTTTTAATCTATATGTGTAGATTCGTTTATCATTTTTTTGCTATAGCTATTTTTACTTACTAATAAAGACAAGCAGATTAGGAAACTTTTATTTCCATGTTATATTAAGCCCCTCCGCAGACTATAGACTTTTTGTCGGCCAATAGTTTGGTCAGGCCGTTAATCAGTAAGAGCATGTATGGAAGTGCGCACATTACACCGATTAAACTATCAGCCGACTAAAAGTCTGTGGTCTGCAGGGAGTCTAATTAGTATGAACATGTATGGAAGTGGTAATATTACACCGATTTGGCATTGGCTCATTCTTCATAAAAATTAGTAGCTAAACTATCGGCATCGGCCAACTAAAATAATTAAAAGTCTGTAGTTAGCAGGGTGTCATATTCAGACTTATTTTTTGTAAGTAGGTACTTTGTCACAAAACAAATGTTAAATCGTCTCCAACTCGTTAATACCTATCCCTTTAGAGTAACAAAGCGACACACATTATGTTTCCGGGCTCAATTAGAACGTGGCAGCCATGGGAATTGTTTGTAAGCCTGCACATCTACGTTTTAATGAATATTAGTGCTAATTCAGAACACATACGAGTACAGAGTTGAAACACTTTATTGAAATTGGAGCCCTAATTCGGAATTTGTTCGATAGAGTTCAAGATTGTTTGCATATTATGCATTAACTTCTATTGAAGTAAAGTTTTATACATGCTTTTCTTTTATGTATGTTTTCTTAATTCTTAGATACAAAAACCACGGTTGGAGTTGTTATTTTAAACACAGGAGCCAGGCCTGTCTCACTCCGCGCGGTACATCCGATAATTACCTACAGCGAAGCGCCCCGCCGGCGGGTATTATATCAGTCGAGTGTCACGCGCGCGCTCGTCAGGACGCTGGCGTGCGTTGTAGTATGATTATAATTCTATGATCGAAGTATTATTTAAAAATGGACATAAAAGAAAGAAATATTGTGCGGCGTTCGGGTGTTCAAATTCGAAAAGTAATCTACCGGATTCATCTTTTTTTTCGCTTCCCAAAGATGCTGAAAGGTATGTTGGCCAAGTGGGTAATCAATAATTCCTAGGATAGTATAGGAACCTAACCTACTATGACTACTGCTCAGAATGCGTCACTGCTGGACAAAGGCCTCTCCCAAGGTTTTCCATAATGAATGCATACTTACCTACATACGTACCTCATTACAAATAAGTAGATTAATATTTTTTCACTAGACAGCAACCCTAACAGCGTAAGAAAAGTTCAGAGGCACGCGATAGAAAGAGACAAAACTTGTAGGTGAATAAAATTGTAGGTACGTAGTGCTGTGCGAGCTGAATTCCACTGTATCGCGTCGTAGCAAGACTCGCATTTATTTAAATCGTCTTGCGGAGTAATCCTTCTGTACCTGTACTATTACTTATTCTGTGCAGGAGCTAGCGATAAATTTAATTATACACTGCTTAGCAAGCCTCTCGCACTCACATGAACTGTCGCAGACACGTTAATTAAGGCCGGGTAGCAGAGAAAATGGCGAAAATGAGGTTTTCATTTTTGATTTTTGAGGTACTAAACAGTAAAATTAAAGGCTAAGATTTTTATTGGGCATAGTTGAGGATATTTTCTAGGGCTATTAACGGATGGAAACACGATTTGATGAAGTTGACTCGATAGAATAAATTCCCAAAGTTACCTCTATTCGTTTTCTATTTATGGTTTTATTTTTAAAATAAGCGATTTGAGATTCTAAATCTTTTACTAAACTAAAGTTCAGAAATAACTTGAGGGCTTTTAACGGATGAAATTTTTATATTGCGTCTTATTTAGTTACTATGGTAAAAAATGTGGAAAAAATCGTCCATGACGGCTTGGACAATCTCAATCAGTCGCGCGGTGGCGCTTACGGAGGACGGACGCGTGTCAGTTTTTTGGCCGTGACAGTTCGCGATTTGTCAATATTTTTGACAATGATGACTTTGATGAGTCACAGTATAATAATATCAGTGTTACTGGAGAAAGCTTAAAGTTTTGATAATTAAAAATTATCAATTTTGTCTACCTATTGAAATTTAAATCGTTCGCATCATTTAAATCGCGACTCTACTCATGATACATAGTACATTCCTCAAATATGAAACAAAACCAATGAGTTAAAATTACATTTTAATAGTACCTACATACAATCGTCTTACCAGGCCTGTTCATCTCCGCGAGTTTGCATCGAAAACAAAACACGTACGATGGCCCACCTACAGGATACTCTTCGACAAGGCGTCACATACGAGCGAACATTGACTCACGCACGCGTATTCTTGTGTATGATGGAAGAAAATAAAGAAAATGGTGTACTAAATACTGTGCAGTATTTAACTGCCTAAATAATAATAAAAACACAAAATGTACTTTTTTAAGTTGCCTCAAGACACTGAGAGGTAAATAAGTAGTTAATAGTATTCATGATAATTCATGCTAAATCATGTTATTTCCTCCGCCATTTTCCGCAGTTTGGCACCTCACGTCACATCATTTTACCTAAGTCAGCCCTATAGATTCGGCGCAGTGCCGATCACTGACGTTTGTCAACAAAATGATGCAGAGACAGGCTAAATTACACCATATTGTTAATGATATTGAGCATACATTTTTTTAAATACCTTCGCGAGGTAAAACTTCTGTACGTAGTACTTATTAATATTCTGTGGTCTTACACTCTTTAGAAGAGCACATTGACACAAATAAATAATAAAAAATACTGTCTAAGGTCTGTAGCTAAAGGTCTAAGCTGTAAGATAGAAGAATCGTCTAGCCAAAAAGATGGCAGATGCAGCAGATGTCAACGGATTTAAAACTGGAGTTCATATGACTCCTTGTAGACTTGAGTCTCTAGAGCGTCCCTTCCTCCACCACGCGTAAGAATTTTCACAAAAATACTGTCTAAGGTCTGTAGCTAAAGGTCTAAGCTGCAAGATAGAAGAATCTTCTAGCCAAAAAGATGGCAGATGCAGCAGATGTCAACGGATTTAAAACTTGGAGTTCATGTGACTCCTTCTAGACTTGAGTCTCTAGAGCGTCCCTTCCTCCACCATGCGTAAAAGTTTTCCAAAAATACTGTCTGAGGTCTGTAATAAAAGTCTAAACTGCAAGATAGAAGAATCTTTTAGCCAAAAACATGGCAGATGCAGCATATATCAACGGATTTAAGACTGGACTGGCACCACCTTGCAATGTCATCCTCTCATTGTTATCTGTAATGTAAATTATTTTTAAAATGTATTTAAAAAATAAAAAATGTTCGTTTTATTATTTCAAAAATCTGACCTCTCAACTCAACTACACTACACAAACACCTTTGTTCGCAACTGTACTGACGAAACCTCGATATTATACCGTTCATTTAAGATGGCAAGCTTTTTGCTACGGTAATGCACTCCAGGTAACCGTGTGTGATGCTTATAATTGCTCATAGTGATTTTCGATACAGAGCCCCGTATAGCCTGACCAGGAACATAAAAACCCTGGCATAGAGGCGCTTCAATTGCATTTGATAGTGCAACACTGGGTACAGTCGTACCTGTATTAAATTAATAGGCTAACTTTATGTATCAGGATTCAGGATTATAGACTTATTTAATATTTTCATAAATTAACAAAAAAATATTATATTATAGGTAAACTGGTTTAAATAAATTAAATGAAACCATCAATCGAGCAAGTAGGATTTTATAATTATTCATCAATAATCAAATTCTGAACTTGAATATTCAACTACAATGTCTGCTCATGAACGCTTCAAACTCGGTACTTCTTTCCCAATTCCATAAAATTCAATACTTACAAAGTGACAAAACACTTTAAAATAGGTAGTTGAAACAAACCACAGCTAATTTTCATAGTTGACTGTACTATACGATAAACATGTCAGTCAATTTGACAACCTTTGTCGGAAACATTATTCAATGAAAATATTGTCCGAACCCTTAGTATTTCTCTTCGACAAATACTTTAACACATTGTGAACCACTTTTCTTTCACGACTATAAAAAGATTTTAGCAATTTAATTCACAAAATCAATTGCGCACATTTAAAATAAAGTTTGTTTACACTTTGACAGCAATAGACTGACATGCAAGGTGACATGTCAATGAAGTTTTCAGTTACTGTTGCCATTAAAAGAAATTAGTACCATTAATTTTCCGCAACATGGCGAGGGTTTTTATGTTCCTGGTCAGGCTATACATACGTTATACATAAATTATGGAAAGAAAACACCCAGACCAATACAAACAAATATGTATGCAATTTTAGTATGATATTTTTATTTATTAATAAACAAAAAGACTGAACAAAATTGATGCGTGTACTGATTAATGTAATTAACCACATGCTGCATGCAGCTTTGTGAATTGCAACAACTATAATTTATTATCCAAGCTCTAAATAATCGCTAGTACGAGTAACTGATCATAAAATGTTTTTCCAATCGCTCAAGCTCCCGAGGATCTACCGATAGGTCGGGTGACGTAATCTTGAAATTCTTTTAGCCGGCGCGGAACTTCCGGAAGGTCGGGTGACGCCACGCCTCTTTGAACCGTGTTTACTTTGGCAGTTATATTCTATATTTATTCGATTCTAAAATATATTCCCAAAAATTTTGAAAGTTGTTTTAATTTGTATCACTTGGATATGATTTGTATTAGAAAGTGCTGTGAGTGTGACGCTTGAACGGAAGGAAGTCAACCTAACCTAACCAACTGCGTATTTCTATACTGTGTAGCCGCGAGAGCTCTTTGGCGCGCTGTCTTCGGCGAAGTATTGCGCGCGCAGATTTTGACAGCGCGAAATACCTACTTTAGCAGAAATACCAAGCCTTAAATCATTTAAATAAAAATCTTTTAGTTTATTAAGTGTAGTTAAGAGAGTACTTAACAAAGTTACAGTGCATTCTCTCATTTCGCCTGAACTAGGTTGGAAACAATATGCCAAGTTATAAAGTAATATAACTTTAGGATTGTTGATGCATTCAGCGTTAGGGGAAACGAGGACACTCTTGAACGACTGTTCATTGTTCATATTTAACTTATGATATTGTAGAAACGATACTATACTAAATTAAATTCATTAAGAGCCATTAAACACCCATTTTAATACGAAATACGCAATGAAATAGAGAGGCCACTTCGCTGCGCAAGCTTAAAATTCGAATGAGATTTTTTACGTTTTTCCTATGCGGTGTTAGCGTTGCCAGACTAAAGAAAAAAATCGGTCACACCACGAATCCGTAAAAATATTTTATGCATTATTCAGAGATAGATTTTGAGATGCATGTTACTGAAAATTTCTTTTTTAAATAAAGGTATATTTTCTCTTTACAAGATGACTCTATTCAGTTTTTATATTCTATTATTTTTCGTGAAAAGTAACTAAAGCTTGTAATGTACCTATTTAGTCTGAAACTTTATTTTCAGCTTTAAACTTAATTCGGGTTTTAAACTGTCGACGCGACGTTATTTATACAAGAATTTTTACAGCTGGCTAATAGGTTAATGAAAATATTAAGCTGAAACATTAAAGACCTGAATTCAGAGTAAAACATCTTTATTGGTACAAAATAAGTGAATGAAACACGAGGACGCCACCTTGCTGTAAACTGAAATATATTTTTTTAAGCAGAGCCTTATTTCGATTTAGATACTTTAAAATCTAATTATTATTGGGTACTGGAACAGCTAGGGACTGGAATTCGTTGCCTGCTGCTGTCTTTCCCGAAGACTATAATCCGGGCCTTTTCAAGGAGAGAGTGAATAGGCACTTAAAGGACAGATATGCACCATTCTAGACTGCATCCCACTTAACATCAGGTGCGATTGTGGTCAAATACCTGCCTTGTTATGCATAAAAAAAGAACTACGATACTTACAGAAAGGTGTCCTATTCTGGCATATTATAAGAGGCAAAAAGCTATATTTAGGTATCTATTTTTGTATTTAACAAGAAACTTATTCAAAGTTTGAAACTTGTTAAGTCTATATTTAGTTTCCAGCGAAGGTATTGAATAACATTTTAAATAAAGAAAAGGATACCGTATTTAGCTAACCGCTCAACACCCTTTGTTGATCTTAGATTTAGTTTGAGATGTTACAAGAACAGCATAAGTTTTACCTAACTTCTTAGTCAGAGCTAGTTAATAAAGTGTTTTCCCTTCTTTGAAAATTCCGCTAGGATTTTCTTGCTAAAAGTATTCTTATTCAATTTATTTGTACTGTAATTAATTAAACTGCACAACAACTACTTTCAGGAGTTATTTCATTCGCCTCCCTTTGTAGAGCCATAATTTTACGTTTTACTTCGCAAAAATATTATACACGAGATAATTTTATTGCATTTTCTTTTACTGCTGTGGCTGTTTTATCTAAATTAGTGTGTTAAATAAAAACACGGAAAGTTTTAAAAATTAAAAACAATTTCAAAGTGCTTATAATTATTTTAATGCTTTGAAGTATAAGTATGTAGGTTAAGACCCAGTTTACGGTTTGTGCTGTGTTTTTATTTTTTCTCTAATATGAATTCTTCTTCTTCTTCTCTCTTATCTGTCTTTAATCATTTATGTTTATTTATGTTAATCGCGAAAATATTCTAGAACCTACGAGCAATAACCAACGTTACTCCCCCGGATAGGATGATCCAGTTATAGCGGCCAATTATTTTAAAATGGGGTCAAAGCGCGGCTTCCATGGCGGATCGTAACGAAATCACTTGATTTTGAGGCAAAATGCCGCGGACCGATACGCCGGAAATATGAAACTAAAATTGAAAATATGGATGAAGTGGTCTGCGTAATCCTTTTGAATAACCTTTGGTTGCCTATGATGTGAGTGACATTTATTAAGAGAGACCTTTTGATGTATGATAACGTTTTTTCGACGGTCACGCTTAGGTATAATGAAATACATCGCTTGTTCCCATCAAATCACATCGTCACTTTAACAGAGTTACTCGTTTCGATGTGACTCGTTGGTAACAATCGAAATACACAAACAGTAGTAGCAAATTGCGAGATACTTACCTACATAATTACCGATTCCAGAATTTTATAACCTATAGTAGGTAAGCGTTGTTTCAGTTTGTTTGAAAGTGACGAGAGATATTATAATTCTTTAGCAAGTCGTTAAACTTTGAAACGGTTTTACGGTATTCAGCTTCTAAACTAGATTCTAGACTTCATAAGCAAGTTATTGAGTACGAGTCACTGCACGTCGCCGCCATAAAACGCATGCTAATGCCGCGGCTAATCGACTTTATGAAAAATTCCTCGCGCCATATGAAGTTCACTCGAACGTGGGAATATGGTAGGTAGTATTGGTGCGGATCTCTGTCGTTAGCACATCAATAGCTTGGTTTTCTGTTGGATAAAATGTGAGTCAGTTGGCCTGATTGACAATATACTCAGACCTATATTAGAGGAGTGTTATGTGTTGATTCGGTTATGTGCTGCGTTTTAACTATCTAAAAATTATGTACCTATTTTAATTTCTTGGGGGGCTAATAACATAGCACTAATAGGGTAACTTTCTAGTAGGCATATTCTACGCTTTGTTATCTTGAAATTTCGCCAATAACGGAAGCTTTTGTTATAAAGAATAAATAGGATTCGAATTTAATAATTAATAATTAATTTTTTTCAAGCTTGTACTAGTGTGAAAACTCAACATGAGTTTTTTATACCTTTTCTTTAAGAAAGTGATTTTGCTCATTAGTCATTGTTATTATTGAAGTAAGAAAATCGTGTTCTATAATTTGTTGAACTTTTCCTTTCGTGAGTGACCCAGTTAAAATGATAAAAAGCCACAATCAACGAAATTATAACAGTCGAGTGGACATCTCAACTTTCCATTTAAGCTTTGGCCAGGAAATAGTTTGGCAAACAGGCGGCACAAACGTTTGAGACAAATGTTTGCCGAATAAACACCGCTCCATGGAGTTCTGCCGGAATGTTTTTGTAGCTTGCTTTTCACTGCAAAGTGGAAATTATGTCACGAAGTTTGAATTAAAGAAATGATGGTGAAACTCCGCACCATTTTACTTTTTGGTGTGTGAAAGTAATTTTGTTTGAAAGTAATTTTCTGTACTTACATATTTGTGTGATAATTCTAAATTATTATAAAAAAGCATAGCGTATAAAAAAGGTTTGTGCCTGTCTCCCTTCGGGTAAATGATATAGGCGTGTTAATAAATGATTACCTGAATTTGATATACTTAATATGCAAAATCGGATAAAAATGACATTAAAATAATTATGTGGTGTAAAATCATTTTGTGATCTAAATTACTACTACAGATGCTTTCAGCGAATCGTAACCATAAGTACAGCAAATAATACCTACTTTCTTTATTCTTTGTACAAAAGCAACTTTTGAGTGTCTGAGCTAGCAGCAGCTTGAGTAAATGTTTACAGCAAACGATTGTTCCAGCTCGAGTGAATCTTATCACTGAACAATCCATTCCTCTGTATAGAGGTAAGATAACTATCCTGAAGTTAAGTTTGTACTGTAAAAGCTATTTGGAGTGTACTTATTTAGGAAATAGTAGTGGAACTTGTGTGATATCTAATTTATTTGTGACCCACATCGGCTTTGTATAAAATTAATTAAAACTACGATAACTATTATCTCTACCATCGTGATGCTCAAAAATAATTTTACTTATCAATTTAATTCAAACCGCCACCATGACACCTACTCGTGGTCGTCTAAACATTATGAACTTTTAAGTACCTTGAAAAAATCGAATTGCCTAAGATGGGAATCAAACTTTCGCTTACCGGACGACTGCAATTAAAAAGTACCCATGCACCAATATGATAGTAAAACACAAACAGACAAGTTCAATATCATGTTCAATGTCGGCCGTTTGGTGTAGTGGTTTAGAACGGACTACTATGCCGAGAGGTCCCGGGTTCGATTCCCGGCCGGGCAGAAATTGAAATGATGAATTTTAATTTCTGTGACGGGTCTGGGTGTGACTATGTATAATATGTATGTTAAATACATACAAAAAAAAAAGAAAAAAAAAGTATATAAGTAGTATATCCGTTAAGCTAGCACCCATAACACAAGCATTAAGTTGCTTACTTTGGGGCTAGCTAGCGCTGTGTGAAATTGTCCAAAGATTTATTATTATTATTATTATTAATAATTGAAAACAAGTGTTGAATAGTTTCACAAACAGCGGGTGCAGTGTGGAGAGCTTCCCGCAAACAGTGTCGCTGCCTGATGTGTCGCTCGCCTCCTGAAATAGATAAATGCTTTGCGTTAGTGTTGGGACATGATTGTGTATGTTCTTATAAAAAAACAGTGGGATAGTCGTCAGTTTGTAGTTTGATTTTTTATTCTTCAATGTTCGATTCACACAACAGTAAAGCCACAGTTTCGTTAAATTGTTCGCTCAGTTTAGTAAGTTAACAGACCGGCAATTACGGAGGTATCACTAAAGCTATGGAGCTTTCATGGGAACAGAGTACATACATGTGTGAAATGAATCACTGACACAACACTGAAGAACTGATACTGAACTGTGGCTGATAGGCACGAACTTTACGTCTGGACTTTAATAGGGCGTTGAAACCAAACAGGTTGAGTGATCCTATTTATATTAATTACTATCAAGTTCGGTATTATTGGAAATAATAATTTGAAACAGAAAATCTTTGATGAGGGATTCTCTTGAGCAGAAAGTGAAAGCTTTAACCATTTAAGTGTTAATTTATTTGTCACTAAAATAATACCTTTGAAATTGCGAATTTCCAATTAAATATTACAAAAACGATTTTCCGTAGAACGACGCCACCTGGGAGGTGTCGGGAGTAAAATGATTACGTTATAAATGACACAGACGAAAATGAAGAGCTAATCAATAAGAGCCGGGACGTTCATTGCCCTCAAATTAATTTATAATAATTTATATAATTTGTTAACTTATCGTTATTCAGCTTATTTTTACCTTCAAACCACAATGACTACTCATAATGCTACGAATACAAAATACGAATTTTATTGTAGTTATAAAATCATATTGATGCGGGATTAGGTACTCATCGATGAAGAAGTAGTTCTGATACTTTTTTGATCGAGTTGATTTTGCTGAGCATAACGAGGCATCATCGCTTTAAATTCAATTTATGAACATCATTTAGCAAGTATTTGTGCTTTATTACTTCCACGTGGTTGTCAAGTGAGCTGGCTGTTCTGTGCAGGTAGTGCAGCGCGGTGTATAACACAAAGGCGTCGCGGGAGTAATTAATGGACGCGCCATAAATTGATATAAATAGCCGCAGCGGACGTCCCGCACTTTGCGCCATTTTTAACGGACTTTCGGTAAACCCCTGTTTGAGAAATTATGGAAAGACAATTCTTCGAAGGCTATATGGTCTCTTATTAAGCACTATACGTGATGGAGGATGACAGCGACAAACGTTTCTATGGACGGCTAGACGCCATACGCTAATGTCAACGTCTGAAGGAAACCACAACAGTACATTTCTACAGCAAGCGATATGGCGCGGTCTGCAGCATTTATAGGAGACCAATAATGCCTTAAGGTTTAGCCAAACCAACGCGATCACACGCGATCAGTCGGCGTGCAGCGATGGCGATCAATGCATTAAGTCTGATCGCCATCGCTGCACGCCGGCTGACCGCATGTGATCGCGTTGGTTTGACTGAATCTTTAGGCTGTAGACTTGATGATGTGCTCTACATATTAATAACACGTGTCGCGCTTCTGTACACAAATGACATTGCCCAGCCCATACGAGGTATATCAGACGAAACGCCAATTAAGTTAGTGCTGTTCACACCCAAGGTGACCCAAAGCTATTACGCTTACAACCCACACAATTACACATTCGCGAAAATGACAAAAATTGACACGGTCATACCTACAAATAAAGCTAATTTAATAGAGCACTATACCACTACCTATAGTTGACTGTCAAACTGTGTTGCAGCTTAGTCACGTTTCACGTCAGATACTTATTTCTAATAACAAACTAGTATGTAATATCGTGAATTCGTGATCTATTTATCTAAGAACTAGTCTGCATCAAGATTCCAACTGTAGGTTATTGTATCCTACTTGAGGTAAGTAGTACTACAGAGTATACCTTTGAGTCTGGACTCATAGATATTCGAGTATTATGATTATATAGGTATACCATGACGACAGAAATCCAATATGAGGGTGAAAGTGTCATGTCTAAGCTCTACAATTTAAAAGTGATTTTTTATGCGACAACAGAAACTCCCATTAATGTGATCCATTAGCGATCCCTGTTAAGTCGTAGTGGCGTGATTGATGCATAATATAAAGTTCCTAATGTCTTGTAACTTGTAAGCCTTGACCTTCCAAAGTCGTAGTCTATGTAAATCTAGTCAGGCAGGTAGCACAGAACAAGTTTTTTGTGAACCCTAATTTAACGATTGGCAAACTTCTAAAGTCAGCATTGGCTGACAATGCTGACATAAATATCTACATTACCTTTGTGCAAATAAGTTTATTTCGCTTTGTGAACACGCTTACGCATTTTTAAGTAAAAATCGAGTTCTAGTACTTTTCTTTTTTTTAAATTATGGCAAACTTTAATAAATATTCATTTGAACATATTATTCATTATACCTTTGGATGACATTGTATAAAGAAGTTGGCTTACACAATATTTTATGAAAAATGAATGTTAAATCCACCTCTGTAGGTTTCGCTTACATCATTATGACAAAATGGCCCATCCTTTGATGTTTCACTACATACAAATTTCTGCCTCTGATGAGGATAACATATTCTTAGTATTCATTATGTATTTTAAAAAAAATGTCGATAGAATTTACATTTTCTTAGTGATGTTCTAATATACCTTCTACTTTTTACTTTGTAACTATTAGCACTGAGAAACGTCAGTGTATATTCTGTATTTATAGAATACACAAAAATATTGCGCTATATTGCCTAGTGCGAGAACCGCTACCAACACTTCTTCACAATCCACCATAGCATGTAATTAGCTTAAGACTGTCATTCCGTTTTCTGTAAATCTGTCTTGCTTAAATAAAGATTTTATTATTTATTATTATTATTATATCATTCCACTTTTAATCTCAGATCAGACGGAAAGGTAGAGATGGAATATCAGAAGTTCTCGAACGCTATAATAGTGTCTGAAATAGGGATAGTTTTTTATTATATTATCTACTTCCCGCGTTCAATATACAAAATAATAGAGAGCCAGAAATAATTCCACAATATTGTTAGTATATCATTTGATGTATTGATTCCCCCCGTATACATGACACGATTGCGAGGGCCTATATTTCACGGGCTCGTCTGCTGAATATTTGACCGCGTCCCTCGTTGGATGAATATATTACGTGTGATCTACTTTATTTATGACTCGCTACCTAAGTTGTTAGTGATAAGAGCCTGCTAAGTCCAGAAACTTGTTAGACACGTGCCACATTGCTCTCTTCAACTTAATCTTTAGGTTTCTAGCTAGATATTATCCTAATAATTTTATGCCAATTTGATTAATTGCTGTGTTTTTGTGAGATAAGTAACTTATTCATTTTCAAAAGTTGTAAGTGATAAACCTCTTCATAAGGAAGGTAACTGTCTTATGTACCCACTCACCAAGGGATCTCTGAATATCACTTATGACTGTTTATTATTCATTATTCGTTCTTACAAGTGAAATATCAATTTCATGTTATAAATTAATGAAATCATTTTAACCATGCTCAGTGTGGCGATATTATTTACCAAACCATTAAGCAGAAAAAAGCTCGTTAGAAAATAAAATAATAAACTAGTATGACACGCTAATTTATTCGCCTAATACCCAAATACGGAAACAATACTCAACTCCGCCTTGTTAGCTAATGGGACCATAAAATATTGTATGTAACTTGTATCCCTGGCCATTAATCATCATACCCTATTATGTCGCCATGCTCGAATAAATAACAGCCCTTTCACTGTATCGTTGTACCTATTCGGTCGAATAAAATGTCGTGGACAAAAATCATACACAATTTCCTAACTTATCTTGTTTGTCGAGTCTATTTTGATCTTCACAAGTTATAATTTGTGTTTTGTTTAAGCGGATGAAACTTACTTGTTTAAGATATAGTTTAAAATAGGTGGAGGAAAATGTTTTTCTCTATATTAGACTCAAAAGCAGAAATTCCTGGTTTGCAAAGCAGATCAAAAGCCAAAGTCAATCGGAAATAAAGCGTGTGCCTGTCAATATTATCTAAACAACTGTCTGGAAGAGATCGCTTTATAGCGATAAGACCGTCTAAAATATAAATTGACCGTATCTTTTCTTTATTTCTTTTTCTGGTATACAATAAAGTGTGTTCTATCTATCTATCAATGAGAGAAAATGTTCCCTCAATTAGAATCTCCTGAGTTATTCGAGTGACGTCAGCAGCTGTATAAAACAGGAGGACAGTAAACAATGTAATCAAGCAGCCTTCTCTGGAGACCCGAACATGCCGCGTGGTCACGATCCTACTGCAGTGCCTCTCAGCTCTCAAAGCTCGTTCCGACTAACTTCAAGCTATCCAAACTTTGGGATAACTCTGCTATTCTGCGACATGACCGAAACCAAAAGAACAATTATTATTAAACATACTAGCTTTTGCCCGCGGCTTCACCCGCGTGAAATTTAGTTTGTAACAGATCGTCATCAATTATAGCCTATATGTTATTCTGGGTTATAAACAATAATACTGTAAAGTTTCATCAAAATCCGTTCTGTAGTTTTTGCGTGAAAGAGTAACAAACATCCACACAAACTTTCGCATTTACCTATAATATTAGTAGGATTATTTGTAGTATAAAGTAGAACCAAGATTTAACTCTCGAATACACAATAACCTGATTGTAGATTAGTTTCAGCATTATAATTCTGTAGTTTCAGTCATAAGCGTGTGGTGTACTTTTTTTTTTTAACTTTGGACAATTTCATACAGCGCCAGCTAGCCCCAAAGTAAGCAACTTAATGCTTGTGTTATGGGTGCTAGCTTAACGGACATAATACTTATATGTATACTTTTTTTTAAATGCATGCATATTATACATAGTAACACCACAGTTAAAATTCATCATTTCAATTTCTGCCCGGCCGGGAATCGAATCCGGGACATCTCGGCATAGTAGTTCGTTCTGAACCACTACACCAAACGGCCGATTTGCGTGTGTGTAATAGTCTATGTTGCGAGACGATGACTAAATGAATGAAATCTGTTCTGGCTAAATTAAGATACCTTTTCGTTCCTTTGATCTCCATGTTACATGACTTAAACTGATTTTCTTTTGATCACAGCTATAACGTGGCGTAGTAATCCTACTCCTTCACCCATCTTTCATAATTCATAACAGAGTACTTAGAAGCATATGATATGCTTATTCTCGGGTGATACATATTCGTTAATCGACATTCGGAATACAACAGATTGCAATCAC
This sequence comes from Ostrinia nubilalis, assembly GCF_963855985.1. Classification (NCBI taxonomy): domain Eukaryota; kingdom Metazoa; phylum Arthropoda; class Insecta; order Lepidoptera; family Crambidae; genus Ostrinia; species Ostrinia nubilalis. The sequence goes on from NC_087094.1 coordinate 17,324,686, forward strand.
GTCCCGTGGGCTCGGCGAATGGGGTCACAGATATCGCTGTACGAGGCATTCGCATTATTTAATCAACACGTGTGTGGATCAGTCTTTGACAAACTTTGGTGTTTTCAAGCTTTAGATGCATAGTTAGAATTATATTCTAGCTATGGGATTAGGTACACCCAAAAATTTTATTGATAAACCTTTGTAAAACGCTCTTGCCAAAAACCGTAAAAATCATTGTACGGACAAAGGACACATACATAGTCATTTACGAGTAGTAACAGATACTTTTAAGTAAGAGTAAATGCTTATTTTATCACATTTATACAATTGAACGAATGAAATAAATACTTATTGAAAGTAAACATTTTATTTCCTATTATTACCCTCAACAATCCAACACGCATACTTGTGCGGTTTCCTTCACACTACCCCACTGTTTTCTTTAGGTTTCAGCTCGTAGGCGAGTCTGAGCGCGTACCCCATCAGAATTCCAATTTATACGCCACGTAATCTTTAAGTACTATGCTAATGTTACAAGTTATTTCACGAAAGATAATAATAATAATAAGCAGGGCAGCTTTGTGGCGAGCTGTTGGTGAGTAGCGACACCACGGGGCCAGTTGTTAATCCGAGTGCTCCCGAGAGTCGGTCAAGACCCTCGTCTTCGGCTTGCCGAAGTGGAATCCGAGAGGGTCTGCAGGACTTTCACCTCTGGCTTGCCTTAACCGGCCGGCCAGAGTGGAGTCGCTAGAGCTATATGCTCCAGGGGTGGAAGTGTTAAAGGGCATAACGCCGCGAGTAACCTCGGAGAAAGCGCAGCACACCTCTCTACACCCCTGAGCTGGCAGACGCCAATGTTGCCCCTCAGTCCGGTCTATACGACTCATGACGCCAGGGGGGGCCCATTTAGTCACTGGCTAGTCACCGCCTGCCATTTTTTCAGTCAGAGACTATGAACCAGGCAGGTGTCCCGTAGTCTCCATCCATAGCCCAGCAACCAGTCCCTCCATCCTTCATCCATAACCCTAGTCCATTCTCCAATAACTGCAATAGCTCCTGTGCACAGGCTGGGGATGGTCTCTGGCTACATCCCATGATATAGTCAGAGACTAGATCCAGCATGTGCACCACTTTCACTTTTGTCGATTATTTTGCGCTTAAAACGGCCTCTACGTGTTGGACCTGTATCCCCACGCAAGCCTTATAAAGGACCGGGCCACTTTTGACCCGTGAGCTCCAAAGCGTACAAACATAATAATAATAATAAAATCTTTATTTGGCACGGGACAAAAAAATGACAATTACAAGTGTAAAAAAGTACATAAAGAAGAAAAAAATTAAATAAATAAAAAACAGTAAAATAAACCAGCCAGACCAGTAAAGATCCCGAGCCAAAAAGGCGCCCGCTCAGCGATATTCGGGACTTATGTGAAAGTCCCGACGCTGATTTTCAGCGAGTACCCTTCCCTAGGCCTCGGCTGTTGGGTGGGACCCAAACCGCGTCCGCCAAACAAACTAATTATTAAAAACTTTAATAGGATAATAAAGAGCGGAGAGGGGATGCCCAACAGTCGAGGCCCTGCGTGGCGCTCTGCTGACATATAAACAAACAATAAAAATAAAATAACATTACAGACACTAAGCTAAAGACAAAATCAAGAAAAATACTAAATTAAGAATATGTAAGTGTGTTGTGTGTGTGCTCCTGAACGTGCCATCAATGCGTTAGTGTGCGTAAGATAAGACAGCTTTCTATAAGTAATATGCTAACGTTCTTATACGCGACTGAAATATTTATAGACATAAAAAATTCAGCCTTTACTCACTGTTCTACAAAATAACGGCATCGAATCATAAATAAGAATAATGCACAAAAGGAAATGTAGCCAAGACGGTACAGTAAACTATAGTGTAGTACGGAGTACCTACTATTTAGTATAGTAAGCTATAGTGAAAATGGGAAAGTTTGAAGTACGAAATGCCGATTGCTGGCGGGGATAAAAACTCCTTGAGTGGGCTCTACATACACTATTTAGTAGTACAACTAAAAATACGTAAATGTGGTCACAGATCGTCAATATTTCAGTACATTGAAGCTGTATTTAAAAAAAACATGTTTCTGGTCCAAATAACTTCGTAGTCAACTTCTGTTTCAATACTTATTCACTTCCATCTTGAGAACTCGCCAAAACTCCAACGAATAGTCCATGAAGAATAAAATCATATAATCATCGGGACGTTCTCGCCGATATTCTATTGGCAAAGTCCGGGAGAGTTATGAATAAATTATTTTCCACGGTCCCCGATTTTAATTTATTGTTTGTAGTATTGGACCTTGGAACGCTTTTAGGTTGGCGTATTTAAAGAAAAATACAAGGGTCTAAAAATATTCTCTCAGAGGAGGAAATTTCTCGAAGTATAATTTGGTAAAGTTTGTACGGTTTGTTTGAAAATCCAAATGTTAGTTGGGAACGCGAGTCGGCTTGAAAATTCGCTGTTAAGTCGAAAGTCCTTTAAGAAAGGATTCTATTTTACTTTTGTTATCTTTGTTTTGTTACGCCAATTGGAAAATGGTTATGTAACGTAAAAAGGCATGGCAATAAGTTTTAATCTATAAAAATAATATTTTGTTATTATAAACAATCTTATGAGAAAAAGTAATCAGAATAATGTTATGGTACATTTGGTGATCGCTTCACTACATCTTTAAGTTACTTCTTTAATTTAACTCTTTCTGTTTGCATTACTATTTATTGCTTTTCTCTGTAATAAAACATGTTGTCCATTTTGTTTTCATAAAAATAGGGTCAGACTCGTTATGAAATGCCACTGCGATGAATATAAGCTCCACAGCTTACAGGCGTAACCCTACGCACTTCATGTTCCATCATGTTCAAAATAACTTGTTGTTAAGGCAATTTGTTTGCAACTTTGACCGGTCTGATCCTGTCCAAACTACTTGGGCAAACAACCGGCATTACATGTGGCAAGGAATCGCTTTGAATGGTGTCCTTGAGAAGCTGTAGACACTGTTGGAGATTTAAGTTTATGAACATACCTTGTTAAATGTAACAATATTTATAATGCACTAGTGGATATTTGAAGCTCAATGTCACTAGCGCTTTGGAAGTGATTAATACCTCATCTCGATTTGGTAGAGTTCTCGACCTCCATGCATATTTTGTGAGTAGGTTTGTTTGTCGCTTGATGGAAAAGTCCCCCAAAGAGCCCCTTAAAAATCCGTATACATTGACACTTTAAAAGTGTTTGTGTGTTGCCCAATCCCGCTAAAGTGATAGCAGAGTAAATACAAATGAGTAGGTCATTATTAGGTCATATTGGCGCGCTCACATACAAACCGCGCTCGGTGCGTTTCTATGAAGATGACCTACTCATTTGTATTTACTCTGGTGATAGTATACCTTGACACTATTTTACAGTTAAGTCCAAAATACCCCATGTTTGGAATAAGATCATTGCCTTGCAGGCCATTATCGGCTAACATTACTTGTACTTTATCGCTTGTACGTGTTTACTGTAACACTGGTGTAAGTTAGTAACGCCACAGTGTGCCGTACATTACTCATAGGCTTACAGTGTAATTCCACTAATGGCCGCATCGAGCTGTAGATCAGCTCCTAAGTCCAAAGCTCTGAAAGGCTTGGCTTAGCTTGACCTCTTTGATTCCGACCTATCAGCTCACCTTTGTACAAACAAAATTACTTGCGGATATCTTAGGATTGCTAGTAGAGTAGTTCTCACTAAACTACTCTGAATGGCATAATGTCTTAAAAATTATTTAGTTCACCTAATAATTAAGCATGAAGCTTACAAACAACACAATGACATCTTGTTTTGTCCAATTATTTATTCGCTTTCAGCGCTAAGCACTATTGAATAATTCGCTCAGAATTGCAAATCAGGCATCAAGTCGGCGGGTAGGCTGACAATTTATCGCAACTATTTAGCAACCGTTCTCCGGAGGGTTGATTAATTTCGTTATGGGTTGAGTTCTTAAAATCCAACCCTTAGCGGAAGTTGTGCCTTTTCCAGCTAAAATGTGGCCGTTTCCCGCCTCCGCTGAACCTTCCCAGTTTTTGCTGACTGCGCCCGGCTTTAAAGTCAACTGTTTGGAAAACCGCTATGGCGATTCCATTGGGAACTGAATCGCTTCAAGTTTTGTTTTTGCGAATTCGGAAAATGTAAATTGAAACATGCAAATCTTGTTAAGTGAATGAAAATAATTAATCGAGCGCATATTTAAAACTGAATAATTGCGTAGTGTTGGTATATTTTAAAATAAATAATGATAAATGTGAATCCTTTTAAAATTCAGCGACTTTTTATCAGTAATGGACAGAGCATGATGGTTATAATTTACCAACTAAGAAAACCATATTAAAATAAATGGACTAACGGCCGCCCGCGTGGATCCCGTTTTACACCTTAGGGGTGGAGTTTCGTAAAATCCGTTCTTAGCGGATGTCTTTAACATAATAAGGAATCTGCCTGCCAAATTTGAAATTTGTAAGTTTCAGACATCAGGTTTGCCTGATAAACTCTTCTATTGTAAGAATTCTGTCTCATTTTATTCTCTATATTCTATTTCTACTCCAGATAAATTATTTGCTATTAATTCTAAAACCATTTCACGAATACCTCGAATTCTTGGAATTGCAAAAGAAAACCTTATAAAAAGTAATTCTTTCCTCATTTCTTTCATAAATTATACTCTTAAGAAAGAGCAAGTTGAAATATATTCCGGAATCAAATCACAGAGTTGTAAGTGGTACAAAAGTACGTAATATTTATCGCCATATTTCTGAAGCGGCGATACAATATATCTTACAGCCAACAGAGATGGAAACAGTAGGATCAATTTGCGTTAATTATGAATGCATAACTATTACTTATATAACGCGTTCCTCCAAAACTCCTGACCTGATCGCATAACGCACCCAGTGTGGCAAATCATTTAAAAGAATGCTTTTGTAGGTGTACGTACTCAAATAACAAAACTTATCTTTCGTTAGTTGTGCCTATATCGTGAAAAACCAAATTGATGAAATTTCAGTAGACACTTAGACGTGTTTCATATTGTCATAACCCAAATTATATGATACGAGTATCAATAAATTAGAAGAAAAGTAGCTTACTTTACCTGCCTCTGTTGTAGTAGATCATAGTTCAAGGAAGTGTTGGAACAAAATTTAATACTTCCTCGGATCCATCTTCGCACTAAATCTCATTTCATTTACAAACTCTCCAACTTTCTTTCACTAGTTTCCATGTTTTCTTTGCAAATAGTTGAAATGTTGTTATTGCACTCGTTTGTATAATTTATCGAGCAATTTGTTGTGTTGCAGCGAACGTTTTGCGATACGCTCTACCTATTTATCCGAATAAAATATGTTATGAGTTTGAACAGTTTCTATTATAAAAAAAACTTAAGAATGTAGCTGGCGAAACTTTGACGATAGAAGATTTTTATGAATTTGGTGACACATTTTACTTTTCCCTGAGTCGGAGAAAAAACATTGAACCTAGGTTACTCAACGGCCATATTTTTTTTTGATAATACACAATATTTCTTTCCATAATAGCAGTAAAAAGTCGACCTTTAAATGGAGGATTTCCTAGCAATTGAGACAATGTGTTCTAAATGAGTCGGATACTGATGAAAAGTGTATCCTACCTAATCCCGCAATTTACGCGATTTGTTTGGAGATTTTAAACTTAATGTCTACATTTTGTTTGCGTCTTCATTACAGAGCATTACGGTGATGACTTGACTTGATGAGCCCTTTCAAAGATTATGATAAATGTTTGAGGTACAAAGATCTTATAGTTTGGTTTTCTGCCTATTATAAACCTTTCTTACATGGAGTATCTGTAGCTTTACTATGGGTTTACACCAAACGCACCAGCTAGATAGTTTGTAAAAAACTTTTTTTATGCAGAACAAGGCAGGTATGTTCTGTCTAAGATGGTACATAATATTTGCCCTGTAAGTGCTTGTTTACTCTCGCCATGAAAAGGCCCGGATTATAGTGTTCGGGAAAGACAGCAGCAGGCAACGAATTCCAGTCCAGTTAACTTCTGTCGATTTTAGTTTTTGAAAGCAACCGTCAGGAGCGCTGTCAATCTGCCATATGTCATACATTTTTACGCAGTAGCTAGCGAGCACGCTCAACGTAAACTCATGGCAAGCGTAATTTAATGTCTTAAGTATGACGTTGTTACTAATTTCAACACTTTGGGTAGATAATTACATAACGCCGTTTTTGCCATCTTCGACATACACATTATTCAGTCTCTAGAATCCATAAAGCATCTATGCAGTCTGTGTAATAAGTTATTACCAATAACCGTCTCCATCAGCCACTAAAGAAACCTCGTCGGCGGCGCCGCTCTGATATTCTGCCTACGCGCAAGGTGTCCTTAGTCTAGTCTTTGTCACCCGGCAACCCTTACCCGGCGGCCGCTCAACTTCATTAACTCTTGTTTTCTGTCCACTTTGTTGTATAACGTTGACGTAACATTGACGAAGATGTAGGAAATTCAATTTAAATACTTGGGTACTTGCTTGTTTCGGTAAGTTGTTAGAAATTATTTGTTGAATTAGAAAGTTGTTAATATTTCAGAATATGAGTATTTCCAATGAAATTTCCAAAAACTAAAAAAGCGTTTATTGTTTTCGCAATGCGACGAATTATTTACAGTTTGCGTCGCGTGTAAACTTGCAAAGTTTATTATGTTAATGGCTCTTTTTCAATTTGAATGTAAATCCGACGCGGAGCGGGAGTCGCTAGATGCGCATTGTGGCTCAACTTGTGACATAGTTCCTAATACAATTACATCGCTTCAAACTAATTTCATTTGTCTATGAGAAACAATTGAACAAACATTTATTTCGTGGATTCAATCGCTGCTTATTGTTTCTGATTTGATTGAAATATCTTCCACCTGGTTAAGTTTCGGTTTATCAACGCGCCATCTGTTGAATATATAAAAAAGTAAGAAAATTTAACTTTATGGTTTATGTTTGTTATGGCAACATTGACGGCCATTTTTTTTTATTCTAATTCGTCTTCTTGCGTGTGTCATGTATATCGAAGTAAATAAAACAAATTTTCTGTTATTTCAAGAACTGATTTTCATTGAAGAAGCCTATATTCCAATAGGTTATGGGCCCAGGAGATTCTGGAAATAGAAGTACAGACGAAATAAGCAAAGAAAAAGTTAGAATCGTGTATGAGAAATCTTTGGCAAAATAACCTCAAAATGGATTCCATGCGGGCAACGAATTTTGAAAAGTTTGATGGAAACAACTTTCGCCAATGGAAATTTCAAATAAAGTGCGCTTTGAAGGCTAAAGGAATAGATATCTCGAAACCAAAACCACATGGAGACTGTACAGAGTGGATGAAAAGCGATGGCATGGCAATGTTCATTATAACTTCCTCAATGGACTTCAAACAGATTACACTTATAGAAAATTGCGAAACTGCATTAGAAATTATGTCTAAGTTAGAATCCATATATGAACAAAAGAGTGAACTGTGCAAAATGTTAATACATGAGAAATTTTACCAGTACAAGATGTCACCGGGTGACAGTGTAGCTCAACACATATCAAAAGTGGAAACCTTAGCTAAACAACTAAAAGAAAGCGGTGAATCCATCAGTGACATGGCAATTATCACAAAAATTTTGGGAACTTTGCCCTCCAAATATAGAGCACTGCGACAAGCTTGGATGTCGTTGGACCCGAAACAACAAACTGTTGTTAATCTAACTGCACGTTTATTGGACGAAGAGGCGAGCTTAGCAGGTGAAGAGGAACAAGAAACAGCCCTCCTTGTTGCCAATAAGGGGTGGAAAGCAAAGCCCAAACAAAATAAACCAGTAGCGAGTGAGAGCAATACAACTCAGAATAATACAGCAAATAAACATAGATTTGAATGCTATAATTGTGGAAAGCGGGGGCATTTTGCTAGAGAATGTCGTGCTCCTAAAAAATCCAAGAATAGAAAACCTCAGCAAGAAGGTGCAGATATGTTAGCATTTTATGTGGAGAGTAATTCATGCAATGCTGAAGAGAATACCTGGATTTTAGATAGTGGTGCCTCTGCCCACATGACATATAGAAAGGATTTCTTTCTGGAACTAACTGAATGTAGGCAGAAATCATTGACACTTGGAAATAAACAATCTGTGGAAGTATCTGGTATTGGAAAAGTTATGATACAAAGATATGTCAATGGACAGTGGGAGATCAGTGAACTGAATGACGTGTTGTATGTTCCAAGTTTGAGAAGAAACTTATTCTCTGAAGGTGTGATAATACGAAAATCCTATTCTATTGTAAAGAAAGACACAAGTGCCCTGATTTATAAAAACAACAAAGTAGTGATGAGTGCAATTATTAGAGAAAATAATTTATATGAGTTGAACATTAAAACAGTGGTTCCTGATACATGTAACTTAGTTCAAAATAATCAAAGTGATATGAAAATGTGGCATGAAAGGTTAGGACATATTAATCTAAAACAAATTAAAAACATGAGTGCAAATAGTGTTGTGCAGGGACTGGAAATGATTGGCAATGAACAAGGCAATTTTGTGTGTGAAGCTTGTGCATATGGGAAGCAATGCAAGTTCCCATTTCACAAATCTGAGCGAGGAGAACTACAGCCAGGTGACTTAGTTTATAGCGACGTCTGTGGACCTATGAGCATCCCATCTATTCAAGGTATGAGATATTTCTTACTTTTCAAGGACGCTGCAACAAGTTACAGGCATGTATATTTTATTAAACACAAAAGTGATGTAATGGAAGCCTTCAAGAAGTACAATGCTATGATCAAAAATAAATTCATGCACAATGTCCGTATACTACATACTGACAATGGAAGAGAGTATGTAAATCAAGTTTTTAGGGAGTATCTGGAGCGAGAGGGGATAGTTCATGAGCGTACTGCACCATATACACCCGAACAAAATGGTCGAGTAGAACGGGAAAATCGTACCATAGTAGAGAGTGCACGTTCAATGCTGTATGCGCGAGACGTCCCATTGGAGCTGTGGGCAGAAGCTGTACAATGTGCGACATACATATTGAATAGAATGTCCTCCAGCCAGACTCCAAATACAACAGCTTTTGAACTGTGGAACGGGATCAAACCTCAATTAGGACATGTTAAGGTGTTTGGCAGTATCGGATATGTTCATGTTCCAGATCAAATGAGAACGAAGTTGGAGAAGAAGAGCAGAAAGATGATACTTGTTGGTTATGACAACATGAACTACAGAATGTATGACATAGATACAAAGAAAATAACAATCTCAAGAAATGTTATGTTTGACGAACATCATGTGCCAAGCACTAGGAAAAATATTGCACAAATAAGTATTGTTGATGATGAATTTTCAAATGAGAGTGAAACACAAGAATCGAATGGGAATGATACTCTAGTTGACAGCCCGTCAGCGGAGAGTGAAGACAGCATGATGAGTTGTACCGCTGATAACAGTGATGACCCGGACTATGAACCATCTCGAGAACTAGAAGACTCAACAATACGCACAATAAATTTAAGACCACGAATCAATAGAAACTATGAAGCAAATCTCGTAGAGCTTTCATTGCCTCAGACCTATGAAGAGGCACTGAATAGTCCACAAAAGGATGAATGGTCTAAGGCTATAAAAGAAGAATTGTCTGCACATAAAGAAAACAATACCTGGACTGCGGTCAAAAGGTCTGGTCAACGAACCCTTACTACAAAGTGGGTTTTTACTGTAAAGAGGAATGAGAATAATGAAATTGTACGCTATAAGGCTCGTTTATGTGCACGAGGTTTTAATCAGATTAAGGATGTTGACTATCAGGAAATATTCTCTCCAACAACCCGTTACGATTCAATAAGAATTATGCTTTCTATTGCTGCAAAGTATAACTTAGAAATTCAACAATTTGATGTAAAGACTGCTTTTTTAAACGGGTATCTTGAAGAGGATATTTTTATAGATATACCTGAGGGCTTGTCAATTAAGGGTGATTTTGTGTTAAAATTAAATAAATCGCTGTATGGCTTAAAACAAGCATCTAGATGCTGGAACAAAACATTTACAGATTTTTTGCTTAAATATGGTTTTGTTCAATCTCAAGCTGATAATTGTATTTACATAGGAATTTTTGATGGGACTAAAGTATTCTTAATAATTTATGTCGATGATGCCCTTGTAATATCTTCAAATAAAAAAACTTATAAAAGAGATTTTAGAATATTTAAAACAAGCTTTTAAAATCAAAGAGTTAAAGTTCAAGTATTTTGTGGGCATGCAAATAGAGTGTATGAATAACAGTATGTACATTCATCAGGAAAATTATATTAATCAGATTATTGAGAAATTTTGTATGAGTAATGCAAATCCTGCCAGCACTCCAGCAGATGTCAATGTTATTATTTCAAAGAAATTGGATGAAACTGTTGTTGACTTTCCTTATAGAGAGGCTATAGGTTGCTTACTGTTTCTGAGTTCTGTCTCAAGGCCAGATATTTCATTTTCTGTCAATGTATTAAGCAGATATGTAAACAACCCAAGTCCACAACATGTAAATGCTGTTAAACGTGTAATTAGATATTTAATTAAAACTAAAAATTTGTGTATAAAATATAATGGAGAAAGCAAAGGTCTTGTTGGGTTTTCAGATTCAGATTTTGCAAATGATATTGATACACGTAAATCCACTACGGGATATTTGTTTATGATGAATGGAGGACCCATTACATGGTCCAGTCAGAAGCAGAAGACCATTGCTCTTTCCACTACAGAGGCTGAGTTTGTAGCTGCCAGTGAGTGTGCTAAAGAGATATTGTGGTTGCAGCAGCTATTGTCAGATTTGGGTGAAAGTTATGACTGTATCACATTAAATGTGGATAATCAGAGTGCAATCAAATTAATTAATAACCCTGTTTACCACAAGCGTACCAAACATATAGATGTTAAGTATTACTTTATAAGGGAAAAAGTTGAACTAGGTTTAGTTAAAATTAATTATGTTCCAAGCAATTGTCAATTAGCAGACATTTTGACTAAATAAAAGCGCTGCCCACTCAAACTTTTGCATATCTCAGAGATCAGATTTTAGATAGAGTTGAATAATTTTTTTGTTTGATATTAGTTTGAAGGAGTTAAATTTTAGTGGGAGTGTTGAATATATAAAAAAGTAAGAAAATTTAACTTTATGGTTTATGTTTGTTATGGCAACATTGACGGCCATTTTTTTTTATTCTAATTCGTCTTCTTGCGTGTGTCATGTATATCGAAGTAAATAAAACAAATTTTCTGTTATTTCAAGAACTGATTTTCATTGAAGAAGCCTATATTCCAATACCATCAAATAAATAAGTTTCAGTTCAATCAACTGTAAAAACATTTGACTGCTTAACTTCTACTCAATCGTAAAAAAATACAGTTCTATTGAAGGTGAAAAAGCTCACCGATAAATAAAATGAACACTATTTCACAGAGCTTTTTGATGAAATACGAGTACATGTGAGATTGAAAAATATTTTAGTAAATTTTAGTACGTGTAATGTTAACTGAATTCAAAAGCTGCTTTTTTTGCAAAACATAACAGTTAGGATTAAAACGGCGTATCTAAAATAGACCAAAATGTACATCCCGAACCTTGTTTTAGACTTCTCTCGCGTTTTACGCGGCTTGTTACTTCGCTTCCGTGCTTCCGCAGCGTGATCGCTACGAGTTTTTCAGCACGAAATTATGTAGTAAATTCGAGTTTAATTCCTTTATATCGAGGCAACACCAGCCGAGTACAAGGCCGCAGTGTTGGTGAAAACAGTAGGTTTTCTACCATTTTCAAAAATGATATTTATTAATAACTTTGATGTACGTCCGTACATACATTAATACCTACTACAGTCCACGGTTCCATGAATGTACGCGCTACTTACTACACTATTAACCGATCGTATGCTAAGATTCCCTACTGCTCTGCTCACTGCTTGCGAGAGGTTAATTCACATTTTGCAGTTTTTTTTTTTCAAATCTAATAGCACCTTCTGTTCTCTCTCTATACTATACCGAACTCGATGAATTTAAACTTACCTTTAACGGCCCAAGTTCTTTCCTCCGTCTTAATTTACCGGTACCTTGTAAAGCCTATCTTAGCGATAAAAGTATCTCGCTTTTTTGTTTCAAATTGCTGTGCATTTAAAATTAAAGCAGTTGTTTTTTTTTTTTTTTTTTTTTTTTATCCACAACGAGGAAGCTCTTGACCTGTATCTCACCTGATGGTAAGTGACGATCAGGCCGAAGGTGGAAGCGAGCTTCACCCGGAATCCTCAACCACGGAGGAACTGGCTATCTTACCTCTAACTGCCGGAACACAACAATGCTGTTAACATTGCTGTTATGGCGACAGACTTAGGTAAGATGGTGGTAGCTAGCCAGGCGGACTTAGAACAAGCCCTACCACCAACCAAACCGAACAGAAAAATCTGCCCCCACTTGGAATCGAACCCGGGACCTCTGCGTCTGAAGCAGGTGGTCTTACCACTAGACCATAGAGGCGGTTAAACGACCGGCGACCATAGTTGTATTTTACGTTACCTACATAATTACTACTTAAAATAATCTGATACAAGATGCTTAAACGAATTTATTGTGTAAAACTTTTCTCTATCTCCTGATAATTAATGATGGTGATACATTTTATTACTGAATTTTTGTTCGGGGTAATTTTCAAATTATTTATTTTAGACACAACTTTAAAAAAAAAACTCTTCTTTATTTTGAAATTAATATTCATTTCAGTTCCAGTTAAACCACAAGGCTACGCAATTTTCCATTAAAAGGAAATTGTATGTAAATATTATGTTAACAGTATTTCATACTAACTTAACCTTCTTTTCTTACAACAGGACCCTTAATGGATTCATCTTTCCAGCACAATCTGTCATTTCAAATAATCTGGATTTCACGACTCGCGACATAATTCCAACTTTCATTTGCATAATAATTTTTATCGGAGCAGCTATTTGCGCATAGATCAGCAATCGCTCAGTATTCCAGCGCCGACGCCGATAATGACGTTACTGCATAATATTTTTTCTCAGCAGGTCACCGGGTCACGGTGAAAATATTTTTGCAAAATGTCGAGTTGTTTTTGAGTTTCATTAACTTCTAAAATGCTTTAGAATGTTTTCGTGAGGCATGAATGAGACATTTTGGTTTTGTCAAAGAACGTTATAACGTACCAGGGTTAACATTATTACAAAAAAAAAGAATGTAGGCAGTAGTCCAGTACGTATCGTTCGTTCGTTTCAGCTGAAAGACGTCCACTGCTGGACAAAGGCCTCCCCCAAGGATTTCCACAAAGACCGGTCCTGCGCCGCTTGCATCCAGGTACCTCCCGCGACCTTCACCAGATCGTCGGTCGTACGTAATTCATCTTTATTCAAATTGGATAGGAAAGTGCGTTTTTCAAATCGAGTTGATCTGGAATCAAAATTAATAGGTATACGTAGCTTTAAATAATTTTAAATTTTACGTAGGTACATGTGTAATGTAATGCGTCGACGTAACTGGCAAACAAACCCGGTAAATAAAATTTGTTTATGATGATGATTTTCGGTAATAGACATAAAAGTCCTCCGCGTACATAAAATGGCATTCACAAGCCCTTTTAAGTAATACAACTCGACGTTACATTTTGCGTACTTAATGTTACCCCTTTCTAGAAGCCATAAAAGTCCGTTCTATTCAGAAAAACATCCTGCACAACTGCTTGTTATTATCGCGCATATATTTTGTAATAACATTCCTAAATATACACTCGCGCAATCCAGCGCTATTAAACGAAAAACATGGCGTATATTTTTTAATAATTTGACACGCAACCGTGAAGCAGTGCCGCTGGAAAGTGGCCAAATGCATACACTGTATTGTAAGTAACGCTTTGTGTACGGTTTAGAAATATGGAAGCTGTCAAGTGTGTGTTATTTTGATCGTATACCTACTTACTCTTTGACAGAAACTATAGTCTCATAAAACTTAGTGAGTGACTACTGTGACTAAGGCCTAGAGTTACATACAATTGATTAAATTAATTACATAAACAAGCGATTTTGTTAATTGTTTCTTATAATTACTAGCCATATGTGAACCTGTCACACAATAATCCGTAAGCTACCAATTATTGGTATTAATTTGAAACGTTCTGTTATGTATAAATAACTTCAAACAAGAGTTACGAGTATAATTACTGACACAGATTGACTTTTTTTCATTTAGCTGCCTTTTTAGGCTTTTTAAAATTTAAATTGTATACCTAGGTACCTAAGGTTCATCTACGAAACCTAGTTTTTTTTACACAATCGGCAGCATTGATTGTCATTGAAAGTGTGTACTACGAACTACTTCTAAGATATTATCGTGCTCCAACGAAACATAATAAACTGTTGAAAGGGTGAAAGGGTTTCCATCATTTTACTTTTATTGCCCTGTTACGTTTCTCTTACGTGAGTTCCTTTTGAAGTTTTAATGCAAATATTTTATTAAGAATATACGCGATAAAGCTCTGGGAACAAGAGTGCAGTGAGTAAACAGAAAGGTATGAAAACTAAGCCGATAAAGGGGAACTACCGTAAAGTTGAAAGCAAAATAAAAACGGAAACCGTGCGTGTAACGTATTTTAACATGAAGGTTCTGTGTTCTTTTTTTCTAATTTCTAAACTAAGCTCTTTGAAGCTTTAATTAGGTATAAGGACAACGTGAGTAAGAAAAAAATGCTTAAAAATTACTTACCATGAGTTAGTTTTTTGTAAAAAATTTTGCTAAGTAGGCTGTATATTTTACTGTATTTTAACTCGAGATAAGCTGTTTATTTTGACTTTACGTCGACTGTATCCCTGGTCAAATTCAAATATAAAATCAAAGATGTTTTTGTTCATAATTAATTTCATTTCCCGCTTTAAGGACGACTACACAAAATTTGTAGACAATATTTTGTCCCCAATTGGTAGCGGAACACCGAAAACGAGGCAGCAAGTACATCGAAGGGGCGCCCTAAAGGGGATTTATGTATCGAACTTAAAGCACTCCCACGCGCAAGTTAAGTTACTTCCACGAAAGGGCTGGCGTCAGTGGCCGATACATTTTTCATGGCGCATTGTTCGAGGAAATTGACTGAATGCAAACACTGTATGAGGGTAACAATTTCCCTAAAAGTCAAGTTGCGAAAAAAAAAAAGTCATTTACAATAAAACTTTTATTTAAGCACCTACTTCTCGATCTCAACCTTTTCCGGTTACAGTTGAATAAGAATCCGAGTAAAATCTTGGCTTTTATTCTTAATAACTGAAAAATGTAGGTAATAAGAATAAAACCTGTACTAACAAAAATAGAAACAGAGTGAAGTCGTTTGTTCATTAATATCTTTTAGTAATGGAAATTATTTCAATATGTTTGAACTTCTGTATAAACTTTTGCTAGGTCAAAGCTACACCGTGGCTACACGATACTTAAAGAAGCCTTCATCCGTTCAGGTTTAGTATTTATTTTACTTCTTTTTAGGCTAGTTTCTCACGAAGGACAATAAAGTAACCGTTCTTGCATATTTTATCGACTACTTTAACTTTTTGGAGGTCAAGTTGATAATTTTTAAGTTTAAAAAAGCATTCTGTTACATCGAAATAGTCAAGCAATTGGCCGCCTCAAATTTTGAACCAACTATTGAGAAATTAGCCCAAGAAACGAGGGACCTTTGCACTACCTATAGCACGCCATCGATCTAATTCAAAACATCCTACTAATATTATAAATTCGAAAGTTTGGATGGCTGGATGTCTGGATGTTTGTTACTCTTTCACGCAAAAACTACGGAACGGATTTTGATGAAACTACAGTTTTATTGCTTATAACCCAGATTAACATAGTAAGTATAGGCTATCATTTATAACGATCTGTGACAAACTAAATTTCACGCGGGTGAAGCCGCGGGCAAAAACTAGTTTGTCTTTAAATAGAACTTTGTTCTAATATGTAATCTTAGCTTTACGTCTCGACACGCAATACTTCGATACAATTTAGCCATTAGCTAATTCGAGGCCCAAATCAGACCCGACCGAGATTTACCTTTCTGGAAAGGAACTCCCGTAGTGTTCCTAATTTGGGGTATTCGGCCTTCCATATAACTCGATTAGCTAAGATATCGGCATGGATTAAGCTTTGAACTTGAATGAGCAATAAACGTAGGTATATACTAATTGATAGTATCAGGCGTAACTTTGCTAAGTAATTTTATCTACATATTTTAATATCCACCTACGCTACAAGAAATAGTTAATACAGGGTGACTTTGTTATCAGTATCCAATTTTTTTTAATAAGCTCGTTAGAACAATTTGACAATACAACTTTATCGTAATTATTTTTAATTGTGGTATTTTTCGCAAAAAAAAATATATTGAAAGTCTAATCCGCGGGTGCCCATATCTTAAGTTTTAAAGGTTATTGCTTATTTTCGCTCACCATTATGTCTATTAAGCTTTGCAGTTAACTGTTTGTACGTATTTTTCCATGAACGAAGCAAATTTTCCACGTGAGTCAATTTGGAAACCGCGCGCAGCGGATGAAAATAATTAAATATGAAAAAAAAAGTTTTGTTTTTTTTTTACGTAAATCAATTAAGTTACTGATTCTGAGTCGATCCTGAAAATTTGGATACTGATACAAAAATCACCCTGTATCATGTGTTTTTTTATGCCTTATTTTAATAAAGCTCGGCTTAGCCTAGGCGTAGACCATAGATTTTTAGTTGGCCGATAGTTAGGCCCGATTTTAATTTGTATGAAAGTCAAATCGGTGTAATGTGCACACTTCCATTATATGCCCGCCCATACTGATTAACTGCCCGACTAAACTATCGGCTGACAAAAAGTTGGTGGTCTGTGCCTAGGCTTATCAAATTCAAATTTAAATGATTTATTTCTTGAAATATAATTATTAATTTTAGGTCAGATCAGTCATAAAAGACGATGGTGCTTTCTATAGTCAGGCGAACTAATAGCAAACTCTAGATGTTATTAAAAGTTGAATTTCTGCGTAGCCTACAACTGCTTTATAACATAAATTATGATCAGACCTTGATAGTACGAAAACAAGAGCTGAAGTTTGTTTGCCGGCTGATCCGTAATCAGGCGTCTAGACCGGATCCAATAAGCAGCGATTATTGCTTCTACAGGATTATCTGCCCATAATCGAGGCATTACAACAGCTTTGCCGATAGTAATGATATATGTATTGAATTAGACTAGACGAATTACGATGTTTCTGGGGTAATTTATGGTGCCAAATTATATTCATGTTTTTTATAAAAAAACGACGCTGAAAAAGTATAAAACAAGATTTTCAGAATACTAAACTGAACAAAGTTGCTAATGTAGTTGCATAGTAATTTTCATGTTTGGAAAAACACAGTCGCACGTTGTCAAAGTGCTACGGTAGGTAGGTATATGTAACGTGTGACTACGCCTCTTATTATTTGTACTATTTTGGTGTTAAAGTGTATTTGTGGCGCCTAATATTAACAAAAGTTGAATTGATGAACTAATAAGTAGAATTTGTCTGTCACAGAAAAACAATATCGCGCGCGTATTTGCTCACCGTTTAGACCTACCCTGGACTACGACAAACATTTTAAAACCAAAATCAGCTCAATCGGCCCAGCCGTTCTCGAGTTTTAATCAGACTAACGAACATCAATTCATCTGGGGGCACGGCAGTGCCCCCGCCAAGTCGAGCGCGAAGCAAACACTGCCGTACCATCTTTACTGGAACCATTTCGCCGCATTTTCAGGCCTCTATTTGAGAACCTCTGGATAAGACCAGAACGCAGAAATTTTTGTCATCTAGTAAGCTATAATCACATACTTAAAATCCAAAATTTCAAGTTTGTAGGTCATTTAGTTCCGAAGTTAAGCGAAAGCAAAGTTTCGCATTTACGACACTCACTCACTCACTCACTGATGATCATCAAAATAGAACTAGTACTTCCCATTAACTCAGAGAGCTGAAATTTGGTACAGAGTTAGGGTTTAATGACTACATAAAGGGAAAACTATAAAAACTAGGAAAATCGAAGATCTGGAGTAACACCACATTCATAATCAATACTACTAGCGCCACACCGGCACCGTGGTGTTCGCCTGTACCGCTCATCGCTAGATGGCGTGGCACTTGTTATTAAAACAATTTCTGATTCGTTGTCCATTTTAAAGGTCGTTGAGTTTATTTGTGTTTAATATCGTAAAAAAAATGTCGATGATATTAAAAGAAAAGACGCCGGCGTTAAATAATTATGCCAAATTTCTACAAAAAGAAGTGAAATCCCACCAAAAACATTCTGTAAAAAATTAGCCAAGTCTCGATGGAGCTGCCTGTTTATCTCTAAAAAGTAATGAAATCTTAGACAAAGTCGTGCCAAGTCTATGGTTCCTTACTGCGATTTCTTTATTATTATATTTAATGTTGTGTGACTTGGCCGTTGAACAATCTTTATTAAGATAATCATACATAAGTATTATTGAAATACGCAGCTTTATTAAGCCTACAATTGACTGGTTATTGAATCAACGTTTTCCAAGTGCAATTTATTTTCCATCGTCAATGGGTAGCGATTTTGGCGACAAATTGGTACAATGGTGTCATGGAGCATCTGGTTTGGTACCCTTCAACGGCCAAGTCACACAACATTAAATATAATAATAAAGAAATCGCAGTAAGGAACCATAGACTTGGCACGACTTTGTCTAAGATTTCATTACTTTTTAGAGATAAACAGGCAGCTCCATCGAGACTTGGCTAATTTTTTACAGAATGTTTTTGGTGGGATTTATATTTATATAGATAGATAGATGTGAGTACAAAAGACTTCTATTAAATACTCGTACCATTAAGTATGTACCCATAAAAAACCCACACGCTTTGCTTAGGCAAACGTAATTAATCTGATTATCATCTTATCGCTGAAGCGAGGGTATTAATGACGTCGTTACAGCCGAATCAGGTCCCATCATTGACTTGTCAGGTGCTGAGTTATCGCTTATTTGCGCCAGCGGCCTGGATGCGGATCAGTGTGATGTGTGCCGTAATGATTTATTGACGGACGCCTAATTTATTGCCACAGTAAGCAGAAACACATAATATTCGATTATGTATTTAATATTCGCGCAGCGAAGGTAAACCTAATGTTGGAAATTAAAACCAAGTAGGTACGAAGTAGGATACGTACTTTGATTAAACTCAATACCTACAAGGCTTGCGACTTGGTATTATTATTTTACATGTTAATAAATAGAGATTATTCTGAAAATTACACCAGATAGAATTAAATTGTTGCAATGTACAATTTAATTTAACTTAATCAAAACTTTAAGCATGCATGCATGTACCGTAGTTATCTTTACACATTATCTATTTTTGCTACTTATGAAAATAACTATAATTCCGGTCCAAAATCAGCAATCTCAACTAAGTTTTAATTAAATTTGCCCGGATCTGTTTAGTTGTAGCTACATTTGAAGCTAAAATAAAACAGACAGCTCATTACATAACAATTTAAAATAACGTGGATCTTAACAAGGCTGTCACATCAATCTCAATTCTATGTATTTAGTCCCAAAGAATATTATGTAGTTGTAGATCTTCCTAATTGCTTCTGTTACCAAATAAGTAGGCATTTTGGGCTTACCATGAATCGTTATGGCCTCTTCAAAAAGTCATTGTCTCTTCTAATGTAGTTCATAATATCAGACGTTATATTAATCGACGAAGGAAGCACCTTTTGAACAGGTGACATTGACAAAATGTGCAGAATTATCACTATCAGCTATTTGATTAACCCACTTCTCGTTCCCACCGCTGCAAGCTGTGTAGCCAGGATCTACAGCTTGACCGCCAATAAAAAACCAATAAATGAAGGTCAAGTTTGTCCCAGGGGAAACTTAAACTGTCATTGGACCCGCAACGAAATTAATCAGAAGAACATAGAAGGAGTTTGAAGTTAAGGTTCGACTTCTTTCGATTGCATTTTATTAGACTGAGGTGTCTGTTCTCGATGAACTACAGCACCCATTCCATACTTTGAATATTCCCTCAGCACCGACTGCCGAAACAGCCAACTCCGTTTGTTAGCCAGACATTTACTAGCAAAATTCTAGGCTAAGCTTCAAACAGAATTACCCTGAGCACTGGAACGGTATGTGCCTCCATTATTATAACGCGCTGAATGCTAACTCACACGTTTGCTCATGCAAAATTAAATCGGCTAAAGGTGAATCCGCGTTAAAGCTTCGTTAGATAATTTTGTAGATTTTAAAGATTCTGTGTAGCTAATTAGGTAGGAAATACCTATGGAAATTGTCCGAATATTAAAAGTGGCCGATGTCTTTCATAAGCATAGTTTTGTTTAGTTATCACCAAATGGGTACACACTTTATTCCTCCATTACTCCACGAAATTAAAGGTGCTTTACACATTCGCATTATAAAGGCTTAAAAAGAAAATATTGGAAAACTTCGCACTTGCTCGTACTTACCATATTTGACCTACTAACTAACAAAGGAATCAAAGGAAGTTGCCGCCGCAGGTATAAACGAGCCAAAGAATTTACAACTTGTAAGCAAACAATGCCGGAAGGTTGTGGTGGGAATGAAAACGATACGGGTGATTGTTGATAGCGGTGCCGCTAGAAATACTCCTACATATTACACACAGAAACAAATTATATATTTTATCGATTCTTTAATCCTTTATTAACACAAAAGCTAACACGAAAATAATTAGGCTTGGTTACAGCATTTTACTTTAACTTTAACAAATGTTAAAAGTATGGGAACTCCATCCAAAAATACCGATTATGTCACGGTTAAAATAAGGTGGTGCAACTCAGCCTTTTCAATAATAGTACGAGAGCCCACGACCAAAACCATGTGTCATAGCAATACGGCAAAAACCCTATAAAATCGTTAGATTGTATGATTCTGAACCCGACTAGGTGTGTAGTAACGGTCGAAAGTGTAGCAACTGAGTAGGAGGCCATTTCTGCTGTGTCAAAAAAATAAGACAGTCGGTATTATAGCAATACGTCTGATAGTGAAAATGTACATAGATTCTATAATTGTATTACGAAAAAGTTTGTTTTCAGACATTTTGCGCGTAGCATATAGCCTGTGCGCATTTTTGAAAATGTCAACAAATTTAGCCGACCTGTATCATAGCAATACGGATAATTATTTTTTTTAACTTTTCGTATTGCTGCCATGATTACCAAAAACCTGTTTTCAGACACTTTAAGTGTATCAAAAAGTTGTATGATAGAGAAGGTGCTACACTTAATTTGTCTGATATAAATTTTTTGCACATGTGGACAACTTATTTTATCATGTCCAACAATTTTCAGACATATTGCTATGATACCGATCGGTAAAATTTGTTAACATTTTCAAAACGGTCTCAAAATTTAATGCGTTCACATTTCCGTCTGAAAATTGTTTTGTTCGCATCAAATAACCAAAATTTACTAATAAAAATGATTTTCAGACGTATTGCTATGAGACATTTTTTTTGTCTCATTTTTAATTTTTTTAAGTGATTTTACGGGTTTGCGCTACACCACTAACGTCTGAAAATAATGTTTCCGGTATCTCAGAACTATCATTCAACTACAGTCTGCAAATCAGACATATTGCTATGATGCAGTTCGGTAAAATTCTTTGACAATTTTGAAAATTCGGTCAGATCAAACGCTACGCGGAAAATGTCTGATATTGGTATTTTCGAGTTCAGGATAATCGTATCTATCGATTTGATGCGGTTTTGGCCGTATTGCTATGAGACAAAAATTTTGGTCGTGGGCTCTCGTACTATAAGGTATAAATCTGTCAACTAACAATTTTTTTTTAAATGTCCTTCAGCTTTTGAATAGTTACCTAAACGTATTTTCACAATACATACCTACTTACATGTATAATAATAGACTCAGTGACCAAATGACTAAAAGATTAATGTTAAGTCTCTCTTAAAAAATGTAGCGTTTGAAACAACGAAATACGTCAATGTAAGCACCCATGTTTTCCCTGTAAAGTTAACTGGTAGCATCGACGTCCCATGGTTTAAGTAGCCGCTGCTTTGACAAGTTTGACGGGTGTACTGGCAGCTATTATTGCGGCGAACGTTTAATTAAAATTTTACTTTAACGAGGTAAAAACTTCCAGTTCGGTCCGTGGAGCAATTATACTTTTTGTTTTGATGTTCACTTGTTAAAAGAACTTTGTGAAGTATTTACATAATTTAAACCATTTTTTTGCGTTTTGTTTCTGGTTTTTCGTCGGCTGGAAAATGCGTTTATCGCTTTAAAGCCTTTTATGTTTTTTGTAATTTTTGTAAGTTTTTTGTAATTTAACCGTAAATATATTAATTTCTATACCAACTTAATATTTTCATTTTAATTTTCGTTTAAAAGTTCGGTGAGTGTATACGCGTGTCTCGAATTTAACAGTCTCATTTTACTTTAAATGCTATCAGAATAATAGGCACATTCATTAATTTATCACAATGCATGTTTTATCGAGGAGGATGTTTGCAGAAAACTTTCGTTTCTGCAAACATTTATCTTGAATATAAATTTCATCGTCGTTATTTACTCCGAAATAAGTATCTGTAATTTATTTTGAAATAAATTGTCTTTCGTAATTTTATTCATCTCAGTAAATTAAAGATTCATGCGTAAAGTTCAAATAGTATATTCAGACAATGAGTATTTGGCTAGTGGTATCTTAAATATTTTGTTCATTTCAGCCAAATAAATTTGTATTTTTATGAATTAAGTAAGAAAGTCCTCAGTAAAGTGTCTCCGTTTCAGGCGTGATTTCTTTACGTTTGTAGCGTGAATCGTAGGAAATAAACGACGGTTCTCAGGATGAAATCACCTTGTTGTTGATTGGTTACTCTTACTACCCATAAGAATACCATGCTGCTCATATTGCGTGGCACAAAGAAATGGGCTTACTATTTCAACGTATATTGCGACGGTGGTGTCGCACGTCGCTTCGCGGATTCACGCGTATTATTTACGGCGGCGGCGTGAGGCGGCCGCCATTTTTCAAACGCCGGCAATTTCAGCGTGAGCGCTGCAGACTAGTTTTTTCAGCGGGTGTAGACACCGCTGTTTCAGTTTAAGGGGCCAACTAAAAATAAGTAACTAATCAAAGATCGTAGCGTCTTATTCTATTGCTAGACTATAATTATAATTAAATCTAAGGAATGTGGATACGGTGGAAGATGAAAATCTCTTACTATTGATTTTGAGATCTCTTTCTCTCTTCAATCTTTAGTAGGTTCTATCTACCTACCTACTTATAATAATTACGCTCTACGTAAAAGTATCGACGGATAGGCGGAGAAAATAAAAATTATTCGAAAATAACATAACTCAGTTACCGGTAGCCTGCACGTTTATGTTATAAAATGGAAAAAATGTATTAAAATTCCTACGTTATTCCGCGGAAACCTTAATCCGTTGACTTCCAAATCTCATCATACAACAATTTGAACACATAAAACGTTAATCGCGAGAGTGCAGTGTGTAAAGCACGCGTATTAAGGTTTAGCCAAACCAACGCGTGCAACCCGCGTGCGCGATGGCGATCAAGGCGTTTGAGTCTGATCTCCATCGCCATTGTGCACGCCGTGTGCAAGTTTCACATGCTCCTAAGTCCCAAAATTCCGATTTCGGTCTACCATGCGCCGGCTGCACGCGTTGGTTCGGCCGAACCTTTACTGCGACTGCAGCGGAATCCGGGTCAGCTGAGGCTATGAAAAAATTCCGGACACCAGTTTATTAAGACTGCTTTTTATGGGCAATCTCTTTTAATTGCATTACGGACGTCTAGTTTCTTTAAAAAGCGGAATGTTAACTCAGAAGTTGACATTTATAAAGATGGCTTAGCTCGGACGTATCTTTAAATAGACTGAGGTTTATTTGATAGAAATTGTGTGTTAATTGGATTAGGATATGCATTTTACTTAAATTACTGTACTTATATTTTCTACATTAGAGGATACCCATTTCTATGTGCAATTTTAAACCCTTCGATAGATCTCTTTTCTTTCATTTCAGAATTTAAACTTCAACAAAACACAATAAGCGAGTAATCTTTCATTCAAACGGTTTTGCAGCTAAAAGTATTTTTTACTAATCCTATACGGAACCCTGCTAAACTTTCAGAGTCGCTGCAGCATTTTTTGTCTTTATTTAGATCGTGTATGACAAATGTTACTTAATTTCAGTATTTTTATTCTTGTTTCAAACTTGTAACGCGTGGTTCATCTAAAATATTTTTGTTTACACTTTATAGCATACAACTAAAGTGAAGATTGAAGCTATGGGCTCGTTAAAACTGATCAATTAACGTCCATGTAGGTAGGTAAACCAAATCTCTTTTAGAAAGATATATTTTGTGAAATAATTTCTATTTAATATTTTTAAAAGGTCGAGTATTGGTTCGTTACTTGAATTAAACTCACTTTTTTCAAGTAGGTAAAATGCGTTTCCTAAAGCGACTCGAACACTAGCGCTCAAGGACCAGCAAATGTAAATTGCGAAGATAAACCAGTGCTCGCTGTGTTTGTGCCATACGCGACATATTTGCCGTAGAAATGAGCAAATATTGTCTAAGCACACCTGAAACACACACTGGTGTATCCTGAAATAACCTCTAAAACAGTGACATAAGACACCTCGTTCTTTAATTAAGGACTTGCTATGATTGATTGTTGTTCTCTATTGATTAATATCGCCCACGGTTCAATGACGTTCAAATTGATTGAGTCGTTTCTAATCATATAAACCAGATATCAGAAGGCTTATTTGCTCTCAGTGATGCACAATCGTAGCTTTGTCATGCAGATAACGGTGTTTAATTGTGACTAATAAGCAGGCTCATCAATCAATTGAAGCGAGTAGGTATTATTATATCTATGAATCCGAACCCATGAATATGTTCACCTGTTACGTATGTGTTTAGTTACAAGTAAGAGTAAAATAAGCTTACTTTTAATTTTGTTTTTGACACAAATCCCCACCAGATTCAGGCCTGGCATTTCTTGCTCCTAAATTATTTCTTCATAACATACACATTACTTAATAATGTAGGTACGAGTATATCACATTAGCATTCATTCTAGCTCCACTCGAACGGCCAAGACAACTCAATTAACAGTTATGAATATATTGAATCATCTCGTTTGAGTCCGTATGTAACTTGTAAGGTGCTATGAAACTTCTATTCTGTTTCACTTTGGTCCATTCCCAAGCCGGAGAGCGGAGGGCAGTGATAAAGCTGCAGCTATTAGTTTTTTACGGCGTCCATCGCGACACGAGGGGATAATTATCACGAGCGCCATTCCCGTAAAAAATGAGCGGATTTTAATGAAAGTGTCGTTAATTTTTTATGGCCGCCACTTAACGGGTGAAACTGTGTCCGTTATCATTTTTTGGTGTTAAGAAACTTTTCTGCAGTTTTCGGCTGCTTAATTTGTATTTTATTAGTATACTCGCGTATTACAGTTTTGTATAATAAATTTATAGGTAAACGGAGAACTCGGTACGGAGTATGTTAGAAAACTTTGTTAGGATGAAAGCCCTGTTTTTTCTTGTGTGATCCCAGAATTGTTTTAGTCATAGTTGGAACGTATTTTATTTGCCATTTTGCTTAGATTAAAGGTCATAAAAATAATCTTCAAAGAAAACATGAACATCTTACAACTTCAAGTAAATATGGAGTAAAGCGTTGAAATACTATTATAATTCCGATAAGAGCCACCTGTGGACCCATCACAAAGGATACGTATCTCGTATAAAATAGGTGGGTTGATGCTTCTTTGTTTTAAACCGCAATTTCACCCTTCATAAAATATTTTTATGGTAAAATATTTTCCCCGGGGACATTCTTAATTAAGTGCGGGATAGGATCATATTTTTTTACCGCCGATATATTCGAAAGGTCTATAACTAGGTCGAGTAGGCATTTTAAACATTGGACGGACAGCTGACCCAATATTATTTTAAATTCAGTGTGGAAAATTATTTCCCGTGATCCTGCTAAAACTTTTTATAAGTCTGATAAATAAGTTAACCTACTTTAACTTTTACCCAAAAAAGTTGCTGATCTGTTTATCTTCATTTTCATACTTACTAAGTATAAGTACAAGCTACACCAAAATAACTAATGAAGGCTTTACCTTAAGTGACTATTTGGTGGCTTATAACGGCTGTATAAAGCAATTAACAAACTGTTATGTGCAACCCACATAATTTATCAATGACCTTCTGAATTAAGTTAACATGCTCTGTGGCTATGAAATTACGCACCCAAAGCATTTTGCTCACACAAATGGCTGAACAGACCAGATAATTTACTTCTGTAATAAAAAAAGCTTTTATAAATGTTGTAAATACTTCTTTTTAATATCTTATTATAAGTTTTTGGCACTTGTTCCATAATCATAATTTCAGCCCATGGAGCGTGGCTAACCTTGATTTTCCACTTTTTTATCCAGTTACTGGTAGGCTCTGCTTGAGCTTGATTGTGTACAGTTCATTCTTATCGTCATAAGTACACCATCTGCTCGTTACAAACTTACATCACAATCAATTTTTCGTTTTATATTAATTAATCAGCCGATATTTAAATAACATCGCTGACATTTCCTAGGAAGTCGTCAATAATCAATAGGTAGAGTTTTCGTGTAATTTTCTTTATATAATAAAAACTTAACTGAGCATGACTGTACTCTTTATGAGCGTATTCTAATAAACTGACCCATCTCTCCGGAGAGTAAGTCATAATTAAGTGTTTATACAAAGATGAAACTGATACAGGCCGTCCTTATTACGGCACCTCTTTATTGCCCGCGTTAATGTTGGGATAATTAACGTTTTTGGTCCCGCTTACGGCACAGTGTAAATAATGCAATATACCATAGCTCGACCTAATTAGGATTTAGGGAAAAATATGTTACTTCATTAGTAGCTGAAAATCCGTTCGCTGAAACAATTTGGATTTAGTTTCATTGTACTAGAAAAAGATCAAATTTTTTTATCTAAAAAAAAGAATTGAAAGAGCGATAATAATAAGACGATTTACATTTCCTATTACAGAGCGAAAATCTTATAATTCTAATTACAAGTATACCTTGATAATAAAATCATCCTAATTAGGGCAAGAAAGTAGAGGTCTGAGAGGCCCCCGGTAGTTGCCTTAATTGGGCCGTGCCAAACACCTGTGCACCGGAGTAATCGAGGTAAATCTTGCTCTAATATGAAGTAAGTAGTAGTTTTACACCCGTATTCACAAACATTGCGTGCTTAAGTGAAACAGCAACGCTATGCGAAGTTGAACCCACAGCGTTGAATAGAACTCTGTGATTGGTTCGTGTCCTGTTCGGAGTGACAACTCCGCCACTCAAGTATTGTCTATGAATAGGTTTTTGGGACCCTGTGCGTCCACATGCAATGCCTCATAGTAATGTTTGTGAATGCGTGTGTTACTGAACTTTAGTCTAGTGTGGTGTTAAGTTTTGACTACGAAATCGCATTATTCCCTTAACATAATGAAGTTTGGCCAGAGAAATGCTGTGGGAATTACTTTTACGCCCGTTATTAAAGTGTTTTGGGAACTATAAAACATTAATGTTGGGATATCAAAATGTTACGGAGTTTATTGCTTTTGTGAATTTCAGGCGCGAATACTGAAATTCTAACACGTTCAAATGATTAAGTGTCTTCAAAGATAATAATGGAGTAAACAAAATTTTAAATTTAGGCTCTTTATTAAAATGATCTAACCACTTTAAATAAGATATTGATGGCAATTGCTCTTCCAATGAACGAATTTCTTTCCAAAATGTTGAAAACACTATACATAATATTAGTATTTGTGTTGTAGACTCTAGAAAAATATACCTATACTTCAAGTCGGTATATTCACAGCGTTGTTGCACGAAATAATGCAGCCGATATTTTGCAATAGCAAACCATTAAACGGCTAAACTCTACATTTTAGCGCAGTTTAGGTAGCGAGCGCTACAACATTTTTATTTTCAAGCAATTTGCATGAAAGCAACAGAATTTAAAATTCCATTCCATGAAGTTTACGATCTTGCGTTATTTACCTAAGCCACTTATTATTCAGGCACCTTCATGAAATTGAACTTAAGGGTTATTACGGTGTTCAGTGGCGGAAAATAAGCCTGCTTTATTATTTACTTCCGTGCTGGGGGCTGCTGGCTGATCTAATGATCTATGCCATTAAATTATTTTGGTAATATACGTGACATAATGGCCATAGCAAGTAGAATTTCGTGTGACAATACTTTGTTTGTTGCTGTTGTTGTTTCAGCACAAAGGCCTCCCCCAAGGATTTCCACAAAGACCGGTGACAATACTTTAAATAAATATACATATTACATTTTTTATGTACACTTTGAAAGTATTTGTAGACAGAAAGCTTGTCTCATGACTCATCCATAGCTATTTTAAAATGCACAAAATGCAGTGTTGATAATACAAACTGACCAACAAAAAACTTTGCCACTTCGCCTTTATGTAAGACCTTACCAGAATAAGAACCATCACATTGCTTTATTGGTGTGGTTGATCTGCTGAACTCGTATCTCACAGGCAGAAAACAAAAAGTTTGTATTAACGGAACTGAGTCTTCTGGAGCACCTCTTACTATGGGTGTGCCGCAGGGATCAATATTAGGACCTTTGCTATTTCTTATTTATATTAATGACCTTCCTTACTTTGTAAAAGATCTGTGTGATATTGTGTTATTTGCTGATGACACATCTCTCATTTTCAAAGTTGATAGAGGTAAAGTAAATTTTGACGATATTAATGATACACTCTCACAGGTTCTACATTGGTTCACTGTTAACAACTTATTGTTAAATGCAAATAAAACTAAGTGCATTAAATTTAGCTTACCTAATGTGAGGCAGGTTTCCACGCAATTAATGGTGAAGAATGAACCATTAAATAGCATAAATTCCACAACATTCTTGGGAATCACTTTAGATGCTAAACTTCAGTGGGGTCCTCATATTGAAACTTTGTCAAAAAGGCTCAGTTCGGCTGCTTTTGCAGTGAGAAAGATAAGGCAATTAACTGACATTGAAACGGCAAGGCTAGTATATTTTAGCTATTTTCACAGTATAATGTCATATGGCATATTGTTGTGGGGCTCAGCCGCGGACATTGAAACTGTGTTTGTACTGCAGAAGAGAGCAGTGCGGGCCATTTATAACCTTGGACCCCGATTTTCCTTGAAAGAATTTTTTAAGGAAATTAACATACTGACAGTAGCTTCACAGTTCATTTATGAAAACCTTTTATATGTTCGCAAAAATATAGAGCAATTCACGAAAAAGAGCGATTTGCATAACTTTAATACAAGAAACAAAAATAAACTTGCCGTTCCAAATTTCAGACTGCATAAGATTGGGAATTCATTTATGGGGAAATGTATTAAATTATTTAATAAATTACCACAAACTGTTGTAGAACTACCCATTCATAAATTCAAAGCACATATTAAAAGTACCTTAATGAAAAAGGGCTACTATAAAGTCGATGATTATTTAAAAGATAAAAATGTTTGGGATGCGTAACTGCCTAGCTCGCATAAATATTTATAACTATGTATTTTAAAAACCTGTAAACCTTTGAAAAAGAGGCTGACAATAGTGTCTGAGTTTCTTGCGCTGCTTCTTCTCAGCACTGGCCCATTTATTGTCCTGAAGCAGTGGTAGGGTTAATACTGGGACGTGTAAAAGTGCTTTTTTAAAGCCTACTTACAGAAATAAATGAGTTTTATGAGAGTTTTATGAGTTGGTGTGCTCCATGGAAGTCGAACTGCGGACTTTTGAGCTAGGAATTCAACTCTCTAACCAGTGGTAAACGGAGGCTTATTATTAACTTAATATTCTTCCAGCTCAGTGGGCGAGGTAGGCCCATTTACATATCTTAATGCGATTTCTTTCGCATCCCCGCGTCAAGGTCCCGTTTGCTCGCTTCAATTTAACCCACGCGTTTCTGTTAATGTCACAAAATAAGAAAGCAAATAAAGTCTTTTAAATTAATACTCGTACATGACAAAAAGCCAAGGTACTGCACGAGTCTATTGCCGCAATCTATTCAGTTTTACTAAGAAGGCGACATAAATATTATTTGGATAAAATATCATGCTATTATTCTTCTACCTGTAAGCAGGTTGTTACAACTGAACCTCTGCCCTGGTATCAAACTTTTGGAGTCATTATAAGCGTCTGACATGGATTAATCGGTCTGGGCGGCGTTTATTCCTTCGAGACACGTAGTCATATTTTTATAGCATAACTAGCGGCCGACCGCGACTTCGTAAGCGTGGATCCCGTTTTACCCCCTTTGAGGTAGAGTTTCGTAAAATCCTTTCTTAGAGTATACCTACGTCATAATATCTACCTGCATGCCAAATTTCAGCCCGATCCGTCCAGTGGTTTGGGCTGTGCGTTGATAGATCCACTATGTCAGTCAGTCAGTCAGTACTCAGTCATCTTTGAGTGATATACAGTGTGTCCGGGCATGTAGTGATCAAACTTTAAGGGCGTAATCTATGGACAATTTCATCGATGAAAATACTTCAAATTTGGGGCCTGACCCATTTCTCGAAAAATTAGATCGATTTAAGTTTTTAATTTTTAGTTTACATCTCTTCTTTAAAAAACAAGTGAAAGCGTGGGTAGCTTAACATTAATAGGCAAATATTTTATATCATGCGATAGCCAATAAAATTATCTATTAGTAGAAGAAGAAAGCAGACACAAGTTTCATACATTTTATGGGAGTAAGAATGGATTTAATTAGAAAAATACATTACTTTTTTCACTTCTTTTTCAGTTATTTTCCAACACAAGAAAAACCAGGTCGTTAAGATATGTTTTATTTGCATTGTATTTTTAGTATTTGAGCTATTCTACAAAACGAATGTAAATTTATTAGTCTACGTCTATTAGTTTCGACGTAATTGTTGAACAAAAATACCCCTTCCCAGCGGTTTGCATAGTAATAGGAATAGGTTGTGTGATTCTTTTAGGCAGTGCATTTTCGCATGTCGCGTGCGCTATGGAAACCGCTGGGAAGGGGTATCTTTATTCAACAATTACGGCGAAACTAATAGACGTAGACTAATAAATTTACATTATTTTTGTAGAATAGCTCAAATACTAATAATACAATGCAAATAAAACATACCTTAACGACCTGGTTTTTCTTGTGTTGGAAAATAACTGAAAAAGAAGTGAAAAATGTAATGTATTTTTCTAATTAAATCCATTCTTACTCCCATAAAATGTATGAAACTTGTGTCTGCTTTCTTCTTCTACTAATAGATAATTTTATTGGCTATCGCATGATATAAAATATTTGCCTATTAATGTTAAGCTACCCACGTTTTCACTTGTTTTTTAAAGAAGAGGTGTAAACTAAAAATTAAAAACTTTAATCGATGTAATTTTTCGAGAAATGGGTCAGGCCCCAACTTTGAAGTATTTTCATCGATAAAATTGTCCATAGATTACGCCCTTAAAGTTTGATCACTACATGCCCGGACACACTGTATATTTAGTTAGTTTGATGAAGACTGTTATATCCTAACTAAACTATGAAGAAATACACAAGGTGTTGTAAGTCATAATATAGGACCTTGTGAGATTCCAACTCTAAGCACTAACCCTGGAGGCGTTCAATTCAAATGTCTGCTTATATTGTTGCATTTTCATGACAAATACGGGATACAATCCCTGATTGGTACCCTCGGGATGTTTTAACGAGAGCACCTGCAGGAAAAAAGCATTGATCACTATTGTAATCCACAATGAAGCGCAATAAGAGAACACTTTCATTTCTGAGGGGAACAGTCGTTTGCAGATTTTATATTGTTCTGCATTGAAATGTCGCATTCATTTTTTTGGTTATCAAGTTTTAAGTGAGCTTCAATTCTTTTAATTTACGAGAAGTTTTTATTTACGTTTAATTCAGGCAGTTCACGCTAATATTGATCCTTATAAATATTTATACATTTCAAAACAATTTGGTATAATCGTAAACATTGGAAGTTTCCATCTTTTGTTCACGAGACAGTCGAATACAAGCTTAATTTGAAAGCTTCAGAGCTTTCAAAAATATATCGTACATACGCTTCTACTTCTGTTCTACCCTGCAAAACGATTTCGATTTATTCAGTTCTTTACGTCTCTCTTACTCATTTTTAGTTGCCAGTGTAAGTAAAAGAGACAAATCAAGAGGATGCATTAGAATTGTTGTACGTATTAGGCACCTCAGCGGCCTAAGGGCGTCGTTTGTTACGAACTTGGCGCCCTTGAACAGTACAGCTAAGTAATTGCGGTGCTCCCGAGCCTATGATATACGACTGCTGTAGTTTATTCGTTGTCAAATGGCTTTATTGTGATTAATGATAAACTAGCTCTATACAATTTTGGACACTAGAAAGTTTTTTCGAAGAATTTCTATTCTGTCTATTCACGTGATATCGCTCACAGCAAAAAAAATATCATAATGGTGTTTCATTATTGATAGATCCTTTCAACTTTTTTTTACACTATAAAAGCGAACATAATTTTGTGAATAGCTAAGTGCCATGGAAAGGGCCTACGTACTGAATAAACTATTTGAATTGGAACTTGTCTTCACGTCACTGAAATTCCGCCCTAAAGGTAGAAAGAGTTCATAGAAAGAGACACCATTTCCCAGCACATTCGCATGAGCATCTTTAGTTAAAAGAAGTTTGTCCTAGACGTTGCTAATGGCTCTTATAGATAGTTTAATTTTATAATCACAGTTTTATCGGAATATCTAGCGCGCTGGAGCTAATTGAAACAAAACTTTAATGGCCACTGGACGAACTTTAGCCCCACTCCGGTATGAATCGCAGCGTTTAGCCGCGCCTGCTCTTTTATCGCTGGATTAACAACTTTCTGAAGACTTCGTTGAGTGGAAGAAATGGTTTTAATATTTAGTTAGGAATTATCCTAATTAGTAGCTAGATATAGGTACTGAAATGAAAATGAAAATGAAAAAATAGATTTATCTAGATACTCACTGCATTTTCCTTAACATATTATAATAAGGTTAACTTAGTGTCTGGCCTCTGATCATCACCATCAACTGTGCTAAAAAAAAAGGTACCATCAGCCTGAATGGACATGGCGCACAATTTTTGTTGAAGATGCCAAAAAAAACTACAAAAAATTTGAATGAATACTGTATTTTTACTTTTTTGATATCTTTAAAAATGACTGAAATATTCAAGCTCAAAGTGCGCTCTTTCGCTAGGAGCGATTTTCCGCGCGGATTTTGAAAATGTGACGTAGTAACATGAAAAGCTGCATGTAAGATATTATCTGTGTACAATGGTTAGAATGGTTAGTAGGGGAGCCGAAGCGGGGATTTCGGGACTTACTAAAGAGTGACAGCACTAACATTTAAGGAAATACTTTGTACCTGGTTGAGTACCTCTAAGTATGATTTTTAGGGTTCCGTACCTCAAAAGGAAAAAACGGAACCCTTATAGGATCACTTTGTTGTCCGTCCGTCCGTCTGTCAAGACCCTTTTTCTCAGGAACGCGTGGAGGTATGAAGCTGAAATTTATATCAATTACTCAGGTCTACTGTCCCTTGAAGCTGTGAAAAAATCAAACTTCTAAGCCAACGCAATCAAAAGATACAGCCGTTTATGCCGCAAATTTTCGACACTTGCAAGGGAATCAAAACCTACAGGGTGCTTCCCGTGAACTCAGAATCTTGAAATTTGGTACGAAGCAACGTCTTATAGCATAGATAAAGGAAAAAATACGAAAACCATAAATTTTTAGTTACATCACATAATATATATTTTTTTAATAATTTTAAACTTACTACCCATTTCCTCATAAACGCGTAGAGGTATTAAATTGAAATTCATACCAAATACTCAGGTCTATAATACCTTTAAGCTGTAACAAAATCAAACTTCTATGTCAACGCAATCAAAAGAAACAGCAATTTAAGCTGCATATTTTGAAACTCGCAAGTACTCGCAAGGGAATCAAAACCTAAAGGGTACTTCCAGTCGACCTAAAATCTTGAAATTTGGCATGAAGCAACGTTTTATAGCACACATAAAGGAAAAATTCCGAAAACCTTAAATTTTTAGTTACATTACAAAATATATATTTTTTAATAAATATAAACTTATTACTTTTTTCCTCATGAACGCGTAGAGCTATCAAGTTGAAATTCATATCAAATACTTAGATCTAATTGCCTTTAACCCGTGAAAACCAAACCAAACCAAACCTTGAACCAGATTTCTAAATAGTGACTAAAAAACTTAGTAAATAAATAACTTTAATAAAAGAACTTTCGCAAGTCTGCTGCAAGGCTAGTATAAGTGTTTCAGTTATATTATAGATAAATGATATGTGTTAATATAAAATAAAGGATTACTTGAACGATAAAGAGATCTTTGTCTTAAATTTATGCTCCTCCATCTTTCCCGATTGTAATGTTATGAATTTCATTTTGCAATAAAAATACCATAGTTATGACTCGATTGTCGTAATGAACGAACTTTGTAAACCTTGCAGGTTTGTACGGAACCCTCGGTGCGCGAGTCCGACTCGCACTTGGCCGGTTTTTTTTATATAAAACGGCATTAGTTCTTATGCCTCTCACCCAAAAAATACCTAGATTAAGCCCGAATTTGAGGCCGCAGCCAAACTTTGAGTGACGATGGAAACTAGCCTAGATGAAGGACACATGAAATTGAACTTCTGCTTCTTCATTGATAAAGACTTATCATTTACCATACCTTATCATTTTGTATTCCATTTTCAAGTCACTTTTTTTTCGCTTACTGTAAAACAAAACGTGGGATTGTTTTTAAATAAATAAATAAATAAATAAATAAATAAACCTTTATTGTCACCATAACAAAAAAAATACAACTTTAACACAGCTTAACAATTAAAATTAAGGTGACAAGGGCATCCGGCTCAGCGTAAGCTGTACGGCACTAGGTCCATGCAGCGCTGGTTTTCAGCCGGTGCCAGTCTCCTGCACAGTAATACAGCGTACATAGGTAGGTGCAGTGATATAAAAAAGAGAAACAAGATTAAAATAAAAAACCACACATTTTTCATCACCAGTCTCTAAGCCTCTCCCACACCGTCACACCGTCAGCTCGTTAAAACAAAATAAAAAACAAAGGAAGAATCATTACCTATATGCGACTTCGTTCAAAATTAATTGTTTTTGAATAAGCGATTCCTTCATGGAAGCTTTAAAACTTAGCAAACAATCTTTGCTTCGCATGGGTGGAGGAAGATTGTTCCAGATCTTTGATGCCGCATATTTAAAAGAACCTTTAAAGCCTTGTGTCCTGTGTATGGGTATACACAATTTATCTCCCACTCTGCCACGAGTGTTCAGACCATGTGCGTTCTTTGTCCACTCAAGTTTCTCGTAGAGGTAATGAGGTGTATGACTTTTGACAATTTTATGCATAAGAGTCATAAAATGTAATTCTCGTCGTGCTGACATCTTAAGAACCCGTTCCTTATTAAGGTAAGGTGTAACATGAGAACGTTTTGGTATTTGGAAGCAGAATCTAGCGCAAGCGTTTTGAACACGCTGAATGGCCTTCTCAGTCACAACCAGAATGCGAGGGTGATAGACTACGTCACAGTAGTTGAACTGGGAAAGAATTAAGGAGTCTACCAGTATAATCCTAATCCGTACGGCCAAAAAGTCTCTAATGTGGTATAATATTTTGAGGCGATAGAACGCGCCACGAATCTTAGCACTAACGTGCTCGACGAACCTCATCTCTGAGTCCAACATTAGACCCAGATTCCTTGCGACATTTACGCGTTCCAACCTCTCATCATTAATAAGGATAGCCGGATTATTTTGACATATTTGCCTACACTGATGTCTCGAACCTAAGACCATAAATTTTGATTTCGTGGGGTTGAGTACTAAATTGTTTTTAGCTGCCCATTTAAAGATGCTGATCAGATCCTCATTGAGTTTTAATTCGGCTTCTCTGATGGGGGCGTCCATAAATTACGTGAGACAATTTTGGCCATTTTTCAACCCCCCCGCCCCCCTTGGTGAGATTTGGTGAGATTTTGCCTGACCCCCTCCCCCACCCCCCTAATCTCACGTGATATTTAATAAAATGTCTATTTTGCAATGTCTATGCTTCGAGTCTATTAGATTTATATGAAAAAATCAGTAACCCAATGTCGTGCCACGCGCAGTGCAGGGTTCCGTAGCTTCCCGTCGTTTAGTAAGACAAGCAATATTGCTTCAACCTAGGACCAGTTTTTTGATTTATAGTTAAAATAACTAATTGTTAAATTTTGCTACTAATGGTTAAATATTAATAAAATGTAAACTAATAGTTAAAAAATGTACTAAAAGTCAGGTTAAACATTGTTATAATTTTTTTTTTTCTGTTATTTAACCACTTGTCATTTGACATCTGTCAAATTTGACTATTGGTTACTTTAACTACAAATACATAATATTTTCATACGTATGTAATGTCATTTTTTAGGGTTCCGTAGTCCTGAACCCTTAGTTTTAACATGTCTGTCTGTCTGTCCGAGGTTTCGCTTGGAAACTATTGGTACTGGGGAGCTGTAATTTTGTGAAGGTATTTATATTAATCACGCCGACAAAACGGTAAAATAAAATGTTCATAAAAAAAATCTAGGGTAGCTCCACTGCATGTAAAGTGGGGATGAATTTTTTCAAGGAAAACTATAACGGTTAAGATACATTACTTAGTTTAAGAGTAATAGTCATTTGACTCATGTATTATACAATTTCTTAAGCAGTAAAAATTCCTTAGAAGAAAATATGAAAAGTGACTTTAGATGAAGTAATTGCTTGCTTCTGAAATATATTGTGGTAACGACAGACAAGTACGGAACCCTACACTGCGCGTGGCACGACACGCACTTGGCCAATTTTTTACGCAATAGCGATGCCGACGACGTTTTTTTTTTAATTTCGAATTTTCTTAATTTCGACATTTATTCTGCATCTTTAGTGTTCACAAATGCAGATGGAGGCATTTTTAGTTTAATTTGATTAGACGGTTTAGAATAAATTGTCATTATCATCAAAAAAAATATTTTTTTTTTTACTTCAATAACCCAGTTTTCTGGCAATTTCACTCTATTTCTTGCGGGAAAAATTACGTGATATTTTCCGAGACCCCCCCTCTCCCCTACGTGAGATTTAGTGAGGTTTTCGTTGACCCCCTCCCCCCCCTAAAAGCCTCACGTAATTTATGGACGCCCCCTGATGTCAGTTGGTTTAAAAGATGTGTAAATCTGAGTATCATCAGCATAGAGATGCAGCTTTGAATGTTGCACACAATTCAGCAAGTCCGCCGTAAAGATGATGAAGAGAATTGGACTCAGAATTGAGCCCTGTGGTGTACCTCTTTCCACTCGTTCAATATTTGACCTGATCAAAAGTCCATTTTTGTCCTCCAACTCAACAAACTGCCTCCTATTTGTCAAGTATGAGTGGAACCAGTCACATGCAGGCACCGAAATACCGTAAAACCTGAGTTTGGCAAGTAGTAGTTCAGCACTCAGACAGTCGAAAGCTCGAGAAAAGTCCAAGAGCACCAGAAAACTACCCATTCCCAAATCGGAAGCCGAGATGATATCATCAGTGAGTTGTAATAGCGCTGTAGCCGTACTATGACCCTTGCGGAACCCGGACTGGACCGATGGTAAAATTTTTTCTTGCTCTAAATATTTAGTCATCTGTTTGCATACTACCCTCTCTATAATTTTGGATAAAACAGGTAATATACTAATTGGCCGCAAATCCTTATATTCCTGCACTGAAGATCCTTTTGCTATGGGTTTTATTTTGGCCAGCTTCCATGGCTCAGGAAACACTCCAGTAGTGATTGATTTATTAATTACATGGGTAATAAAAGGCAATGTAACTGGAAGAGTCATACGTAACATGTGAACTGATATTGTATCATGACTAGCAGCACCTGTTTTTATACCAGTTATAGTATTTTTCACATCTATTTCAGAACAAGTACTTATATTGAAAATACCTTCACCGAATTTATTTCTCTGGAAGAACGTCATAGTGTCCTGATCAACGTCAGAATTTCCCGGTACATTCAAGAAGAACCTATTTATCTCGTCAGGTTTGTGTAGGTCACCTGGGATTATTACCGAGCTCTCATCTCCCAATAGAGAATTACTCTTTAAATTTTTCCACATTTCATTTGGATTATTCCTGTTTTTATTCACATAGTAAGTGAAAAATGCAGCCTTTTCCCGTCTCAAGGTACTGGTAACCAAATTTTTTAATGTCCTATAATACTCCCATTTAGAGTCCTCCCCTGTCTTACGAGCCCTGGTCAGAGCTTTATCTCGCAGTGTCATCATTTTCTTAATGTTGTGAGTTATCCAAGGACAATTTTTATTTGCATTTGATTTTTTGTAACGCAGTGGTGCATGTTTATCAAATAAAATTGTGATAAGCTCATTGAATTTGCTAACCATCGCATTTACATCTCCACAATCATAAATATCTGTCCAGGGTAGGTCGTGGAGATCAGTTATAAACGAGCGTTCATCTATACCTGCCAGAGAACGGGCCAATACATATCTGGAAACGGGCCTAGGTTTACATATCCTCAGTTCTGTCATTACTAAAGCATGGTCACTGAGTTGAGGATTGTGATGTACAGTACAATTTTGGACCAGAGGTGGACTATCCGTAATTACAAGATCTATAAGAGTGGAAGAAGCATCATTTACTCGGGTAGGTTCCCCAACTATCTGTGTCAAGTTATGTCCAATAAAGAATTCTTTTAAATCTTCCGTTTGTCTTCCACGTCCCAAAAAGTCAATGTTAAAATCCGTTAGAATAAAAATGTGTTTACAGGATCTGAATGCGTTAACCGACTCACCCAAATCCTCCAAAGCTGTTTTATATGGAATCGATTCTGGTCGGTAGGCCGTGCCTATTGCTATCTTCCCAACACCTGGTAGTCTTAACTCTAACCACATTTGTTCCAGGCTCGATGCCGGATGGGATCGGATTCTTATTTGTAGGTCTTTTTTAATGAAGAAACCAACTCCTCCACCCCTAGCACCTCCCGACCTTGACTTGTGTTTCAAGGAGTAGTCTGGTAAGACTATGGTAAACTTATCTTCTCCTTCCTTGAGCCAGGTTTCATTTAGTGCCAGAACATCAGGCTTATGCATATCAACACACGCAAATAATTCATCCCTCCCCGTATTAAGTGAACGTACATTTAGTAGTCCCAATTTTAAATTATAATGCCTCTTACGAGTCATTGGCTTGACGGTAGAGGAGGAAAATGAGACAGATTGTGTTAAATTTCACCCAGTAGTAGAAATAAAAAAAAAATAAAAAAACAAAGATTTTACTATTCTTTAGTGTTTCTGTGTGATGAGAGATGCATGCCAAAATGAATACATACAAAAAGAAAAAAAAAGTCACAAAACATCTAGTAACATTATTATCTATAATAGGTACCTATCTATTTATAAGAGGCTAACAGACCCGATAATGCCCTGAAACATTTGGACACTGGAAACAAAATAAAATAAAATATATCTATGATTAGTCAAACAATAACTTTGTAAATATTTTGTAAATTAAATAACACATAGCAATTTTGAAAGTTTCGTTTTTAAGTAGCTTTAAGTCTTTTGTAAGTAGAAAAAACTTTTAATACAACGTTATCTCAAAAAATAAAATCCTAATAACTTCCCTAAATATATTCAAACAATATTTAAAATTAAGTTTATGATGCCGCCATAAAGTTTAGTTAATCAAATTGGTAAACATTTTACATTAATTTAAACAGTCATTGAAGTAATATGAACTATGTAATAACATTATTATAACTCATTGAAAGTAGGTACTTTAGTTCCAGTGTCTTCCTTCAGAAATTCATTTTTAGAAATTAGTTGTGGCGTTACATTCATAATAGCTACTCGTAGGTACTTAGCAATCTCCACTTACATAATATTATGTAGTTCGAGCACTAAAAAGAAATAACTCCAGTATGTACCAGTAATTACCCCTAAAACAAAAAAAAAATGAAATAAATAAATCTACCTATTCATTTAGTACGTGTACTTATACTAGTTTCATTTTCATTAAATATCTGGTTTAAATCTCAGGTCTTTTAAACGCACATCTGAACGATGTCTGGTTTTAATTTCTTCAGTTACTCCGTGACCATAGCGCTTGCAACAGTGCCGAAATATTAGAAACTCAAAACTAAGGTACATAGTAGCAATCCCGTCAGTAATAATAATAGGAAAATGTCTTGAAAAATAAGTAAATCGTATATTACTTTATGTAACTAATTTTATTATGTATCATACTTATAACTAATCACTTCATTCAGAACTAGAAAACGATTCCAAGGATTCCACTTTTCTTCAATAGATGATCAAGATAAAGAGGTATTTATTATAAATTGCTCTTCTACCATTTCAATTATTCTATCTTACATCTTACTTGATGAAATCTTTTTCAATTTTATTTACATGGTCATAACATTTTCACCATTCCTCTGCACCAATTTGTGAGGTACACCTGAAACCCCCGATAAAGCAGCTATTATAAGAATAATATTTAAAAAAACCCTTCTGACGCAGTTATAGGTAATAAACTAAATGTATCAAATTTCATTCCAACTTACTGTCAACTCAACGACGCGCTTTAAAATCAAAGATTGACTTTAAATTATGCCTTATTTTACAATACACATTGAAAACAATATGACTTGCTTGAGCTTTTTCGACTTTTTCACAAAAATAACAAATAGGCATGAAGATATTACAAAATTTCTGCAGCGACTGACAGTTCACTTGATTAACTTTGACAGGTGACAATAAATCCATAGACATTTGCCATAATATGAAAGACACACTTTTACAATATTTTTGGTTGCCATGAGATTCTGGTACACCTATACCTATCATTTAATGAAAAGATAAACTAAATTTTTTCAGCACAACGAAAATCAGCTTTGGCGCGTAGCAATGCAACGTGACAACTGCAGTACGGACTTCTTTATGCGTCCACTACACATACAATAAAATTCGAACTATCGCACATTTTTTCTTTTTAATTCTAATTCAGTAAAAAATGTTTTTGAAACCTTCATTCAAAATTCAAAAGTTATTATCATATGACAGAACTTATGACCAGACTATGTACATTGAATAAAATATTTTTCTTTTTATCATCAAGCTTAGCAGTCTAATAAGTTACTATGACACTCGAGTTAATCCACATTCAGCACCATAGCCTCCCCTTCTACAAGGCCCTCTACAAATGTCAAAACGTCACTTAACCCTTTTAGCACCAGTTCTTTTGTTTTTGAGAAGATGTACCCAAATTTTTATATCAATTAAATTATAGTCCAGTCGTTTGGTACAAATTAACGTGGTTACCTGGAAAGTGTTCCGGGAGTTTTGAAAATTGGTGATTAAAATAGATTTCGCTATGCTCTCTGTTAATCTGTTAGTTAAGTGTGATTGCCGCGCTCGTTGCGAAATTGGAAAAATGCTGCCTTAGAGAACATTTTTTATAGTTACATTATTTCCTATTTCGTCGTTACAGCCAAATGACGTTCACTGCTGGACAAAGGCGAGAATCCTTAGGGTTTTCCATAGGTTTTTCATAATGAACAGTCCTGCGCTGCCCGCATTCAGGTTCTTCCCGCGACCTTTACCAGATCGTCGGTCCACCTAGTAGGAGGCCTGCCCACGCTACGTCTTCCAGCCCGTGGTCGCCACTCAAGAAATTTTCTGCCCCAATGGCCATCGTCTCTACGAGCTATGTGTCCCGCCCACTGCCACTTGATTTTAGCAATTCTGCGTGCCATGTCCGTCACTTTGGTTCTCCTGCGGATCTCCTCATTTCTGATTCGATCACGCAGGGAAACCCCGAGCATAGCCCGCTCCATCACCCTTTGGGTGACCTTGAGCATTCTTATGAGGCCCATAGTAAGCGACCACGTTTCAGAACCTTAAACTTTCCTATTTATTTCACGACTAGCTTTTGCCTGCGGCTTCACCCGCGTGAAATTTAGTGTCACAGATCGGCATAAATTATAGCCTATATGTTAATCTGGGTTACAAACAATAATATTGTACAGTTTCAACAAAATCCGTTGAGTACTTTTTGCGTGAAAGAGTAACAAACCTGAGACACAGGAATCTTCCTAGTTCAGGTATAAACCCACCAACATTCTTACTTTTTGTTTTTCCTGATTGTTTGTTATCATAATATTATCTGTTATGTTGGTGAGAAATAAACATTACTTTACTTTATTTTAAACTTCCAGACATCCAAACTTTCGCATTTACCTATAATATTAGTAGGATACAATTATGACGTAATGTTGAAACAAACAAGACAAAAAAAAATTATACTTCAGCAACGCGAATTTTTATATACTTCAGCATATTTAGGACACCCGGCAGCGTGTCCTGCCATGATCAAAGAAAAAAGAACTCGCAATTTAGCAGGTACATTAATTTGACTGTTTCACAACTCTAAATCTATTTAAGTTACATTACATGAAATTTATCACATTTATAAAAGCTTCTTAGCTTGTCTATGTCCCAAAAATTATAAAATTAGTTGTCAAATGAAAAAAGTAGTTGTCAAAAACCTTTTTAAGGCGGATTTTTTTCAATAAGGCGGGCGCGCGCGCGGCTATAAACGAGGTCACAAAATTCGGAAAGAACATAGCGAAATCTATTAATTCACCAATTTTCAAAAATTCCGGAAAACTTTCCAAGTAAAATTAACAAATAACTGGACTATTTACTCGTTATTGAGCATAGAGACACAAACTTAATTATTTTTCTAGAAAATTTATATTTAAGTGCATAAATGTAAAAATGGCTTCATATTGCACAAAATTGGCAATAGGTGGCATAATAATGGTTACTTTTTTAGCGCCTAGTTTGAAATGGGAT
Organism: Ostrinia nubilalis; assembly: GCF_963855985.1. Lineage (NCBI taxonomy): Eukaryota > Metazoa > Arthropoda > Insecta > Lepidoptera > Crambidae > Ostrinia > Ostrinia nubilalis. The sequence goes on from NC_087094.1 coordinate 17,367,891, forward strand.
TGAACGATGACAACTAACAACAGTTGTCAGTTAGGTAAAATTTTATTTTAGTTGGAAAAAGACAAAAAGTGGTAAATGGGTTAACGTGCGGGGGCTGCAAAATCATGTTGTGACGTCACGCGCGAATATTGGAAATTTTTGAAAATTTTAAAAAGTCCGTAAACTTCTCGAGGCTCTATCTTCGGTAATACTGGATGGATTGAGGTGAAATAAAAACTAGTGTAATGTGTGTGATCTAAACTTTAAATTAAGTCATAATTTAACTTAATATTACAACTTATGCGTGTTGTCCATTATCTTGATTCGAATTGCAAAGACACTGACTCTCTCACACAATATCTTGATGCAGCGTAAAACGCTAGGCCCTCACGTTAAGGTATCCTTTGTGTAGAAGATATTCGTTGAGACAGCTGACAATTTAATTTTGGTATACTCTGCAATAAAAATGTTACGTTAAATTATTCAAATTGTGGAGATGGAATTTGCAAGGTGAATAGACTGGCAATGGGCGTGTTCAATCTGAAATTCATGATAGATTTAATTTTTGAAATAATTTATTTCAAAGAATAATACAAAACTGTGATAAAAAATGCACAGTTTATCTTTGATTCTTTGTGAAATGGATTTTAATACTTTGAGGTGACAAGCAATCTGTTTTCTGTCCTTACCAGCACATTTAATGATCATAATTTATGCAGATGGCGTTGAGGGCCAATACCTGATATGCCTAAAAATAGATTTATACGTTTTTCATGCAAATATGCTATTTAATGTGTCCCTTGCTGGTTTGGAAGGACAAAAGGTTTATTTCGTTACTTTTTGTGATTTTATGTTATAATTTATGTACAATTAAATGCTGTTGAAATATTGTTAAACAAATAAAATAAATAAATAACTTAAAGAGTCAGTCACATGGCTGACCCATTTTCGTAGCATAATTGAAAATTGAATAAACTTGTTCAAACTGTAGAGAGATCCAATTTGTAAGTTGAATGGGCCGCGGTTATTGTCCAAATTTGGTTATGCTATCTTTAGAGATGATCAAAGGATCTCATTTCTAAACCTACAAAGCTTAATCTCACGCTATCGTCTCTATGAAAAGCACAATTTGTATAAGCGCTTTATACTTTATAATATGGATATTATCAGAAAATCAAGTTCTTGTTATTTATTAATCATATTAGTATAAAGCGCTTATAAAAATTGTGCTCCAGACAATCTCCAGATTGTCGAACTAAATAATAATAAAAATGGATTTCCCCGATTTTATATTGCTTGGTCGTTTTTCCTTTTCATTAGGTACTTAAATACAGAAAACACAATCACTTTACTAATCCCACGTAAAGCTAGGCACCAACAGGAAGTACTCGGTATCTCACGCGCATCTTCGGTTCAAGTTTATTTGTTTCTTTATTGGAACATAAAGCGTTCCGCAGGTTATAACTCCTGCTAGAAGATTAACGCGCCCACTCACGTGATTTATTGCAAATATTTTTTATAATCTAGACTAGACTTAGACTTTATAACTGTTTTTATACTTAGTCAAAACAAATCAATCAATTTGTAAATATTTAGTCTATGTAGGTAGGTGCATTATTTGTATTATGTAATTATATTTAATTTTGTCAATCAAGCTCTACGTTTGCTGATAAAAATTATCTTAGTCAAATCTTCAGAACTTGGCATTCGTCTAAGATGTCAATTCTTTTTTTAAATCTACATACATACCTTCATATTCATAATATATCCGGCTTAACTTCGCGTTTAGTATTAGATAGGTAGTTTACTAATATTGGTTTATTAATATGCCAATCACAAATGTTCAGCACCTAGCGCTTACAGAAATTAATATGCTGATATTAAAACTTGCTCTTTCTGGTTAGCGCATTCTGTTGCAGCACTTTGTGTTTATTGTTACAAAGTTGAATACTTACTGACTTGGTTGATTTTTGTTCCAACTTCTTCTGCAATGTTATTACTTTACGCCTTTGTAGTACCTACTTGGAGTGGGATTGTGGGTGAAATAAGGACATTCTCCTACACCACCCACAATTCTCACTCCAAGTAGGTACAGATTTCTCTAACTGATGTAGCCTATTTCGGCAGACATGTTTGACCTATGCTATGTCAAACGTTTAATTACTTACTTGACAACGGTTATTAATTACCGATGTGATAAATTATTTGACCTGCTCAAACTCCGTACAGACCTACATGCTACTGATACATCACTTCATCACCAGCTCAACTTAGTTTACTGCTGGACATAGGTTTAATTAAGACCGATTCTTGTCTAAAATTCTATTTTGGATCTCGCCTATACGAGTATTGGTAATCTATCTTGGTAGAATACGTTCTACAGCCAGGGTCACGCCCAATATTTTTCCGGGACAAAAATATTTTAATTTATACTTGACATCAAACGCCTCACGTCTGATTCAATGCAAGAAGTCAAGAGCAACCCAAACATTAGCATTTTGTATCAATATTCATGGAGGTGTAAGGAGCATTAAACGGGCTCTTTGTCACGGGTGTTGATGAATATCATTTTATATTCATAGGACTTGTTTGGGGTGTATCGCGTTTGAATGTCTGCCTTAAAATGAGGGTTTTTTCCAGTGAAATCTCGTCATATGCTTGTGTATTTTTTAGGGATGATGAGGAATGAAATAACGCGGTCCTTGGCAAGACAAGTAGATTTATGTAACAACAATTAATACATAGTTTAGAACGTTCATTCTAAAATATTGAGTGTAAATTCTTTTCCGCTGTAGCCTTAAGGGTTTGCTACATTTGTTGCGTTCTGCGGTTAGCGGTCAGATCAAAGTGAACAGAGCCCGCATCATGTATGAACAACATTGTCAATCTGTATACATTTTGTATTGATGCGATCTGACAGTGCAGGCACGAGCAAAGAACGCAAACTGACAGGTGCGGGGCGCGTTCATTTGACCTAACCGTAGACCGCAGAACGCATCCAATGTGATAAAATTAAATGATTTAACGTTTAGTTTTGGACAGAGTTTAGAATCCAAGCATTGTTTGTCATCATCCCTTATCATTAATTTACTATGACTCACGCAAAGCCCTCACGAATCCAACGAGGAAGTGAAATTACAAACAGAGTTAATTAAGAAAATGACTAGAAACAGAGTTTCGGAGCGCCGGAGTTTTTCACTTCTATAAAAAACAAACCGTGGAACTGTCTTAACTAATGGCAAAGTTGTGTCGGCACCTATAGCCGCGTTCTTGGATTTCTGTTTTTTTAGAGATCTGTAGGCAAATCAATTATTAATGTAGAGGACAGTATTTTTAGACGGTAGAATTTGGAAGTATTGCCCTCAGTCATGAAACGTTGAAATATTAACACTTAATTTTACATCTAAATTCGATTTGACATGGTTAAAATTATCTTCATCAAAGATAATTTCATTAGTAGTATATGTATTTAATGCTCTTTTAGTAGATGTTTAGATCAGTAAGTGCATTTTTCCCCAGTGGTTATTGTAACTTACTTACAGGGACAATATATTTTATTTTGTGGAAATTACATTTTTTTAAGCTTGTACACACGCGGCATTTCATTGCCATTTCTTCCTCACAAACTCTAAAAACCGACTGCTAAACCCATTCAGCAGTTTGTAATCCTCTACCAACAGACATTTTTGTTTTCGTACGGTTACGTACGGAACCATGACCTTCTTTCAGGTGAGGCACTTACCACCAGGTTAACTAGCCCGCCAGGGTTGAGCTTAATCAAGTTTGCGACTATTCCCGGAATACCTCGGACCGACGCTATAATGCCGCGGGGACAAACTTTAAATTTCTTTCCACCTTGTCCCGAAGGTCAATGTATGGTTCAAATGACAATTGAATTAAGTTTACCTAATTTTAAATTATAGCTATATTTGAAGTAACAGCCAGATCTAATTTTCTTCGGTTGTAGTTCGGCAATGCCTTTTTCGCTACTATCTGATAAATTAAAATGAACTTATTGTTCCCTACTCGTTTTCTTCGAACCAAATAACAAAATACACTGTATTTTATTCGCATAATAGCAGTATAATGAGGCATTCGATACGATTTGAAATTATAGATAAGCTCATAAATACTGTGGCTTTAAAACAATGTCCCAGTTATAGATCCAATTGGCTTTTCGTAATAGTTTGATCCTGATATTCAAATACCCCACTGATTTAAATATTAGTCCAATTTGACAAATTACTACCTACGAAAACGAAATAAGGGGTCTATTCGTAAAGACGATGGCTGAAACTTACTCAAAAATTAGACTGATTAGAAATAAATAAAGAGGAGAAAACCTTACAAAAACTTTCATTATTACTATAAATTTTAGATCATTCACTTGTTTATTGAAACTCTAGAAATTATACTCTACAGTGCAACTAAAACTAAGTTTTCTTCTCAATATTATGTGACCCGTTTCTTGAGATCATAGATACTAGGATTTAGAGCCTCAGTCAGAACTTTTTAATTTGATACGAAGCAAATTATTGACAAAAAGAAACACTCGTTCCTTTGTTTGAAAGTAGCAAAAGTTGTTAAAACAAACAACTTTTCTGGATATAATTATCGTGTGGCGTAGTGGACCCCCGGGTAGCTAATTCAGTCGGGGAAATAATTAAATACAGATTACTTAGCTGATTGTTAATCGAACTGAATCCACAAACTCATTTGCGACACGCAAATTGGTAATAACATTCAAAATTAACTAAGTTTAACCGTTGCTCTACTTATAAAATATTTGGTTTGGACTTTTGTATTAGTAACAGCATTATACAATGCCTAAAAATTGAATAGGCTCCGAAAGTACTAGATTGATTGGAATTTATTTTTCACTATTACAGTCTTAAATTTTTTTAAACTGTTATTATAAGAGCAGATGCCATTTTGGTATTTGTACCCGTTCTGTTGTCTAGTTTTATTTATTTTATTTTGTACTTTCATCGAATAAACACTTTTTTTTCTTTCTAATTTTTTTTTTAAATATCTATTTAAACCATTCGCAGCCGAGGCGAGCCGTTAGGCCCAGAACAGACGGTGAAACGCAACTGCGACAAAACTGCAACTTTCTGATGATTCTGATGAATTGAAACTGAAACTTTCAAACTGGTCGCGTCATGTGTGGTCTCTCAACGGACGCTATGGCAGAAACTTAGATGCAACTCAAAAGTAACTGGGTATTTCTCATCGCCACGGTTCTCATCGTCACCTTCGTGGCAAATTTTATTTCTGACTTATTTCAACTTTTTGTAAACAAAAATTGTAGCGCTTGATGTGAAGAGTGTATTCTCAGTAAATCAGTCAAATAGTGAGTCTCGTTTGGAAGCTTTAACGTTTTGAATTTTTTGATGCCACGAAAGTGATTCTGTACTTCACAGCAATATTTTTTTCAAACTTTAGTACTGTAAATGACTCTTAAGTGTTTATAAAACATATATTTTGTCTTATTTTCATAGATGAATAGCAATAACATAGTATAAATAGGTACCTACTTAAATACAATATAAAATTTTACCGATAACGTCACCTACTAAGTTACAAGATTCTACGCAATTGGTTTTAAGGGTGATACTGGTGGCATTCTGAAATGCTAAAGAAGCAAAAAAGGATTATCAGTACCTCAATAAAAAAGAACTCTAACTGATTATCAGTCCCTCAACAAAAATATATTTTTATTGAGGCCAGAGGGCCTCGTATTTTTGTTGTGCAACTTTTAACTCAAATTTCAGATTAAATTTATCTTACAAACAGATACACAGTCACATATACAGTCATACAGACATACATACAGTCATACAGACAGACAGACAACAAAAATACGAGGCCCTTATTTTTTTATTGATGTACTGAACTCTACTTACCACGTATAATTTATTAGTTATTAAAATATTGTAAAAACATAAACACCAGTCACTATATTTTAAAATAAACCAAAGCAAGAAATCACTTTCGTGGCCTAAAATCACCTTCGTGTATAAAACACCACGAAGGTGATGCCACGAAGGTGACGAAAATTTTAGTTTTTTATGAATTATCCTTAAATTTGAATTTAACGGTTCAAGTCGAATACTACACAAATAAGCCTAACATGTTAAGTTTTCAATAGCCTAAGTTTCAATTAAATTGTTTAAATTTTAGAGGTAGAAAATATTGTTCAAGCAAGCGACGGTATGTCTATGGATAATCACAAAAAGTTACGTATTTTTTTCGCGGAGCGACGATCGACCTATCTCACCTCCCCAATGGCCGGAGCGCGACTGACGTTAACCGAATAGAACGCTGTGATTGGTTGCTGGTGTTCGGTTTAACGGCAATCTTGTATTATTACTCAAAATTTTAGGAAACTAAAATCGTGTGACCAACGTATTTCGCTTTCTCAATTCGAAATAATTATAAGAAGATATTTTTTTGACTATTGTGTGGAAAGTATATTTAATTACGATGATTTTAATATATGCTACACACAAATTGAATGAAAATTGTGAATGCAGTAACCAAATGTTTCATTGCAACCGAAGGTGTGACACGATGAGAACGCGAAAAATGACCCCGTTTTTTATCGTTTCATGTGATGTTTTCGTATTATTTTTGCTTCTATTACGATAAAATTTATTTTGTATGTAGCTAAGTAGATGTTTTATAATCTGATATCAAAGTTATTGTTCTAACTTATACCGTTTATGAACTATTATTGAGTGACCATCAAATTTGAGTGAAAATGAGAAGTACCCAACTAGCAGTTGCAGTTTCGTTGCAGTTGCGTTTCATTTAAGGCATATGAACTGAAAATAAGTAAATAACTAATAAATCGAAGCTATTGCACATCCATAAACAAACCTTTAAACTACACTTACTGAGTATTACTAGTATTGCGGCTAAAATTGTTCCTGATGCCTTTTCGCATAAGTTCGCTGATTGCGGGAAAATTCGCGTGGGATTGTGTATTTTGTGTCGTACACGATAAGGTTGATTATGGTAATGTGCTGCAGTGCAGTCGCCCCGCTATCCTTCTAATGAGGCACTCGCGTCCCGCGGAGTGCTCTCCACGCTTTATGTTCGTAATACGCTTTTTGTTGACAATTTCGAATGAAACTTCGCAATTTGTGGAGCTAACGTGGAAATATTTTCACTTCTAAGGACTCTGTGATTAAGGGAATTAAAGGTTACTGGGGCATGCGTTAAATGCACGCATTTAGAGAGAGTGAAAGTACAGGAGCGTTTGGAAAATAAATAAAATTATAGTTTTTAAATGAACTGCGAAGCTTACAAAGCAGGGAGCTTTCGCTGCTCTTACAATGTTGAGATTGCCAACGAGATGGACTCATACTTTTATTTGAGCCGTTTTCCTCGTCTTCCTTACTTTTTCTATTTTATTTGTTTATTTAAATCTATCTAAAAAAAGGTGTCAGTAAAGAACAACGGGGGTCTTTTGCCGAAAAGTATTGAAAAAAATATTTACACACTCTGTACTTAACAAGACTTGTGGGTTAGAGTACTTGGAATACTTGATTTAAATGCAAATAAAATGGGAAACCGAGAAAAATACAGACATTAAGTTTGTTAAAATATGCGCATACGACTTTGTACTTATTTCAAACAACATTTATAACTGGTTTCCATTACCACGCGACGGAAATAGTTACCGTAATGCACAGAATGCGAATATATCTTCATTTCCATGTGTATATTAATGCCGGAAACGCTGAAATAGAAACCTTTTAACGCAGCTTATGTTTCCAAGACAAACGGAGTTTAAAATTGTTTACGTAAATATTGTGGACTTGTTACAGTTTGTGTAGTTTATTAGTTTTTTGTATCAAACGCATTACTAAACACCAGCAAGCTAAAATAAAATATATTTTTTGACTATCCATTCAAGGATACTAAAACAATTTCTACTTAATGATTTAATCTTTTCTTCATTGCAAACCACATTCATAGAGACTTTCAAATATTTTTACTTAAAACTTATTAGAGAATTTCTACAAAAATTTCCTAGAAAATTCTTCTAAAATAAACACAACCAAGAATAAACCTCGCAGCCTAAATGCAAACACGTCCTCTTTGAGTAAAAGGTCGTCTTTTTATTTCAGAATAATTATGTTGAGAATAACCTCCTCATCAGCAGTTATACAAATCGTAGTTACTTCAACGAAATATCTTACACTAGTTTTAAAAATTATGCTGTCCTTATAATGATTACCTTCTAGCTTTGTGCTCGCGGCTTCGCCCGCGTGGAATTTTTCGGTTTTTCATAAACCTATGACACTCAGAAATAATGTGGTTTTCTATTGGTGAAAGAATTTTTAAAATCGGTTCGGTGGATCCCGAGATTACCCCTTACAATTTAACAAGTAGGGGAAGCCCGGGCAGCACGGATAACTTAAGAAAAGTGGCAAAAAAACCACATAAATATGCAATCAAAAACAGTCTCTTAATTAATAATTTGTATCTTAGGTAATTATCTTTGGAATTGCAAAGAATAAACTTAGAAACTTAAACAAATTCTACAATAAAGATGTCATTTAAAAAAAAGTTCCAATTATCCATTTTGCCCGACCCCCCTGGGCAAGACAGATGTGTACAGTAATAACTGCTTTAATCATTGCAATCATCACAATAATAACTGCCTATGCCTGAATATAAGGTACAATCCTCGTGTGGCCACTTTTTGCATTGATTGCACTCTATCCAATCCTCGGTAGGTGGTTCAGTGTATTCTTCTGAGCACACAACATAAATATTTTGTTTTCTCTATCAGATTTTTGTTTTTGGTCATTTTTCCTCTTGACAAGTCTTGTTTGGAAGTTCTTGTTTTCAGATGTGTGGTTTTGTTAGGGCCTGCTATTCAGTTATGGCTGTCTTTACCTATTCGTTTTGCCCATATCCGTCTTGCCCAAAGCACCAATATTTAAAAGTTGTGTACCCACCCATTAAATTTCTACCGGTGAAAAAAAGCAACACACACAAATTAAACTTAATTTAACATGCAGTTAACTAAACAGAGTCTATAAGTCAACACTTAATACGTAATACAAGAAATCAACACACATACCTTGCCAAAAATCGTAAGAAAACAGCCAAAAACTTTTGATTTCGAATTGACAAAAAGTTCATGCATGTATTGTTTTGGTGGAACTATCATGGCGTAGCTGTGTTGCTGTTTTACAGACCCGCAAACGTCCAGTAGCGCCATGTGTTGTAAGGTTTTTAGTAAAATCGATTATTCTTCTTACCCACATTATGCTTCTTGCCCGGGCTTCCCCTATACAAACACACAAACTTTACCTCTTTATAATATTAGTATAAATTGCGTCTTTAAATTATCGTCTTGAATTTGGGATATTCGTCAAACACGGTTTTAAAGTACCAGCACTAATCGCGTAGTGAATTTATTCTCACGGATAAGTTTGCGTTGTTTTATGTTTCGTAATATTGTAGAGCTGGCTTGTGAAGTTCGGTGACGGGATTTTGTTTCCTGACGTAGTGGCGACATTAGAAAGCTTTTATTCTGTGACTGAATATTCCTTGAAATAATAACGTACCATTTATATTGTTGGACATAAAGATGTTTATTTGGCCATTTCTTGGATGTAAAACTGTAAACACCAATAAAGAAAATGACATAAATCCGGTTACTAATATAATAATACCGTTTTAAGTAAATGTTTGTGGTAGGTAGGTACCTACGTAAATAAGTTTGTAAAGGTGGTGAAGGAGATATCTAAAACGAATGCTCTGCAATTCGATGATTCCAGGAAATGGTCAAGGCAAGTGATTGGAAATATTCTTTAATCGATGAAAAAAGTTATTAATTGATTTGATTTGAAGTTATCTTCCAATAAGTAAAATTTTATAAAAAAAATAAAACCGACTCCAAAAAACCTACACTAAAAAAAGTAGAAAAATAATTAATAATTACCTACTTATTTATTAGGACGAATTATTAATATTTATGTAGGTATACCATGATTGATACTTCTGGAGTCGGTGCCAAGATTATGAAACATGTAAAGTTTGCCTGCACCGACTCCAAAAGTATCAATCATGGTATACCTACATAAATATTAATAATTCGTCCTAATAAATAAGTAGGTACCTAATTAGTAATTATTTTTCTACTTTTTTTAGTGTAGGTTTTTTGGAGTCGGTTTTTTTTTTTTTTATAAAATTTTACTTATTTCTTGCTTTTTAGTTAACTATTTATTACCTTGATGTTACCACTGAAGGTAGGCAGTACATTGAGACCATATTCTTAATGTCTAGTGTAAAATAATATTCCCTACAAAATACAGGTTACCATAATATAGGAAACCTAAAAAGACCTTAAACCGTCAGCCCACCTTAAAAACCTGAAAGAATACAACTGTTGGTCTATTTGTACTTATAATATTTAAAGAATTATCCTACAACTCCTAAGCATTAAGGAGTTGTACCTACCATGACCAGTTTTTCTTCAAATTCGCATGAAACCACCCTTTTGATAATACCTATTCAACAAAAAAATAATCGTTCAAATTGGTTCATAATCGGCGGAGATATTGCGTATAAAAAAGTTCATCCCCAATTTTCCACCCTTGGGGGTGAAATATTTTCTTCAAATTCGCATGAAACCACCCTTTTGATAATACCTATTCAACAAAAAAATAATCGTTCAAATTGGTTTATAATCGGCGGAGATATTGCGTATAAAAAAGTTCATCCCCAATTTTCCACCCTTGGGGGTTGTTTTTTTATTATTAAATTTAAATGGGACCACCCTTGAGGTATTACCTATACGCTGAAAAAAGATTTGTTCAAATCGGTTCATAATTGGCGGAGTTATCGCGTAACAAACATAGGAAAAAAAAAAAAAACATACGGGTCGAATTGAGAACCTCCTCCTTTTTTTGAAGTCGGTTGAAAACTTATTATCTTCTGAAAAACAAAGTCGGAACACACGCAAAGTCTAACGTCATTCTACCGACCGTTGAATTGTTTATAAACGTCACGCTTTTGTTAAAAGCCTTTTCTGAAGTGCCGCTTAATTGCCTTTTTTTTAAAATTTTATAACACTTGTTTTCAATACACATCATTTAAGTCCAGTCCGCATTTTTAAACGTGATAACAGCTTTGACTTTGCTGAAATTTAGGTAAGACGTTATTCCAAACTGATTAGATTTTGATACAACTGTTTTCAGATAAAATTGAGATAGTAGGCAAATAAAGCAATAAGAAACCTCCACTGCTACGAAGCTTGTGATTTACAGCAAGTAAAGTAACTAAGTGATTTCAACATGGGTACCTACTTTTATAATTAGGCAACATAAACTTTTGCAGATTGCTCTCAAACTAAGTTACTGAGTTTAAAAAAAATCAGATCATATTTTCAGTTATTAATATGGCTTTTACCGTAGGATTTGAGTAAGTAATTAGAAATATTCTGATCACTCACTCACTGTAAGAAAACTATCAGCTTCACCGATCCATTAACTTCACTTACTTACCTTTCCCAAGTCGTGTCAAAGGAGATAAGCCCTCCATACATCTATTAGAACATAGCGGCCGCTTTATTATGCTGATTGAACTGACCCCTGTAATGGAATTCAATCTGCGGCCAAGATACAGCTGTTTGAGCCACTCCAATACGGAAACGAACACTAACGGTATTGAGCAAGCGAAACTATTTGCATTGCTAAAACAATAATACCTATCCATCAATATTATTCTGTGTTATGAATTGTCAATTAGTAAATTTGAAAGCCTAAATAAGAGTGTTTTGTTGTAAATATCGTGACTGTGAATCAATTCATAGTCAACTGACTTTTGATAGCAGGTATTTAAAATATATCTATGCTAATAAATCTTAAATTTTCTTTTCTGTAAATATAACTTTGTTGAACGCTATCTTGACACAAAGAACTTTAAAAATACGCTTCAAAACTAGCTCAACAGCATCGCTCTTAAACTATGAACAACTTCAAGAAAATTTTGTAACTGTTCTCAAACAATGTGGAGCATGAATAAAATAATAATTCTGAAATAAGAGGCGCCTGCTTACATGAGTCGCTTGCTTTTACATTATCCAGCTATTCGAACTTTTAGCTCAAACGAAGCACGGCTCTGAGACGTCGTCTAATGAGCTTAGACAGCGATACGTGATATAGCGTTATTAAGAAATCTTTTAAAACTTCTAATACTTCTTCCTGATTTAATGAAAATTGTAAGTAAAAGTAAATAACTTTATTTTAATCTCTATAACATAATACTATTACCAGTTAAGAGTAAATGATAGGATCTTTTATAACGCTTAATACTCCGACCTGTTCAGTAAAATGTCATCAAGATAGAACTCTTCAGAATAAATGTGAGGTTTTTCAACAATGTATGTCTCGTCTGAAAGCATTAATCATTTGACAAAGACTTGACCTTATAATGAAGATGGTAATGTCAAAATAGAAAGTAACACAGAAGAGACGCCGCATCCGGCACGTTCAAGATTTTTAAAACAATTTCAATTGTTAGCTAATTAGTTGTTTACGTATTGTTAAAATATTGTGAAATTCTTTGACATCAACACTATCCAGTGTTTTGAATGGATACACACATTGCTACAACACGAAACACCATACAGCCATGTGTATAATTCAGTACCTGAACTAAGCTTATCATTGGCTTACTTTAATTTAGCCTGTTGTAGGTAGTTGAAGTGTGGAAATTGTTGTTGAAACGGAATTTGTATCACGTCAGCCGAAGCTCATTAAAGCGAGTAGGCTCCCAGCTAAAAAATGTTCAGTTAGATAATACGCGAGTCAAAATAACGAAAACTGTATTTTTTATAAAAAAAACTTTACTTTCTTACTTTACAATAATAATGTTACAATTGTTATAAACTAAGTACTGTACTATGGCTAAGGCTACTAGTTGGATGAATACTGAACGAAGAATGACCACGGATCGTGGTTGTAGCTCCTATTTATAGGAGGTTTGCGGCAGCGCCCTGTTTGTGGAATCTTCCAGTAAAGTCCACGGTGTTATGAATTTCATAACGACGTCTTTGTTCTTATTTTTAATGTCTGCATTGTTGTGGCTGGGTTGACTCTCCCCCCCTAATTTTGAAGTCCGAAGATTTAAACAAATCTTGGATCTTAAACAATTTACAAGAAGACACTGCAACATTAATATGATCACTTATTTCTTCAGTCATTTCATCAGAACACTTCACTTTAACCGTTTGACAACTATAGGCACTTGTATTTTAACACTTCCGTTTCACAGGTATTTCCAGTCATCCGTTTCGTAGACTTCAGCTTCATTATTAGCAAGTACCTTCCGCACTAAAGGATGGGTGTAGGTAGGGAATTTTTTGGTAATGGGAACAATTTTACCTTATTTTAACCTTTGATTTAACACAAAAATGATTACATTGTTAATTGTTTGTTAATTAACTTTTATAAGGTTCAATGTCCTTTATATCACTATAAATTAAGAGATCATTTGGGACCAATACAATGATTTTACTTGTTTATAACTACAAATACAAATTAATTCACATTTCTTTACATGATTTAAAATAATATTATAATCGTAAATAACTTTAAAATCTTTCAATTAACATAATATGATCTAGTAGATTGTATAGCTGCTTTAACAATCAATATTTTTACTTAATAAAATTAATATGCAATTGACAATTATGACCGTCCACCTTCCTTCGATGAGTGGAATTTGTTAAATTTCAATTAATAGGTATAACTTAACTATCTGAACTTATATCCGAAGGTGATGACGATTCTGTAACAACCAATTCCTCTATGTGATATGTTCTACCATTGGAAAGTTTATATTTATTATTTGGCTCACAACTAACTATTTTAAAAGGACCCAAGAAACGAGACTTTGTTTTATGTCTATCTGCCATACTATTCTTTAAATAAACTGTATCTCCAACTTTAAATTGATTTGGCGGTCTTATTCTTTTATTCAACCTCTCATTTCTCTTATCCTTTTGATCTTTTAACCTTGCCGCGATATTTTTGTTTAAATTGTCAATAAATTCCTTTTGTTGTGCCGTATAATTTTGAATAGTGACACGGAGGTCATCAAAACTTCTAAGTTTAGGTTTTCGACCAAAATGTACCTCAAATGGCGTCATACCTATCGCAGAATGCATTGTGTTATTGTAAGCATGTGCTATATAAAATATCTTTTGGTTTCGATCTAATTCCGTATCTCGTTGTAATCTAAACAACTCCTGTATAGTACTATGTAATCTTTCAACATCCGAATTGGATTTGTGGTGTTGAGGACTTGTGGTGTGATTTACTATATTATAAGATTGAAATAGTTCTGTAAGTATTTCGCTACAGAGTACTTGTTCACCGTCATGAACTATTTTTGAAGGTGTACCTATCATTGCGAATATTTCAGATAACGTGTCGCACACTTTAGTTTTCTCTGTTGGTTTAACTATAGCGTATTTAGAAAATTTATCTATAATAGTTAAATACCACTGTCTTTCTAGAGACATAAAGTCAATGTGCCATATTTCCATCGGCTTTTGTGGTGTTTCCGTTTCGCTAAATTGTGTCGTGTAGGGATGTCGATTATACTTTTCCTTTTTACACAATTCGCACTGAAGAACAAACTTTTTTATTTGTTTTCGCATGTGTTCCCAATAATATTTTTCGCGCAGTTGTTTATACAAACTTTCTATTCCTGCATGTCTATTATCTTGCAAATGATAATTTTTTATTAGTTTTAACTGTTCTTCTTTCTCATTTATTTCTATCAACGATTTTGTATACCTAACTGGTTTAAATTTGGAATGGTCGAAATATTTTCGATAAACTTCCGAAACTAGACAATATAATTCCTCATTGGGTATTATAAAAGCATATTTTTCTTTTGGTAAATATTCTAACATAAATTGTTTAATTACGTTTTCCTCATCATTTGGAGGAATGTAAAAATACCATATACCATTCTCTCTAATAGCTTTCTTATATGGTGCCATTTCAAAAATTACGCGCCTTAATCGTTTCGGTGGATACGCATTGATGATGGGAATCCCTTCATCACTGTCATCCTGGTTGGAACGTACTGTTATATTATCACTATTGTTACTAGTAGTAATTGAACTATTAGTTAGTGCTAAGTCTTCCTCTAAGTTAACGTTCATCGAATCATTTGAACTATCTGTATTAAATATTTCAATCCTACTTAACGCGTCAGCAACATAATTATCTTTTCCCTTAACATGCTCTATAGTGTAATCATAATCTTGTAACTTTAATTTCCATCTAGTTAAACGTTGATTTGGTTCTTTCAATTTAGAAAGCCAAATTAAAGCTTTATGATCTGTTCGCAAAGTAAATTTACGGCCATAGATATAAGGTCTAAACTGAGTTACGGCCCATAATATGCCTAATAATTCTTTTTCGGTTGTGTTATAATTTTGTTCGGTCCTACTTAAGGTTCGGGATGCGTAAGCTATTGGATGGTGTTCTTGACTCAATACTGCTCCCAGTGCTATGTCGGATGCGTCAGTCGTTATGACAAACGTTTTATTAAAATCTGGAAACGCTAGTATTGGGGCATTGGTCAATAAAGACTTACAAGTATTTACAGCTTCAATGTATTTGTTGTCATTAATGTTTATTACCGCGTCTTTCTTTGTAGCTTCCGTAAGTGGTTTTATTATTTTACTCAAATTCGGAACAAATTTTCTATAGTATCCAATTAACCCTAGAAATGCTCTTAATTCCTTTAATGTTTTTGGAATGGGAAATTTTTTAATAGCCTCAATTTTTTTTTGATTTGGCTTAAGACCATCTTTGTTTAGGATATGGCCCAAGAATTCTATTTCTTGCTCCATAAAAACACATTTGTTTTTGTTAACTTTAAGGTTAGCTTTTCTCAAAGCTTCAAACACCTGTTGCAACCGATTAACGTGTTCTTGTTTTGTTTTTGAATAAATTATAATATCATCCAAATAACATAAACAAATATTTCTATCCATCTCTTCTTTTAAAACGTTGTTCATCATGCGCTGAAATGTGGCCGGTGCATTTTTTAATCCAAACGGCATTCTTAAGAATTCGTAATGGCCATCAGGCGTACTGAAGGCAGTTTTCTCGATTGACTCTTCACTCATCAAAATTTGATGATAGCCTGAAGTTAAATCTAATGTTGTGAAAAAATTATTACCCTGTAATTTTGAAAATAATTCTTCTATGTTTGGCAGCGGAAACTTATCAGACTTGGTTTTTTCGTTAAGACGTCTATAATCTATTACCATTCGCCATTTCGGAATCCCCGATTGGTCCATTTTTTTTGGTACTATGTGCACTGGTGATGACCAAGGTGAATCTGACGGTCTAATTATGTTTTCTGTTAATAATTTACCAATTTGTTTCTTTACCTCACTTTGTTGAGTCTGTGGTAGCCTATATGGTCTTTGGTATATTGGGTCATTGTCAATTAAATTTATTTCATGTTTTATTTTAGTGGTTGCACTGTTAGTGACATCCTCTGTAAATAAATCATCGTAAGTTTTACATAATTTTTGCACGTTACACAAATCGTCTTCAGTCATGTGAAATATTAATAACTCATGGTCCGGCATGATGAGTTTTCTTTCCCGTAAATCTATTTTTGCTCCTATCTGTTCTATCATATCAGTTCCCATTAGAATATCGTATTTGTCACTGAAGTTATAAATATAAAATTTCATTTTTGACTCACCATTTCCGAAATATCTTTTCCAATACGGAGTCTCGATTACGCCGTTGTGTGACGTAACACCGTGCGATGTTTTAACTGTGAATTGTTCCGGTTTGAAATGCCTTTTAAAATATTTTTGAAAGGTACTATTTGTAATAAAAGATCTCTGACTTCCGGTGTCTATTAAGATTTTTAATTTGGGATTATCTGTTTCAAAGTATGGTAGGTAAGATTTTACGTAATTAAATTCTATGTGATTTGATTTTGTTGCGGGACTACATAAAAATTTGAATCTGCTTGGTCACTTTCAATAGTTTCACTAATGTCATAATTATATTCACCACTGTTAAAATAATTTGTATAGTCTTGATTACTTGAATTAGCCACATTATGTTCTTCTAATGTGTTTTCAGGTTGCACTGAATTTAAATGATAAACTTCCTCTGCTACGAAACCTTTCCCTAAATTGATTTGTCCCGGTTTTAACTGAGGAGCGGTCCTCATGCTTACGTCTTGCGGTTGAGACTGAGGTACTTGTCGGTGTTGTTGATAATTATTTTTATGCTGTTCAAAGAATTTGTGCTGCGGTCGGTTAAATGGATTGTTTGGATTAGGTGTCCAATGGTGTCTCCGATGGAACGACCCATTGTTGTACGGTACTGAGTTAATTACCCTTTGTTGCGGATTATGCATTGTTAACGCCGAATGGTTTTGTGGAAATGATTGTTGGTTAATGATTTTGGGTGCAGGTATAACGTTTGAAAACTTTTGTTTTATGTTGTCGAATCGCCCCTCCGCTTCTAATTGTAAAATTTTAGAAACCGTTTCATTAAAGGTACAATTCGAGACGTAAATCTGATCATGGTACGGCAAACTATTGCGCAGGGCATTTTGGGCGGTGTTAATGTAGGGTTCCATGACTTCGTCCACTAAAACTAAATTATTATTACTATATTTATCATATAATTTACTTTTAATAAAAAATAATTTTTGTTTAAGCTCAAATATAAGATCCTTATAGGAGCCTCGTTTTTTAACGTTTGATAATTCTACTAATAACGTATTAAATTCTCTATTGTCTCCACATTCGGATTTCAGACAATTTTCTATAATATTCCAATCAAAATTGTGGTTTATCATGGTTACGATTTGGGATGCTCTTCCCTCTAGTTTACCTAATAGTAGCATTACATTTTGAGGCGTATTCCCTCCTGCTACATTTAAATACTGCTTTGCACTGTTTAAATAGTTGTATATAGAAAAAGCGTCTCCATTGTAGGACGGGACGAATTTTATTAAAATGCTAGGATCAACGGTCGGCATTGCCGCCTGCCTAGGATTTTGAATTGGGCTTTGTGCTGATGGCACATTGCTAACATATCCCTCCATCTTAGGATGAGGGTCGGTCATATCTTGTTCACAACAATAACTAGCCTTAGGTCTAAATACAAAACTTGCGGGTTTAAGGAGTGGAATTTTGGAAAATGACAGGAATGCTTCAGGCACTTACAGCGTGAAGATGGTGATGCTGATGATGACTCGAAGCATACTCGTTGTATGTATCTTGACTTATTTGTTTTGTTGTGGAGCCCCTGGTTCTGAGTGACTTAGGAGTCAGAACGCAGACTCTGAGCGACCTCGGAGATTTCTTCGGAGATCTTGAACTTCAAGGTTGCGCGAACTTTACAGGGCCCCACGTTGGGCGCCAGTCAAAATAACGAAAACTGTATTTTTTATAAAAAAAACTTTACTTTCTTACTTTACAATAATAATGTTACAATTGTTATAAACTAAGTACTGTACTATGGCTAAGGCTACTAGTTGGATGAATACTGAACGAAGAATGACCACGGATCGTGGTTGTAGCTCCTATTTATAGGAGGTTTGCGGCAGCGCCCTGTTTGTGGAATCTTCCAGTAAAGTCCACGGTGTTATGAATTTCATAACGACGTCTTTGTTCTTATTTTTAATGTCTGCATTGTTGTGGCTGGGTTGACTCGCGTATACTCATTTGTAATGAAAAGTGGAGCTGCTACGAGAATAATTAAAAGTACTATACAATTATTTTCGTAGCAGCTACTACTGCTACGGTACTACGACGTGCGTCTACGAAAAAGAACTGCTACGGCGTAGCGTTGTCAACGTGTGTTTAGGTAGATCATTTTAATTTGTAAGTTGAGTTTTTCTACTTGTATTAAACCTTTTCTTCAATTTAATTATTTTATTATTTTAGTCGGTGTCTCCTCTTAGAGTGTTATTTGTCAAGTACCTACCTAAATGTTTAAATATTGCCATGAATGTTATAGAAAGCACTTTAAATGAGGCTGGCCCTTAAATTGCTTTCATTGATCAATTTTGATGATCCTAAAATTTAGACGACTAAAACTCCTTTAGGCTTTTTTGTTCAATGAACGCTAGAAATTAATGGAATAAAATAATGTTTAATCTAAAACAAAAAAAGAGACAATTAGCCTTTTGATTCATTCATGATTCTAAACAATAGCTTTGAAACCTGTCAACGATGCTAATTTAACTAAATTATGTTTGATAATAATCTTGACTTCGTAAAATTTTCTTAACAATTTGTATTTAAATTAAAAAAGCTTTTTTAATTTAGTAGCTTTCTAAATTTCGTTGTAAATTAGCAGTTATTTAATAACCACAATGAGCTGTTTAATGAAAGTAATAAAACAATGAAAATGTTATCATTCTTTTGTACATCACAAGTTTGTTTTTCTATGTTAAACACGAGTACAAAAGCAAATAAAAAACAAAACCGTATTCATTTGTTTAGACTAAATTAATTATAATACTAACAAATTGTCCAATTTTCCGGTCCGTGGTCGCCACTCGAGAACTTTTCTGCTCGAACGGCCATTAGCTGTATGAGCTAAGTGCCCCGCCTATTGTCGCTTATTACTTGGCAATTCTGTAATCAGTGACAAATGTCTGACCTGTTATATTTAAATAGGCTTTTAATATTAATTTTTGAAGTTAAGTGACAGGTCCCCGATCTGTCCCGGCGCTTATGATAATTTGTATTCGGCGATCTTTCATCGCTGCTCTTTGTTTGCGGTTTAATTACTCACCTGCGCGGGCACATTTATTGATATTAATGGAATTTAAGATTTACGCACAATCGCCGGTATTAAACATCCTGTGATAATCCAGGGGAGGCGAAGAATGGTTTAGGGCCATTAAATCTGATCGCTTTTGTTCCTCCCGGAGGATTAATAAATCACAAAACAGTCCCCTCCTTCCTCTAAACGCAAGGGCCGCGAATTTTTCTGCAGAAATTACTGTGTTGCGATAAATATGAAATTCCACAAGGACCACTTTCAAAGGATTTTCCACGTGTGATTTACGGGTGATAAAGATTCCTGTAAACAGATATTTTAGCGAGCCTTATTTACAAGGTTTTAATAGAATTTACAATTTAACTGTGGAAAAGTAAGCAAGACGGTCCTTTCAACTTAATGGAACTTTAAATTTCTATTTAAAAACATTTCTTGGTAAGCTCAAACTTTTATTACAGCCAAAATATACAGACACTAATTTAATTAAGTAGTTATCTGCCTAAACCTCGTGTTTTTTAATGTTCTTTTATACATTTCTTGCACCTTTATTATGACCTAGCTAAGCTGATCTTGTTGACAGTTATTTGATAAATATTTGTAATACCTACAGTTATTATTAGAATCAATATTCATTATGAAATTTAATTCACATAATTTATCTAGCAAACTTTTTAAACTCTAAGATATTTTAATAATTCCGAACTTCCTCACATAGAGGTAAAAATGTGTTATGAACAAAAACAGCAGCTATCTTACAGCAATTTTTAACCCTCCAGCGTCTACGGCGCTATAAATACTTTCAAGAACGTTAAAAAATTCAAAGTTTGCAGCTCTAAAACGAGTAATAACGAATCGCTGTAAATGGGCATCCTCGAGCCGGCTGTACAGCGGTTGTTGTATTCAAGCCTGACAGAGCTGGAGTGTAATTTTAGCACGGCATACTCAAGTAGGCAATTACACGTCTATGGTGCGAAAGACAGCGGAATCATTTGTGGAAGTTGCCAATGGGAATTAATTGCTTTTGCTTTGCTGTAGTTTGCTTGTATATTTGATAATGATGTTTCACAATTTTAATTAGGAACACATTATCCGTGAGCAGTGGGTATAGTTAAAGGGGTAAAAAGTGAAAATCATGTTTGGAAAATAAATTGAGTAATAATTCTGAAATTGGATATAAGAATGCCTCCTTTCTGAAAAAGTCCAAGACCAGATTCCCTAAAAATTCAGCTGATATATCAAACTGTGATGGGAAAATAATTAAAAAATTATCATACATAAATACCTAAATGGTAAAACTAACTTCAGTTTTTGTATTGGACCACGCCCCAAATGCACAGCCGACAGTTTAAAGGCGGCAGGAAGTCAATCGCGTGCGCTGCAGATAGCCGATATTCAGGCTTTATTGGCTCATTACATGGATTTATACTTGACGAGCCTCCGACGCGCGTGCCGCGGTTATGCTTCGGATATTAGGGAAACAAAATACAATCTCGTTGAGTTTAACTAGCTAGGCTAATAGCAAATGTAGTTCATCGACCAAAACTCACCTGATTATGAAGTACATTTCCAGGAGTAATCAACTACTCGAGTAATAATTTATCTAAACGCTCAAATGGACGCAACAATATGATTAAACGAATAGGTATTTAGCTTAAACATATTTCAGTAATTGTAAATACAGCCCGACGTTTAGTTTGAATTTTGCGCTGTACGCAAATTGGACTGAAATATCATAAGTGAAACAATCGCGTAAATCGCTTCAAAAATATATTTCGTATCTCTTATACGAATATTCTGAATAAAACATGTCTTTCATTCACAAATGGAAACGTTTTGACTTTGGATCTCCAATATACCCATCTGTCTGAAATAAATAAAACACTTTGTACAGAACCATTGACATAATTTGCATACAGAATTTCAAGACGTATTGCTCCAACCATTATTCAGATTCAAAACACACCTCGCTCGCGATTCGTTGCGAAACGAGTATTCCACGGTAATATCGTAGCCGCATATGAAGGGAATCTTACGCCTGTTTTGTGTGCCAACTTGTGAAAACCCTTCCGTAGCACTCTAGCAGTAAGAAATAGAGGTTATTTTTAGATGATTTGGAAATCGGTGATATCCTTGTAAAAGATTTATGGCAGCTAGCGTTTACATATGTCTCGTTGTGAATTGGCATCGTAAAAGAGTCGGGTAAGCGTCATATAAAACTCGCGGCCCGCTGGAATGCTAATGAAGGCGGCTATTGAGCTATGAGCGTTAAATGTAACCCTTTAATGACATTTTCTCGACATAAAACTTAATGGGGCGAATAGAAAACGACTGTTAAAATAACATAGTACGAGTACTAGCATATGACAGAAAAACAATGTCTTTCACTTCTTTGCGAACCCCTGATTTTCAACAATAAAGCAAACACCGTTTACCGCATGACGTAATTTTGTTTACCTACTAGTATGTGTATCACACTCCAAGGTCAATTCAAGGGATTTATTCATCCTACGGATCCTCACATGAGAGTTTTATTCGTGTTGTATAATAAATTGTTTCCTCGTTAAATGTTTTTGAGAGAAACCAAAGTTTTGCCAATAAACGATTTACAAGTCCCCTTTTAGAGCCAAAAGTAGGTTCTATTTGTACAGCCGCGTACAAAAACAGACCCCTGTAAACAAATCCGATCAAAAGAATCCATTAAAAATGTATAAGGAACCTTTTTGAAGCGAATGTTTGGGCCCAGCGGAAGTCAGTCAGGCCTGAAAATTGTATCAGCTGTAACGATGTCGTAATGTACATACATAATTATTCTGAAGGAAAGCCTAATTATCCTGATTTTGAGGTAAGTAAATAATGGTATTGAAGACAATTTTGTTAGCAAATATTATTCAATTATTTTATTTAGGTGTATTTTGGTAGGTGTCTCAAATATTTTTCATGTCTCGATTTACGTAGTTTATATGCAACAATAGATAAAACATTCTCATTTACTCGTACCTGTGTTGAAATATTTAAAAAAACTGGCATTATAAACTAACAACGTGCAGTACATTTATTAATATGGGTTCCAATGTGAAAGTTATCTATCTTTTTGTGTAGGTATACCCGATTCTGCTCTTGCAGATTTATGTCTGCGTATATCTGTCCGATGTCTAATCCCTGTCGTTACAAATAAGATGTCCTGACAGCTTGAGGTCTACACAGTATAATGATGTACGTAAAGGCGATTACACCTGTCTCTTTCGCTCACCCAGATACGTTAGTACAAGTGACAGAGAAGAATAGACTCGAATCGACATAATTTTCTAGAGAAGACCCTTTGAAGAACATCCGCTGTAACTCAGAACCGTCCTAATGAATATTAATGACATTATATTCGGCCGGGTGTGTGCTCCTTGAGATCCCGGATTCCTTGGATCACTTATCCTTAATTATAATTAATTGAGAGACGTTTCCCTGTTGATCCTTAAATTGAAGCCATTGGTCGCAGACGTTCCTAATGAAATTATGAAATTAGCAGTGAAGAGCATATGTTTTTACTGTCATTCACGCCACGTTAAATCACGTGCTGGCGTAAAAAAGGCGTCAATAGTACGAGTATCTTCACGTGACCAATAAATTGTACCTAGAGCACTTGAGCTAGACCATCAAGCCACACTACGTTTGGACCAACACTAAGTATAGCACTAAGCCAGGATATATTGTAGTTGTGTGGCTGTATGAAATAACAAGAGCACTTATAAAACTCTACCAACTAATACAGATTAACTTAGTAGCACTCGTATAAGTAGGACCTTCGTAATGTAACAACGGTCAGAGAACCGAGTAGTGCCCTATTTTGCTAGATTTTTTTATTCTTCAAATAGTTTAGAAATCAAAGCAAGAGCAAAGTAGTAATAACGAGTTCGCCAGCCGGCGCCCTTTGACGATTTTATCTCGACTTGCTTGAATGCTCAAATCAACAAATTTCTAGCCCAGTCGCCCGTGAAGCATTCAAAACCGTTCACTTAATATTTCAATTACTTATTTATAGAGGCCATTTTTCACAGCATATTGTAAAAGAAATTTTGAAGGTATTTTAATAAACTATTTGATATGAAGGGTATTGTAATAATAAGCCTTTGCATCGACTGAAAGACCTTGGTGCTTTGGTATCGGTTTTCTTAAACAATGTTTCATTTTCTATTGTCTTACAAAAATCTATGTAAAACTGACGGAGAATAAAAAGATTTTAGTTGAATGTTTGATAAAATATTTACAAATATGTTGCTCTCGCACAACATTTCGCCCCTTACACGTACGTACGGGCCGTTTTCAATAAAGTGTAAATATATTCAATTTCGAACGAGCATACAATTTCGTGGCGAACTTTGAAGGCGTCTTTCACTCCAATGTACGTGACGACGCCGTTACCAGTATGTAAACGTACAATGACATGAAAAATATAAATAAACAGTGTAAATAATATTGATATTGGTCAGTGGCTAAAGTAACGTTTTAACGACTTGGGCGTGGTGTATCATATTATTAATGCCAGAATTTTGAAATAGTTTTGGTAATAGATAGTAAAGAAATTGTGACCTATTTCTACGAAAATATACTTATTTCAGATTTTATTAAAGAATCAGTTTGTTCTAAATTAAAGTACATATTTAGTATCTGCATAAACGAGATTCCCGTGATCCGCTTATACAAATTGAAGTATTCAAATGAGATTAACTGATCTTATTTCTGATAAATAAACAATTTGATTCTAGACTGAGCCGGGGAACAAATGGAATACTTGAGAAGTTTCAGTTAAAGGGCTCGACGTGCTTAAGTCATTTCATTTTAAATGTGACAATACTTTATACAAATAATTTATTTTCGGATGAAATTTTATATGTCTTGCCAAACTTACAATACAAGACAAAAAGGGATTTTGGTAATTTGGAAGTTTTAGTATACTAAAAGTACGCATAAAAATTGGAAAAGTAGGAAATTATACTTTGTGGCGTACTATGGGTTAGGCTTACATCCAGCAATTGACTGCTTTGGCTGCACGGATGATGAGAATAATAAAGCTCCGAGAGCAAATGTACTCTATGATGATAATATACCTACTAGAACAAGTAAACGTGTCACTTGTGGCATTATCTACGTGGCAGATATTTTACGCAGTTGTTACGACATCTTCTACAACATCAAATTAAAATTAAACAAGGCGAAAAGTTTCCAAACGGCCGGAATTGAACAGATGCATCATCTGTAATAGTTAAACTTGGATTGTTTCGTTCTAATTAGTTTCACGAGTCCCGAATTAATACGAAAGTCCCAAAACACCTGCCAGCACTAACTCAGTTCCCGGATTGGGTTATTAATTAGTGTCCAATTCACAGTTTCAAGTTTAATCTGAATTCTAAAACTAGATTTGAATGTCTACTTATTTATTCTGTCGCGTAATCGCGTAATCTGTCGGGAACGAGCAACTACATTAAACATTGATTTGAATTATTAATTTGTTTAGCGATAATAGTAGGTATTTTCCGAGCATATTGTGTGACCTGTATCTGATTTATTGTTTCCAACATCCAACATTATTACACCGTAATGAGTTTCACAGAAATTAATTGATTGCAATAACGGCTAGTTAATGATTTTATATTATTTACTAGCTGACCCGGCGAACTCTGTTCCGCCTTAAAGGCAATAAATAAGCCATCGCAATTTTTCCTTATTTGCTCACCGTTTAGACCTACCCTGGACTACGACAAACATTTTAAAACCAAAATCAGCTTAATCGGCCCAGCCGTTCTCGAATTTTAATCAGACTAACGAACAGCAATTCATTTTTATTTATATAGATTAAAATTTATATTCGTTATTTTGTAATTTAACTAACTTTGAAAACTTAATAAACATCTCTTGAAGGATACATTGGCTTTTTTGCATTTGGGGAAAACTGACGAGACCGTGATGAGCTACTTTTCTTGTTTCTTAAAAATATCTAAATTTTAAGTTAATATTAACGTCTGTTGCCTACTTCATCAGACCCTAAGCACTACACAAGGTTAAAGTTTTTGTCGATACAATCGGTTAATACACAATACGCTAAACGGTTTATAAATTTTAAAATCTTTCAGTTCGCCGCTGGCAATTTGCTTCGCGTTTATTTCATACTTTAACTCATTCGAAAGCAGAACTATTTTAACAAAAATGATTATACGCAAAGTTTGTAAATAGCTTACTTTGCATGCGATTATTTATGAAAGAAACAATCGGCGTTGAATATTCAGTGTAAATTGAAAAGTTTCTTGAACGAAATAAAGTTCACGCTGCTCTTATTGGGGCCACGAAACCAGCGAGTGGGCGTGGGAATAAAGCGGGCACTTACGTTTTATTACGTGCGGGAAGAATGTTTTCGGCATGAAAGAAAATATTTGTTTTAAGTTACGTGAACTAAAATAGCCGCTGCCTATTTAATCGGTATGTTTTTGAATTTGTAGTAACTATGTCATAGAAATGTTTATTGTTCTGATATTTCAGTCAGTATATCACGAAACAGCTTATCAATAAAAAAGGGTTTTTGTATAAGGAATCCATATTAAGTCACGTTTTTTTAAGCAAACAAAAAATATGTTTTGCATCAACACCACTGTTTGATGAATAGGCATTAGGCGTACCTACTAAATTTGTATTTCTAATAATTCCATAATCTATCCATATATTTATCCATTGAACCTCAATGTCATTTACAGTTTACAGTCCACTTTCTCGCTTTCACAGCCCATATCAAAACTAAATTGTCATAAAACCTCGATATGGGAACATAATGCGAAGGTTCGTAACAATCACAATTCAAACGTCAAAAGCGATAAAACCCTGTAAATTCATATCAAAAGAAAACCTGATTCAATATAGCCGTTAAAAACATACACGTCACTGGCAGATCCTCCGTTATCCTTTACAAAGGCTTCTAGAAAAAAATCCTCTTGTTCGCGATCCGGCGATATATCGCGGGACATAAAATATTTAGGGCGGAGCAATCGTTCGCTCGCTCCCGAATGCAAAGCCGGCCTTACTCTGAATTCAGGACCTTGTGTAATAATAATGTTAGGGCCCGACTTATAGAGAAATATTGCAGTGTTTTTATTGTACTTTGTTGGACCGTGAAGGTCAAAGGTCTGTGATTCCATAAAGATATCAGTTAGATAAAAATAGTGCTCGCGCAAAACTCCAGAGGATTAAAATAAATGAAGCAGTAAAAAGAGACACTTCGAAGAAACTTTTTAGTTACAATCAGAAAGATAATATTTTATGGACTATTCTCTTGATTTATATTCTCTCTTTGTATAAATCATAATGAAAAACGTTAACTTTTTAATCAAACTTCCAGTCAAGCCATGGATGAAGTGGCTGTTTGGCAAAGATACGAATCTACGTATGAGGTTTTTGTGTTTAACACTAATTGTGTTAATATTATTGTTGTATTGATATATTTGGAAGGTCCTAAAATTCATTGGTAACCTTTAAAAAGTAAAAAAATCCAAACCTTGCCTTTACAGGAACATCATTGAACAAAAATATTCTGTGTTATATTCTCCGCCCATACAACTGATATTTCTCGAGCTTGTTTATTTGCATAGCATAGTACCTATAAACAATACAGTTATTTGACTTTACATAGCTTTTTGTGGCCACGCAAATGGCAAACTCTGGATTGCATTAACATCTGTATAGATAGTCGGAATTGTTCCGCCGTCGGCAGCGCGTCCTTTTGCATAATTGCACATAATTTGTGTTCCAAAGCTTCTAAAGTGTCGAACCATTTCAGCTAAATGAGTTTTGTTGGAAACTTAATTATAAAGCGATAAAGCCAAATATCATAAATACAGCATAATAGTTTGAGGATAGACCAGCCATGCTATGAATTTAACCTGGCTGTCATGGCCCCGTATTTACCTATAACTACACCTGAGTAAATGGATAATTAATTAATTATCTTATTGTTCAGTTCAGTAAACAGAGTATTGCTGCCCAAAACTAAAAACTTAATGAACATGTTTTGGTGTAAGTTTTCCTTAAATTGTAGAATAAAAAAAATCTATAATGGGGTTGATGCATAGTTTGAAAAATAGATTACAAATTTTGATGAAAGGAAACAAGTTGAATGATAGCTTGATATCAAAACTTCAGTTTAACTTCAGGATTTAAATGTTACTAGGTAGGTATTATGTATTTTAATGGATATCCAAAATATTCTCACATTTCTAGTGCACTCCCATAGCTGCAAAGTAAACGCAATGTGAGAAGATAAACTGAGTGCACTCCCATAACTGTACGTAAACGCTACGTGAAAAGATAAACCGTTCTTCATTTCGCTTCGGTCGCAGTGCCACCGCGGCGATTACGCTGCGGGTGCGCCGTGATTGGCTATTGTTTCTGCAATCGACCTTCTATTGCAGGAGTTCCCAACCTTTTCTGGACCAGGGACCATTTTGGTTTCTTTATTGTTTGCAGACACCGTTTAAAAAAAAAACAAACCAAAGTATATCTCAAATAAACATTATTTCATCTTGATTTCTTTAGCTTGATTTAGAAAATCAAATACGATACCAAATCAATTAATTACATTCGTATTAATTTCATCTTTGAGCTTGCATTCTTCTGTACAAGTTCTGTAGTGATTAGGTAATTAAACCTTCTTCTAATACCTACGCAAGTCTCTTGCTTGCAAAATTTAATAACGTTCACGGACCCCATTTAACTTGTTGGGAACCCCTGTTCTATTGGGTGCAGCCAGACGATGGCTACAGTTTCAAAAGAATAGAGGCGATGGGATGATAACCATCGAGCGCGGTGCCGTTTTTCGTGCGGCAAATGGACAGGAGATAAATGGGATACTGTTTTTCGTTCTATGCATTTGCTTCTAATGTCAAGAGTTGCGGGAAGTCACTGGATGTAAATGACCCAAAATCATTCAGTCCTATGTCTAACAGCTGACAATATTCAGTGCGATGGCGATGGTGATTGTGTTGAGCTTTTAGAAATTGACTTCTATAGTCTTGCATGACCATGTTATTAAGTTGGACCTTTTATCCATAGAATTTGTCACATTTACAAGGAATTCATTATTGAATCTAAATATCTCATTCTAATAATAGAAACCTACATAAGTAAAACAAGATGCTACATAAATGTCGCTTTACACAACTGTTTTACAACAGAATGGTATTCCAATCACTTGCAAGCTCAGTTCCGGAAGTGCGTTAAACTTTGTCGCAGAGACTGAAAGCGCCACTGAGTAGGGAAGTCACGTGAACTGAGTCAAATACCAGAATTTGCAATCAAACTTAAGGTTCATAACTCTAAAAGGTTCTAAAGTATAAACTTATAGGTACCTATAAGTTTATAGTCCTTCTTGCAATAAATTATTGCTTTATTGCTAAAAATCATTGCACCTATTAGCAAAAAAAACTGCATCTCTATGGCGACATCGGAATAGTTACAGCGTTGCATGCGCAGGCTGAAGTTGGCTACACGAGTATTTCCAGTATGTCCGAGCTCACGAGCTATCAATATAATATGTAGTTATGTGGTCACTCTGTAGCCAACAACGTTTATTAAATAACTTCCGTAGAGTTGAGGAGTTCTTGAAGTTGGCTTATATTTACTGAGAACTGCTCTATATGGCGTTCCATTACTTTGATTACATACTCTCGAGCTCTCTCTGTAACCAACATTGAAAGACGTAGGGAAGTTTGGTCAGAATTTGAAGCAAGGATTTTTATATTATATTTTATCCTTCAGTTGCAAGTTCATACTACAAGATACGGAATAAAAATTTGTGGTTTTCAAATACATACTTAGCTAGAATAGTTTCATCATCATCATCATCATCATGTCAGCCATAGGACGTCCACTGCTGAACATAGGCCTCCCCTAATGCTTTCCACATTGATCGATTGGTAGCGGCCTGCATCCAGCGCCTCCCTGCCACCTTTACGATGTCGTCGGTCCACCTTGTAGGTGGACGTCCCACGCTGCGCCTTCCGGTACGCGGCCTCCATTCCAGAACCTTGCTGCCCCATCGGCCGTCAGTTCTGCGCACTATGTGCCCTGCCCATTGCCACTTCAGCTTGCTAATCCGTCGGGCTATGTCAGCGACTTTAGTTCGTTTACGGATTTCCTCATTTCTGATTCGATCTCGCAAAGAAACACCAAGCATAGCCCTCTCCATAGCACGCTGTGCAACTTTGAGCTTCTGTATAAGGCCTATAGTGAGAGGCCACGTTTCCGAGCCATAAGTTATCACTGGTAACACACATTGATAGTTATATTTTGTTAATTTTGTTAATTTATTCGTCTTGGCATTAAATAACGAGAATAAAAGTTAAGTTCTTAAATATGAAAAACAATTTAAGCTTTCCTGTTTCCGACGGAAAAAATGCTTGTTTCTCCTATTAGACACGTCGTTACGAGGCATCCTTCGTAAATCGCAGTTTACGAGGTGCACCTCGCCGACCCTCCACAGACTAATGCGTGCCCGGCTTTACGCGCGTGTATGGCTTTACTGTTACTCCGCTTTAACGACCGCCCTGATTGCTAGATTTCCATAACATCACGAGCGCAGTTTATAGGGCGAGAGTGGTTAGTGCTTATGTAATAAAATGATTCAAGTGTGTGGGTTATTACTTAATGTTCTTAATGATTCAGGGACCACGGGTAAAATAATTCCCGTGGGCAAAAAAGGATACTAATATTGGATTCTTTACACCCATCATGATCATCATGACCCAGGACATTTAGAACTGCAGAAGCACGACCACTCCAATTTACCAAAGGCAAATTTATTGTGGAGGCCTGTACTCTACACGTTGGCCAGATGGGTTGGGGGGTGTTCTTTACACACTGATTACCTTCATTATTTAACGAGCAGTAGGTACTGTAGGCTAAGAACATCTCTTGATAACTTCCAGATAAGAGACTGCCTCACTTTATCACAGGTTCTAAGGAGCAGTATTTTAGCGGAGTCAATACAAATATTAATCATGAAATATATTTCGAAACATCAGAAATATGAAGGTTCCTTCTCAAAGACCTTCAATCACAATTATAATGATTACCATTCGTGTCTTATTTCCCAGACCTCGAGATTGTAATTTAATTATATATAAATTGTAATAAGGCAGGTGTGCTCCAGATTACAAGACGTATTACGGATATTACAGGGAGAAGGCGCGTAATTTGTCATGTTTTGGGTCGCCACAAGGAATAAGTGGGTACAGTAGGCTCCTAAGTCAAACATACCCCGGTCAAACAGTCATTTGTGTGTTGATTAGGGCGTAGTTCGAATGTTTATAGTTAAGAGACTAGCTAGCTCTGGTAGAGGACAAGTCAAGTTACCCAAGAACTGATGTAAGTGGTAGGTAATGATAAACTGGTAATTTTCGTTAAATAGGACTTTCTGTATTGTACTGTCTTACGAGCAATTTTACTCGTAACGAACTTAAAACGTTTCTTTGACGAATTTATAACTTTTGTTGCTCAAATAACGAATTTGTTTATGGCGACGTAATCAGAGCCGTAATAGGATTACAGCGAAATTGGCAAAGGTTCGGGAACAAAGAAGCAAATTAAGTGACATGATCTCTGAGTGGGAACGGAACGGCGAACGTTTTTTAAGAATAATCTTCTCGAAATTACTTTGTATTTTAATTTGACTGCAAATAAGATGAAAGTGGGTTTTAGCATCTCTTTGATTGTGATTATTGTAAACTCTTGTAAGGCTTGGAAAGATATATTATTCAAAACCAAAAAAATCAAGCTGTAAAATTGTCATAATACTTACTACAGCAAAGCATCCCGAGAAAAATATTTCCGGAATTGATTCTATTACGTCACTTTTTATTAATGAAACACCGCACCGTACCACAGCGACATAACTGAAAGCTGAGAGCAATAGGTATTGCTGTCACGGTAAATAAATAATCGATGTGGAACTAATTGTATCTTCTAACAAAGCTACTAAAGCCATTTTCTGTTCGCTGTTGTCACAAAACAATACAGGGCTAATTAGATTTAAACCGTCAAAGCGTCCCAAACTTGTTCACTCGTCACGCCCATTGGCCCCAATAAAGCCATTCCATCGGCGGAGAAATAAGGAAACCCTGATTGATGAGTTTTCTTTGTGACGATAAATGAATATTTGGGTAAATGCGATATTGTGGATAAGAAATATTTGGAATGCTGTCCCTTTCTACGGCTTCCGCTCGGCGCGGACGGTTTAAATTACTCATGACACCTGGGGAATAAAGCTTTAGATTGATAAATTAATGCCGGGATCGGTTACATTAATGTTTTCAGAGATTAATTACCTCATATTTACAAATAAAGTTCGTACAAAAATTTAACAATTGTCATCATTGTCCCTTATTTATCTAAATATATAAAAGGAGAAACTGACTGACTGACTGACATATCAACGCACAGCCTAAACGGCTAAACGTAGGCACTTGAAATTTGGAAGGGACGTAGCTTAGGTACCGTAGAGGTGCACTAAGAAAAGAATTCCCGAAATTCCCACGGGAACGGGCCCATAAGGGGGTAAAACGGGATCCACGCGTACAAAGTCGCGGGCGGTCGCTAGTTCGCAAATAAGTATGTGTAGTTTGTTACATGGTCAAGGAATCGGTTAATGGAGGAAAATTTTACTGTGTGTGATCGTTAATAAAGCATGTACGTATAGTTATTTTCACCACTCTAATTGAGTGCTTTTTACTTTTCACAGAAAATTGTATTTGAAAGTAAATTGAAATCAGATGATGTTCACTCAGAAAGCAGACTCCATATTAATATTAAT
This sequence comes from Ostrinia nubilalis, assembly GCF_963855985.1. Lineage (NCBI taxonomy): Eukaryota > Metazoa > Arthropoda > Insecta > Lepidoptera > Crambidae > Ostrinia > Ostrinia nubilalis. Next base: position 17,400,537 of record NC_087094.1, read on the forward strand.
TACTAAATTAGGAGCTTAACACGCACAGAAGCTCTACCAAATAATCAAAATATTTGTCATATCAGTTATTTAATTAACGAATTCTTACCAGGTTTAATTAGTAAAGCTACGGTTATATCCGCTCTGCCAGACACCTGAGTACAGTCACGGACAATATCATATTTATTCGGGCGTTCTTAAGCTCATACAGTTAAGGATAATTATTCAATGGATGATGTTTGCTACCGGGTGTACGAAATATGTTCATTTGCAGCACACCATGAATAATATTCGCTTTGAGTGAGATTAATTATCGCAAACGGTGTAATTAGTTCCATAAACATGTATCTTGATCTTGTCCTCAATAATTTACGTATTTAACACAAAGCAGTATGAAATCTGGCTTTACACTAGAAATAGTGTGACGATTACGAACGGTACTAGAATCAGTTTAGTAATACCTCTGTTCTTTGATCAATATTCTGTATAAAGTAACAAAAAATAGACCAAGACTGTTAATGAAATAATAATACACAGGCCTGCAAAACTAACGTTTTTTCTAAACTATGGAAGTTAGAGACTTTCAAATAAAAAAGTTATCAACTAAATTTAATAAAAGCTTTATTTACTTTATAACTTTATTCAAGTCCTTTTCATTTCTTAAACTAAATATATCTCGGGTACCTACTTCAAAAGTTATTGCAAATCTAAAAGTATGATTCTTAGTTTTTCAGCTCTTTGCTCTTACTTCTTATATCAAACTCCAAATAGTACCTGAAGGGAACGGTGTTTATTTACCCACATACGCATTTGTACCCCAGTGACAATACGGCACTCGGCACCCTTGCCCTACGGGTTTCGTGTATTGTACGTTTCATTCACTTTGCGCAACCAACTCTCTTGAATAACGAGGTTATTTTGGGAAATCTTTAAATATAAAATCTTACAGAAAATAGGTGAAAGTAGGTACAGATTATTGAATCATCGTATGTTAACAATAAAATTATGCTAATAGTTAAACGATAATTTAAGTTAGTAGTAATAGAATTACACTGTTTTAATTTAAAGCAAGCCTTAGTCATGTGACATGATTTTACTATCTCAGAAGGAGAAGTAGATATAGAGTAGGAAAGGAAGTTCTTGTTAAATAAATGATTACTACAGCAAAAAACTTGCAATAACTTTTATTGTTGTAGAGTAACTATAAATGGCGTAGCACACTTATCACCCCGGAAAGGGATCGTAACCGTATCGACTCGAAGCAGTCAGTATTCTTTGTATGAAACTCCATACTGCAACGCACACTGATCCGCACTGTAACGTAAACGCCTCGCCTTGCGGTTGATAGCGCGCGAAAGGCGATAACAGCTTGCGAAAGGCAATACGGCGTGGATCCCTTTCCGAGTTGATAAGTCTGCTATGACCTTAATGCTCGCTTAAATCACCACACTAGTAATTGAGGCGTCAAAGCAATATTCTCCAGGATCAATACGTCACACAAGCAACTTAGGCTAAAGACTCCAGCCGCCAGATGATAACTCTAGCCCGAACAATATATTAAGTGTATCAAAGAGCTATCGCAGGCTGCTTAAGCACAGAGCGCGGTACAAAGTAGCTAAGTGCATTTACATAATGGAGGCAATTCCGAGGAAGTAGGCCGCGCCTGGCCTCCTTATCGTGCGACTGCCGTTTTAGCCCTAATGTGGTGTAGCGGGCGACAGAGGGCGTTTTAAATGGAGTAGTTCACATTTGGTTAAGTTCCGGTATTTTTACTCGGATTCAGTGAAGGGCTCTAAATTGATACACTCTACGCCTTTTATCAAACGGTCTCCCAAGAACTGTTTCAATAACCGTTCATTGAAGAACTCATTTACAAGTTCAGTATGCCAGTGTTATCATAGTCACCGCTGAATACAACGACTCTGAACAGGTAGATTTCAAAATGTAGCAAATGGGCAAGACGAAAATAACATCAATAAATAATCCTTGCCCATCCAAATGAAATATGTGGTGGTAATTCAGCCCTTGATGCTAAAAAAAATTGGCAGTCGATCGATCTTCTCATGTACATGAGAAGATCGATTGTGTAAAGTGAACAATAGAACTATTGTCTGGTCTGTTTACTTATGGTAAAACGTATGATAAGTACATTATGTAACTTCTTTTATCAAAAATATATTATCATAAGTACTACCCCATACTGCCATCAGTAACATAAAAATGCTCCAGGAACATCCGGTACCGCGCCGTATCTCACTGACACATTGGTGCGTGATTTCCCCCAAAATATTTATGAGGCAATTAACCGGGGCATTTGTTTCCCACTCCGCCAACATCTAAGGAGCACACACGTACAACTTTAATCGTGTTTCTGGAAACATCCATTTGATCATTTAGAACGGGAATACGTGCGTGTGAGTGACACAACCGTTCACTGCTCGCGTGATACAATAACAATTTACTACGTGCAAATATTAGTGGGAACTTAGTTTATGACCTCAAAGAAAATTAAAATCGTGCAAAATAATTGTGAACAGACTGTGATTAGTCGACGTAAAACCGTCTAGTGAATTATGCATGTACTTTCAAAAACTGTATTTTAGTTATTAAATGAAGTACCTACTAAATAATAAAAATAATTATTATAACTACTGCATTTTACTAACCTATTATTAAATAAGGTAGATTATATCTACTTCATGCTTAGGCCAAGAGAGCGAAAAAGCTCAAAGCTCTACCTATCCCAAGACTATCTTCATAATTGGTTTAAATTAGACATTGATATTTAAATTTTGAAAGAATTTGCGTTGAACAAAATCAGTTTTGATAAATTATAACAAATAAAACTATTTTATTGTAAACTCAATTCCGTATCAGTAATAGGAGACAAGCCAAATGATATGATAAACCAAACCATTTAATCTGTTTATCTTTTGATTTTTAGCTCAACTACTTATACAGTAGGCAGTTTCCTGTTTCTGTTCGAAATGTAGTTGACAATAAGCAATTTGTATATTCCAGGATTGTAATGTTAAGAACTGAATATTATTTTACAAGAAAAGAAAAACCGGAGTATCTCATAGAAAAATGATAACAAAGGAGACGGAAATCACGAACGGGGCAAAAAGGGAATCACTATTTCTGTGTTCAGACGATCCGCTGGAATAAATTTTATTATTATGCCGTTCGTATTGTTGCAGGATGATGTGCTTTGTGTCCGTGATAAATGATAATCCACGACGACTCATTTAAAATACGATTTTGAAGGTTGGGGTAGGAAATGAACTTTTTAAATGTGATACTCTACATAGAAAGATGTGGATTTAAAGTTATGACTTGACCCGCAAAAACACTTTTGTTGTTTATTAAATACTAGCTTTCCGCCCGCGGCTTCGCGCGCGTGGGCTACATTATCTACATATTTTACGGAACCCTATTTTTTTATAAAATAAAATTTAGCCTATGTTACTCGTGGATAATATAGCTTTCGAATGGTGAAAGAATTTTTAAAAACGGTCCAGTAGTTTTTGAGCCTATTCATTACAACCAAACAAACAAACAAAGTTTTCCTCTTTATAATATTAGTGTAGAAAATAAACCTTTCCGCTTTTCTTATTTATCGAATGTCATTACTTCTCAGGAAACACCACGAATACCAACTGCAAAACTAAAAATCAAGCAGTATGTATTTCTCCAGATGTCAATTATTTGTGTGGTCAACTGCTATTTTCATGTATACTCATAACTTACGCAATAGACATCACCTGATGGAAAAACTAATTAAACTAAATATAATTCCCTATTAATAATATCTACAGCGATGTTTTTAAACGTTTCCCGTAAACAGAGTAAAGGTTGATTGACTTTCCGCATGACCCAACGTTTGCCTTCATCTGCATAATATTCAATCAAAACACGAATTCGTTCGTGTTTGTAAATGCCATTTTTAATTACCGTTTTTATCATCAATTTTGCTGTATAATTGGCCTGTAATTTGACTGAATAATAAGGGTTTTTGGTAGATGACGGAAGACTTTATTTTGTGATGTTAGGTATTAAAGTTTCTAAATAGTTAAATTAATTCACAAAAAAGTTTCAGACGAAAAGTGAATAGCGTTTCAAAGACTCATTATACGATGGCTTTTACATCACAAAAAATATTCACTGTTCAATAAAGCCATTTCTACATTTTTATTTTGAATGCCTAGTACTTATTCAGTGCAAAACTTTGTATTGTAGCGTAACCAACAGTGCATCAAGTAACAAATGACAACCGCAACAAATCGCAGTTTTCCAACCAAACGCTGGCAGGAAGCATTACAAAAACCGCTGAAAACAAAAACAATCGACGCGAGGCTCACCTGAACACGTTACAGCGAACAATGCGCTCGCGAACAATGGCGCGAACAACTGCTCGCAACAATGTTCGGCGCAGGATGCGTCGCTAACTAAGCCTTGCGTGAGGACACATGTCTGTAACTTATAGCATATTTTCTATTATTCGCCTGTGATTACAATGCAGCTTCACCCACTGTGGAAGTAATTTACAATATCTTTTTTAGGCAGTGGACGTCTTTCGGCTGAAACGAACGAATTATGTTTATTGAGAGAACTAAAGAGATATTGTGTTAATTGTCAATGAGGTCCAACATTTTTATAAATCGGGGGTTTCAATATCATCATCATCATCATTTCAGCCATAGGACGCCCACTGCTGAACATAGGTCTCCCCAATGATTTCCATAATGATCGGTTGGTAGCGGTAGCGACCTGCATCCAGCGCCTACGCTAGACGTCCTACATTTTCTCATACTATAAATTAATCTGAGAGAGACTTGAAAATTTATAATATCTGGCAACAGATCACGTGTCTGAGTCTTAAAAACGCTTAAACTCATGAATTATACCAACGCTGATGTCTATAGGAATCGAGGCGCGACTGTCTCGACGTTTCCGGCGTTTTAAACAACGCTCGCAAACAGGACGCGTCCTCTGAATGCGACGACTTTACTCGGACGTCTTTGTTTGTATGAAATCGCTGAAGTTTATTAGCTTTTGTTCGCGCGGAACGGACGTGTGTGCGCTGTGCAGGTAGTGGATAGAGCTTTTCACATTATTAACTAAACATTTATAGAACAAAAGGCTTAGAACCTTGCGACATTTTTATTTTAATAGTTAGCTACGGACGTTTTTTGGTTGAAACAGAACGAACGAACTTAGCTACGGGTGATTAACTTTAAATTGCTCAGTGAAATAACCGGCAAATTTTTAAGGTACTAGAAAATGGTTTGTTATCGCATGTTTTATAACCACGAGTTTTTTAACTAAGAATTTTTTTTTTCCTGTTTTATATTATTGCTACATATCGGTAATTTATTGGAATTATCCAATCTAAGCCCTCAATCACTCTTAAATGGATTTCCTTTTTTTCGCACCATGACAGTCATATATTGGCAAAAGGCAAATGCTCTCTAGAGCGACATTAATAAATGACTCGCGGAATGAGAGAGCAACAACCGTGACTCATAAATATTTCCCCAACACATTACCCCGACGCACTTTATTTGCCCCATCTCCCCACTTCCCCAGCTCCCTGCATTTTCGTCTAAGAGCTTGTCCACATCAGCTGCTAAAAGCGCGGAATCGTGAGAAACAACTGACACCCAAAATTTCACAAATTAATGCACGCTTGTGTGCTGCTGTCTCAAGTTTAGGCCTGAGTTACGAACCTTATCTCTCATGTTAATACTTACAGGTTTCATGAACCTGTTCAATGTTACGCCTAAAAATGTTTACATGTTTCCGAATATTTAATTTTTTCTTTTATAAACGCAAAACTGAAACCCATCCACCCACGCTCAATTCTGTACACGCCTTTACATACGAGTAGTATAAACGCCCTAACGATATAAATAAACTGGTCTTCCAGTTGATCATACTTACGTATGCAACTATACTCCCCTCCTGTTCCAATTGACCATTTCACGGGGCTCAATGCGCCGGAGGGTTAGAAAATGCAATTATCACGCACCCTTCATACTGCGTGCTGCTGCATAAGCCCATGCACTCGGAAAATTGCGTTACTAAGTTTATGGCGGCAGATACGAGTATAGTAATGCATAATAAGTGCGACTTGCGTAATAGAGAAAATAGTGCTTCTTTTGAAGTACATTTATTTATTTATTTGTTTGTCACATGGATGGTTAACACAGGCACAAAATAAATAATAATTTCGTGATACAGGTTACATTGCTAAGTTATTAGATAATATTTTAGGCATATTGATAGATACTTGAGTACTTGCCAGTCCAATAAATATGCAATAGATACTCATAAACAGCTGCTGTCTTGCAATTTTACTGCTCGTCCAATTATGGAACTGGTGGCTCAAATTTTTGATAAAGCCCAACAACTTTGACAGATTGATGAATGCTTCCTCAAAAGAGCAGGCTGAGCCAATCCGTCAAGTTCCTAATTTTGGCGAAGCCTAAGCACAATCGCTCAGATCGGCTGATTAGCATTTAGAGGGTCGCGATATTGTCCGCCATCAATCAGACAGGCCAGTGTTGAAAAATTAATGCAATATGCTGCTTTAAGTTTGGAAATGTATGAAATTTTGATCACTTTTTAAAAGAGCATTGACTGAAAATATTTGTTTCGTAATTATTATCATAATATTTAGTATGATGACTGATGATGATGCATGCATGATGTATCTATAATGTCATAAATATTCCTAATTTGTGCAGATATTGCGTCTACGTGTATACGTACTCGTTATCAACATTATTATAACCGATAGCTTCCCTGGGTCAGTTTACTCTAACTAAACTCACCCCCAGCACAAAATAACAATATCTGTCAACAATATCAGGGCTGTTTCCTGCTCGGATCCATGGCAACAATGGACGCCAATACCAATTCAGGGTTGTCAACTGTTTACCGACCATTCGTCCACTTGATACAGCCCAAATACAAACGTAAGCACAGGTTTCTGGCTCAATTAAAACTAATAAACTATGTAGTAAGTATATCAAGGATATTTAATATTTGTTATGTAACTACCACAATTTTAACACCACATGAATGTGGCAAGTTTAGTAAATTGCTCGTGTGTGTGACACAGGTGTCATAAGAGTGCACAGGCACACAACTCTGTTATCATTATGTTAGGAACTAGATAAAGAATAACTTCTAACATAATTACAAACTACTCCGCAAAATAGTAACTCACAATATTTTTATTACGAGTATAATCTTACCATAAAATGTACTGGCTGTTGTGTCGATGGCACACTAATCCCGTGGGTTGGTGAATATAAGCCGTTAACATGCCAGCAAACAGCGGGCAGGGTTCAGGGTGATGGAGCGATATTTGCGATCTGAACAGTCTGTTTTATTTACTCTGTGCGGGGACATGATAATCCCGAGGGCTGTCGACTAGAAGCCGTTAACATGCACCCGGCAAACTGGGGGTCTACTACGAGATGGTACCGGTAAACCACATCGATCATGCTGTTGCATCTGAGGAGTGTGTTCTAGAGTGAGAAAGAGTAATCAAAACTAAATAAATCCAAATCGTTTTGCAAAGTTCACTCCTTGCATTAGATACATATTACGCTTGGTACCTTGATGCTCAAGCATGGTTGATGTTCCGGTTACCGACTATGTCTGTCTAACCGGCTTTGTTATATGACCAGGCGATGGTCGATGTTTTTAAGAGCCATTTTACATTTTCGTGCGAATTTCTAAGATTTTGGAAGCATGAATTACTATCTTAAGCAACACCCAGAGATTATTTAATAACTGCGAAAGATAGGTCGATCCTTGTTGTTGACCATTAATGAAACGGATTCACTAAAACTCTTTTGCTTAATTCACAGTGCCCCATCTCCCACAACCATTTTACGAAAAAATTGCCGCAGACTCATTTTCAAAGTCCTGTATCTATTAATTATGCTCATATAATAAGCTTAAAAATATAAAGTAATCATCGGACATATATTCTTGTAGTTCATTAATGAAAAAGATTCTTGAATTTCATTACCATTATTGAGTAAAATCTAAAAATAATTTGGCAAATTTGAAGATTAACGTCACATTTTGATCGTGGTTTTTGGTTTAAAAACACAGCAATAACTGCAATAAAAGTATCCCAAAATAAAGAATATTCAATGTAGAATTGATTTCTACAGTTATTGTTTAAATATTAGTAACCACTTTGTCAAAATATTGATGTGAATATCAGTATAAATTACAATGCGCAAGCCGACATCGATTAGTATGGCGCGAGCGCCCGTCAAGGCAGGACGTGTGTCATTTTTCCCGCCGTGACGTTTACGTGCGTTCGTGTCGTGAAGCGGTGATTTGTACGGCGACCAAATACATTTGATACTATGCCGAGAGGCTGTTTCGAGTCGGCCGGCCGAGCAGAAATTGAAATGATGAATTTTAATTTCTTTGACGGATCTGGGTGTAACTATGTATAATATGTAGGTACCATGTATTTAATTTAATAAATAAATTATAAAAAAGTATATCCATTATGATAGCACCCTTAACACAAGCATATTGGTTGCCTACTTTTGGACTAGATGGCGCTGTGAAATTGTCCAAAGATTTGTTTATTTATTTATCCGCTTTGAGTTTTGTTTCGTGAAGAAGAAAAAGAAGCGTTTTGTTCTGTTGTTAAATCTATACTAATAAAAGAGGAAAGATTTAATTGTTTGTTTGTTTGTTTGGAGGCAATAGGCTCCGAAAAAAATTTCTTTCACGATTTAGAATCCTAATTTTATTCTATGTTGGCTATAAAATATTTTCAAAAACTTTAGTCCAAAATCTTTGATAAAATTCGACGTTTAATAAATAAATTAGATAACATATTAATACTTTTTTTTCAGTACGATTTTAGTACTTGTTTTTCAGAAATTCTACGATTTAACTAAACTTCTAAAGTGTTTATATTTTATGCATAATTTATTAACTTCTAAAATATACATATATCCTATTGATAGATGACGTGCTTCGTATTTTATTAAAATTATTACCTGACTAGGTTAAAAAGGTGTGGAATGTTATTTTGGAGATAACTTGGTTCCATAGAAATATAGAGAGATGCTAAGTAATGCGCTGAGTTCGTAACTCAGTGTCGTATTAGAAATTCACACACACAAAGAAATCAAATTATGTGCTCATTATCCATTGCGGTATCAGTATTCAACGTTCGAATAATCTTTAGTACTATGCAAGCAATATAAACTGTTTACATAATGACGTCGCTACTGTCATCATTGCTTTCACAAGCAATATGTTCCAATTTGTCCCTTGTCACATTTCCCTTTAGTTTCTGTGATCTGTGCTTGTTTCTAAGTTGATATCAATGAAATATTCCTTAGTACTTTTGATTTAAATTATTTTTTTTATTTTGACACGTGTTTGAAAAATCAAGGTCAGATTACAATAAAATAACAAGTGAAAACGTAACATTGCATTGCAACTCGCAATTTCGCAATATTGATGAGGAGATTCCATTGGAAAGTCTGTATTCATTCCTAGGATTCCCCTAACACCATCAAATTCAAGAGAATTCAAGAGAGTGCAGTTTCCCATCTCATGCTTAGGGACCACGGTTTAAAATAGTGTGGTTGCATAGAGCCTGCAACGGGCAACCGCGTGCGCAGCTGCTCATACTAATTTTCGATACAAAAGCAAGTGTTGGCGCCCTCACGAGTTTTAGCGGAGTTCCATATGGTAGCGGGAGTAGACTTAATGGAAATCTATGCTTCTCCGACGACCAGTTGTATGTGGAATACTCCAGAGTATGCGCACACAATAGCCTGGTGATTTTAGCACCTGAAGGAAAAACAAAAAAACATTGTTTACAAAGAAATCTGCGGCAGGTGTAGTGTTTTAATTTTGTTTTAGAAAGATCTCATAATTTTGTAAGTATTCAAATATTTAAACATAATGATGTGTAGATTTTATATCAAAAAATATAATCATTTAACAAAATTAATTTTCTTAGAATATTTTAATTCTATTAGAACCATTTTCCACTTCATCGCAGAAGAAGTCGCGGGCAAAAAGCTAGTATGAAATATGTAGTATTGCCCGCGGCTTCACCCGCTTGAAATTTAGTTTGTCACAGATCGTCATAAATTATAGCCTATACATTGTAATTCTGGTCGACGCCAGGGATGGATGAGCGTCGCTGTCGCTGGCGACAGGGTCTTCTGGTTCAGGGTTCATGGCGTAGGTCTCAGGCAAAATGAAATCCACTCGTAGAAATTAATAAACTCAGTGTATTCACGAAAATAATTACACACAGCACTAGAGTCGTATCGGAACTGAGTGAACCAAAGGTCTTGCGATAGGAACGTCCGACCCGAGTGATAGTTGAACACAGACTGCCTAGTACTGCTGTACTGTACTGTAAAGTTTCATCAAAATCTGTTCAGTAGTTTTTGCGTGAAAGTGTAACAAACATCCAGACATCCACACAAACTTTTGTATTTATAATATTAGTAAGACTAGTAAAAAGTAAGATAGTAAGATGAATTATTTTAGTTATTTGTTTATTTCTTAGCTCTGTCTGATAATGGATCTGGAGAAGATGCAATGGCCACCTCCGTAACAAAACAATAGAACCCTATGGAGTTAAGGCTTGTGTGATTCGCCTTGACGAATATTTCGTATCCAGGGTCCGATGATGGAGCTGTAAGGGGGCAGATTTTTTTTTCACTATGTGACTGTCTTTATTTTGTACTTAATATATTTTACATATTATACCTATTCGTGTTTCATTATTTGTATCCAGGGTCCGATGATGGAGCTGTAAGGGGGCAGATTTATTTTTCACTATGTGACTGTCTTTATTTTGTACTTAATATATATTTTACATATTATACCTATTCGTGTTTCATTATGAATCGAAATATAAAAGACTTAATAAACTCTATTAAAAATTTAAATTAATTAATCAAGTTTGAATACCTCATTCTACCTTAAAATTAATAACTTAAATCAAGTCTTAATAAGGTCACGGCTCAAGATTTTTTTGTCCATTTCAGCGTTCTTTTTACTCTTTTGACGTTGCGTTGACAGCTTTTACCTAAATTCGCGCGGAATATTTTTGTGAAATGGCTCTTAATACTCGTAGATACGCTCATTTCAATTAAACTTTTAAGTTGTTTTATTTACAACTAGTGGTCGCCCGCGACTTCGTACGCGTGGATCCCGTTTTACCCCCTTCATCTATCTTACGCGGTTTAGATTTTTTCGTACAAATGTTTTTTCCCGCTAACTCCCGTTCCCGTGGGAACTTTGCAATATCCTGTTGTAACTAAGCTTTAAGTTTACTAAGGTACCTGTATGCCAAATTTCAAGCGTCTAACTTAAGCGGTTTAGATTTTTCATACTAAAGGATTTTCCCGCTAATTCCTGTTCCCGTGGGAATTCCTAAGTATACTATAACCTGCCCAGGAGTATGAAGAATAATTGTACCAAGTTTCGTTAAAATCCGTCTAGTAGTTTTTGTTTCTATAAGGAACATATAGACAGACAGACAGACAAAAATTTTACTGATTGCATTTTTGGCATCAGTATCGATCACTAATCACCCCCTGACAGTTATTTTGAAAATATATTTCATGTACAGATTGGAAAGTCATTTTGATAAGTTGACAATAGTCAATGGATGAAATTACTTCCAGTAAAATTATCAACAATTCATTAAAATATTAATCGTGTAGTAAATTAAACAAGTAAAACTATTTATGCAATTTATTACATGTGTTCATTAGTTAGTTCTTAATAAGATAGATAGTATGTTTGTTTTCCCTCATAGAAAAACCCGGCCTTGAAAATGAGTTATTGGGAGCACTGCAAGAAACGCGGACTACCCTTCGTTAATAATTCTGCCGTAATATTATCGTAATCCGTTTTCCTGCAACAATGGCCGTCCTAAGACTGCTATTACTCACGGAAATGTATTGGATTGCCTTTTTTATAACGTTCCATCTCGCAGGTGCAATATTTTTCAATAGATTGAAGCTTCAGTATCTAATGACAATTTATTGTATCTACAACCCGAACGAGCTAACTGCGTACCTCGCTGGAATTCGACTCTCCGTCCCACTTACCAGCACACGTCCTTACCAGAGCGTCGATGTGACGTCACGGCTGCCAGATGCGCAGTTAACTCAACCGGTTTATAAAATGAGGAAAATAAAAATAATGCTCATTGCAAACAATTTTTCAATGCTTAAAATACTTTTCTCTTTCAATGCTAAAATTTCCACAAAAACAACTCTATCTTAATGACTTGAAATAGAATTCACTTCGACCGGTCGCCCCGCACTGAGCAAACAGAGGATTCGCTTAAAAAGCGCGAATTCCCTAATTGTATTACTGGCCGAGAAGTTTTAATTAATATCGGATCTCGTTCAAGCCGTATCGGGATAATTCTGATCCTCGACGATTTTAGATCAAGTTACACTCGAAATTTATTCTGTCTTTTTGTGTTGAAAGATAATGAAGTGTACCAAAAATAAGGTATAAAATCTTTTTTATTTATTTATGATGAGAAGGTGCAGTATGGTAGCACTAAAGCGAATCCTAAATTAGTCGAATTTCAGCTAGTTTTGTATTCAATAAGCATCATTATTCATGATAAAGATATTCCATTTACTGCAAAACAGTGTCCTGTATATTTACGGTCGGTATTTAATAATCTAGATTTGCACTCCCCGCGGGCGCGATAAATCACAAGTAATTGGATATAAATATACCGCACACGACGCACTCGCTCGCGTTGTATTTGGAGGGTTTGTTGTTTGAATGAGTTCGCAAAACTCATCTCGAAGATGATATTGATGTGATGTTTATTTTTGATGCTATCTATAAATGAAAAAGATTTGCTATCGTCACACATCGAAAAGAAAATATCAACTCACATCGTTTACATAAGGCGACCCGAGGTTAAGAAACGATGCCTAACACTATTTAGTGATATTGATAAAGAAAACATTAACATTACTCTGTATTCAATTTGTTCAGTAGATACTAGAATATGATAATTACTAAAATATCTTTGGTAACTTTAATATTTTAGATCATGGACCTATAAAAAAAGTCGGACGGATTCTCATCAACAAAATACTGTGACATTAGGATACACCAGCTTGCCTGTACGTACAGGCCGGCACGCACACATTCAAACCCTGACGCACCACTTCGAGTGCAAACTTCACACAGTTGACACATTAATTGCTCAAAAACGCTGTGTTAGAGCTTTATGTGGGATTGCCCCTGACGTATCATGCAGACCACACTTTTTGACTATGGGAATATTAACATTAGCCTCCATCTATATTTTGGAGATAGCAAAATTCGTAAAGTCAAATCATGAACTATTTACTGAAGCAAAGGACTATTATAGGACTAATACAAGAAATCCACATAGACTCATATTAGACATAACACCTAGAACTGCATGTTTTCAAAGAAATTGTTACGCAATGTGCATTAAGATTTTTAATAAAATACCTGCTTGCATGAAAGAGCTTCCTTACACTAGTTTTAAGTCGACATTACGAAAATGGCTCATACAAAATGTCTTCTATACAATTGACGAATTCCTAAATAATCAATCTCTAATGTAATGTAATTTAATAGTGTGACATTTTATTAATTTTGTAATGAATATTTGTATGCTAAAATTTAGCTAAATGTGAAATGCTCAATTAAACTTAAAACACCTATGTATGTACCACATTTATTACAAATAAATATATTCTATTCTATTCTATTCACATTTAGGCGGCGAAAAAACAACACGAATACGACATTTCTTGTGTGATGAAATTGTGTAAAAACCGTTCTGTTCGAGTAAAACAAAAATAAAGGAATCACATTTCACAGGTAAAATAATAATCCAATCACTTATTTCCCGACATTAAAATATTGAAATTAATTGATATCAAACGTCATTCACTCGAAAAAATAATACGTCAAAGACCAGTGTTCTCAGTTAATTACGTGGGAAAATTACCCGAAATATGGGAAATTAATAATAATTTTAGGACTTTTTAGTTGTTCATTACGCATACTATAGAAATAAAATAATTTATCAGAATAATTGTGTTTTAATGGGATATATTTTCATAGGCAGATTTGATCCTTCCCAAAAATGTGGAACTGCGAAATTCAAATTTTCTTACATTGATTGCAAGTCAGTGTCAGGTTGTATGTTAAAATCTATCAGAGATAATAATAATAGTATATTGATGATGCATAAGATTATGATTATAATGTACACAAGATTCGTAATTTGTAACTGCGTGAATCATTTTTGATCAACATTATGTACATACCCTGACACTGACTTGCAAACAATGTTAGAAAATTTGAACATTAAAAATTTCGCGCCTACCTCAACGCATTCACTTTTCATCCTTTTCAAATGGCACGGAATAATTCTGTCTACATTTCCAAGTAACATCTGCCGATCTATGTTTTTCTTAAAGTAAATGGGTAAAATGTTTTGGCTAACATGGCATCCCTAAATTCACTCACACAATAGACAGACGCCAAACTTTTGCGTCACAGTTTTGTTGTAGCGTGAGTTCCGTCCGCCTTTTTTTATAGGTCCATGATTTTAGATAGCATGAATTTTCAGCGTAACCAGTGCTTATTTTATTAAAACTGGTAACAGAAATACGACCTAATAATAATTTGTTTTCGCTACGTTGTTAGACAATTAATCAATATAAGTTTAATTGAATCACTGTTAAAGGACAATGTTCGTTCTCCATACATTGTTCGCCGTTAGATCAACAGTGCCGAAAAAATACTTTCTAGGTTCTAAATGACACAAATCTTTATGTAAGAACAATTATTCCTGGCGGACCAATTCTATAAACTTATTGATAGCAATTTTGTTATCATAACCTCTTACTTACTAGTATTGTATTATATTATTTTATGCACATCGATTTGGGAGATGTTCTGTATTGTAGTTGTCGCAGCCAAATTGTATTATAATATTGGACGGGTTTTGGAAACAGCTCGGCGTTCCACTTTTATGATTTACTTACTTACATTTTGCACGTAAATAAATAACATGAATCCTATGTTTACTTTCCACTCTTGACATTTAACACGTGACTTACCAAACTAACTATCTCCATGGTTACCGTCTTAGTCTATGCATGACTAGGGATTGAACAACTTTTAATTGAATTTTATTAACAATTCTCGATAATTATTATCGATTGAAAAGTATTTGAATCGAAAGATATATTCAGTTTTATCAATATCAAAATATTCAATTTTAATAATAAAATAAATATTATTTACTACCACCTATGAAATGTTCTGAAAATTGCCTGGAGCGCTCCCCCAATCCTGGGTTTTCCCTTTCCAAGCTGAGAGGACATCATTTTGGTTCTATCGATACATTATAAAGGTAAGTACTTAATATTTGAAATGTATTACCAATTATTGTTATAAGCATTTTGAGCGAATAAAACTTTCAATTCTATTAGAACTTTAGACATTTCTCTCACTTTAAGCGGCATTGGATTTTTCATCGGATTTTGAAACTGTTACAGATATATTAAAGATGATCTCATATTATTGTCATTGTCTATATCAGTGTTATGATCACAATTCTTTTTATTTTATTCATGACCTTCGACCAGTTAGACACATTAGATAGCTTCTTGTAGTATCGTGCAATATATTTTTAACTTTTAATTAAAATCTAGTCATACTGTAGCAATTTGGACGATTTATTTTATTTACAAGATCGGTATCTTATTGTCTATGATGACCGCAGTCAACATCACTATTACATGGATTCCTAACAATGAAGTACGGCTATTTTCAACTTTTAATTAAAATCTAGTCATACTGTAGCAATTTGGACGATTAATTTTATTTACAAGATCGGTATCTTATTGTCTATGATGACCGCAGTCAACATCACTATTACATGGATTCCTAACAATGAAGTACGGCATTGCCTTGTGCCGATTTTACATAGATTTTATCGACACAAATTATGGAACTTCATAGGATATGGAGCAGGCCACGCCCTAAAATGTCCGGATGTCGTCATAGTATTATGGAATACATATAAAAGACTTTTATTATTTCATTTTCTAATCCTCAAGTGTCCGTTACAATCTAATTAATATTTAAGTATTCAAAAAGTAAGAGATTAATTTTGATACTTTACTGCTGTGCCCAGGAATCTAAGGCGGTTTCTGACAATGTCCTTTGGTTTCAGATATTTTCAAATTCCAGTTAGCAAAGAAACATTAATTGCGCGAATTTTAATTTAATTAATATACCATTGCGAATGAATTCGTTGCATTAAACGTGCCGAATAATTTATGTAATTTTGTCGAGCAAATGAATCGTCCTCCACCGATTCAATGCTTCATCCACGAATTCGATTGTAGTGAAATATTTGAACGTATTGTTGCATAATGACTTCAAATTGAACTAAATTTCATGTTCCATTTGATTTGCTGCAGATAAACAAATCGCTACTGAGGTAGGCTAGTAAAATGAAATTGTTTGGCTTTCGAATTTTCAGAACTAGTGATCAGTTTAAATTGTTGCGGTTTAAAACACAACGGCAACAGCATAAATTAATAAAGTTAAAGCTCCATTATGTTTTCTAAGGTTCAAATTCTATCAAAGCGGATAGGAAAAGAGACCACAAGACCAATAATTATGTGTTTTGAATAACCAATCAGATTTCGTAATTCCACATCACCACTCAGCCCGGAAATCTGTTTAGTTATTCAAAACACATCAAACCTTAAGTCTTCTCTCCTCTTACGAAACCGAGTTAAGAGACCTGTCGGTCTTTAGTGGGACAGTACCATTTAAGATTGTTATGCGGAAACCCTACGAGTATGTAGGTAGATTACAAATAGCGAAGGGTTAACATGATGTCAAAGGGTTTTTGTAGCCTGACCGTTTCCATACAAATTCATCTGCCCAAACGTAGCTGAAGAGCGTTTGTTGCTAATTGAAAGCAGGCTGCAATACCAGCAACACGTAAAGGAAGCAAAAACAGGGTCCGGATAGCATTCGCGCGGCGTTTCCTGCGAGCCGCGTCGTCGGCCGCGATATTGCGCCTTCCGACACGGCGCGATATATCAGCGCAACACACGTATACCGTCGGCCTTTTACCTTTTTTCTCTTTACCCTGCTATAGAGCTTTTGTTTTACCTATTATGTGGTTGGTACAACAAGCAAAAATTGCCTAAGACTAGGCGCAGACCACCGATTTTTAGTTGGCTGATAGTTGTGCCCGATTTAAATTGTATGAAGAATTGGCGAAATCGAATCGGCGTAGAGTGCGCACTCCCATACATGCCCATACTGATCAACTGCTCGACTAAACTATCGGCCGACGAAAAATCGATGGTCTGCGCCTAGTCTAATCCAAATAGGCTACAATGCCAACGACTTTTAAAAATACAAAATTTGGGTTCGAATAGCACCCACGCGTTTTTCTGCGAGCGCCATTGGCTGCGATATAGGGCTTCTCAAAGTGATTAGATACTTAACTAGCATTTTTCCATTCATTGATAAACATAACCATAGTTAACAGTTAGTTTTAACATCAAAACAAAAATATTAAATGAATCCATAAAAAGTAAGAAGGGCCTTTCATATTTTCCTCGTTCAACTCAATGTTGGGTCACCAGTTTTTGTGATTCACAGCTGAATTTCATTCTTGGTACGCATCATTGACTAGCGTTAGCCACACGTTACAGGACAACATCCGCAATGTTTAGTAAAGCATATTCATCATGGGAAAACGCAGCCTAGCTTAAACAGGACTATTCCCATTTCTCGTTCCCATCGCTGCAACTCCTGTGTAGCCAGGATCTACAGCTTAACAGCCAATAAAAGTCAGTCACAGCTTGGGAGAGAGATTTCATTATGCAATGTCTGGTAATATTCCCTTTTCAATACTTACTTTTGAATAACCGCACCTCCAAACACGACAGCGTGTGACCAGACCTTTACTCTCGAATCCCAACAGCATTCCCTTTGCTTCTAAACTCCTTAGTCACGAGTCAAATGTGGCCCAAAGCGAGTTATCCTCGAGTGTGAATTTTGAGCAGGTCCATTAGATCAGCTGTGCAGGCAGTTGGCGTCGATGCTGTTGACCTCGTTAGTTGCCGTTACGGTAAATTGGGTTATGTATGAGGGTCAGAACATGCACAATGGGGAATATTTATTGCGTTAGCCAAATTTCGTGGAACACTTAACTTGGTTATATGAGAAACAATGTATGAAACTTGCAGTTTATGCTAAAATGGTATCAAATTTAAAGCTTCGCTTGTGGATTTTACATTAAGCATTTTGACTGAATTGGTCACCGAACTGAATTGCAAATTACAGGGTTTTGTAACAGGGATCAAAGTTAATACTAAAAAGATGTGACGCAGTTGAGTTAACCCTCATGCATGACAAAACGGAGATAACGATAAATGAATTTGTTCCAATCTTCATTGCTGATCCTTATATCATAATCGTATGACGTCATTAACATACTCAGGTACATTAAGCATCTTAGGTACCAGGACATTGTAGTGTTGTTCATGCGTCCAGGCCCAGTCCCAGTCGCGTAATGTGTTTAGCTGTGGTCCAGCTAACCACGCATTAGCTCGTCAAAGGATGGATTAGGCAGACTTGGCCGCCTCACGCGTGCACGGATCGGATTAGTGCCGTGATGGCTACGTAGCGGCCGTGAATGTCTTGGGGGTTAGAATTGTCTGTAGACGTAAACTTTTGGTATTTAATTTAGTTTTATTTAACAATTTTCGATGAGTTTACTTACACTGCGCGATCGGGTTCCAAAACAAGCAAAGCTTATACCTACAGTATCGAACCCGCCAACGACGTTTTGTTTTCAATATAAAACGTGGTTTATGAAATACTAGATCTTGAATTGATCACAGTTAACAGATGAAATGTCCAATAAAATGAACATTGAATTGTTCCCATTGTGTTTGCCAATTATCGCCCAAGTTCCCGGTTGTAACGCAAAAGTGCCATCTACAGGTTTCATTAACGGTCCCTCACCGGCCTCATACATATTTGAGTGGAGTGAGTAATGAAATAAAAATTCCCTCTCGTTTCCATTCCGCCGCGTTCAGGTAATAACCGGTTTGCGCCGGTCACCCTAATGTCTTAGGGAAGTCCTGTTGATGAAGCGGAAAAACTTACGTTCATTTGCATCGCGGTGTCAGTACCTTTGATATGGGTCTGAAAGTAAGATAATGTATATTTGAAAGAAGTTTATTACCTTTAGTATTGGGAAACTAACATTGTGGTGAAAGAATTCAATTTTTAGATTAGCTTGTCACTAGAATACATACCTACTAGTAAAAATTAATGTTAACGTTTTGCACATCTTACAATAACTATAATAAACATCAAATGTTAGTCTTATTCCATACAAAAACACCGGTTATGGTTACAATTACGGTTAAAGTAAGATGGTGCAACTTAGCCTTAGACACTAACTTAATATGTCTACATACGAGTACAACTACAAACAAACTAACTTCATTAGCAAGCTGTGAAATGCTTTGCACGAAACAGCTAAGCTGGACATTCCCAATGAAGCCGTTCCAAGAGCCGCCCGGACCGTATCAGCTGGCCGGCGGAAGATTTAATACCAACTGGAACCATTTCTTCAGCCGCAGCCTTGTTTTTGGCACAGCGCGATAGACATTAGGTTAGGGCATAAGTTACAGGCGATGAGCGGTAGCTTCGTTTTGCCTCTCATATTTCCGTCTAAGAACCATGTTTGCAATGAATACCTATTTAAAGATCACGTTTCCATGTGCCGAAATATGTTAAACTCAACTGCTTTGAGGCACTAACGCGTATCAGGCCAGGAGCGCATGAAACTGCAGTCATTTTGACAGCCCATTTTCAAAGATTATTTATTAATGCGAGCTAAGCAGATGTCTTATGGTGCGTCCACATTGGGCGAACGGGCTCGCGCGGCACGCTGGTCATCCTGCTCACCCTGCTCTTGATTGAGCAGGATGTCGAGTTTGCCGCGCGAGCCCATTCGCCCAGTGTGGACGTACCATTATGTGTAACTTCATCATAAGGTAACTAATATCCCTTTACACACGACGATACACGTACGTGAGAGTAACTTTGAAAAAATCTCATGCCCATGTAAACTTGTTTTTGCGGCCGCAATCGGCAGCGATCGCTCGTGAGAGATATTTACTAGCACACAGTGCCGCTCATTTAGTGTTGGGATCTGTCAGTGCTCGTTTACTCAGACTTAAAGTTGACTGCATTTTTTGGAACGAGAGGCGGCCAGTGGTAATATTGATTTTATGTGGTTATTGTTGTTTTCGGATAAGTGTTATAGTTTTATTTTATTACTAAAACAGTTATTATTCGAATGGAATACTTTTATTGTTATTTCATTGCATAAATTAATAATTATTACTACCACAAAATTAAGTCGCACGATCGTAGCTGGTCGGTCAAACCTCGAGTAGTTGATTGAAAACTATTTTATTTGTTATTTGATATTATGGCTTAGTGTTTAGTTGTTTTTCTATTTTAGTGCATCCTAAATATGAAGGATGTGTCGTAGCATTATTTGGAAACGCAACCGACTATGAAATTAAAGATTTTGATGACTAAAAAGACCAGGAAACACAATTTCTGGTTTTTACGGACTTTGAAGAGTAGAATACCAAATATGAAAGATCAGGAGACGAAGTAGACCCTGAACATGAATCAGCAAGGCTGGTCAGACATTTTAAAAATACTATGTGGCAAGCAAAAGCTGAAACAAAAGCCACGTCCGCAACAAAATACAGGGTCAATTTGGAAGAAAATTCAAACAAATTGAATTCGTACTCCAACTGAGTATCTCAATTGATTATTTTGATGACACATTTTACAAAGAGATGGCTAGGTGTACAAACTTGCACTACATGCGTTAAATCGATAAAGAATTAAAAACTATTAGAACCGAAATTGCTATAGTGGTCGGTGCACATATTTTCATGAGATGCCTTCCGGACCCATGTTTGCATATGTACTGACACACTAGTATAAAAAATAGGGGCTTATCGCTAACAAAATAGTTCTTAACCGATTTGTACACACACGACATTCCCTTTAATGTATTTTACTATGACCAACCAGCAGAAACAGAACAAGACAACCGCTTTGGAAGGTGCAAACCATGATAAATAAAGGATCAATATACCTGCAAAGAGGTCCATCTTATTATTCAATCGTTGAACGATATGAGTGGTGTAGATATTCTGGACTAACAAATGGAATGCCACCAAACCTTTATTACAAGATAATAGGGTTTGAAAGTTCTAGTTAAAATTTTGGACCTGGCAGTTGTTAATTCGCGGCGGCTTTAGAAAATTGATTGCACAGCTAATGGTTATTCAAAAAAAGACATTTTAGCATTACTAGATTTTCGTTTCAGCATAGCTGAGGCTTTAAACAGATATCCTAATAAAGAGCTTCGTGTCGAAAATTTACTAAACGACTCGACATCCATAAACAAAATAATATAGACTTTTAAGGTCAGAAGGCAAATGATAACATAGATGAGAACGATTACCTGGCTAAAAAGCACCGAGGTGTTACATGTTGAAAGGATGTTCTAGCTGGTCAAAAATTAAATGTGCTAAGTGAGATGTTTACCTGTGCCTTTCTCGCAAAAAAGCTGTTTCCAGTCATATCATCATAAGCCATAAAAATGACATTTATTTCTATATTATTAATTATAAAGTAATTTTGTTCTATTTTACAATCTCTTAATAATCATCTCGGACCTCATATTGGTACCAACCAAACTAATAAAGGTTTTTACTTTGCAAGTTTGTCAAAAGGTGGATATTTTTTAATTAATTCGTTTTTTGTAAGACAATTTGCTAAAAGAGGTTTAATTGCTTGTTAAATTATAGCTTACTCTTTACTTATAGGGGTCTCTTACCAAATGAATACTTATGTGCTCATAAATTAGTAGTTTTCATTAAATAAATTAACTAAATAGTAAAACACTCACTATCGTGAGACTAACAAATTATACCGAAGCCTCACTATCGTGAGGGCATACTTTCAGGAAAACTGAAAATTCAAAATTTTTTAAAGTATTTTTCTAATCTTATTTAAACTCTAAAATAACCCCTAAGTAAAGTTTTATTAAAATATTGACACTTTTTTATTCTCGTGTGTAAAGGGATATACAACTCTGCTCATATTTTCATGCATGTCTTAGTACTCGTATTCCGTGCCGTGCGTACTTGACATCCGTAGTTTAATTTGCTTACAACTCGGTCGTGTTAACTGCACACCTAGCTGCCATAATGTCACATCGACGCTCTGGTACGGGACGGGGCGAACGCGGGAAGATGTGCAGGTAAGAGGGAGGGAGAGTCGCATTCAAGCGAGGTGCCCAATTGGCTCGATTGGATTGCAAGCACGTGTTCGGTTATAAGTAGGTTTATAAAGCCCCGCGTCTTCCTAAAACTTGGGCCACACATTCCGCGTACAAGCCAGGTCCAGCGGCACCTGCGGCACAATTTACCGACAACTTTACAGCGGCCTGGCGACTTGCCGCCCGTTGCCGCCCTTGTGACTTTATCAAGCCGCTGCCTTAATTTCGGCTGTTTATTATGCTAGAAAGGTGTGAAAAAATGCCACTTGCCACGCTTGTTCGTGAGGTAGAGCAAGTTTTATGTAAAGAATTACATGTTCGTAGAGCGCCTATATTAATTTTCGAATTTAATTTTACGCAAATACTAAACAATATTATTCATCGCTAATTTACGTAACGAATCATGTAATAAATGCGCATGAGAAGTCGGGGCGAGCCTCTAGTACAGAAATAAATTAAAATGTGTACCAATGCAATACCCACTCGATTACAAAAGCATTGCTCATTCAAATTGGGTAGAATAAGCTACAGGCGGTGGCGACAGTGGAGATGAATACAGTAGTTTTTATTCAAGCACCAATATTACGTAATTGAGCCGTCAAACTAGTTTACTGATTTATCCATCAGTATAACGTCAGCTGTTAAGAAAATTTGAGATATTCAGCTATCAGTTCTGAACCCTGAAGTCAAGATTTGAAGAATTAGAAGGACAATAAATTAATGAATGTAGGTCTAACACATTCTAATACTGATAATTTAAACCCCTATCAATACTTCGAGTCAACAAAGTGAAAGTGCTAAGAAAAAGCAGTGTAAATGTGGTTGAGACCGTCAATAGTGCAAAAAATATTAATTGATAAAAAACTGGTCCTTTTGATTAGAGCTACTGAATATTTCTTCATAGTATGAGCTCTACCCAATATTGTGGAAACTGAAAATTGAATTCGCGGCAAAAGTACCGCGTCGATTGGTTTGGTCACCCAAGATCCCATATTGGGTTTCATAAATTAATAATCTAAAGATTGAAAGACTGTATTTTGGCTTTGATGATTTTTTCTTACGGATTATAGAAAATAGGGCTTTACAGAGCAATAGAAATGTTTCTCTGTAATGTGAGCAGTATTTCACCTCATTTGTGAAGTTTAATGTTTGAAAATAATCGTCTATTTGCTTTAAGGCCGGGTAGCAGTGAAAATGGCGAAAATGAGGTTTTCATTTTTCATTTTTGAGGTACTAAACAGTAAAATTAAAGGCTAAGATTTTATTTGGGCATAGTTGAGGATATTTTCTAGGGCTATTAACGGATGGAAACACGATTTGATGAAGTTGACTCGATAGAATAAATTCCCAAAGTTACCTCTATTCGTTTTCTATTTATGGTTTTATTTTTTAAATAAGCGATTTGAGATTCTGAATCTTTTACTAAACTAAAGTTCAGAAATAACTTGAGGGCTTTTAACGGATGAAATTTTTATATTGGCTCTTATTTAGTTACTATGTTAAAAAATGTGGAAAAAATCGCCCATGACGGCTTGGACAATCTCAATCAGTCGCGCGGTGGCGCTTACGGAGGACGGACGCGTGTCAGTTTTTTGGTCGTGACAGTTCGCGATTTGTCATTATTTTTGACAATGATGACTTTGATGAGTCACAGTATAATAACATCAGTGTTACTGGAGAAAGCTAAAATTTTTGATAATTAAGAATTACGAATTTTGTCTACCTATTGAAATTTAAATCGTTGGCATCCTTTTAAACTAAGACCCTACTCATGATACATAGTACATTCCTCAAATATGAGACAAAACCAATGAGTTAAAATTACATTTTTATAGTACCTACATATAATCGTCTTACACTCTTTAGAAGAGCACAATGACACAAATAAATAATAAAAATTAGGTCAAATATAGGGGCAGCTGCACGTCACTGAAAGACGATTCTGTACTCGGCATCTGGGCTGGAGAACATGAATCCTTGCTTACAGATGCAGATGTAAATAGAGTTATAACTGGACAAATTTTACATGAAATGTTTAACAGAAATCAGTTAAAAGACACATACATGGAATACCAATAAGGTTGCGGAGGGAAAGCTACCTATTATAAACTAGCGGCAGCCCGCGACTTCGTTTTACCCCCGTTAGACATGATGTTTTACTTCGTTGTTGATAGATGGCGTTTCACGGCTTCCCCCGAATGAATATTTACGAACGTCATACCGTAGTTTGTCCAGTGCTGTAGATTTTAACCAATGACGATAGATGGCGCTTTTTAGACACGTCTTATTTATTTATTGAAATTTATTTGCCACATATCGTCATAATGTTAATCTGGGTTATAAACAATAATACTGTGAAGTTTCAACAAAATCCGTTCAGTAGTTTTTGCGTGAAAGAGTAACAAACATCCAGACATCATGACATCTAGACACCCAAACTTTCGCCTTTATAATATTAGTAGGATATTTCACAATCCAAACTAATATTTACTATTTAGCATTTACTTACAGTAAATATTAGTTTGGATTGTGAAATATTTAAAATAAAAAAAAGAATAAAACAAAATAGGGTTTCAAATTACCTATCTATATCTAATATTATTTTTTTTTTTTTTTTTTTTTGTGGTAATGATTTCTGCAATCAGTCGCCAGACTATAATCAGATATGTTGAGTGTCATTTTATTGTTAAAGAGCAGCTGGCCTATGCCTAAGCTGTCTTCTTAAATTACGTGGTTTCTTTTTAGCCTTTTAACCACGTTGTCATTCTCCAGTAATCCGTAGGCGAGTGGATTGGGGTGATGAGTAAGACGTTCGATGTGCAGTTTCTTGTATCGCTCTATTTCTGCGGCCACGGTTTCAATGTTCAAGTACTCGTGTATTTCATCATTCCTCGTGAACCACGGGGCATTCGCAATATTCCTCAATATGTTGTTCTGCACCCTTTGCAGGCACGCGATATTACTCTTGCTGGCAACTCCCCACAACTGGATACCATATGTCCATATTGGCTTCAGGATGGAATTGTATATCAGAAGTTTATTGTCCAGGGAGAGAACCGAATTCCTGCCCATCATCCAATATAGATTCCTGAATTTGTGGTTAATTTGGTCTCTTTTCATTTTTATGTGGTCCTTCCAAGTCAGCCGTCTATCCAAATGAAAGCCGAGGTATTTTACACAGTTGGTCTGAGGCAGAACATTCCTTCCCAGGCAGACGGGGGGACAGTCTCCTCTCCTCAAAGTGAAAGTTATGTGGTTGGATTTCTGCGCACTGGCTTGTATACGCCATTTATGAAGCCAATCTGACGTAGCATTCAGCAGTCTCTGAAGCTTTTCACTTGCTGATATAGGGTCTTTGTCTGCAGCCAAGAAAGCAATATCGTCAGCATATGTAGCAACCGTGACATCATCTGAGGTCGGCAGGTCTGATGTATAAATATTATATAAGACCGGTCCAAGCACCGACCCTTGGGGGACACCGGCGTTAATGGGATACAGGGAAGATCTGGCCTCTCCTAGCTTGACCTGGAATAGTCTGTCAGAGAGATAAGATTCCAGGATGTGAAACACTGAGTGTGGTAATCTTTCCTTGATCTTGCAAAGCAATCCCTTGTGCCAGACTCGATCAAAAGCCTGTTGTACATCTAGAAACGCAGCGGAGCAATATTTTTTACTTTCGAAGCTTTGCCTTGCAGAATTGTATACACGATGAACCTGTTCGATGGTCGAATGTGCCTTTCGGAAGCCAAACTGGTGCCCAGGGACAATATCAAACTCACTTAGAAAAATACTGAGTCTTTTCAGAAATATCCTCTCCCATAGCTTTGAGAGAACTGGGGTTAAGCTTATGGGTCGGTATGACGAGCATTCATGTGGCGGCTTGCCGTCCTTATGTATCATCACAATCTCTGAGACCTTCCACAAACTTGGATAACAGGAGGTTCTGAATGTTGCGTTGAACAAGCAGGTCAGAAAGACAATACATTTTCTTGGCAGTTCCTTAAGAATACGCGGGGTAATCAAATCAAAACCAGGTGCCTTTTTAGGATTCAGTAGTTTGATTTCTCGCGCTATTTCCCTCGGCGATGTGGGTTTGATAGGGAGGCATAGTTGGATATCTTGCTTAAGTATGTCATCCAGGTCAGTCTCGTTGCCATCACCTGTATTTGGTTTAAACACTTGAGCAAGGTGAGTGGCAAAAGCCTCTGCTTTGTCTTTGTCGGTTCGCGCCCAGGACGACGAGCACCTTATGGGGTGGGATGATTGTTGGGGTCTGTTTAGGAGTTTAGTGGCCTTCCACAACGAATGCTCCCCCCGTGCAGATGGTGACATCAGTTCAAGGGTTCTCCTCACACTATTATTTTTATGTTCTTCCAGCTTTGATTTTAAGTCCTTAATAGCTCTATTGAGCATAAGTTTGTCAGAGGGATGGCGCGACATTTGCCAGACTCGTCTCAGACGCCGCTTCTCGGCTATTCTTTTTTTAATTTCAATAGGCTGCATTGTCATGGAATCTAATGCTTTGTTGGCCAATGGGGTGTTTTTCCATGCTGCTACCTGAATAGCAACCGTGACATGTCTACAGGCTTCCTCAACATCCTCACTTGTCTTTAGTGGAATCTTCAGGTTTATGTGCTCGTTAAGAGATGCACGAAAACCTTCCCAGTCAGTTTTCCCGTTGTGTAATAATGTTGGTCCTTCACGTTCTACTACGGTTGTGGACACAGTTAAGATCACTGGGGTATGATCCGATGATCCGTCCAAACTGGACTCTATATCGAGGAAGACATGACTCAACCCTTTAGTCACAAAGAAATCGAGCAGATCTGGTAGCTTTCTTGGGTCAGTGGGCCAGTAAGTGGGTTTTCCGGATGAAAATGGGTAGCAATGGCATCGATCGATACAACTCTTCAGCTGCCTTCCTCTAGCAACAGACAATCTGGAGCCCCAGAAGGTGTGTTTTGCGTTCCAGTCACCACCGGAAATGAATCTATTGCCCAGAGTTGCAAAGTAATTCGAAAACATACTGTCTGTTATGTTATATTTAGGCGGGCAGTAAATCGCCGAGAGGACAATAGGGCCTGCACGGTCTTCCAGTCTGATGGTGGTGGCCTGCAGGTGGTTAGTTGAGTAAGCTTCGAGGAGGCAGTGCTTCAGGCTAGACTTAATCACCAGTGCAGACCCAGCATGAGCGCCGCCATCTGGGTGAGGGGTACAGTATATTTGAAATCCTTTCAGACGGAAGGAACTTCTACTAGTAGCGTGCGACTCAGAAATCAGCACTGCATCAAGTTTGTTGGAGATAATTATTGCTTCGAGCTCATTTATGTTAGAAGATAGTCCATTTATATTCCACGTTGCTACCCTAAGTGACGCCATTTCTTATTTTGTAAGCTTAGGGATGATGGCAGTGAGGAGACTAAGCAATGTGCTAATTTGTTGGAGGAGGAGGTCTATCTTCTCAGATTGCTTGATTAGTATCTGTTCTACTGTGGTAGTTTGTTGACTGTGATTGATAACACTTGTTGTATTTTGTTGACTGTGATTATTGTCACTTAATTCCTTTGGCACTTCATGATGTGTAGATTTTTTAAGGATTCCCGCATAAGTCTCGTTATCTGATTTGTTTGACGAGGTTTTTGGCAATGGTGCATGGTCTACTGTAGTTCTTGAGTCAGTTTTAGTGTCAATGTGAGTCACAGCGTTTGTCTGTCTTTGGTGACCGCCTCGTTTGGTTTTTCTGGCTAGAATTTCTTTATAGACCTGGCAGCCCTTGTAGTTAGCTGGGTGATCACTAGAACACAGGGCACATTTTGCTGGCGAGTTCCTATCTTTTTTGGAGCAGTCAGATGTTTTGTGCCCCTCTCCGCATTTGACGCAACGATACGGTCTCATGCAGTTGTTTTTGGAGTGGCCATACTGTTGACATCGTTGGCACTGGACAATAGATTTAGACTTACGAGGGTCTTCTATTTTAACTCGTTGTTGGAAGATATATTGGATGTCTTTGATGGCTTTATTGTTGACATTGGGCTCCAGGTTCACGAAGAATGTGTACGAGGGTAGCTTGTCGGCACCAAATCGTGCGTTAATAATCTCGCCACGAACCTTGTTCCCCGTCTTTTCTATTTCTTCTACTATTGCGTCGTGAGGTGTCGTATGGTGTAGATTTTTGATGACAATTCGATAGGGTTTAGTGTCCTTTCTAGTAAAGGTGTGTCCTATTAGTCCTTTCTGCCTGACTAAGTCAATCACTTTTTTGTAATTATCAGCTGAGTTCACCATCAGGCGCAGTAGATTTTTATTCACAATTTTGAATTTAAATTCTGTGGTGGGGATTACTGATTCAATCAGCTTTTTGAGCTCATTGACATTCTCGATTCCATATAAGACAATGGGTGGTGGTTTATTGGGTCGATTAGCACTATAAGTTGTATCTTCTTGATCAAGCGGTAGACCAGTGAATTTATTTCCCGTCGGTGTGGGTGAGGGCAAAGGCGGTGAGTCATCACGTATTTTTCGCTTTTTATTTGTCGGCACACGTTGCCATTCCGGAGGATGCTGGTTCTGTTCCCCAGGATTAGTGGAGAAGGTTGGAGTGCTGGGTGCTTCCAGGCCGGCTGCCGTTGTTTGCTCATGTCCGTATTCAGTGCTTCCGCCAAAGGAAGAAGATCTCGGTCGAGAATCGAGGATGCCCTTGTGAAAAACTTGTTGTACGTAGGTTTTTTGTTTTTTAGTAGTGCTTCCAGAAGCATTCACTATCACGGGAGCCTGGTCGCCCACTCTCGCGCAGTCTTCGGTGACATATTTCCCACTCGCTGGCCCGGGTACCAACGAGCGCCGGGGGTTAGCCGGATCGCATGACAAATCAACATTCGTATCGCTCATATTTCCATATTTAAGAGTGGGGTTCACACATGTCGCTTTCCCAAGGCGACATGGCCACACTTTTAGGGGGGATTTAGTCCTCCTTGGCTTGTGGTTCACCAGTGGTCAGGTTAGTTAACCGCCGCCTGTTGCTCGGCGTTGTTGCCCATTTTGCACCACCCGGGGGGCACGTGTAGGGTGGGCCTAGGAGAAGGTGGTAAGTCCTACGGACGCGAGCAACTATACCCCCCAAATATTATAAAGAGGTAAAGTTTGTGTGTTTGTATATTTGTTAAATTGTAAGGGGTAATCTCGGGATCTACTGAACCGATTTTAAAAAAATCTTTCACCAATAGAAAGCCACATTATATCTGAGTGTAATAGATTATATAAAAACCGAAAAATTCCACGCGGGCGAAGCAGCGGGCGGAAACCTAGTTTATTTATAATTATGTAAGAGCATAATTATTAAAGTCGAAGTCAAACATTATTTATTTGTGTGGACCTATATTAACGAGAGATTACAAGGCGTCAAATATTTCAAGAAAAAAATTAAAAACTATATTATAATGCTAAATTTTGCTCTCATGGAGCCTTTACCTACTCTGACAAATTAAGACTTAGAGAAGAAACTAATAATAAAACCATTTAACTGTCCTGCAATGAAAAGCTTGATCGGGTACAACACCTCAAGTTATTTCAGAACTTGATTTCATTAAAAGACTCCGAATATCAAATCACTTAGGTATCTAAAGTCAAACGATTCTGAAATGTCAAGTGGTATAAAGTTGGGACTAATGAATAACCCATTAAGATAGTAGCGCCCTCCTGTCAATGACATACCTGGAACGATAGAGTATTGGACAACTAATGAAAATGCTTTGTCCTAAATGACTGACGGATATCGTAGAGACCTGAAAGTTGGAAGGTGTGTTCTTTTCTTTGTATGACGTAGGCATCTCATAAGAAAAGATTTTCCGAAATGGGGTCATGAAATGAAGGGGGTGAAAAACGGGGGCAAAGTTTGTATGGGACAAAGTGATTCCTTGGTTCAATCTACTTGAAATTTAGCTTAACAATTCCTTAATATAATTCATGAAAGACGTGTGGAACGGGTAGAAAGTAATTTTGGCAGTCATTTTCTTCGAAGTTGATATCAATACTACTTAGTGCCTTTGATTTAATTACTTTTTATTTTTACAAGTGTTTGAAAACTCCATGTCAGATTGTGTTCAATGTCAAGTGAAATCTCAAATTGAAATGTCTCAATCTCAATGAGGAGACTCTGTATTTATTCCTAGAATTCCCCTAACACCGTCAAATTGCCCTTTCGAATTCAAGACAGTGCAGTTTCCCATCAGTCTGCTTCGTAATGACTATAAACAAAGCTCAAAGTCAAACTCTAGGGACCTCTGCTTAAACTCCCATGAGTGCACAGAGGTAAGCAGGTAACCGCGTGTGATGCTCATAGTAATTTTAGATACAGAACCCCGTACATACGTCATAAAATGTTTTTCCAGTCGCTCAAGCTTCCAAGGGCCTACCGATAGGTCGGGTGACGTAATCTTGAAATTCTTTAAGCCGGCGCAGAACTTCCAGAAGGTCAGGCGACGCCTCGGCCACTTTGAACCGTGTTTACTTCTGCAGTTATATTTCATATTTATTCGATTCTAGAATATATTCCCAAAAAGTCTGTAAGGTGTTTTAATTTGTATCACTTGGATATGATTTGTATTAGAAAGTGTTGTGAGTGTGACGCTTGAAGGGAAGGAAGTCGACCTAACCTAACCAACTGCGTATTTCTATACTATGTAGCTGGAAATTGTGGCGGGAGCTCTTTGGCGCGCTGTCTTCGGCGAAGAATTGCGCGCGCAGATTTTGACAGCGCGAAATACCTACTTTAGCAGAAATACCAAGCCTTAATATCACGTTGTAAGCAGATAACAACGACCTATTCTGATGCTACCTTTCCTGTATTTTTGCCGTTTTATCGATTTTATGCGATAAACCTATATATACGTTTATCGTCTAAAATCATCGATAAGATTTTATCACGGCGCGCCCGGCTGGAGTAGGTATATTCTCAATAATACTGTTTAGTTACGTAATCGGCATTGCTTCTTAGATTGTCAATAACGTTGACATTTTCGACAATACCTTACGACGAACTACATATTATAGTTACTTCCCACATTACATGTTTGTAACGCATTAAAACAAAGCAGCATGCCGGTCGTGCGCCGATAAATTGCCAGCGGGTAGTCGCTGAGCAAACTCGGCACGTCACTCAGCGCGGGGCCAGCGATAAATTCGTCTACTTCAGTGCCTCTTCGCGTTAGATGCAGAACGGAGAGAACGGCTAGCTTGTTCTGCATAGAACTATGGTATTCTGGGAAGTAAATATGTATGTCACATACTATCAAAATTCTTCTCAGCTTTAGCCTATATGTTGTCCCGAAATGGTGGTAGAGCAAGCTACATATGGGACGTGTCTATGTGCCCTGAAAAGGACCTAGATTCTATTAAATACTTTAATGGCAATTCAACACAACCGATATTTATCTACACTTTTACCAGGATTACCACAGTCTACAATGGAATCCCAAATCGGAGAATACATAAAACTTATATACATCTGCCTAACAATGCTAACACTTAATCAGGAATTTCGTTTTCATAGGGGTCACTTAAAAATTAGGGATTGATGGTGAAAATGGGCATTAGATTATATTACAACGCCCTAAGCTGAAGCTTTTTTCCATTATTTTATTAAGATGCTTTGTTGAGCTGGTTTGTTTCAAGCAAAATTGACAGTGTGTTTTATTTGGTCTACAATCAGGCCCACATATTTTTTTCCTGCGGAAACGGCCGAAACTCTCGTATGGCACGCAACATCGTGTTTAGCATTCGGATAATGTTGGACCTACATAGCCACTAAACGCTGTACTATGCCGGCGGTGATAAACGACGCGTGATATGACTGGTATCAATCATAGAGACAGCCAATTTTGCGAAAGCTATATCGTGTGTGATATTCAGATTATGTTTGGTTCAAATCTAATTTTGAATTGCGTATTATAATGCATTGATTTGTTAAACCAAAATACATTTAGAGCTTTCAATTCAAGCAGAATATTATGTACCAATATAGATTATGTACCAACATAACAGTTATGATCATTATGACAATTTGCTTTGCGTGAAACCGTCTCAATTTATTAAGAACAATTCAGGAATACAACAAACTTATGTACACGCGTTTGTTATATTGCATTAGACAATAAACAGGCGGAAAAATATAGGTATTCGTTCTTAAGCGTTATGATGATCCGTAACTAAACAAAAAATATGGTGTACCTAACCTAGTACCTTAGCACAATAAATTATATTGCCGAGGCAATGTCGTTTTTTGTCGTGAAATAATACGTCGTACTTCAAAATTGTTTATTGTCTTCTTTATTTTCATTGTTCTTACTTATTCTATCTATTACAGTCTGAATAAGGGATTGATTCCATTAGAATTCCGTTCCCATTTGTTAAATTACCTGAATAATTCGGTTAGATCTGATTTTGTCCAAAAAGTGTCCGACCTAATACTTGTCAGCTCTGATTTTTCACAATATTTTGACTGACAGTTCATCCACTTATTGTGAACTATCTCATTCTGCAATCAGGTACATTTGATATCTCAAGAAAATGCTAG
This sequence comes from Ostrinia nubilalis, assembly GCF_963855985.1. Lineage (NCBI taxonomy): Eukaryota > Metazoa > Arthropoda > Insecta > Lepidoptera > Crambidae > Ostrinia > Ostrinia nubilalis. Next base: position 17,433,563 of record NC_087094.1, read on the forward strand.
TCATCGGTAGGGATTTCTTTAGTATTAATATTATTTGGGTTTTTTCAAGATGAGATCAAATCAGAGGACAAAAATTTCAATTTAAACCGTGTGAATATTTAAGTGAAGATTTTAAAACCTCGCTAGATAATAAGTTCTCATGAAAATTTTAAGACCGTTACCCAGTAAGATCCATATGAGTCAATGTCAAAGCTACACCATTATGGAATTTAATGAAACTTGCCAATTACTCACTGTTCTTAAGAACACTGATTGCTTGCACCTCCAGTCGGATACTTTCCAGACAGAGTCCGTATTGTGGCCATCATAAATCGAGGCTGGGCCGCCATATGTTCAGTGATAACCCCCGTTACTCTTCCCGGACGAATGGCTGGGTTCCCGATCGCCGCAAAAAATACTGCCGCCACTCCATAGTTTATGTCTATGTCTTTAGGATAGTAGTTCGTTAAGAGCCATCTGGCCGATACTACAGATTTATTTTATTGTTGTCAAGGTGTAACTGTTGAAATGGACGACACTGTTAGCAAAAATACAAAGCAATTTTTCACGTTTAGTGGCTTTAGGAGTCCGTAACATTAGATAGTTCTCTTAAAATGATAACATAAATCTCATATCCTATCTTTGGATTAATTTCTCAATTACTTACCTCAAATGTTACTTAATGCAGTAAAATTTACCTGCTAATGATTATAATCTACATGACTAATTAATACAATTTACTCCCGCGTTAACTATTGAACACTATTATAGGAGGATTCAGTAAGCTCGCATGAAGCTACGTAAAAATTATAGATCTTTTTAGTCGAGTGACATGTAACAATAAAGTATTAAACAGTCGTTCTGGTCACATCGGGATGGTACCTAAAAAGTTTGAGTCTAGATTTCCAAAGAAGAGGTAAAGGAAAAGGGATAATAAAACACAAGCAAAATACCCCAATACTAAATATTATGTAAACTTTTCGTAGCCACTTTATTGGATGTTAATTAGAGACGATGGGAATTGACATTTCCTTACATAATTCGAGAATGTGATGTAGGTACGATAAACACATAAAATTCGTGCAAATCTCTGATTTGCATTCATCCCGCTACCCCACTTATCTCCGCTCATTACTTCTTCGCTTTGGGAAGATACGTTTCCTGTTACAGCACCCATTTCCGCACATCTACATAATTTCTCCTCTCCGTATTGAGAAAACTGAGCCAGGCCGTCTTGGCTTCCAATAACCTACAGTTTTACAATTCATTAGAGGATTATATAATCAAGAAGATACTTTTAAAATGTAGTGTCGAACCAACCCTACTACATATTACCTACATTTCGGCAATATTAGGCAAGGCACTAATCCACAAATTGCCCTGATAAATGCTTAATTCGGATCCACAATTAAAACAAATCACATCAGATAGAGCTAAACTCGTAATTACATTAATGAGCGCTATTATTTAGTTTAAGTGTCGTTTGCAGTGAATACCAGGTGATCAGTCTTCTTTACAGTGTGTTTGAAAATTAAAGGAATTGTAGTAAGTTTGTGACTACAGTTTGTCTTTGAATTTAGGTCGTTTAAATACTATTGTCATCAAAATACGACGTAAGCAAAACGTGCCTGCGATGTACATATTTCTATTGAATGAATTGACTTGTCTCAAAATGGGTTACAAAAGACACACGTAGATAGTACCTACCTTTTTACCTAACTCTTTGTATTTTATTGTTGGACTTCTGTTATTTGAAATTGTTGTCTGTTGTAAAGATTCCCTAGTATCGAATTTCTTGTTATTTCAACGAAATAATTTTAGGATTCTGTATCAAACTTTAATCAACTTATGGCTACGTATTAAATTTCACAAAGTTCTTGAAATTATGAGCTTAACTTCCGATTATTTCGTTAGAATTAGATTTCCTTGATTAAATCGTAAATAATGTTTTATGCTTTGCCTTTCGTCTAAAATATTTAGAAGTTTATTTGCCGAAATTGAATTCTTATCTGCCTTGTACTGCTACATCGATACCATCTCTGTGATCTGAAAGTTAAGAAATTCAACTCTCTAAACTAAAAATAGTTAGTAGTTTTTCGACGTGACCTACAAAATAAATTAAAAAATCGTATATTATGCAATTTTTCCTTTTTGGTTTGGACATTGCAGGCATAAATTGTCAGTAAGTACTGTTTGAAGACAAAATATAATTTCGTGTTTTAGAGGGCACATCAAGCCTTGATGAATTGTGACAGACTCAGTGGGGTACCTAGTGTGGATGAACTTTGAAATCAGGGTTGTAAAAGAAACTTCACCTCAAAGTGAGGACCACGTTTTAATGTTTACATTAAATTTCCAAAAGAACTAAATCCAAGTTCGCAGGACAACTACCAAACAAACATTAGTCATCGCACGAGCTCGACAAGGCAAAGTTCTTTTACCCTTCACAGACTCCCGCATTGCAGGCCTGTGTTTTACTGTACATGTAATTGTCTACAGCCCTTCCCTAACAAGCCACATAAAACCAGTTGCGAAAGTCCGCTTAGTGGCGTTAGTTTGATGTAGGTAAACAGTGATAGTAAAATATGTTGTCGCATAAGCGGCTGCTCTAAGCACTGCCCTTGACCTTGCCTGACCTTAAAAAGGGACCACGTAATCTGGGTATTAATATTGATATAGTTTTGGATATGGGAGTCTGTTATAATTCCTAAAAGCGTTTGCGAACAACATTTTTACCCGACTGCGCACGAAGGTGGGTTATTGAAAAAGCTATTTTTTTCTACAAACAATGTTCCATTCTCAATTAAATTCCTCTTTGTTTAACAACATAATATTTTTAAAAATAGATCTCACGTCCGAACTTCGTTACTGTTCAGCTTAAAAATGTAAATGATTAAAAATCCCTGTAAAAACATTTTCTCGCAACTGAGCACGCATAATCACAGGGAATAAAAATATTTTTCCCCAAAGAGACGGTGATTTAATTTTTACGAGAGCCTGAGATGCTGCCATTTCCAGGAATCCCTGATGGGTGGAATATTTTAAAATAACACGTACGTAATTGATTGAAAAGACTGCTTTAAAATTTTCATGAGATTTATCTCGTGGGGATGGGTCAACAACACTTTTCTAATTCTAGTGGTGGGTAAGACTAGATTCTGTTGACATAGAGGTCCTCTAAGGTAAAAAATTCACTCATCTGTCACCGCGCCCGACAGAACCTTAACTGGCGTCTTTGCCCACGGTCTACACCTTCTTAACTTTTAAGTAGGTAGTCCAGTTTAGTCCAGTCTGCTAATTGACTATTAGAAAAAGTATACACTAATCCAGTTTTTCACGAATTTCCCATTTTAGGCAAATAATTTTGTTACACTACCAGCAGATAAAAAAAATATTTTAGCTACAACATTGGTGCGGGGTTAATCAAATGAAAATTTGTCCAAAAATCCTGTAACTACATTTGGGACTAAATCACTTATTCCGGTTGCGTTCAAATATTCTATGAAACGTGCTTCGGAAATATTTCAGAGAGCAAAATGAAACGGTTCCACGTAGTGATTTTATTTAAAAACAGGGTTTAATTAAATCCTTTATTCGTCGTCCGTCCGGGTGCGGTCTGCGGGATGACGCGGCGAAACGATCACTTGCGAATCGCTGCGATTAATTGCGAATGTTTGATTTTTATCTCTACGTACGAGTTCCCTTTTTGCAATGAAAATTAATAAAATATAGAGTTGGTTATTGTTAAATTGATTCCGTTATTGTTGATAAATATGATTGAAATATAATCATTTGTAAGATACATAATTAAAAAAATTATGGGCTGAATTAAAGAACAATTAAGAAAATCCCATCAAACCGCTCGCTGTGCTTAAATGTCATCTCATGTAATATTCAGTTCCAAACCAGAATTCCAATAACCCAATACAACAGTCGCCGAAATCCTTACATTGTCAGAGAATTAATATCAACGAGTCTATTATTCAGGTCGAATTTCAGTTGCATTAAATTGTAGACGATCCGTCGCATCCCGCTTGCAAACTCTATAAACATGCCTGGAGACAGCTTCAATAGATTGCAAATGGTGTGCATTACGTTATTCTGTCCTGTTTACAAGGTCATTTTACAATAGCTCTGCATCCCATTATGTTTCATGTTTAAGAGCATATTAAACTAAAATATCTAGATATACTATAATATCTTTTAAGCTGTATAACTACGATCTTGCAACAAACATGTATGCTGCAGATTAAAGGTATACTGAGGTATGAGAGCGGCACGAGAGGGGCGACATTGACATAATCATGACGTGACAGAGCATCTGAAGTCTCGCTGACGTATGACCGTCACAAAAACACTCTATCATGCCGCTCCCAAACTAACCTCACTTAAGCGCTAAGTATTTGAATTTTGGCCAAAGGTTGGAATGTGACTTACCTACGTTTCGTTTGCATTCCGCACATAACGTAGTAAGTTAAAGCTCTCAGTTCGCATGATCAGCCGATTCCCCAAACATCTTGCTGTCGCCGCCAGAGCATATATGCGCCTCGTCCGATAGATGGCGCGCGCGCGTGACTGAAATTCGAGCGCACTCCCGCGTCACCGCGCGCGGATCAAATAGGTGAAACGGTCGGGGAAGTTCGAGCGCAACTCAATTTACACATCAATACTGCAGTTAGTGGGTACTCAATGTCCTTGAAATATCTAGGTTGTGAAGCGATATCGCCTTGTAGGAGAAATTATAAATTAATATTAATTACGTCAAAAAAATACTGAATTCATGTTTAATTCCAATTAAACAATTTGCAATAGTTATAAAGCGTAAAGCAAATTTAAATTTTAGACACATCAGATGTGGTCATGTCATGCACTACCTATCAAAAACTCTACTTCTCCTTTATTTTGAGACATTCCTCGTAAATAAACATTATTAACATTTTCCAATAAAGATGTTTAAAAAAACCGTCACTGATGTAGTTATTTTATTGTCATACACCAAAAATAAATGCTATAGTGGTGTGTAGTAAACAGAAGTCGTTATAAAAATGTAATCCCATCAGGAAGAGAGGCACTAACAACAGACCGGCTGATGCGATGAGAGTCCGAGTGCACCCGCGCCCAGACATAAAGCAGCGGGCGACGAGAATATACAGGGTGCGCTTAAAGAAGGATGCTTTCAAATATTTAAAATATCTGTGTTAGCGACTTAACATATAACTTTACGCATTAAATTATCATAGGATTGGTTTATTGTCGCTTTATAAAACAGGCTATAAGCTATGTATTTCGTGACAAAAGTTATTAATTGATTACTATAGTTCTAGCGCTTTATTCAGTGCCTGAGGTAGTGCGGGTCGGAAGGGGGACATTGACATGATATTATGACGTGACGGAGCACACAAATCTGAAGCACATTTGAAGTGTAGCTGACGTGTGACGTCCCATACCTCACGCATGGACTGAGTTAAATGCTAGAGCTATAGTCACATAATGTACAAATAGTAGTAAAGTTATATTGTAACTTTTAAACATTTCTAAACCAATAATTTAAATTAATTTCTACAAAAATGCCTAACTATCAAATATCTATAGTAAAAAATAGGTAGCTGTTCCGTAGTGATTTTATTCCTTAGTTTCTAGGAAAACCTCAGCCTGTATTCTGTAGGCTCTAGAAAAGCTGTAGACAGTGCTAACAGCTGCAAAGTACAACCGTTCCATGTTTTTCCATTTATTTTACCCAGTCCTATTTACATTCAGCTCCGGAACGCTTTCTTATTAACAAGCACTAGGAACAAAGTCTTTACTTACCGTATCTTCCTTGTACAACTACTCTAAGAGTTACTAAACACTTTTGACGGATATTGAACCTTATTACAACACTATAAGACCGCTGAGCAATTCCTAATGTATACGTAACCTTGCCCAAGATGTATCCGATTCAACTTTAATTTTCCAAAGTAGGTAGTCCATTTTGATTAAGAGTGTTTTTAGTAAAACACTTTCAATGGAATTGAATTCTGTTCGTTGCAATACGATTTAGTGGAACTTTTAGATTTCTTATTTATATTCTTTTCTATTTGAAAGACTTCTCTTTATATTTATTGGGTTTTTGTGACAAGCAGCTGCTAATATTGGAAATGTTTTGTGACAATACCGAAAAGATGTGGGACAAGTTTTTTTTATTTATATTTATTATATTGTAGGTATAATATTTTCTTCTCATCTTTCTTTGACTGAATTTCTTCAGATGTTTTATAAATATCTTAACCACCACTGAATAAACTTACGGGTTTTAGGTTGAATTGATCTAAGAAATAACATCTCTTTTCTAATCTACACGCTAACAACTTGTTTGTGAGAGGCCAAACTTATATTTTTTCTCTCTACGATAAATTCACACAAACATGGCCTAGATGAGATAGATTGTGAGATAAAGGCCAGTTTAATCAAACACATTAAAGTAATGTACAGGCCACGCTGTTTGTTAAACTTTTGCCGGAACTTTCACGTCAAATTGTCAGTTCATAACTCTAATAGGAGTAGCACACTAAAGGAACTTTTAATGTAATCTCAAACAGATTTTTCCGCCTAAGGGTAAAGCACACAACTGCCCTAACTGGGGTAGTTTGCGGAGCGTAAGTCAATCCATCAGCCGTAACACGACTCAATCCACAAGCCACGCAGTTTGTCAACACGTTGCCGCTCGACGTACTCATAAAGCAATCTGAAACTGAATTACCGAGGCATCACTCGGGGCGGCCATTTTACGCCTCTGCCCTGGGAAGTTTTATATGGAGCCAGGAACTAGTTCCAGATTTATTACCTAACGTTGGGAAAATAGGGCACTTGAAAAAACTTATTCATCAGGATACTTTCACTTTTTATTTTTGTAATATGACACCCTCTTTTATTGGAGTCAAATAAACATTTTATTTGCTGTTTCGACCCGTTTGCAAGATACTAAACTTTTCATGAAACATTTCCAGTTACAAACTTTTGTTTGATAGTAGTTGGTCTGTCAGTTGTACTGTTAAATAATGGAGATTATACACATTATGCAGATATTAAACATACTGAGCATACAAATATAAAACCCCTTTCCTATGTGATGATAACCTTCAAAATTCCAAACCATTGTAGAAATGTATCGTACTTTACTCGTAGCAACGCGATTAAAATCGTATAAAATCACGAGTATAAAATAACGAGTACAAAATGCTCAAGATTAAACGAAAACAGAAGGGCGAAAAGTCGCATTATTTCGCTCTTTAGCGCAAGTAACGTCACAAAAGACACTCTATATGGCGATAAGATACCGTCCTCTCCCGGGACTCCGCGAGAACCCTCCATTTTCTCTCGAAATAATATTCGCCACTCTTTATGTCGCATAGTCTATCTCGTATAGGCAGATAACGGACCTTAAATATAAATTTGCGTCACAGCGACTGACATAGTCCAGGGAATTCCTTGTACCTATTGATGCGAAAAATCGAACTTGGTATACCTACAATCGGTGTCATTTTCTTTAGCAATTTTAAGCTTGTTAAATAAGATTATTAAAGGACAGAATCATTGTTTCCGTCGTCTCAATATAATAACTAAGAAATTTCCATCAAATATAAAAACTAACTAACAAAATAATTACTAAAATAAACACAAATATTATTGGGTGTTTCTATGTATGAGGCAAATGAGATCAAAAGTCAAAACCTCGTGTTAAACTCTAGCCAACATTGGTCATCATGGCTAAATAATAAAGTATGTAATAAGAAGATCTAAAAACAAAAGGAAACAAGCTAACCTGAAAATTCCTGTTCTCACCGGATTCAAGTTTAAATTAGTTTTTCTCAATTAACATTGGCCACGACACAATTTGCGCTTCCAATCAACTTGAAACTTTTAGGTTTTTTCATGAATAAAATTAAGATACTGTCAAATATTGGACGTGGGATAGCGCGGAGTAAATTGGATTAAGCATTGCGTTATTTGTGGGTTTCTGTGATTTTTGTGCTATGTAATTTGGAGCACCAGGGAGCACCAATGAAAGTTATCATCATAATACATAATTTTAAGAATCCAGGTTCATGGTGGCCTGGTTTTGTTAAACAATTAAAGAGAAGTTTTGAAATATGTATATAGTAGCGCTATGTCACTGTTGTTGAATTACTAAATTATAGGTAGATTATAATTTTACTTTACAACCATAAACTGTTAAATACGTATATTTGTTTCAACAGATTACAGCTATTCGTTCATGAATATAAAGTTATGAAAGCCGATTGCTAAATCTTCAAGGCCTGTTTTCTACTCAAATAGAACGTACAGTCTATGAGAGAAGTTTTTTATAAGGTTTCCTTGTGCTCCGTGTGAATAGAGTTCAAACTAGCCGTGTTCGTGTAGGTACTTCTGAGGTTAGCAGACGATAACATTTTTATTGTTGACTCCTATGTTTACTTCAGAAATAGCGTGAGTCGAAGGCTCATGAATAAAGGCATCGTCTCTTTATCTACGAAGCAATACGCCATCCACTTTCACCGTCTACTGTATTTTTTAGAGTTCTGTTATTTGAAAACTAATATTAGTAACAAAAAAGTTAAAAATATAAAATTGACAATTCTGTGTTCTTTCCAAATCACAGTATTTTTCTTTAAAAGTAATTATAACTTTTTTGAATACTCTACTGGAAAACTTGTAATTCTTGGCTGAAATTCTTCAAAGGTCACAATGAGATAATGAACTCTGGCTTTATAATAAACGAGCTTTATAGCTTTATTTATATACCTACTGCGTAATTCGGGTTTACGATTGTTTGAAAAAGCTATTTTTTGCACATAAAAATACTATAGCTAAGTAGGTATTTAATTTGTGTAGGACCGCTTAAAAAGATCAATGTCGTAACCTTATTATTTAAAACTGAAATACGAATACTACGACTAATAGTCCACGAAATATAAATCTAAAATCGTCATAATAAGAATAAAAAGAAGGAATCAAATTAATTCTAATTTTGTACGGAATCCTAAAAGCAAGAAGTCGGATACAATCGACCAAATTTTTATCTCCGTAGCACAGATTTCCTGCTTTCACGAATCGAGTAAAATATTCACGTTTCAGCCGAACAATATGTGGAGGGAATTTCGGTGCTGCATGAATTAATGAGCTCAAAATGTTTCGTCAAACAATTTTTAACAACGAGTCGAACAAGGCGTAAAGTTTTATTAACGAAAATATTGTAGTTTGCTTTATCAAGAATAGCTGACCCGGCGAACTTTGTTCCGCCTTAATGGCAATAAATAAGCAGACTTTTTTTTTATTTCGAACGGGATAAAAAGTATCCTATGTCCTTCTCCTGGCTCTAAACTACCTCCCTGACAATTTTCAGCTAAATCGGTTCAGCCGTTCTTGAGTTATAAGTGGTGTAACTAACACGACTTTCTTTTATATACCTACTAGCTGACCCGGCGAACTTTGTTCCGCCCTAATGGCAATAAATAAAGCAGACTTTTTTTTAATTTCGAACGGGATAAAAAGTATCCTATGTCCTTCTCCTGGCTCTAAACTACCTCCCTGACAATTTTCAGCTAAATCAATTCAGCCGTTCTTGAGTTATAAGTGGAGTAACTAACACGACTTTCTTTTATATATATAGATATAGATAATTTTAATACCTGAAATAAACAATTAATTGAGGAGCTAACTGACTGACTATAAGCTATTACTTAATCTGAGCTATAAGTGCCTTTTTCCTGTGATGCGGATTTTGGCACGCGTGCGGATCTAATAAAATAATGAAATGCGGGCAGCCGCATGCGAACCAGATCCGCACGAGTGCTGAAATCCGCACTACTCGTAAAGGCACGAAAGCGCAAACAAACACCACAAATTAACCGTCTGCTTTTAAAACAGAAAGTCTGAGAGGTCCGTTTTACGATGGCTCTATAGCCTCAGCCGGGCATCGAACATGTTTAATTCAGGACTGGCAGCCATTATCGAGGGTTAAGTGATTGAACAGCTATGCCGGTTTAATGCCTGATCTCTTATCCAATTGAAATAATGGCCATTCAGCTAAAGGTCACGTGTTGTATAAATGAGTAGTTCGGGAACGGCCCTGTCTGGTGCCAGCTGCCGTTACCTAGCTTCGGTTTGGACCTAAATGTCCGGATTATGGTAAACTTCTCTAAAAGATCAAACAGAAACTAGCCAGATCGGTTTCGACTAGCTGCAGTGAGTAACAAAATACAATTTTATTTTTCTTCACTTTCTGTTGTTTGCAAATGTAAAATCTAACGCAAACGCTAAAAATGCTGCAGTTAAGTGATAGAACTTTGATATTATCTAATTACTGGACATAAGTCACATTCAATAAATCCTAGTAGAATTATGAAGCACAACGTATTAAATTTCATCAGATGAGAAATCTGGCGTAGCCTGTGGATTTTAATAAAAGACGAGCGTATTTTAAGTTTCTATTATAGCAATTTTAATAACACTTAGCTTAATAATGTTTACTTTAATATTGTGTAGCGATAAATTTACTGCCATGCCCTCATAATTAGTAACGATTGTAGGGAGATACCTAATATCACAGTATCCATTAGTGTTAAATCCATAGTGAAATTTGGCACGAGATTGAAATCATCATCATCGTCATGATCATTATTTTAGCCATAGGACGTCCCCTGCTAAACATAGGCACAAACATAGGCCTTAAAATGTATGTACCTAATTCTAAGTTATTTTGAATTCAATGATAATAATGTTTAGGATTTTCTGTTACAAATGGAAGCCAACGGGTTGAGAGAAAACTTAACAATAGTTTACCTACAATGCTAAGTCAATTTACCAACAACAGTCTCGGAAACGGAACGTTAGCACAATCGTAATGAACCGGCGGGCGATGTGAAGTCCGGCGGAATGCAGAGAGGGTAGTGCTTGGATATGTACCTACTCACCTTTCTCTTCAATTGAACTGCATTACCTACTATGGGTCCACGATCAGTGTTAGATTTAAACTATTGGAATTTTAGTTCTTAAACTATTGATGAGTTTTTTCGTAACAGGACTGTTGACCTCGCAAATTAAAACTTACTATGTTATTTATTAAAAGTAGACTTTTTATTGATTAAATTAGAATTTTCAAAAATATTCTCGTTAAACAGCAACTATTGCGGTTTAGAATCCTGTTATGAGTGAAATTTATTATTATTAACACGTGTATTTTATACCCGTAGGACGTGTGATATCTTGACGCAACGCCATAGCTGAATAGAGGTAGGCAGCAAACTCATACCTTATTACTGTTAGAAAACAAAATAGCCTTACGCCATTTAAAAATTGAGTCAATAAGAAAAGGTATAAAATTCATATTAAAAAAAACAGTAGAGGAGGATACGTTAGGAGTTAACTATTAAAATCGTGAAATTTATTTCACTCGTTTCGTTATTTTGTTATGCTAACCTAAACCATATTTATAACACCATAGCATTATTTTTGTTTCATAAGTTTTTACAACCTTTTTCAAACAACAACACGTATCGTCTAGACTCCGTGATAAATATAAATTTCATCGCCGTGATTTTTGTTTTGTGTAGATCGGCTTCCGTGCGTGTCAACATTACTTTTTATTTTATTTCGCTTGATATTTTCAGGGCTATAAACATTTTATGTTATACCAATACTTTTACGGCCTTATAAGTGTCAAGTGTGCGCAATCGACATCAATATTCTTATTTTATTTATTTATTTTAAGATATTTTTCTACTGCGACATATTAATTTTTTTGGTTTAGGCTGAGGAAGTTCTTTTGCTTTTCATGAACGAGTTTAGGAAAATCTTAATTCTGAGTAAAACGTACCGTCTAGTTATGTAAAAAACAGTGCGAGAAAAGGGAAAAGTACGTACGTTGACTGAATTTTATGGCTGTTTTGTAATTTCAAAATCTTCAGTGTATGACGAAAGTTCCTGTACTACCGACAATAATGATACATAAAAGGAGATAGGAACAATAATTTCACATTCGCAATGTTTGTTTCAACTTTTCATTGAAAACTTCCCTAAAGTTTACACGTTTTCTTCGTGTGGTTCTAGACCTATAGTATAAAATCAAAGCATTTTACCCAGATAGTCATTACATTAAAAATAAAATAGCTAGGAATAGAGAAATACAGGAATGTCGAAATGTAATTTTAAGGACTACATCGCTTCAGCCAAAAGCTCACAATTAATCAATTAGAAAAGGCTAAGCTGACGTGCTGTAATCTTTACTGCATGAGTGATTCGACGCTCTAAAATTATAAAAAAAAAACTAAGTGAATTTAGATTCACCGTTTCTGTTTACTTACACTGTGGCTCTCGGCATTCAGGACGAGTGTAATATACAGATATTATACAAATACCGTGCGAAAACTTTTGCTGGGTTGTTATGTAAGCACATAACATCGTTAAGCTAATATTTGTCTCAGTTTGCCTAATCATGAAACTTTTGGGAGTGTAGTTACATTTATTTGAAAACTTAATACGGTACGTGGTAGTACTGGTAGTAGTCCTTGACATACAGCAAAGTTTTTAATGAATATTCAGTTCATGGAATATGTTTCTGGAATGTTCAATCAACAAACTACCTTCAAGTTGTCAAAACATACTTAATAAGCGCCTCCGTGTTCTAGACTTAGTTGGAAGTTATAGGATCAAAGGCACGTTAAAAAATATTTCTGTAATGGTACCTTACACATATAGTTAGTTTGATACCTTTTTTGAAATAAGTGGTATTCCGATTAAGCTATGTTAGATACCTATGGCAGCTCATAAACTCTGATGCGGATGTGGGTAATTTTTCAGTTGCACCTACGCGTTAGAAAATCTCATACAATAGCAAAATTACTAATTTTAGTAATAAGTAGGTAGATAAGTGGTAAAGATCGTGAAATCACGGAAATCCGAAAAAGCTAACATTTAAAACCTTGGTAAGGGCGAGTTGACTCCGCGCCTAACGCTTACCCGAGCACCGTGAAATCTTCTTGGAAAATATTCCTTGAAATTTTCATGAACTTCTTGTCTTGAATATTAGATTCTTTCCCGTTTATTTCTTCGACTCGCCGGCCATAAATCATTACGAGAGTTTAATTCCGCGATTATTCTTCGAGATCCTACATTTCAACTGGTGTATTTTTTAACTTTACAAGAGAGGACTAACTGATAAAGAGAATTATTAAATTCTTTGGCTGGGTTGCACCATCTTTTTGGACCGGATGTTGCAACTTTGACAAATGTCAAAAATCTGTCAAACTCCATACAAAAATCACTAGTTATCGTTATAATTACCGTTAAAATTAGATGGTCCAATTCCGCCTTAATGTAACAATCCAATAGAGAATCGTGGTCTTGCAGTAGAGACAAATGACCCTTTGTTGATGATGACCAAATGTTATGATCAATACTTTATTTTATTTTTGCATTGAAATAACACTTCACCTAAATTTAAGTACTAACAATTCCCAAAGAGCAATATATTTAAAGTTTCCAAATAGAAACAAAAGAAAAACACCGTTTTGTCTACCTTCGCAATTTACAAATTGTCCGATTCAAAACATTGAAGAAACATTCAAATATTAAGAGCACGAACTTTCCCAACTGAGAACAATAAACTAAAATACATTCACCACATCAAACGGATCCACCTTAGCAATCCATCAGGGCCTGTAACTTAGCGCCAGCCGACAAATATTTGTCTCGACAATCCGAATCGAGAAGACGAAACAAACACGAAACCAAAATGGATTTTCGAATTCCCCTTATTACCTAAAGCGGACTCATTGTGAATTTCCCGAAAGAAACACAAAACAAAGTTTCCGTGAGCGAAACGAAAGCATTAATTTTAAATTCTCAATCCTCAACTTGGCCTACATCAATACTGGCGCTGTTTGAAGGCAACTTTCCGTCAGAATAGAAATTGTTTCTACAAAATCAAAAGTCGAGGTTAGAATCCATTAATGTCTAACATTTGACTGCGTTGAGGATTGACGTCGACGATTCTTGTTTTAAGGTTAAATTGTTTTTAAGTGAGCATTGAATGTTCATAATTCAGTAAATACTTTGGCATCACAGTAGAGAATAACGTAATAATAACGGAATGAATAATTTATAAAATGACATACAGATTTATTTGGCGTGATGTGAGACAGATTACACGGTAACACAGATTTATGTAATGAAATAGCTAATAAGCTCGTACCAAAACTACACATACCTACATTTTGACCTAATTAAAACCTAGCAATTACTAGATTTGTAGGTCGTAGCGCGAATTACCTGGTACCTGAAGGCTTCACCACAGAAACAAATTACGGCCTAAAATTACTCAATTCCAGAGGCCTACAAATCTTCAAGCTTCTTTGTACATGCTTTATACGAGGCTTCATCACGTTCGCGTTTCGGTGCGGCAGTAGATCACGGCCGTGTCAACTGTTACCGCCCTGATTTACACCTCCGAGGTATTTCTTAGTGCCTGGTACTTGGGGAGATATTTTGTGCCTTGTTTCGTAAAGTACCTTCGCGTAGATTCTAGCTTTACCATTAAGCTGGATTCAAGATGATAAATTGTTTGCTTTATTGATGACATAATCTATCGTTTTGCATAAATGCATTAAATAAAGTACCTACTCCATAATCGTTCTGGACGTCATTTTCTGAGGCTGAGTTGCACCACCATAACTTTAACCGTTATAAACGTCAAAAGTCTGTAAAACTCCATACAAAAACACCGGTTAAAGTCAGCCTAAGTCTTAGCATATTAATGCGTTTGCTTAGATTAGAGTGTATTGACTTTAATAATATAAAAACTACGAAGAAAAACGTCTTGTAATACAAACAAAATTATAGATAGCACGACATTACACAACCATATTGGCTACAAATTCGTATCTTATTCAACCGCGGTTTGATAAACTGTAAAGCATATTCGATGACAAAATGGCCTGTTTTGTCAGCACTAAATGCACGACCGTGCAGTGCCGGATATTGATACCTGACCCAGTTCGGCGCGGGCAACTTTGTCGCAGTCACTGACCAGTGTCCAGTCCATTTTGGTATTCGAATCGTAAAAGTTTCGGGGGAAATATCAAAATCTTTCTATTTTTGAAATATTTTACATCGTAGAAGTATTCATCATCATCTTTTCAGCCCCATTGACGCTACCAACCGGGCGATGTGGAAATCACCTATGTTCAGCAGTCCTATGGCTGGATGAATCTATGATTATGTATTGTTCATCATTAGTTACTTTGGTCATTTGCATACTGACATTGGCCACTAACATCAATCCTACGTCAAACAATTTGTGTTAAGATCAAAATAGATTACAGCCCATTCACCCCGAAATATATAGACGTACGAGTATACCTTTATAGCGGTTCCGTGTAACAATGAGTTACGTACCCAAGACAGGGACGTCCCAGCGGCCCTGCCGCATCCTTCCTGCCCTCGGAAGGCCCTGCCCTGCGACCTACTTGCAAAGTCGACCTTCGTTCGGAACTATCAGACGTGGAAGGAATCCGGATGAAAGGGAAATTGGCGTAATCAAAATTAATAGTTTGGAAATATGATAATCACGGATAGAATGTATTTTTGTATAGGTCGCCACGATGCTCCCTGGTGAGCCTCTAACAATAAAATTTATACTGTGCTAGTGTCTCGGCAGTCAAATATTTAGCAACATTATTACTATACGAGTTTGTTTCATTACTGAAAATATTACCAGGCCTGTTCATCTCCGCGAGTTTACATCGAAAACAAAACACGCACGATGGCCCACCTACAGGATACTATTCGACAAGGAGCGATACGAGACTCACATACGAGCGAACCATTGACTCACGCACGCGTATTCTTGTGTATGATGGAAGAAAATAAAGAAAATGGTGTACTAAATACTGTGCAGTATTTAACTGCCTAAATAATAATAAAAACACAGAATGTACTTTTTTAAGTTGCCTAAAGACACTGAGATGTAAATAAGTAGTTAATATTATTCTTGAGAATTCATACTAAATCATGTATTTCCTCCGCCATTTTCCGCAGTTTGGCACCTCACGTCACATCATTTTACCGAAGTCAGCCCTATAGCTTCGGCGCAGTGCCGATCACTGACGTTTGTCAACAAAATGGTGCTTGACTCTTGAGACAGGCTAAATTACACCATATTGTTAATGACATTGAGCATACATTTTTTTAAATACCTTCGCGAAGTAAAACTTCTGTACGTAGTACTTATTATTATTCTGTGATATTACCTACGCAAAGAATGATAATTACCACCCCATACACCTGAAACTCTCTCTTTCTGAATCTTTTAACTTTAAATAACTGTTTGATAAGGCTAGTCTTCAAAAAGCTATTTTCCTGAACACAAGCGTTCAAAATACGGTCACAATCTCTCTAGAAGCACAAAAGCTAAATACATTACTAGCCAATCAAACTGAGTTTCTTTCGATCGCAAGGGAGCTCTGGGGGATACGGACGGTTTACGTGAAATGCAGCCTTGATTAAAGCTTTGTACAGGTTACTGGACCAGCACAATGCAATTGACTTAAAGAACTGAGTAACTAAACTTGAGATGCACTGAAAATACTGGTTTGGTTATTGTTTACACAAAAAAGTGACTTTCGAACTGGAGAATACTACAAACTACTAAGTTTGCTAATTGGCTATGAGGAATAAAATGTTGTGTAAAATAAACAAACTATATTGTGGTGAGCTAAACATGGTTTGGTTAAATTTAGAAGTCACTATTTTTGTGTAATCAGCAACCAAACACTTTTCTCAATGATTGACAAAATGATTAAAACTTGATAAGTTTTAAAAACATACAAAGAACTGAGACAATAACCATACCAAGGGAAATAAAGCATTTTTACAAGCGAAAGAAATTTCATTCCAGCTTAGAAGCAAACTAAGGCAATCTAATCTCGGGAAAATTTGAATATTCCAACTATAGTAGCCAAATAAGTCGGTCGACATTCGGTAAACCGCTG
Organism: Ostrinia nubilalis; assembly: GCF_963855985.1. Classification (NCBI taxonomy): domain Eukaryota; kingdom Metazoa; phylum Arthropoda; class Insecta; order Lepidoptera; family Crambidae; genus Ostrinia; species Ostrinia nubilalis. The sequence continues at coordinate 17,450,569 of NC_087094.1, forward strand.
GAAATCATAAAAACATCCCGCTTCTTGCATTTCTCGCCCGCTCTGCTCTCGCGAACTATGTGAGGCGCAGAGCAAACTTGCGTTTCGTCTAGCTGGCATTTAATCTTTGTGAAACTTCACAAAAGGCATTTACTTGAAAAGTTCAAAGTTTAACGTTATCTGTGTTCTTGTGCTCAGAATTGAAAATGAAAAAATAAATCCTATCCGTAATTTGTCTAGCTTTTGGGTTTGTGTCTAACGATTGTGTGTCATTATGTGTACTTACATTAATATACCTATACCGAGTAAATAATAGTAGTCACCTACTGAGTTCACCGCCCAGATGTCTGTATGTATGTCTCTACTCGTTGTATTGGCATAATACGTAATATATTCCCGGATTATGGACGGCTGTAAGAAATACTCGTATTTGCAAACACTGTTTTATTCAATTACACTGCTAAGTCGACGGTCTACAAAGTATCCACAAAAGAATTACCGAAATCTTGTTACCGGTGCAGCGGATTAAATGGCTGTAGCCGCGCGGCGCTTGCGGCGCTGCAAGGAATTAAACCGCGGGTGAGAGGACCAGCGTTCCTTGAGCTAATTGAGAAGGATTAAGATAAAAACTGCATAGAAATTATTTTGAAATATTCAAAGCCCTACTTTACACTGGAGTTTCATTTAGGTCAGGATAATCTGACTTGGTTTTGGCAGACAGACAAGCCAAAAATGTAAAATCGTGATTGCATCTTTTCAACTGTCTGTCTATGCTCTAAGGCCTCAGCCTCGAACTTAGCGGGCAGCGGCGCGGGAGCGGCGGCGGGGCGGGAGCGGCAGGATCTTATGCGTAAAATCAAATAGACCGGTTCTCGAAAACAGCGGCGCGGCAGCGGCGCCGGAGCGGGTAACGAGCGGGCAGCGGCGAGGGAGCGGGCAACGAGCGGGCAGCGCATTCCTTCTTTTGCCCACAATAAATCGAGCGTTAGGAATAAATTTGAATCGAAATAAAATTGTCGCCGTTGTTCAGACATTTCGTTCGCGAATAAAAACAAATATCTCGACAACACAACCCCGAACACAACACTTCGCCGCTAAAGCGCCGCGCGAGCTGCCCGCTGGTTTCGAGAACGGGTCTGCGTTGCCCGCCCCGCTCCCGCGCCGCCGCCGCCGCCGCCCCGCTGCCCGCTAAGTTCGAGGCTGAGGCCTAAAAGTAATTTAAACTTGTATTAATTAAATACTGATCAGAGTTAAAAGTGACTTTGAAGTACCAGGCAATCGATTTCATATTTTATAAGTTAGAATGCCTAGATTAAATCTTTAATTACTCTTTTCTTTGAAAGTCTGAAGTTAGGTACAGCTTTTTGTGTAGTTTTTGGGACAACAATCTAAGTAAATCTTATATAAAAAATTCTTTTTTTTGTGTGATTCAGTAGGTCTGAGAATAGGAGGTAAATTTTTCGTACCGCTGCGTGATAAGGGTTTTTCCAGCGTAACGAAGTCACGGGCACAGTAAGTCATTACATAACAAAATTACCTTAAATTATTTCATGACTTACAATCTTTTGAAAATGGCATTGAAAAAACTATATGATATGCAGAATCAATTTTAAACGTCTTACAATGGAAAAGTATCCTTTAATTTTGTCACCGAAGCAGCGCTCGCCCGAACAATATTGGGAGCCCTTCGAAGGGCTATTACTTCCGATCATAAATACATTTACGGCCACTATTCGTATGCAGATAAAGCAGGTGCCGTAAACAATCAATGGAGCGACATTACGCCGATAAAAACAAAGGGTTCCACGATAAACTGGGAGCCATAAAGTAACGCTCAACAGATTGGCGCGGCTCCTAAGGTTAACTGCGTAGGTCTAGTTACCTAAAACCCCAAGTGATCGAAATCCTGCCAAACGAATAAGCTTAAAAATACCTGTGTTATACAGGATGTCCCAAAAAGTAGTGTCAAGCCAAGGCCCAGCGGTAGAGCATCACTAGGGCTATCCAAATCACCCCCATGTATGTTCCACGATTTTTGATAGTTTCCGAGTTATGATTGTTTAATTTTAGTGACTGAGTTTCTTGCGCTGCTTCTTCTTAGCACTGGCCCATTCATTGTCCCGTAGCAATGGTAGGGTTAATACTGGGACGTGTAAAAGTGCTTTTTAAAAGCCTATTTGCAAAAATAAATGAGTTTTATGAGTTTTTGTGACTTTTTTTTTAATTTCTGTGCTTAGGCCCTTTTTTGGTCACTGTGGCGCGAATAGTCAAGTTACAAGCCTGATTTTTTTTATTATTATTAGATGAATACTAGGCCTAGCTGATTCAGAAGTATTTACATCCATAACACGAATGTAAACTAAAATTCTCTATGTTGTAAATAAAAATCATAACTCGAAAACTATCAAAAGTCACGGTGATTTGGGTAGCCCTAGTGATGCTCTACCTGTGGGCTTCGGCTTGACACTACTTTTTGGGACACATTTTTTTTGTAACTACACCCTGTATAAATTGCTGTCATTCGGTATAATTATTGAGCAGCGTGCTCAGGTGAGTCCTCAATATGCGGGGAGATTTGCCGCGAAGATCGGCTATGAAGCCATCTTTGGGCACACCAGCGCCGCCAAGACAGTTAAGAATCGTGGCCATGGTCGAAATCGGTCGGATAAATCATCATAGTATTAAATGAAATAAGTAAATGTTTATTTAATTCGTAAAACGAATGATAAACCGAAAATACGCATGTGAGTGAAACCGTTTGCATAGCTTTTAAGTTAACTATAAAGTGTTCAAAGTGTGTGTGTGTCAGCTCACTAAAATATTATGCAAAATATTGTTGCTACACGGGTCAGTAATTTGACCTGAAGGGTCTGTCGGCGCATAAATTATTCAAAAGGAAGGCTGCCGCCTCGTTACAAAACTCAACTGTCTTTCGAAGGGTCGCCAATGTTTTCTGTTTTGACAAAATTAATGTAGTTTACCTACTGAAAACTGTTTCTTTGATATTTTCACTTTTGCATTTATGTACTAGCTAATTGAAAACCAAAATCTTTAGAGAATGTCTAGCTGAGTCAAAGCCTAATGAATATAAACTCAGGGACTTGTTACAAAAAAGTTAAGCACACTTGAAAATTGGTTTAAATTGTTTCTATACGAAGTGACAATTTAAACAAGTGTTCAACGGGCGTTTAACTTTTTGTAATAAGCCATTAATTTTTATTACAGTTAGATAGGTACTAAAAACGTTTTCTGTTTTAATATTTATCACCGTCATTTTTTGAATTTTAATTAACGAGTCACATTTTCGCAGACATCGAAGAATCCAATTTTGGTTTAACGTGAAATTAAAATTAATGATTGGACTTCAGCAACTTTCTCGTATTTAATGAGATAAATTCATGAATTTTCATGAAACACTTAGAGCCGATCTTGAATTTAATAGCCGTATTCAAATGGGCCTCGAATCATTTATCTTAGGTTTTGTTTGATTGCTTTTATTTATTTTGGTTAATAAATAGGCATTTATTTGCGTTAAGAAACGTTTTTTAATTAACTGGGCTAGGTGTATTTTATGAGTTTCTTCGCCTTTCTAATTTCTACTGATAAATCAACTTGTGATCTGAGTACAAGGTGAAGGGGATACCTAAGATAAAGAAAATTGTTAACAAGAGACTCAGAGAGTCATATTAGCCAGGAATTGAATTCATTAATTTTGACTGAAAGTCGATGTACGCTTAAGTGTTTTTATTGATGCATTTAAGCATAGTTAGTAATTAGTTTAAGTTTGTAATTGGTAGGTAACAAACAAGTTTATTTGCCAAAAATAATGTTTGCAATTCATATTTATTATTAAACTATAAAAATTAGTTAATGTTTACCTTTTAACTTTACCTTTGGCTCTACCTTTCATATTCAAAATTAAGAGACCCTGGCCGTGCTTTACACTCTACTCGTACAGGCCCGAGGCAACCGACGTATCAGGAAGGTCCGCGTTACAGCCTGCTAATAAAAACTTGTTCGCCACAAAGCAGAAACAAACTTTTAACGAGGAATCTAGAGTGCAATTTGAAAAGGAAAACTGCAAAAAACATAAATTTCCATAAAAGAACGCATCACAGCATCAAAGAAAGCGATCCAATCTAGCAACAGATTTGCATCTTGGTAATTTGGATCTTATCGGTTTTCATTTAAGATATAAAATAACCTGCAAGTTTTGATAAAAGATTTTGTATCCAGTATCCGAGGAGTGAGTTCCGAACAATCTGGAGGGCCCTCGATCGCTGGAAACTTAAGAGGATACTAACGAAGGGCCTTGTAGTATTTTATGACGTTCGATAGCTTAATGCTTTGAAGTGGACATGATATTTGCGCTCGTTGCCTGTAAATTTCGTTATGATTGTGAAGGGTTCTTCAAAATTGAAGACAGATTCCTGAAAACTTGAGATTCCTGATAACTTGCAATACCTTAAAAATATGATTCCTGAAGATTACTAAAAACTTAAGATTTTTAAATTTTCAGGAATCGAAAGTTTTCAGAAATCTTAAGTTAACAGGAATCTTAAGTTAACAGGAATCCAAAAGTTGATAGATATTATGAGACTAGTCGTTTGTGCAAAACAAGTTCAGTTCAGCAAAATATTTATTTCATAAAATAATGTGTCTGTCTTGGTTACAAAAGCGAGAGAACATCGCCTTATTTAATCTATTAAACTGAAATCGGTGCAAAGTTATGCTGGCTGTATCAACTGGACGATTGTCGACGCCTGCTTAGCATTCACGAGTGTACACTGTACAGAGCAAAAAGCTAATGGACGAGCAGGATTTAAACGTAATCTATTTTCTTTGCGATCTATTTTCTTTCTTTATAGTCGCGAAACGGCTTTAATTATTCACGCAGTCGTTTTGTTGCTCGTGCCACTTGCTATTGAGATTCCATTCCTGTGCAATTAGAATTGGAAGAACTTCTTATCAGAGCTAAATATTTAATTGTTTTCGCTCGAGGCTAATCTTAAATCTCATTAACCAGCACTGCAGAGTCATCTTTGCAAATTAGCAGGAAATCTTTCCATTATACAACAGAAGATATTTGTCTCACTTATATAATTCCTTTCTTCCATCGTGATTTAAGTTATTGCAACCTGTGATACTGAATCAATGCAATCGAGGGTCCTGTTCTAACTGAATCGATTGAAGAAAATCGAACAGGCTAACAATAAGTAGGTAATACGCATACTATTCTATGTATATTCATGACCCGAGCACAGTAGTTCGTAATGAGCTAACCAGATTAACGTTAGGCAAAACTAATATCGCATCTAAAACGCGCGAAACAAGCCACAATTGCGATCACAAATCAAAATCATCGGTATGTGATTAACAATCTACCGTTAGTCAGTAGTACGATGTGATGTAGTGCGGTTTGGTCAAAACATGTAGTGATCGAAATGAAAACATTGCATGTGGTAGGTACTACTGAAATAAAACAGCCCCAACAAAGTAAGATAAAAATCATACTCATTCGCACATAAGGGCCCTTTCCCACGGCAATTCAGTTTTGGGGCCACGCTCTCAAAACAAAATCTTTAATAAAATCAAAATCCCCATTTAACTTCAATTATCTCTGATAATAAACTACCAGACTTAAAAATAAAAATTATAACAAACATAGTAAAAATTAAACCCGGGATGAACACCGGTTTTAAATTAAACTCCCATAGTAAATGTCAATTTCAACTAGGATTTAACTTTTTGTAATAAACTAATAAGGGGGCTAGTTGATAATTTAGCAAATGTGTTGACTTATGTTATTTGACTGTAGTCACTCGTGTTATTGTTGGACGTTAATTATATTATCGACCGATGCCAACGTGTTATCTGATGGAACATGATACCGTGATGTAGGTAAAGCTCGAGAAATGGAGGTCTGTGTTGTGTCAAATTGAATTGGTTTCCATTATTTATGAGTTTACTTTGTACCGTCAACAGCATATTAGATTAAAAATTATTTTTGTTACAATACAAAATAGCACGCTATTAAGGATACCTATTTAAAATATACCACAATGCTATTTATTGCATGCACATATTATTATTCTTATTTATCTTATCAATTCATTACATTATTATTATTTGTTTAATTTGTTTTCATTAATATTCTACTGACAAAATATTCGATTGTTTGTTTGTATTGAATAGGCTCCAAAAATACTGGACCAATTTGAACAATTCTTTCATCATTAGAATTTTTACATTATTTCTGATAGACTTAGGCGGTACGAAGTTCGCCGGGTCAGCTAGTTTTTTAAAACCGCTTATTATAACTTTTTATTTTCGTGGGAATAATATGAGTTTATTATTTTGTCTGAAGTACAGTCGATAGTATATGAGACTAACATGTTTGTTGCAAAACCACAATATGACAATAACAACTCTGGATAAGATGCCAGATCTGCCATGTGCCGTCATCCGTATATATACGAACGGGGAGTACCTCTCAATACTCGCCAAGTCTATTATTTTCCAAAAAAAGAACCTTTACTCAAATATCTCTCATTGATTTAGTCCGTAACTGGAGTCTGAGAGGCACTCATATCCAAGTGCTTCTAAACGAAGATTAATGAACATGGATGAAAAGGGTACTACAGAAAAATTAGGGCTCATTCCCGTTCTATCACTTTTCTTTTCCTTAGTAACAATTCATTAATTTTGAATCAATTCTTCTCAAATTAAATAAAGTGGCACTTCGGTTGAACAATATTTTTATATAAATAAATACTTTGTATTCTATTGTAGGTGTTTAGAAAACTCAGCAATTAAAATATTTTTGCTGCTTAAAAACGACTTGCCAATAAATTAAGTGCTATTAAAGCACGGGAGCATCTTAGTTTCAATAACTACTTATCCAATTCAAATTCGGAATTTCTACGGCCATCCGACTCGAAGGACCAATTTTGTGGAATGGTCGATGTGGACGGACAAGTTCGGGTGTAAAATACTATTAGTTTTTATAAATTTTGAAAAGAAAGCGTTAAAATTAGATTTAGATAGCCATCGGAAAATGGGCGTAGTAGATATCTAAAATTTCGTACCTAATTACGTGAGGTCTGAGGCGATATAAGAATTTTTAAGGAGGATTATTTATTGTAAATATCATACAATATTTTGCAAAAGAAAAAGCATGATAAAATAATAAAACATACCTACCTACCTACTTTTTTATTTCATGCTGAACTGTATTGCAAAAATGTTATAAGTATACAGTTCCAAAAATATTAGTTTTATGTTGACCCTTGTTGGAATATGACATGACTTAATTTAAGATGGGTAGCTAGTTAATTTATAGCCAAAGAATCCTTACTACAATATTTTGGATGTCGATAAAATATTGGAATTTTCCTTTTTCTTCTCAAAACGAAAATTTATTACAAAAACAAACAAATATCTAAGCGTGAATCTAAAAAGCCTTTGATGTCAAGCGTTACACAGAGTCGGTGGTATCGCAGTTTCACGTCAAGTGTACAATAATGGTTTTAAATAGAGATGAAACGGATATCCGGTAACTATCCGGTAGGCCGGATATCCGGCCTAAATTTACTATCCGGCTGGATACCGGATAGTAGCTCACTATCCGGCCGGATACCGGATATTAAAAACAACGACGACAATTTCCTATAGTAAAATGAAATACATTAATCTTTGAGGTAAATACCAATAAAATGGCTTATAATAATGACGGCTTTTATTTAAAGTCCAAAAAGTTACAAAAAAGCCATATTAAGGCCTTTCAAAAAACTAATTTCTTTTTCTGGGCTATTCATTCTAATGACGAATACATAAATAAATAGTAAATATCTGATAGATGTCGAAATATTTCCAAATAAAATAGGTGATCTTTTTGATGGTCTGATTACATGATGCAGTTCAGTCAGATTACGCAGCAAGTAAACTAATTTACTTTTCGCTATTCAATCGCACACTCACGATGGCAACCGAAATCGCCCGAATTGATCTGCCCCCTAGACAAGTGGCAAAATCTGTCGGACGGATAAGATTTTCGAAAAGTGTGACTTGCCTAGTCTACTAGACCCACTGATCGCGCTAAACTCGTCACGACATCAAACGAGTCAATGGGCCAACTATCCGGCCGCCGGATATCCGGCTATCCGGCCTGGCAGCTCGCCGGATATCCGGTATCCGGTATCCGGCCAAACAACTATCCGTTTCATCTCTAGTTTTAAACATTAACTTACCTCATTAAAGTTTGGACGTAATTCAACGAAATCTGATAGACATTGACTTTGTGTTGGTAAACCTCGCCTCTGCTTGTTCTTTCAGCTGAAAGTTAGCAATTTATACGAAGAGAAGTCAAATGATCTTTTGTTAAGTAGGTACACTTTATAAACTTAACTGGATATCATAATTAATTCAGATAGGTTTTTTAGGTACTTTCAGTATTCGATTATTACCTGAAGCGTTCCCTGAACGAATATGAATTAAATTATAATTTATTGATAAAATTCTACTAATATTATAAATACGAAAAGTGTAGGTGTATGTTTGTTACTCGTTTACTCAAAAAGTACTTAACGGATTTTGATGAAACTTTACAGTATTATTGTTTATTAATCAGTATTTCTTTGCATAAGCTGTCTATAAATTAGGTATCTAATTGTGCTTTTACAATAAAATATGAGAACTCGTTCACAAATGGACAATATTCTCGACATTAAAATAAAAGAAATGCAATGAGACAGCCTGGCAAATTTATATCCATCTAATATAATGGAGCCGCAACAACCCCTAGAACTTGCAAAACAAATGCAAATTACTCCGCTATGAAAGATAGATTTCCGCGTTTCAACAAAAATAGCAGGTAAAGTTATAGCCACCATTATCCTGGAGGTGATGAAAAATGGAACTGCATAATTGATGGAGGAAGAAGTTGGTTCGACAAACTCGTTTAGAAGTCAGAACCCTGACGACGTTACTGAGGCAACTAATCTGCTGGACACTTGCCGCTCTGTGTCAACACTGTCAGTCAAAAGTTGATCTGAGAATTTTCATTTAGCTTTGCTTCTGTAATACAACATTACAGAATTTGACGTAACTCAAGACTGAAATAAATCTGTAATTTATTTTTCGATTGAGAGCCGCAACGATAATTGGATCACTTGAGAATTTGAAGTCAGTTTTTACAAAATTACATAACACTGTTTGAATTAAGTAAGCAGGCAATGATTAAAGGCACCGCTTACTAAGGCCGGGTTGCACCATCTTACTTTAAAATCTGTCAAACTCCATACAAAAAGCACCGGTTATCGTTATAGTTACGGTCAAAGTTAGGTGGTGTAACTCAGCCTAAACCAAAATTAAACCTAACGTTGAAATGGCACGATACAATAGTACCCAACAAACTGCCTCGGTACATTTGCATCTAAGAAATAACTTAGTATAAGCCTGTAAATTCTTATAAATAAATTCAAATTGCTTATTACTGGCGTAGAAAACAAAATACCGGGAAGCCTTAGTAGCGCGAATGAACCAGGTAGATTGGACGGCGAGGCAGGTAATGTAGTCGCAAAGTTGCCCGACAGACAATTACAGCGGTAGTGGACGCTGTCTCTGAGGCACTTTGTTTGCCTTTGCTGAAGTAAATAACGTTGGAAATTTCATAACTGCGAGCTTTACAAAGTTTGTGAAAGTATTTTAATAATCTTAAGGACTAAACATAAATTATTATAGAAAAATAAAAGCATATTAACACACAAATCACTGAAGTTGCTCCATTTAATTTGTAATGCTTTAAGTTTAAAACATGACTTTATAGCAATTCTTGTTCTTCTTGAATGTTCACTACACTCGACGAATGTTTGCTTCGCTGCCGCGGGAAGGGCGCATGTTGTTCCCGAGCACGCGCGGCGATCGCGTGAGATGTGATAGTACACTCGACCTAACAATAAATCAGTAATGTACTATAATATAGGAATTATACCAAAAATACAAGACTCTACCTAACTACTGAGGAAATATTAGATAAATATATTTATTGTAACACTTCTTATTTTTAATAATGAATTATAACTATTTTTAAATTACTAGCGATTGCCGCTCTATTGTGCGTCAAGCATAGTGACTGTGGTTGATAGATATTACGTAAAGTACGGCCAACTAGCAGCGATACAAAAGGTCGATTCGACTGTCGAACTGAAAATCTGTTCTGTCTCTTCCCATCTTGTGTATTTGTCGTAATGTCTCGTTCTCCCGCCAAAATATGTCAAAGTCAAACCCCTGCTATTCCAAATGACCATAACATTGGGTTTGTTTACATTTGGTATCGCTTCTCGTTGGCCGTACTTTAGTAGATAAGTTGTAGTCACCGAAAGCAATCAAATCTCGAACTTATATAATAATATTCAATTGTCTTTTTTTGCAGAAGACTGTAGGTAGGTATCGCTAAAACAATTGCTGGCGCACCTCAGTGTAAGGTGGCGTGCTAAATTATCGACAGCGGGGGATAATGAGTGCGAACTGGAGCGTTGGGGCGCTCCAGAAGTAATACTTCCCCTGATAGGTGCAGAGCAGGTTAGGAGAATTAACTACTTTTAAACTAACAGCAGGTTTCCATCAAGTGGTTTCTTTAAAAGGGTACAAGGTAATTTCATTTCAAACTTTGAATTTTTCAAACTGAATTCTACGTTGATGTTTTATTTTTATGGCAGTTTTAGATAAATTGATAAAAAGGATCAACCTTGTGGTCGTGTCTTTTAAGAAAAAACTGATCGCTAAATAGGCAGACGAGTAAGTATTTACAGATCTTGATTAAGATTTATAAATGTGTTAAACTGATTGGAGTTTCTTCTGCCACTTTTTAGCATCAACTGATATGTTGTCGCAAAGTGGTGAAAGACTAAGCTTTATTTATAGTGAAGGAAAACTCTCCGGTAGTCAATACCAAAATATTAAAGAACTCGAAACTCACAAAGGGTAAATATACCAATGCTTTAAACCACTTTAGCGGGCGCCATTGAGCGCAAATAACGTCGTCCAGCACGAAAATGTTCTGAATAAGTTAAGGAAGCAGCCGTGGCGCTCCAATCTGTAAATGCGTCGGCTCCTCCAAGACTCGCTGCTGGCGACCACTTGACCGCAGCCGGGCCGCGAGCCACAGGAGAGAGCGAAATCTATACTAATATTATAAAGCTGAAGAGTTTGTTTGTTTGTTTGTCTACTTGAACGCGCTAATCTCAGGAACTACCGGTCCGATTTGAAAAATTATTTCAATGTTAGATAGCCCATTTATCGAGGAGCAACAATGAAAAATGTTGCGAAAACGGGTTTTCACGCGTACGAAGTTGCGGGCACAGCTAGTGAAACTATATTCGTCCAGTTACAAAATGATGCGAATAAGTTAAGAAAGCAGCCTCCTCCAAGACTCGCGAGCAACAGGCATGAATCTTCAGGTAAAGCGGCGGCGAAGCGAACGTTCGTCAAGTTTAGTGAACCATTTCATTTATGTGCAAATTCGTTTCTCGGTATTTTTAGTCTAAAATAATTAATTTGAAAGGAAATAATTATCGTGCTGGAGATCTGAATTTACAGGTTATTGGAAGATATTCATAAGACTCAGTTTCGTTATTTATATTTCAAGACAAAAATAACCATTACCGTTTATAAAATAAGTTTGTCGCTTTAACAAAATTCTGAGAGTGAAAAATACAAAACATCTTGTGATTTTTCCGATTCTAAATAAAATTCTTATTGGTATTTGAATAACCGATAATACAAAACCGCTCTCTTGAATAAATTACGGCACGCCAGAGCGGCTGTAGGATGGAGTTGTTTGTGAACTAGCTCGCGGCCGCGGGTCGCTCGGCTCTCGGCGCTCGGCAAATATGTGCGCGCTGACGGCTCGCGCCAGCCATCACTGTCAGGCGTTAAATAGACTTAACTCCCTGCTCAACTCAAGCTGGCATAACGTCGGAAATGCTTCGTGTACGAAACACTATCAAACTGTCATCCCACATGACATGGTATGAGGACGTCTATAATAACGGTCGATTAATAACTGTTATCAATCATGAGCTTCAGCTTCATACACTATTGCATGAGCAAGATCAGTGTTATACCTAGCTAAAGCCCTGTGCGACGGCTGTAGCGACTGTGCGACGGGCGCCCGCAGTGAGTGTGCGAGCGCGACAGCAACATAATTAGCTTGGGGTCATTGGACAAAATTCATAAGCTTACGTGCTATACAATTTGTGAAACCGTAATTGTAATCTGTTTTGCGTCTTTAATAAATAAATAAATAAATAAATAAATTCTACGTGCTCACAAACCGGGCTTTAGCTAGCCTAGCTCGCGCCCGGGGTCTCTCGGCAAATATGTGCGGCGCTGACAGCTCGCGCCGAGCGATCACTGTCAGGCGTTAAATAGACTTAACTCTGTGCTTACCCTAAGCTGGCATAAACGTCGGCGTCGGATATGCTTCATGTACGAAACACTATCAAACTGTCATCTCACATGTCATGGTATGAGGACGTCTATAATAACGGTCGATTATGTTGAGTAACGTAGGCAACATTAAACATTAACTATAGTTATCAATCATGAGCTTCAGCTTCATACACTATTGCATGAGCAAGATTGGTGTTATACCTAGTTAGCTAGCCTAGCTCGCGCCCGGGGTCTCTCGGCAAATATGTGCGGCGCTGACGGCTCGCGCCAGCGATCACTGTCAGGCGTTAAATAGACTTAACTCCGTGCTCATCCTAAGCTGGCATAACGTCGGCGTCGGATATGCTTCATGTACGAAACACTATCAAACTGTCATCCCACATGTCATGGTATGAGGACGTCTATAATAACGGTGGTTTATGTTGAGTAACGTAGGCAACTTTAAACATTAACTATAGTTATCAATCATGAGCTTCAGCTTCATACACTATTGCATGAGCAAGATCAGTGTTATACCTAGCTAGCTAGCCCAGCTCGCGCCCGGGGTCTCTCGGCAAATATGTGCGGCGCTGACAGCTCGCGCCGAGCGATCACTGTCAGGCGTTAAATAGACTTAACTCTGTGCTTACCCTAAGCTGGCATAAACGTCGGCGTCGGATATGCTTCATGTACGAAACACTATCAAACTGTCATCTCACATGTCATGGTATGAGGACGTCTATAATAACGGTCGATTATGTTGAGTAACGTAGGCAACATTAAACATTAACTATAGTTATCAATCATGAGCTTCAGCTTCATACACTATTTCATGAGCAAGATTGGTGTTATACCTAGTTAGCTAGCCTAGCTCGCGCCCGGGGTCTCTCGGCAAATATGTGCGGCGCTGACGGCTCGCGCCAGCGATCACTGTCAGGCGTTAAATAGACTTAACTCCGTGCTCATCCTAAGCTGGCATAACGTCGGCGTCGGATATGCTTCATGTACGAAACACTATCAAACTGTCATCCCACATGTCATGGTATGAGGACGTCTATAATAACGGTGGTTTATGTTGAGTAACGTAGGCAACTTTAAACATTAACTATAGTTATCAATCATGAGCTTCAGCTTCATACACTATTGCATGAGCAAGATCAGTGTTATACCTAGCTAGCTAGCCCAGCTCGCGCCCGGGGTCTCTCGGCAAATATGTGCGGCGCTGACAGCTCGCCCCGAGTGATCACTGTCAGGCGTTAAATAGACTTAACTCTGTGCTTACCCTAAGCTGGCATAACGTCAGTTATGCTTCATTCATGTACGAAACACTATCAAAACTGTCATCCCAAGCACGAGATCGTCTTTAATAACGCGCAATTTGCTTGAATTACGAAGCCATTGAATAGATAATATTTAGAACGTTGCCTACGCCAATATACGCTCCTCACACTTATGGATGAGCAAGTTAACTCTTAACCTTCTAGCACTTGTTTCAGTCACATAACCTCCTACCTGGGGTCTCTCAGACTCCTACTCCCTCAGGTCTCTAAAGTAAAAAACTAAGTTGTCTAAGGCCCAGAACAGACGGTGAAACGCAACTGCAACGAAACTGCAACTTTCTGATGATTCTTATGAATGAAACTGAAACTGAAAGTTTCAAACTGGTCGCGTCATGTGTGGTCTCTCAACGGACGCTATGGCAGAAACTTAGATGCAACTCAATAGTAACTAGTAGTTGCAGTTTCGTTGCAGTTGCGTTTCACCGTCTGTTCTGAGCCTAAAGGTACATTATGTTATAAATTCACCGGAGTATGTAAGACCCCTGGTAGGCGGTTAGGGGTTAAATTTAAGTACAGTAAGCGTCAAATAGTTCGTGACGCTCAAAGTAGCCAAAAAAAGATCGCATCACGTCTTTGTTAGAATTGGAACAAGGTGGTGTTGTCAACTTTATGGCCACTTTGGGTGTCACGAACTGTTTGACGCTGACTGTGCCTACTAGGTATTTTCCAAAAATAATCAAGGTAACGCACTGTTTGATATAAAAGTTTTATACGATAAGTAAACAGGAGTACCTATTTGATTGAGCTCGTAACGTTATCCGTAACACTTACAGAGATATGTTCAAATATTAATGGAGTAAGCTCTGAAAATATCTCATATTTCCTTCTGAGAAAAGAGACGATAATATTTGGTCATTATTTGAGAGATCGTATATCTGAGAGCTATCCTCATATCATGTTTGTGTGGGTTGTGATATTTTTACGCGATTAAGGTAACGTAATGTATGATACGAATAGGTCAATAAATACCGAAAATAACTGAATTACTTAGATCTAATATTCATTCCCAAAAAGGCACTCAAAACCGTACTTGAATCCGGAATGGATCGTCACTTGTTCTACGATGGCCTCTTCCATAAAATGGAGGTGGCATAAAACCGGAGCGAAACCAAACAGTGGGCAATTCCCGAATCCATCGGACTTTATAACGCGGCCGAGTGGCGTGGAGAGGTTCCGGCCGAAATGTGCTTCCCACGACAAAATGCTCACTTTTTCGTTGAAACGGATGAGTTTGGAATCGACGATTCTCCATCACAAAGATAATAATGTCGGTAATGAAGCCTTAAAATAAGAAGAAGCGCTCTCGCAAGTAGGACTGATGATTATGTGTATGAGATTAGAGTTGACTATCGAATGGCAGGTACAGAGTGTAACGAAAAGACGTGTGTTATGTACGGCGACTTTATTGGGACTGTTTTTACACTGCAAAATTTGCCTAGCTACTCATTCAATGAATGAGACCGTGCGCTTGTCTATTATAAACATAACATGCCGCCCACCAAAGTACGACAGGACTTTCATTAAATTATTAGCATGCACATAGTATAGTTATACAATACAATAGCAAGTTACTACCAATATCACATAACTAAGTAAATATTATGATCGCAAGTTAACATAATTACACAAAGAAATTAAACTCACGAAGTAAACAGTAGTTAAGAAACAGTGACACAATGTAAGTATAATCCAGTAGGCTTTCTCAACATTGACATTTACTATTAAAATTAAATATTCGTACAAACTGAATTAATCTTCAACATAGATAAAGAAATTTACTGCATCATCATTAATAGGTAGTTCACACAATTTACTAACCGAACGTTTTACAATTTCATTACGATACCTAACACTGTATACTCTGGTACAACCATCATTTCCAGGGTGTTGAGCTACTATCCTACCCAATGGCCACTTGCCGGGTGGTAATTGTTCGTCCTTAAGTAACACAACGTCACCTACTTTGAATTCTGATTGTTTTTTATGCCACTTAGGTCTAGTTTGCAATCTAGTCAAATATTCAGTTTGCCATCTATGCCAAAAATCTCTAACTAACTTTTGAGTCATTTGCCAACGGTTTAAACGGTTAATATTTATGTGTTGTAAATTAGGAGAAGGTACGTTAATTGGGGCCTCGCCTATCAAAAAATGACCAGGCGTCAAAGGTTCTGGTGCATCTGGATCTAAATTATCGATTGGAACCAAGGGTCGTGAATTCAAACAAGCTTCTATGTCACAGAGTGTGGTTGTCATCTCCTCGAACGTGAGACTAGCTGTGAGTATTCTTCGAAGGTGGTATTTTATAGATTTTACGCCTGCTTCCCACAAGCCACCGAAATTAGGGCTGTAAGGCGGAATGAAATGCCAGTGTTCCTTCTTTTGCGAGATGTTCCGTTAAATCTTCTGGTAGTTCTAATTTTGTGGCGTTTAATGCTTGTGCCAATTCCTTGTTAGCACCGACAAAATTTCTGCCTTGATCACTCCACAAATGTGTACATCTACCCCTGCGAGCAACAAAACGACGAAATGCGCCGATGAAAGATTCGGATGTTAGATCCCCAACCAATTCAAGATGGATAGCTTTAGTAGCCATACAAATGAATATGGCAATGTACGCCTTATTTTGTTTAGCTCCACGTCCTCTTGACATCAAAACATACAAAGGACCAGCAAAATCAACCCCACTGTGCAAGAAAGGACGTGCTGGTGTTGTGCGCACACGAGGTAAGTCACCCATCAGTTGTGTTTTGACAAGGGCCTTCTGTCTAGCACATATTACACACTTATGTATGTAAGCCTTAACCGTATTTTTTGCTTGCAGGATCCAGTACTTCGAACGCAGGTAAGTCAACACTAGCTGCGTTCCACCGTGCAGTGTTCTTTTGTGTGCATCAGCAATAATCAGGTAAGTTAATTTACTTTTGTTTTTCAGGATTATAGGATGTTTGCTGTGTTCCGGTAAGACAGAGTTACGCAATCTGCCGCCCACCCTGAGGACATCATCTTCGTCAAGGTAAGGATTCAATGTTTTTAATTTACTATTTCTCTTTACATTTTTGTTAGCTTTTAAATCTTCAATTTCATCATTAAATTCTTCTTGTTCAATTTTGATGCATTTCTTCAAAGCAATGTCTAATTCTTGCGTAGTTATTGGCTCATCTATCCCTTCTGGATTTGTTTTACTGTGTAAAAACCTTATGCTGTATACTATTACTGTTAAAAGTTCATTCAAATTGTCAAATTCTTCAAATTTTATTATCTTTTCTTCATTTATCTTCAAATTTGCATGTATGTTTCTTTGTTCTAAGTCTGTATGTGACACATTTGGTTTTGTAAATATGATTTCTTGTTGGCTTAACCATTTTGGTCCATCCCACCATAGCTTGCATGTCTTCAGGTCTGAGACTAGAGCGCCCCGAGAAGCAACATCAGCAGGGTTTTGCTCTGATTTCACATGATGCCACTGCTGGTGATTGACATTGTCCAAAATTTCGACGACGCGGTTCGCAACAAATGTCTTCCATCGAGTCGGTTCTCCACTTAGCCACGACAACACTATCGAAGAGTCAGTCCAAGCAAATATTTGTGAAGCAGGTATTCGCATTGCTTGTGCTACATGCCTCAGTAATTTGGACAGTAGCACTGCTCCACAAAGTTCCAGCCTAGGTAACGAAACTGGCTTAACAGGAGCGACTCTTGTTCGAGCTGCAAGCAGTTTAGTGGTTATAGTGCCATCGAAGTTAATTATTCTGCAATAAATAACTGAGGCGTATGCTTTCTCAGATGCGTCTGAAAATCCATGCAATTCTATCCTCTTGGTTTCTTTGTTTGAACATCCAATCCATCTTGTTATATTGATGTCTTTAACGTTTTCAAAGTCTTGTCTTAATTTTGACCATTCTTCTTTCAATGCCTCGTCAAGTTCTTCATCCCAGTCTACCTTCTTCAACCACAGTTTCTGTATCAGTATCTTCGCGTTAACTATGCAGGGTGCTATCCATCCAAGTGGATCAAACAGTCTTTGAATTTCCGCTAGTATGTTTCGCTTTGTGATTGAGGTGTCCAGAATGGGAGGTAAGTTTATGTCATATTTGAATTGATCGTTTGCTAAATTCCATAGGATGCCTAACGCTTTAATAGTTCCATCAATTTTCAAATTTAGCTGTACTTTAGTTGAACGGTCTTCCGCTTTGATAGATTTCATGAATTCGGCACTATTAGACGACCATTTTTGCAATTCGAAGCCACCTCTTTTTAGTATTTCAGTCATTTGTTTGCATGCTTCTATGGCTTCGGCTGCACTGTCAAACCCAGATAGTACGTCATCCATATAAAAGTCTTCTTTCAGTATCCTTGCAGCGACAGGAAATTCTTCACCTTCATCGTCAGCTAATTGTAACAAGGTCCTGACTGCGAGGTAAGGTGCTGGTGCGGTTCCAAACGTAACGGTAAGTAAACGGTATTCTTTTATGTCTTCATTAGGATTGTCTCTCCACAGAATACGTTGGAAATCGGCATGTTCTTTCTTTACTAACACCATTCTATACATTTTTTTCAGGTCAGAAACAAAACATACGGCGTGCATTCTCCACCGCAGGACTATGCTTCTCAGATCCTCCTGCAAAACCGGTCCAACCAACAACTCATCGTTCAGAGATATCCCGTTCGTGTCTTTACACGATGCATCGAAAACTACACGAACTGGAGTAGTCTCGCTTCCGCTTCTTATGACAGCATGATGACTCAAATAAACTGCTTTGTTTTCATGTTCTTGTTTTGGTATTTCTTCTGCATGATTTAAATTTACATATTCTTGAATAACTTTCGCGTAATCTTCTTTTAATTCTTGTTTCTTCTGTAATTGCCTTTCAAGCTGTAAAAATCTTCGCAATGCTATCTCTTTGCTGTTACCATCAAATCTAATGATTTCTGAACTTCTGCTTTAAATGGTAAGTTTACTATGTATCTACCGACTTCATTTCTTTTGTATGTTTTCTCGTATATGTTTTCGCATTGTTTTTCTTCTTGTGTAAGCTTTCTTCCTCTTCCAGTATCTAATTCCCACATTGCGCTGAGCATTTCATAAAAATCAACCTGGTGATGCATTACAAGCAGTGACGGCGTTTCAGGTTCTCTCTCACCTATTTTGCCAAACAAAATCCAGCCAAGATCAGTCTTTTGAGCACACGGAGTTCCAGGGGGCCCTTTAATTATGTCAGAATGGACGATTTGTGCGTACTCGTTGACCCCAAGTAACAAGTCTATCGGTGCTGATTTGTTGTAGGTTGGATCAGCTAATTGCAAGTTGTATAGGTGAGGCCAGTCTCTCACCGCGATTGATGAAGAAGGTAATTTTGTCGTTAACTGTTTAGATATAACGTAAGCTTCTGATTGCAGACAAAATTCCTTGTTATGTGTTGAAAGTATATGAAGTTGAACTTTGCTATTTATCTTCGTCTTTGTAGAACCAACTCCAACAATGTTCCCTGTGATTGATTTTCTTTTCAGTTTCAGTAGCTGAGTCGCCCGTTCGCTTATAAAAGATGCCTGCGATCCTGGATCTATTAGCGCTCGAAAAATCATGGTATGTCCTGTTTCACTCTTCACTTTTACCATTGCTGTGGCTAATAGAGCATACACCTGGTTTGTCTTGCAGTGTGACGTCATCAATGTGTTGACTTGGATTTCATCCTCTTCTACATTTGTATTAGTAGCATGTGCAGTAGGTTCATTCGACTTAGTTTGATGCAGAAGGGTATGATGACGCCTGTGACATATGCGACAGGACATTTGTAATCGGCACTTCATAGCGGAATGTCCTGTCCACAAACAATTGAAACACAGGTTTTGATTTTTTGCATAATTACTTCGTTCCGTAGTTGACATCCTTGTGAACTGTTTACAATGACATAAAGTATGATTTTCGTTACATAATATGCATGTTCTTACTGGAGAAGTTGCTGCGTGGAATGTTTTCTCTCTTGTGGTCTTCTCTCTTGCTCTCTCTGATGCTCCCGTCGTGATTGGATTAACTAACTCTAACGTACGAAACCTTGATTCCAAAAAACACTTCAAATCAACCCACGACGGTAACACGTCAGAGTCACTCTTGAAAGCGAAAGTCTCCCAATCTTTACGTGACTCCTGATCCAATTTCTGTACTACAAGAAATATAATTATAGGATCCCAAGAATCGGTTTTAATATTTAAGTTATTTAATGTATTTATGCATTCGTTAGTATTATCGAGTAACATTTTAATTTGATTGGCAGACTGAACACTTAACCTTTTATATGAAAACAACCTATTTATAAGAGAGTGCACTATTAAACGTTTATTTCCGTAACGATTTTTCAAAGTGTCCCACGCATCCAAATAATTGGCTTCTGTCACACGAACATGTCTGAGGAGTGCTTCTGCTTCGCCCGCTAGGCTGGTCTTCAAGTAATGAAGCTTTTGTACGTCGGAGAGTGCGCTGCTGTTGTGTACTAAACTCACGAACAAGTCTTGAAATGTCGGCCACTCTTCATAGCTTCCATGGAAGGTAGGTAATTGTATACTAGGTAGCCTAACTTGCGACTGAAACGTTGATACATTGGGCGAATCATTATTCATAATGCAAGGCGAGCTTCTTTGTTGTTCCAGACTTTTCTTCTCATCTATCGCCGTGATCGCATCACGAATGTTGCCTTTGATACAGATATACATGTCCTCAAACGTTCCATATTGATCTTCCGCAAAGTAAGCTATGTCAGCTCGTTGTTCGCGCGGCGTGATCTTCACGAGTTCATGATGTGTGGTTGTAAACAACTTCCAGTATTCGTCTATACACTGCATTCGAGCTTGTAAATATCCTTTAGTCAACCTTGCTTTAGGACATTTTCTTAGATTACTTTCCGTTTTTCTTATCAAACAAGCTGTTTCTTCAAGTTGAAGTAGTAATTGTTCCATATTTGTAGTAATTGATGTTTAACTTCACTCGTAAAAATGTCCGATGAATAAGTTTTCTCTAAAACTCAGTCCGGCATTGATATGCAAATTAGGCAGATAACGCTCAACTCGTAAACAAGTTAGTTGGAATCTTCATTTCTCCTTCGATATCTTAACTGCTTCACCATAAGGGCTAATTTGCAACTTCACGTAGCACAAATAAATCGGCACCTTCCATTAGCGCGCAGCGTATTGTATTCGATCGCTCCCAGGTGCACGAATATTTTGTTTATTCCACTGCAAATATCCGGTTCGTTACGGACCACTATGATGATTATGTGTATGAGATTAGAGTTGACTATCGAATGGCAGGTACAGAGTGTAACGAAAAGACGTGTGTTATATACGGCGACTTTATTGGGACTGTTTTTACACTGCAAAATTTGCCTAGCTACTCATTCAATGAATGAGACCGTGCGCTTGTCTATTATAAACATAACAAGGACTTTAATGTAGGTTGGTACATAATTTATCAGATAACATAGAATGTGACGCACTGACGTCTTCTTATTTAAGAGATTTACTTAGAAAAAAATAATCACAAGAAACCGTAAAAAGTCCCAACAAGACGTTTCCGTCCAATCGAGCTACTCCACACGTTCGCTCGCCGATTGAGATTGATTCCTTTCGCTCGCAGTTATTCTGCACCTGCTTGAATGAGAGAACAATTTCATTGCGACCGGTGAATGAAGCGGGAACCGTAAATGAATAGTGAGGGAACTTTTATTACGGAAAAAATACCAGTGAATAAATTTTGAGCGAGTGGATGATTGATTTTGCCGAAAACTTTTGGTTATGAACGCTCTTTATGAAGACTACTTTCATCATATTTTGTAAGTGGCTATTTTAAACTTATCAGATAACGATGTATTGTTTTAACTATCACATCATTGCTTACAAGACTTGCCAAAGCTTTAATCTTGCAGCGTTATTTGTCTTGATTCATTAATTATATAAAATTTACAAATTCGAATCCTGTAGCCTATACAAGTATACAACCGCACGCACACTCAAATTTTAACAAGCTACTCACATACGCCGTAGCTGTTGTGTTATAAATCTTTTTCGTTTTTCATAAAACTTTCCCTAACAAAGTTTAAATATTTACCTCGGAGACAGTTACGTTATGATTTACATATGTTTAGCTTTTTGGATTTCAGCACATTTTCATATTAGGAAAATCCCCAGGAAGGATTATTAAACCGTGTAAAACATCAAAAAGTAGAGTGTGCAAAAACCTAAACAAATTCTAATTTATTCGCAGAAACGCCTCGGCTCTAAAACTATCCCTGGGTCAGTGCGGAGCGGACTTCATGAAAATGAGAGGTAGCAAATTATTTTGAGCTGTTGACAACATAAGTACCTACCTACCTACATACGAGTAGATTTGATACGCACCTATAGCAAAAAATCCAAAACTATGATGATAAAAGAAACAAAAAAGCAATTCAACAAGTTACGAGTACTCGTATAGCAATTAACTGATTGAACATTCCGGTGATGGTTAACCAAAAAGTGGTTAACCATCACTTTAGTAATTTGTGGTGCAAAATTTCCGCTTCAAAAATACATGAATAATTGAGTATTCTTCACTAGTAGCACAGAATACATAATAGTAGCAACAGAAATTGCACTCCTTTGTTTAGGATCAGATGCCGATATTTTAACGGTAATAATAATAATGCAAAATATCCAACGCATATGGTGCATTCGAAATCGCACCTTACTACTACGCTCACAAGAGCGCAATTTTTTTGTGTTCAGAATTGATCTACCTCACAGCTCAAGCGTCAGGGTTGTAAAAGCAAAGTATGTAAAATAAATAAAAACTTAATTTTAAGAAGCATTTATTTTATTTACGATTGGTAAACTTTAATCTAGTGGTGTTTGTATAATCGTACCATATCTAAAGTACCTATTAATAAACTTCAGTGTTGCGATAATTCGAAATTGGACAAACAGTTTTAAAAGGTGTAGTGTCGGAAAATAGTCACGGTGAACTTAAGTTAATGTTTTTATTAGCTAAAATATTTTTTTTGCTAGTTTTTTGTGTTAAGTATTTCAAAATTATTTAAAAAGTGTAGTTTTTTTAATTATTTAAATTACTACAGTTAATCATTATTCCTAAATATTACGATTTTCCATTAAAGAATACTAACAGTGCTGTTGGAACAATAAACCTTGATTGCGATGATGGTCGACCGAGGGTGTATAGAAATACGCATGTGTTCACAGGTGCGTGGCGGCCCTGACTGATTTGCAACTTGAAGTTGTCGCGCTGTAGGTAATTATCTCGGCCGCCATAGGCGAGTGACGGAGGCCTGCTAGTAGGTACTATCACAATGATAATAATCAACTATCCATAAATATAAAAACAGCTTATTATGATATCGATCATCGATTGATAAAGCCTAGATATACGCGCAAGAAAAGTAAAGCAACTTGAGTGGACCATTCTGGCTCACTTGAAGCGTTAGATCAAGTAAAAAAACAATTTTGATACTGAATACTCAAAAAATATTATATAATTGTTAATTAAAAAGTTTGGAACTAAGCCTTTGGAATCCATATTAATGCAGAGGCAGGTCCGAATGTTATATTTAGCGGCGAGGGTCGGGTAATGGCCAAGACAAACATAGGTCATGTGTAATCCTGATTCAATTTGGGCACGAATCTATTAAGTGGAGCTTGCGACCGCAACATCAGTTGTGCTTTCATGTGGTGCGTCTTTATCATACCGGCTCTTTTCAACCGACTTCAAAAAAGGAGGAGGTTCTCAATTCGACCCGTATGTTTTTTTTTTATTATGCACTAGCAGTGCCTCGCGATGTTACCTACAGTAAAACGTAGCCTATGTAATTAACCAGGGTGTCAGCTAACTCAATACCAAATTTTACTAAAATCAAAAGAAGTAACAAACATACACACTCACAAACTTTCGCCTTTATAATACGAGTATTAGTGTAATAGTGTGATTTAATTAACCTCATAAGAGGTTACATAGCAAACCATTTGAAATATGTTGTTTATTACGTAGCTATTTCAAATGGTTACACAAGTATTTTTCCTAAAACTATGTAATTTTTAATAGCAGAATCCTCAGCTAAAACTCAAAATCAAACTAAAGAATCACCAAGCGTAGCTGCCTCTTCAATTCTTTTATTACATGAATATTCATATAATCTGCTTCTAGTGGGATGTGCATATTAATTCGATGACAAGGTTCTATTGTTTACTTACAATTTATGTTACTGATTCCACTTCCAGCTTTCGAACTATACGCCTGGAACAACATTGCTCGCTCATTCCGACGCCAGTCTAATCAACGAAAACAGAGCTCGGAAAATGCCATTCTAATCCAAGTATGTAAATTTAATATCCGACCGTGTTTGAGACTACACAACTGAACATCATCCGCGTCTTACAGATGAATGAGATTACGTTATTCCGCCCATATACGCTGCTTCAGATAATTCTACATACGAGTATTAGTCTGAATTAGGGAAAACATAATAGTTTTCCTGAAGATTACAAGCAACTCCAAGTTACAAGTCAACTCAATCAACGCAAGACATTCTAAACTATGTTTGCCCAAATTCCATTACATGTTAGTAATTAAATGATATGAATTCTACAATTTTACTAGGAATTTTATTGCCTTGAAAGTTCGTGGAACCTATCCACAAGCCAGAGCTTAAGTTCGAATAATCAAAAACTGAAACCACTTTCACAAGAGTAAAAACATTAAAGGCTTTCATTTCAGGCTTTCAGTTAAATAAACACCATTAATGTACTCCAAATATTCGCATGAAAAATGTTGATAGAGTGCCGTATGTAAATGCAATTCAAATAACCATTCAAAATAATGCGGAGAAATTTTATAACAAAATAATCAAGCGAGCTCAGTTTTCCATATTAGGTCAAATAGTTTTTGGTTACTTTTTAATGGGTGTCGAATAACCAACTCTATTGCAGTGTGCTAAAGTGTAGTTCGGAAGGAATTCGTTCCACACACATCCGCTGCCACACCTGAAAGCTTGTGTTTGGAGGAAAGCAGTAAATGAATTGGTATTTTCCGGGAAAAATTGGGTTTGTTTTAAAGACAAAGTCCAACACTGGCAGAGGACACAGCTCAAGTAGAACGGCTTAAGGCTGCGTTGCACTGGTTGCACCATCTTATTTCATTTTTAACAAACATCAAAAATCTATCAAACTCTATACAAAAAACACCGGTTATTGTTATAGTTCCGGTTAAAGTTAGGTGGTGCAACTCAGCCTTAGAGTTGCGGCTACAATTTTGTTGAATGTAGCATTAGTTACTTTAGTGAGTTATGATAACAGAGGATTCTGTCACCAATCAAAATGCTTATCTTTAACATTCACTATAAATGGCATTTATTGTTTGAAATTAGACGTTCGTTTTCTTTGGCCTACGCTCGGTAGCGTCCATGTTTCAGGGAAGTTAAGTTTTCGTAGTTAACAAAGTATTTGGGGTTTCGCTTTTCCGCGGCGCCTCCGACGTTGTCCTCTCCGCTAATTACTGTTTCTCTTTGTTTATTCCGAAAAGGTTGGAGGCATAAAGTGCGGTCAGACTTCGTGAGTCCTTTTTTATTTTCAGACTTTTTTCAGCCAGCCTATCGACACTAAAGTAAATTGGCATTCTTTATACCTACGTTTTGTAAAAAGGTTGATTATTTAAAGGCATTTCATAAAGCTTGCCGTAATTTTTGAGATAGAGAAAAAAAATATTCTCAGCCTTTCTAATGTTTATTAGTTAGTACGAATTGTTGACCTATCACTACCGAAAGTTCTAATACTAATACATACATCCAACTGGAATTTTATCCAAATAGTTGCAACGTTCCCTTGACAAACACCCCTCTTCCTTACCAGTGAACCCACCCATTCCCAAACTGAATTATTTCCGAACACACAGATTTGCATCGATGAATCAATTCGGTCCCTCCATAAATTACGTGTATTCCCGACCGCCGGCAATTAAATAGCGATTGTGACACATGACCGCCGTGGGAACCTGCCGATGAGTTATCGTTTGCAACAATGGATTGCTTCAAGAAGCATTTGGTTTCTTTGAATACTGTTTCTTTTATTCCTTTGTTGGTTATTCTTGGCAGAAAGTTGCAAATATGGTGCCATGAACAGCAACTTTTAAACAATCGTTTATTGAATGGTAGATAAATTTTATACAGTCAGCGTCAAATAGTTGTGACACCCAAATTAGCCAATAAGTTCGAAACACGTCTTTGTTTACTGAAAAAAGGTTGTGATATCAACTCTTTGGCCACTTTGGGTATCACCAACTATTGACGCTGACTATAGTAGCTACATCAGGTAGGTAGACACAAAAAATATTTTATTGAATATATAGTTACTGTGGGTAATGAAACTTTATGGATACTTTTTAGATTATTATCGAATAGGTAGCGCTATATCTAAAGCAATGTGTGTGCTGACATAGGTAATACATAAATATTGAACCTTTACTATGAAAATCCAATAAATAACTATTGTTGAGCATCAATCGTTAAGGTTCGCTCGATCAAGCATAATGTCAAAATCATAAACCCGTATATTTAACAAAACTGACATCAGACACAAAGTGCTATTGTGGCGTGCAAATTTAACAAAATAAGCCTTTGAAGTCACATTAAGTTGGCTTCGAATAAATCAGATTCGAGTTCGAGTTCAGATAACGAGGCAGTGGACACAATCAAAAGCTTTGACATTATAACTTATTGTTGTGTTTCATTTTGTTTTATAATGATAATTTTGAACAGAAACTGTATTATATTTCTGACTGCTTTTATTATGCTCCACTAGTTTTGAACCGACAAATTATCAAAAAAGTTATCGTCTATTTTATTATCATTATTATATATCTGGTAGGGTAAAAAGATTATGAGACATGTAGAGGCTCCTTAAGAGCAAAATGACGATTTGTAAGAACTATTTATTAGTCTAAACAAATAAAGAAATTTTGACTTTGACTTGACTTATTATTAAAGAACATATTTTTCACGAGCTTTGGCACATTTGAAATGTAATTGTGAATTTGTAAAGTTTCGAGTCTTTGACATCAAAAACATCTGGAAGTGCTTGAAACCCCTCAAAAGGGAACAGAGATGAGAATGGATATTCGGATCGTCACCCAAGTCGAAGCCGAGCAGCCGCGATGGTCTCGTCAATGACCCTTTTGGAGTCAAACGGGTGACACGATACTCTATCCATTGCAGAGATAACAGAATCACACCATTTATTTCTTCTAGATGTTCAGGCCTAAGATTAATGCACGATCCGAATAAGAAAATAATAAGTAATGTGATTAACCACGTACACAATGAAACCGTTTGTTAAATCCTACCCCATATAGATTCCAACCGAAAAACACACATATTTTATAATAATGTAAGTCACACCCGTCAACTCAAGACTAAGAATCGAAAGGTGTTCTACTATCATTCTATGAATCGAAAAATTACTAAGCAAAATAACGATATTCTGAAACGGGTACAACGATGATGATACAATAAAATTGTTCAACCTCCGAGTAATTTTATGTTACCGAACACTCATATGGCTTATGTAGTGGTAATAGGTGTGATATTGCAACAATAATAGTCTCACTTGAAAACCTTCAAGAAAAAAAGCTCTATAGTCATATATCTGCACGGGGTGTTTCCCCGTATAACCATAACTGTAAAACTCGCTGCGTAACATCCACGGAATCTCATCGTACCTCCGCCGTTTGGACCCATTGATCCGATGCTTCGCGCCAGAAAAGGTCGGGATCCGTTAGCATCTTCAAAGGGCTCGTTAAGCTTTTACACATGTTATGATTCGAGCCTATTATGTGCAACACAATACTGCCCCGATTGGGGTTTTATGCCCGGAAATTTTCTAGCTTTATTATATTCCATAGTTACTACAACACTTAGGTTGGGTTGCACCATCTTACTTTAACTTTGACAAACGTCAAAAATCTGTCAAATTCCATACAAAAAGCACCGGTTATCGTTAAAGTTACTGTCAAAGTTAGTTGGTGCAACTCAGCCTTAGCTCTTTATTAACGTACAATTTATCTTTTAATGTAGTTTACTAGTAAGAAATGTTGTGTCAAAGCGTTGCCCGACAGGATGAAACTTCATTGAGAATTCCATTTGCACTATCACAGAAAATAAACGTATATTTAACTTTTCTTAAGTCTCGGTAAAATGTAGATGGTTTGACCCTTATGCCAGTAAATTCTGTTCTTAAAAGGCCTTTTAGAGTCAACTCAGTTAGCAGCAAACTTAATTCCCGGAATCCTCAGATACCGCTTTGTCTAGCGGTTGGTTACCGGGAACTCGGAGCTTTTAGTTTTCTTTACTATAGATGCACTGCACAGAAAAAAATCCTTGATTTTAGCTCCAAGAACTACTTACCGAGAATTACTTATTGAAGCTACATTTATTTGCAAACGTAATAAATACCACGTAATGAAAGAAGAAAAAAACTTATCCTAACAGAAATGTTCATGGAATGGAATTTGTTTTAGAAATCATTATAGCTAATTTTGAAGCAAACATTCTCATGCAGTACGTGCTAAAAAGAGACCTCGTTAATAGCAGTGGCTGTTTCAGATCAATTTCTTGTCATTCCATGATGTAATCTACTTTAATTAATCCGAGTATAAATCCAGAATACCCACGACAATATTTTCTGGCCAAATAAATGCGATGTTCTCCGAAATGAATTGTGCTATAATCATCAATAATGATTGCATAAAATATGCATTTAAAATACGGCGGCAATGCGTCGTTAACACTGGAATGGTAACTGGGTATCAGTTCCATTACAACGTAAGAAGAAGCAGAAGGAGTGGTAGTCGAAAATTCGTTTTCCCTACCTAACTCGCTCGCGGTTTCACTGTGACATAATTCAGTATTCATTTAATAACGATTGCCTTTTTTTCTTTTCAGATATGGCTCATCATTTGGATGAAATTGAATACAGAAGACTACTTCGAACTGAAGACACCTTCAAGAAACAAACACATTTTAGAGGCATTCGGTTAAAGGACTATTTTTAGCAGTGATTAATAAAAGTATGAAATTAGGCTTGATTCTTCTTCTTTTATTGTATAACTGAAGTCACAATCCTGATATCTAAGTGTCGCCATAAATTAATATGCCTTTTATTGTGCCATTTAGTTGGCACCCTTGTAGAATGGGATGACTACCATAGAAAACCTACTGAATTGATCCAAATTGTGTAAAAACTCGAGTATTGTATATCAACCTTTACGAGTCGCGCGGCGCAGATTGAATACAGTCAAGCTCTTAAATTTCCGCCGCGGAACACTCCGCTGCGTGTATCATCCCGATATCTGAGCATAATGGGAGCAGCCAGGCGAGCAAAAAGGTTATAAGTATTTTTAAAGATTACAGATTATTTACTAACCGAGAACAGGTAATACGGTAGATATTAAAATAGATATAGCGGAGCTTATCTCACCATATTGTGGTCAAGATCATTGATCTTTTCGACTCATAACAAAATTATGTGTCCTGTATGATTAAAAAATTTGATATGGTAATTATACCTGATAAAGTTATAAATTAGACGTATATAAATTATACACACAACAAAATGATGTTCATATTAATACATTACACGAGTAGGTATTATTTTATTCATAAAGTTTCTACTAACTTCTTTATCTACATAAACATCTACATACACGCCTACGCGTGTATAACTTTTATGCGTCCAATTATAACTTTAACCCCACCACTGCTATTGTTTGGGACTATAAGATCAAAGAAGAAATTATTGGGGCTACAAAAAAATAAATTCTAATTATTTACTTTATAAAGTAAAAGAAAAGAAAATTTTCATTTCAGTAAGATAGGAAGTGTTATCATTTTTTCCGGCTTATAATAATACCGTCAAAAAACAAAACAAAGAGCAGTTATCCAATTAGACGCGCGGTATCCGCCTGAACTGCGGGACCAATCTGCCTCTTTAGGATTCTCCACATAGCCCCACTTTTGTTTCACCGTTTCACTCCGAAATATGTTCCGGCATACAAAATAGGCCATCCGTAATTCGGTTCCGTGGAATGTCAGAGTTTCAGACAAAAACACAACGGAGATACAGATAGTGGGCGCTGGTCTGGCGGTGCAGATTGGCGACTATTTTTGTTGGGGTCAAGTTAAAAATTGAAAAAAATACAAAATACTTTTTGTGGAACCCATCTACAGAAGATCGTCCTTGCTACATTACAAGAAGAAGGTAAGGAAACTTTTTTTTTAGGAAATTACATAAAATTGAATTTACTAGGGAATAATCTCTAAGCGGATTTAGTGCTTGAAAATGATAATTATGTAATGAACAATTCTATGGAGTCGAATTTAATGGAGTCATTTCTAGGGATACTTTTCGGACCTTTTTGTTTTAACAATCTTATAATTAAAATTTTATTATTTCTGAAAATATGGTCATTGCTGAGTATTATGCCCCTGATAGATTAAACTTCAGGAGCTTGGCACTCAACTCACGCGCGAAAATATTGCTGAATAATTAATTGGCGAAAAGCGAGCATTCAGTTTCGTTCGGAAAGTTTGGACGAAAATAATGTTATCGCTTATTGAGAGTTAAAAAACATACGATAGTGCACTCGGGACTGGATGAAATGGGAAAAAATTTATAAAGATAAAATATGTGAAAAGTAAATGCAATCAGAAAAATACTTCTTTCGTTTTGCTTTTTTATAAACAATACAATACGGGCGTCTCATAGTCAACCACATTTAATGACTTTAACTATTAAAATAAGGACAGCGCTTACTAAACAATAATTAGCAAGTACTCCTACGTAAATTACCAGAAAAGTGGGGCAAAACGGTGGTCCTCTTAAATTAGGACCCGTGCTGCGGCCGCAATGTCCCCGCGGAGCGATCGGCTGACCAGAGCGCCCTCCCTTTAATTGTTTACTCTTACCCTAAGGGGATTAATGAACTAAGGCATCGGGGGCAGGAGTTGGAAAAGTGGGAAAGTCAAGACTGAATACGAGTAACAATATCAAAGCCTATTACAGCATTGCATTATGGAACAAAGTTTAAGGAGGCTACTGAAGAGATTATGTTTACTACTGAAGAGAAATATGTTTAGTAGCTTTATTTTTATTTATCTAGGTGCACTGCACAACAGAAATATTAAGGTACACAAAGTACCACATAACTTTGTGTACGTAAATATTTCTGTTGTGTTGTTCATTGTGTTGATATCATGTTTTTTTCTTGCGCACAATAGAATATCGCCTTTGCCTATTTGTTTAAATAGAAATATTGAAAAAGCAGTGAGGTAACCAAATAAACAACCTGTCACGAAATATGAAACCGGGAATTCAAAAATCATAATTAAGGAGATAGCCTGCCTTAAGACAGAACCAGCAAACAGAAGACGTCTCGAGTTGCGGCGCGTCTTTGTGCCCTAACAATGCCTCCGCCTCCTCAGCCTCATCCTCCGGCCTGCGTCCTCCGTCCTCCGCTAATGAAAGCGCGTTTGTTTGGGACGAGCGCAATCTGAGTTATAACTTTCTTTCAACCACTACGAGCAAGGATAATGGCTTTCTCCTTTCTAGGTATGCCTAGTGCTAGTATTCAAATGCAATGAAATTTGCTCTTGTTGTTTGTTACATTAAACCAGGGTTTTATAAACGAGCATTATAGTGACTTAAAAAAGATCAAATACAAAAGTAATGATAAGTTCAAAGCAAAACAAATAAACCTTTAGTAAAATATAAAAAAAAACATACGGGTCGAATTGAGAACCTCCTCCTTTTTTGAAGTCTGTTGAAAAGAGCGTGGATGAAATCTAATTTACACATTTGTACTTTAAAATACAAAGCAAACAATAACTTGATATCAAAGCGATTGAAATCTTGAGCAAGAACAATTTTTAAATAATATCCATTGATGGTTTGTTAAAGTTTTACAGTCTCGAGATTCTTTTTGGATTCCCCTTAAAATTGAATCAACTGTAAATCTGGACATAAAAACAAAAGATTTGATCGTTTTGTTTGATAACTCTGAATCCTTTGATGAACTTATTTATGGATGAATTTCATTAAAACAATAACAATATCGATGTTCAATACGATTGTTCACACAAAAGCTGTACAATGGGGTTAGTTAATTTTTAAGCATATTATAGATGTGGATAAGTGGTTAAGTTTTAAATAAGTCCCGAAGAAACCAGAGAACTCAAGTGGTTAGATAATAAGTTAGATATACGAACCTAGCTGTAAGATTCAAATGTATCAAATCTTAGTTCGAAATAAACGGCCACTTGGTCCAGACGTGTGTTTTTAAAAGCTTCCTGCTACGTTCCCTACGTAACTCTTGATTGAAATTATTTTGAGTGCAAACCTAATAAAAGCTATAATACCTACCTACCTAGACGTTATCAGCTTAATAGATATATTGCAGCAGTCACACAAATGGACCCCAAAGGAGTTTAATCAGACGGCGCCGCTTCAGTAAACGGTGAGTGGGACGCGGCGGGCGTTAGTACTAATTGCCGAAGGAATCAATCGAGACAATGCCGGCTCATTATGAACCATTCAGCGGGAATCACTCATTGTACGAGCTCTCAAGAAATGGCACTGGCTATGTGACTTGGGACTTCTAAGGTGAGAGTGTCTTTCAGGTTTCAGTTCTTAATTGAAATAAGTTTCTTAAGCATTTTTATAACGCCTGTGGCATGCTCATTCATAAAATAAAAATTCATAAAATTCATTTATTTTTGCAAATAGGCTTTAAAAAAGCGCTTTTACACGTCCCAATATTAACCCTACCACTGCTTCGGGACAATAAATGGGCCAGTGCTGAGAAGAAGCAGCGCAAGAAACTCAGTCACTATTGTCAGCCTCCTTTTCAAGGTTTTACAGTCTTTAAAATATACAAATTATAGTCATAAGTATTAATGCGAGCTAGGTAGTTAAACATTCCAAACATTTTTATCCTTTATATAATCATCAACTTTATAGTAGCCCTTTTTCATTAAGGTGCTTTTGATATGTGCTTTAAATTTATGAATGGGCAATTCTACAACAGTTTGTGGTAATTTATTGAAAAGTTTAATACATTTCCCCATAAATGAATTACCAATCTTGTGCAGTCTGAAATTTGGAACGGCAAGTTTATTTTTGTTTCTTGTATTGAACTTGTGTAAATCACTCTTTCTAGTAAATTGCTCTATATTTTTGCGAACATATAAAAGGTTTTCATAAATGAACTGTGAAGCTACTGTCAGTATATTAATCTCCTTAAAGAATTCTCTCAAGGAAAATCGGGGTCCAAGGTTATAAATGGCCCGCACTGCTCTCTTCTGCAGAACGAACACAGTTTCAATGTCCGCAGCTGAGCCCCACAACAATATGCCGTATGACATTATACTATGAAAATAGCTAAAATAAACTAGCCTTGCCGTTTCAATGTCAGTTAATTGCCTTATCTTTCTCACTGCAAAAGCAGCTGAACTGAGCCTTGCTGACAAGGTTTCAATATGAGGACCCCACTGAAGTTTAGAGTCTAAAGTGATTCCCAAGAATGTTGTGGAACTTATGCTATTTAATGGTTCATTCTTCACCATCAATTGTGTGGGAATCTGCCTCACATTAGGTAAGGTAAATTTAATGCACTTAGTTTTGTTTGCATTTAACAATAAGTTGTTAACAGTAAACCAATGCAAAACCTGTGAGAGTGTGTCATTTATATCATCAAGGTTTACTTTACCTCTATCAACTTTGAAAATGAGAGATGTGTCATCAGCAAATAACACAATATCACATAGATCTTTTACAAAGTAGGGAAGGTCATTAATATAAATAAGAAATAGCAAAGGTCCCAATATCGATCCCTGTGGCACACCCATGGTAAGAGGTGCTCCAGAAGACTCAGTTCCATTAATACAAACTTTTTGCTTTCTGCCTGTGAGATACGAGTTCAACAGATCAAGTGCCTCATCCGAAACACCATAATGTCGCAATTTTTTTAGTAAGGTTTGGTGGTCTACACAATCAAACGCTTTTGAAAGGTCACAAAAAATACCAACAGCGTCTTTTTTACTCTCCCAAGCATCAAAGACGTGTTTCAGTAGTGCTACTCCAGCGTCAGTAGTACTTCTACCTTTGGTAAAACCAAATTGTTTATTGTGAAGTAATTTGTTGAAAATAAAATGAGAAAGAAGTTGATGAAATATAATTTTCTCAAAAATTTTGCTAAGTACTGGTAAAATAGAAATCGGCCGAAAATTAGAGGGGTCACATTTATCACCAGCCTTAAACAATGGGATTATTTTACTTAATTTCATTAAACTAGGAAAGCAACCTTGATCAATGCATGTGTTAAAAATGAATGCAAGGTGAGGAGCTATGGTGTCAATAATTGTCCCAATAATACTGACAGAGATTCCCCAAAGGTCCTCGGTTTTTTTCATATTCAATTCTCTGAAGGTTTTAATTACTGTATTACAATCTATATGCCTGAACTGGAGTAGAGACTGGCACTCGGTGACATTAGATTTTAAGAGAGACTCTGCAAGAATTGGCGATGAATTCAATGCTTTAGTTGTTTCGGACGCAATGTTTGAGAAGAATGTCTCAAATGTGGTTGCAACATCTGTATCTGAATTTATAACTTCATTCCCGACTTTCAGTGAGAAGGTGTTATCCTTCGATTTATTTTTACATGTTTGTTTATTTATTATGTTCCACGTAGCCTTAGCTTTATTATTAGAATTTAAAATCATGTCTCGAAGATGATTCGATTTAGCATTATGTAAGAAACTAGAGCTGTGACCTTTTGTTTCGACTCACATGATAGAAAAGCAAAGCCTAAGAAATTCCTTGGCTATACTAAATTGTGTTAAGAGACCTCGATAATATTTGAGTAAGCCAACCTTTTTTGAAGCATTATCAATTTGTTGGATTTACTTTCAGCAGTAACAAATCGACCCCAATGGAGTTCAATCAGACGGAGCCGCTTCAATAAACCGTGATCGCGAATTCTTCGAAGTCCTAATTATTGAAGGAATTAATCGAGACAACGCCGTCTCATTACGAACCGTTGAGCGGGAGCCACTCATTACATGAGCTCAAGAAACCGCCCCAGGAATGGGAACGACAAAAGTAATCTTTCAATTCAAACAAGTCGGTAATATGTTTGATACGTAAATTACTATGAATAAGAGTATGTAAGTATTTAAAGGGTGCTTTTAAATATTTCTAGAGTCGAAATGAAGCATGAAAAGATTCTGCATAGTACACAATATGTAAATATTGTCGTCGACGACTGAAAACCTCTTAAGTCGAATTTTTACCAAAAACAATTTAATGTTATGTAAGAAAACCCCTCAACGCACATTTTGAGTTCGCGTTCAATGAAAACCTCGTAAAAATAGTCAGGTGACTGATTTTTGTCCCTCGCGAAAAATTATGTTTTCGGTATTTCCAAGGCTCCCGACGACGACGATATGCCAGTGTTTGTAATGACTTTTACATCTGGTTCCCACCCAGCTGCTCTACCGATACAAGTAGGGGAGAGGGGGGCATAGTGGAAGGGGTGGGCAAAGCGAAAAATTTGATTTTACCAACACTCTTTCACCCAACGGCACTCGTGCTTCACGTAAGCCAAGCACAGGGCCGACCAAGGTCATTGACCAAAATCAGTTCGGCTAGCGCCACCGAGCAGGCTACATGACTGCGCGATGTAGATCGAGTGAGTTTCTTACGAAATTCAAGGATTTTGGAGGCTGGATATTATTGTGAAAAGTGAGTAGTGATGGTATTTTTATTATTTAAATCTAATATCTGTTCATCATAGATTCCTTTGACATTTTGTAGATTAAACAAATTTTAATACTTTCTTAGTTATCAATTGAAAACTGTAATTATTATCAAAAAGGCAAAGTGGAAAAAATTACAAGGGGGCAAAGTGGAATGATTCCCACATAGAAATATTTAATTAGTTTTTTCAGATGGTTCATAATTATTACAAAAGAAAAACGAACCAAGGCTCATGGACAGAAGATCAAATGAGAAGAGCGATGGAGGAAGCGAGTTTTAGTACGATTAGTTCGGTAGAAAAAAAAATGGTATCCTATTTGGAACTCTTCATCGTCATTTGAAATCTGGTGATGCATCGAAGAAGATTGATAAGTTTCGTCCGGTATTTTTCAATAAAACTGTAGCAAAAAAGATATGATCTTTCAGTAGTAAGGGACAAGGTTTTTTATGGCCTAAAACAGTTCCTAATTACCAAATAAGTAGTTTATGTTATTTCATTTAATTGACCTCATTAGCAAAATGCTCAAATAGAGTAGATAAACGCTTAATAAGTACCTTTTTCACTTTGCCCAAAGTGCAATTCCACTTTACCCTTGTGATAAGGGCAAAGCGGAAAATTATAAACTATAAAAAAAAGTTATTTTATGCCAAAATAGTTAATAATTCGTTAATTTTTTTTAGAGTTATCTATAATACAATACTTGTAGTATCATTTTGACTAAAACTAGTCTTCATAACTTATCTGGTTCTTTTTATTTTTTCGATTGAAATTAAGTACTCCACTATGCCCCCCCTTCCCCTAATCTCTTAGTGGGAGAGTGGAATAAAATCGACAAAACACCATTTGAAGCGAGTGATTGGCACAGCAAGCCTTACCTATGAGGAAATATCTACGCTGTTGTATCAAATTTAAGCGTGTCTCAGCTCAAGGCCGTTGTCACAGAAACACTCAGTTTGCATACAATAATATAAATCGATCACTTAGGAGTTAGTCCAAACTGCTGAAATATTTGCAACGAAGTCTTCGAAGCTCTAATTACTGAAAGAATCAATCGAGACAATGTTGGCTCATTAATAAGTTTTAAATTCTATCAGGACTTTACTAAGGTCTGAAGCTCAATTCTGTCTAGGACCTAGGTCCATTTAGTTTTATAGATATTGTTAAAATAGCGATGGCTTTTCTGCGTTGGAGCTATATAAAATTTCTAAGTTTTCTTTCAACTAATTATAGCTAACTTATTAGTTGTCTAAAGTTACAAGTCACTGTGTTGTATGTTCAGAAAATAAATAGAAAGGATAACCAAAAAAACACAATAACTCTTGCATCGCACACAATCCACAATCTATAGTTGCTAAATAAACCAAAGCACAGGTCTAAAATGCTACAAAGTTATCTTGAAAACAAACCGGAATCCAAATTGTATTCGGAATGAAACATTTTATTGGAAGCGCATCAACGTGAAAGCTTTTTATAATAGCGTTATTTACTGTGGGCGGATTTGCAGTATTTACTCATGAAACCGTTAGTAGATCTAAACTCAATTTGGATTTAGCATTGTATGCCACAAATCCAGAATAAAACGAATAAACAATGACTACAATATTTCAGTATAAAAATATCTTTTCATAGCAAGTTAATCATTATTTTCTGTTAAATCTATTCTCTACTTTGACGAAACATTTTGATGTGTATTTTAACAAATTCTAAGATGTAAGATTTTGCGCTTATCGTCATCACACACTGAAATCAAACCTCCATTCATCCAGAAATAGAAACGTCGTAGTTTGCAAGGTTTTCTACTGGAAATCAATAACAACACCGCACTACTTTTATTTAGGACAGTTGCGTGATCGAGGCACTACAATTTTTACACCGATTAATATTCAAACCTGGATTGTTTCTGCGCCGATATTACGTAGATTATTATTTTGCAGATTCTGTGCCGAGAGCGGCCTAAAAGTGGTCAAGGAGGTCATAGATAATGGTCCAGGAAATGTGATATATCTGTGATGGACAGACGGCTTTGTCCTCGGAGGTCGGTGTCCTCCGTAATGGCTCCTGATGGCTCCTTGATAGCTATTCTTTTGTAAGTTGTTAGCGATCTATTGTGCGTTTTGGTCCATTTTAGTTTTAGATTTATTGAACAGCAGTGTTTTATGTAAAGGTCAAAATATATTTTTCTATTTTAGTAACTTAATACTTTAATGGTTTTCTCCGGACTCGGTGCACAAAATAATTAATTGAAATGCAATTATGTTCATGAAAGATCTTGAACGTAAATGATTGAATGTTATATTCTACAAGAGAGCGAGA
The DNA here is from genome assembly GCF_963855985.1 of Ostrinia nubilalis. Taxonomy (NCBI): domain Eukaryota; kingdom Metazoa; phylum Arthropoda; class Insecta; order Lepidoptera; family Crambidae; genus Ostrinia; species Ostrinia nubilalis. The sequence continues at coordinate 17,488,474 of NC_087094.1, forward strand.
AAATAATAGTTTGAAGGAGATTATTATTCGGGACTAAATTAGGTGCTCAACACAATGAATGACGTATTAACTACGAGTAATAATAATAGGTATGTTAGAACTAAACTTCAGTGAGAATATGATCCAGGAGAATTATTCAGTCTAGTTTCGGAATAATTTATGATATCAAACAGGAATCGGGAGTGTATGCAGTAAGAGGTTTGTTGGGAGGCACGGCGGCCATTTAATTAAGCCGAAACAGTCGCTGTCACCTCGCAGGATTTACGTGTGTGCTCTGTATGACTACGTTTGTAGTAGTGACGTACGAGGCGCTGTATGGGGTACCACCTCTTATGTATGTTTATCTGTTTACTAACTTGATTTAGTGTCTGTCTTCCAGCTAGAATACAGTGTGTACTTTATGTGATCAGTGACGTTAGAGGTGAGGAAGAGGTGATACCTCAAATGAATTCACTCAATAACGAAAATACTAACTTCAAGAAGCCGCATCTTGAGCGACTTCTTAAATTTACATGCCTACATAGGTTCTTGGTTTGTGTGTTTATCTACACTAATATTATAAAGAGGAAAACTTTGTTTGTTTGTTTGTTTGTTTGTTTAGTTGTAATGGATAGGCTCAAAAACTACTGGACCGATTTTAAAAATTCTTTCACCATTCGAAAGCTACATAACTCACGAGTAACATAGGCTAAATTTTATTTTGGAAAACAATAGGGTCCCGTAAAATATTTGGGATTTTCATAAGACGTGGAAAAGCGCCATCTATCGTCATTGCTTAAAATCTTCTTGCGCCTGACAAACATTTTTGAGGTACGTAAATATTCATGAAAGCAAAGCTGTCAAACGCCATCTATCGACATCATTAGTAAATTAATAACTAAATATTACATGTACTATGAATAGCGCTGTTCGTAAATAATATTGAAAATTTAATAAATAAAGATATTTTATGTAATTGAACCATTCACTGTATGTACCTATTTGAATCATTCACTGTGTTTAAACGAGCAAGTCAAAGTGTTAATTAGTGACTTTTTACAAACTTCCTTGCAAATTCTTACTATGTGCCGCCATCTACCGAGATGAATATTAGGGTACGGTTCAGCGGCGGACAAATGGGATGGGCGCGTGGGCGATTGTAGTTAAATGGGATAAGAATTACTTCGTTTTTATTTTCTGTATGTAATTTGTTAATTTTTTGGTAGGGTCTTTCTTTATTACTTTGGTTGCTAGGTACTTACTTATTTGATTTTAATGATAATTACTATAGGTACGTATAATTTTAGTAGAAAGAAAGGTAATTGAATGACTAAGTGACTCACTCACTCATCACGAAGTCTCAGAAACTACAAGTCTCAAAAGAGTTCTCATAGGGGTTAATGGTCTATTCCACGTGGCTTTGACCACCAAGATGATCAAAGTGGACTCCAGTTAAATTATTTTTTTAGTGTTCTTTGATCACCTATAAATAAATCATACCTCTGAATTATCACATACATGTCCAATTTGTTTATTGCGGTTTTTAGAAAATATCAAAAATGTTACAAAACAAAATATTATTATGTACAACAATTGGACATGTGACTCAATTCAGAGGAGGTGTATTTTTGTTTGTAGATGATCAAAGGACACTAAAATAATAATTTAACTAGAGTCCACTTGGCTCACCCAGGACATCGTATCCGTGGGTGATCAAAGGCACAGAATAAATTCAAAGGACACTAAATTGTCGCTGTAAGTCCACTTTGATCATACACCTCCTTTTAGAACGTAGGTAGTCACTAAGACGAAAGCAAAATTCAACCCTTATGGGAGTTAAAAAGGGGGTTAGAAGTCTGTATTGCAGTCCTCGGTTTTTAAAGTAAGAGACTTGAAAGTTAAAATGTATGCTCACTATGATCTCTAGATATTGTGGAGGTGTACATAATATACTGTTCGGTACACTGTGGTACTGTGTACACATCGGTTTGCCGACGATATTGTGGTCATGGCAGAATCGTTGGAAGATCTTGGACCAATGCTCGAAGACCTTAATCGATTTTCCCAACAGGTAGGCCTGAGGATGAACATGGACAAAACGAAGCTTATGTCAAATGTCCATGTTGCGCCCTACCCAGTTTCAGTTGGGAGCCCAATTCTCGAGATTGTCGACAAGTAGGTAATAGGTATGTCTACCTCGGACAAACGATCCAGCTAGGTAGGTCCAATTTCGAGAAGGAGGTTAATCGTCGAATCCAACTCGGCTGGGCAGCGTTCGGGAAACTACGCAACATCTTTCCGTCCAAAATACCTCAATGCCTGAAGACTAGAGTGTATAACCAATGTGTGTTACCAGTGATAACTTAAGGCTCGGAAACGTGGCCTCTCACTATAGGCCGTATACAGAAGCTCAGTTGCACAGCGTGCTATGACGAGGGCTATGCTTGGTGTTTCTTTGCGAGATCGAATCAGAAATGAGGAGATCCGTAAACGAACCAAAGTCGCTGACATAGCCCAACGGATTAGCAAGCTGAAGTGGCAATGGGCAGGGCACATAGTACGCAGAACTGATGGCCGATGGGACAGAATAGTTCTGGAATGGAGGCCGCGTACCGGAAAACGTAGCGTGGGACTTCCACCTACAAGGTGGACCGACGACATCATAAAGGTTGCAAGGAAGCGCTGGACGCAGGCCGCTTCCAATCGATCAACATGGAAAGCATTGGGGGAGGCCTATGTTCAGCAGTGGACGTCCTATGGCTGAAATGGTGGTGGTGGTGGTGGTACATATACTGAAAATGTATCATTAGAAATCAACCACGGGGGCTAAGGAGATAAAAGGAGGGTTGGAAGTTTATATTATGAAAGTCCTATGTGTTTAAAGTAAGAGAGTTGAAATTTAAAATGTATGCGCTATAGATGCTAAGAGCGGATTTTACGAAACTCCACCCCTAATGGAGTAAAACGAGCTCCACGCGTACGAAGTCGTGGGCGGCCGCTAGTTACATACAATAAAGTGATATATTTTCCATGAATACTACAACGCCTCCTACCTCTTCGCGAGTGTTATGCAAAGGCTAACAAGGTGAAGATCTCTAGTTAGCGCACATCGCGCATTGTCCCCGGACGCATGCGCCCGCAAACATTACTCCAGGCGTAATTTGCCAACTCGCGCTCTTAGCAACTTCTGTTTAGAGCTCTCTCTTAATCATCCAACTTTACCGGGATGCAGACTTACGAGAAGTCTTAAAGGACTGATGAAAATGAGCTGCATCTTCAAAGAAAAAGTCCTCAAAAGTAATTTCATCGCGGTCTGACTTCCTGATTCCCAAAGACATAATAGAGCCACAGAAAATAAACTCAAGTTCCCATTCGGATGAGGTGGTTTATTAAGGGGAGGCGAGTAATTAAACTCTTGTCAGAATAAAGCGAAAAATTGAGCGCACCAGACCAGACATTGTAATCATTTGAATAGGAGACCGACATTAGTGGAAGTAGGTAAGGCTTCTCAGAATTGGCTTTCATTTAGATAATTACCTTAGGGATGTAAGCTATGATTTAAGTTGTTTTGGATTGCCAATAAATACTGTTACAAATTACTTAAAAAAACCACAGATAATAATATTTTCAAATCATTAATTTTGGCGTTCCGAGAGGCAAAAAACATGCCATGAGCTTTAAGAGTACCTATTTGTGTGATAGTGTCAACTTTATTCCGGGATCAGATTTTTTTTTCAATTCAGAAATTGTGTCTCCCACGCGTCAAACAAGTTTTACACATCTCATGTTTATTAATTCCGCCGCGTCTTTGTGTAAAGCACGCAATAGCAGAGATGAAAAACATTTTTGCCGCATTGTGTCAGAGATAATTGTTTGTCCAGCCAGACCACATATACCTGAAAATTCCTTCACACTTTGGAAATTTACTTTCAACCGTATCTTAATCCAAATAAGGTTGAGGCTCGGAAATCAGTTCCTGCAGATGATATCCTTTCAGAAAGTGGCCAAAGGTACACCCATGTAATGACGGTTGAATGATTCCATTTATCTTTCGTGTTTTATTATTACAACGTTACATACAGGAAAGTCACACTTCGGCCGTTGTATTAAAAGCTGATTCAGCACGTTTTTGGTTCGACAAAGTATAAAGCTTTATATGAGCTTTGAGGGAAAGCTGAGCTAGAGTAATGAATGAATTAATTGCCGGAATCGCGAAGGCTGTTGCGGCTTTAAAGTTGCTGGAATTAAATTACAACGGGAATATTTTTTGGACAAAACCCAAGCGGCTCATTACTTTTGGAGTTCCATTATCAAGGACAAAAATATTTTTGTGCTCTTTAACAGATTAAAAGGTAACATAATAATTTGTACAATGACGAGAAAAAAATTTGGAGGAAACTTACACCGATCAATTAAATCCAAAGTGATATTCTACGTTAGTAGTAGAGTGTTTCATTATCCCATGCAAAAGTGAAACCTTGAATGGGAAGTTTCCTTGTTTTAAATACAAATACGTATTCGCATACTAATTCTAACAATCTAATTCCATAGTCAATTCGAGCAAATGAATAATTTCACTCACTCACGTAATTGCATTTTGAGATTGACATGTGCTTCCCGCCGCCTCGCCGCAAATCAATTGCTAGCTAATACAGTCGTTCGGGACACTGAAATGCATCAGCCAATCACTCGGCGGCGGCTTGTGGCAGGTTTAGATATTAATTAATAAACTAGAATTTAGTTAAACTGGAGTTACAGATGTGGTAGCTTTTGGCGTAGATTTGGCCAATGTTTTTTACTATTTCCAAGCGAATCTGAGATTTCATTTGGCGTGTAACAATTTAAACATAAATTGAATACCTATGCCTATGCCTAAAATAGAATAAACGTATAAACTGTTAAAATTCTTAAATAGAGGAAATTAAATGATTACTTAGTTCCTTACGCGTTCTATCTTAACTGATTAACCAACTCTTCTAAGTTATTGTTAAAAAAATTAATGATAACAAAATAAAATTAAAAAAGATTGATAGCGGTATTTTTGTTTAAAAATACTTTTTGCCATTTTCTTAATTAACACTCCTCAGCTAAAATACAAAGCGTCAAACAAAAACAATTAAAACTAAACGAATGACTCAGATAAATGAGAAGAAGTTATTAAAGACTCTTCAGAAGTGCGAGATTCTCCGTAACAAAGGCGGCTGATCCAGAAATCCCGGGATCACGGGATTTGTCCCGTTCATTTACTCCCTATGGCCGATATTTTCCGGTCTACGGGATACAATCCCGGTCGCTTTTTGTAAGACTTTTTCAGTCTTTCAAGTATTGTGAGGATATTTCTGTTTCTAATTTCCTACTGTTTTGGAGCAGGCTTTTTTGGATGGTAAATTGGGTCACTTTGTTTGCCGTTTATCGCAGCTATTTGCTTTAATTTGTTTAAAATTATTTTAAGCGTATTTTAGCCGGCGAACTTTATTTTATTTGTCATCCAAGAGTTTCACTTTCGCATGCCAGCTTTAAGATTCGTAAACGAAAAGTAACTAGACGTCGAATTAAGTTTCAGGAGTAAGTTATTGTAAATAGTCAAAGTAGTAAAACCTACCCATTGAGAAACAGGGTATTACAACTATCAAATTTTATTACTTTATAGGCATAACTTCTACGAAAGCACTTTAAAAATACACTAGACTTTTAGCTTTGAAAACTGAAATAGTTTTCCAATAAAAATACATTTTAGAAATTGAAATGAAATAAACTAAAAGTAAAATCGAGTTGGCGAGTAAGTAATGTTACAATTTTTGTAAATTGCGTTGAAATAAAATAATGTCAATTGATGGGTGGTTTCAATTACCTAATTATTTTATAAGCTGTTGCCATCATTGGTGATACCTATTACTAATTTTTCATGAATATTTTCGTCAATGCGCTATATTTCTTCATATTATTATTGCTGCTGATTACGACGGTAATAAAATTAAGCGGTATTTCACGACATTTGTTTAGCTGACCGCACAAAGCGCGCACAAAAACTACAGTAAAAAAAATTGTCAAAGCGCTGCGTCGCGCGAATCCGCTTCATTTGCCTTTTAATCTTTGTTTATAGCCGCCGGCGTAATATAAATTAATTATCAGAGACGCACACCCCTCTGGAGGTGGATGCAAAATGGCTGCGGCGCGGGGACCCGCTTTAAACGGATATGTGACCGCCATTATCACTCCGGGCAAAGGACGATTGTAATTCTATTTATGTATAAAAATGTGCAGGCTTTACATGTTGTTCGCGCCTTGCAGACGCGATGGAATTTTATAAATAAAACTCGGAAACTGCTTATTTCGTTGTATTCTTGAGACGTTACATTTACATTTTGATGTTGTTCGATCGGAATCCAAAAGAGAAGTGATTTTATACAATGGTTCTCAATATAAAGTATTGACTGACAAAAGTTATGTGACATTTACATTAGAAGTAGATTTTGCTATTAGAATATGTCGAGGCGCGAGTAGGGCCGCAACATACTCCCCCCGGTTGAAGGCTCCAGCTCTTCAACTCTCGAAGTCTTCATCGCTGAGCAGCGGGCAGAGCCGCACTAAGGGCTGTCGGTAGCTGCCGGAGGTGGTCTTTACGTCAGCAACACGGACAATACCATCAGGGCCGGGATGCAATTTGGTTACTCGCCCAGCACGTCAACAGAGAGGTGGGAGAGATTCCTCGTGAAGTAGAATCTCGTGTAGAGTCTCCTATCTTTATCTTGCTCTTGCTTTGTCTCCATTTTGTTCTGACTTGCAATTTGGTTAAAATTTCTAACTTCTTCTCCAAAAATATTGTAGTTTCTCCAACAGAGCGTAGCGCTGGAGTCGTTTTTCATCATCAGCCTCCAGAGATGGTGACGGCAGCGCATTCAGTGGTCTTTCTGGTTAAGAAGTGCCCTGGGGAAAGGAAAAGGGAATTGTCAAGGGATGAAATTAAAGGACACAAGGGAAGGCCATTTAGTATAGCTTCCACTTGTGCAAAGTGTTGATTGAAATTTTCTAAAAAGTTAAATGAGACGTGTCTATTACACGTCTTAAATGATATTTGGCCGATTTGACACCAGCCTCCCAGATGCCACCAAAGTGAGGGGCGTGAGATGTATGTAGGTAAATAAAAATTTTGTGCTTTCTTGAGCAGCAAAATCAGAAAGAAAAAATATTTAAATAGGTATGTAATAAAATGTAAAATTATGTAATTTTTATCATTTAAGTAAGAATATTTCGGCTGGCTGACCTCAGCGGGGAATAAAATATTGTGAGTTAACTCAATTACAGCTGCCAAATGAATACACTTGTATCTAAAATAAATATGAATAAACAAAAGTAACATTTCGACAAGCGAGCATCGCGTCCCCTACGATTTGCAGCACTCACTTTAGATATGAATGTTGTACCTTGCACGCGTCGGCACCGAACGCACTGGCGCACAGTGCTCCGGGAGACAAGTCTGCCTTTTGTTGGCCAGATCGTTATCTCACTGCCACTAGGAGAATGTGCGAGCTAGCATGCACAATATTACGAATGCTCTCAAATGTAAAATTAGATAGTTAGTGTGATTTATTTATTTAATTTAATTGAAGTTTGATAAAGAACATGATAAATTAATTATTGAATTATTTTTACAGATTATAGATTGATTGCAGTGTAGTTGATTGCCTATGCATAAATTGATAGAACCGCCAATTAACCAACCAAACTTCGAGTTTTGAAGTTTCGATTTATTTTTTCCTAATGATTTTTGTTGACATATTAGAACATCCCAAAATAGATCTGCGCCTATTAAAAGATCGATAGGGCCTGGCTGATTAAAATCAGGGTCTGCCAATTTAATATTTTTAGGAAATTTTAATTGATTTAAATTGATTGGAGACTTTGGAAGAACTCCTGTGAGCTCGTCAAGAACAAAGCAATTTAGATTTGTTTGGTAATTATGACGAGTGGTGGATTTTAGTTTAACAACACAGCTTTCATTGACTGAGCTTGAGTTGTTTCCAATTCCAATGACATTGATGGAAGTTGGATTAGAATTTAATGACAGTTTTTGTTGCAATGATTTTGTAATGAAAGATGACTGACTGCCTGAATCCAATAAGGCTCGAACTAAAGTTGCCTTTTTTGTTATTGGATTCGCGACTTCTATTAGGGCAGTAGTCAAAATGACATGTGTATTTTCTTCTTTAGAGAAGTTGACAATGGATTCCGATGGTTGTATTTGAGCATTGTTGGCTTTAGTGGCATCAACTGAATGCAATAGTGTGTTATGTCGCTCGTTACACTGCCTACATGGACCTATACGACACTCGCGGGCCGGGTGTCCTTGACGTAAACAGTTTGAACATAATTTATATTTATAAACGTCTGTTAACCTATCCTGTATTGATTTTGATTTAAAAATTGAACATTCGTATATTTTATGATTTTTGTTGCAAATAATACAGACGTGTGAATTGTTATTATTAGAGTTTAAAGTTGCACTATGTGAATTTGTTTGAAATGTTGATTTATTGCTATTTAAATTTGAATTTTGATTTGATTTTATGTAATTATTAGTGTTGTTAGAATTATTATTATATTGATTACGACTAGTAGATTCTAATATGTGTGCCCGGTCAATTAAAAACTGCTTAAATTGTTCTAAGGTGGGAACATCTCCTAAATTGCTACGTTGTTCTTCCCACTTTATGAGAGTATGGTTATGAAGTTTAGAGCAAATAAAAAATATAATTAATGTGTCCCAGTGCTCTGTGAGCTGACCTAAGTTGGCTAGGGCACGCAAGTTTTTGGTGACATGATCTACTACAAATCGTAGGGAACTTTCAGTTTCGCGTGTCGATTGTTGCAAGTTATACAATGATTTAAGGTGATGATTAATGAGTAGTCTTTTGTCATTATAACGCTGGTAAATTAATTGCCAAGCATCATTATAATTGGCAGAAGACACCTCAATATTTGAAATAACACGAGCTGCATCTCCCTCTAAATAGGAAATCAAATAGTGAAACTTTTGAATAGATGACAAGCGTTCATTATTGTGAATTAAATTAGTGAAAGTGTCGCGGAACTCTAACCAGCGGAAATATGATCCGTCAAATTTGGCTATTTGGATTTGAGGTAGGCGAACACTAGAATCTGCGTCAAAAGATTGAGCCTCTAAAAATAAAGATTCGCGGCGTTTTTTGTCTTGACTTATTAATTTCGATTCATTTTGTTCATCTAAGAAACTCTTTGCCATAGCTATGCACAAAATGAAGTCTTGCTCAATGCGTTCACGCTCGTCCATCTCAGAATCCAAATTTTCAGAATTTATTAATTCGATCTGAGTTTGCAGCTCGTCGTATTTGGCCAACTGACCCTCGAACTTGCTGAGCTTAAGTGACAATTCAGCAATCTCGATGGTCGTCAGCGAGGGCTGCTTTGTAATTTTGTTTAAGTAATTTCTAAATCTAGTAATTTGCCCTTTGATTGAACTACGTTTTACTAATAAATCCTTTGACATCGAATGCCTCGATGCCAAATGCGGTGATAAAGTGGCTGGATCAGTCATTATTTGTTATTAAAATATCAAATTGCTAATAAAATATTATTTTGAAATGTATATTGCGATATTGAAATGCGTTTAGTTAATAAATTGTAGAATATTTAGTGAATTTACACGATAAAAAAATATGCGAGGTAGTTCCAATCAAAATTACAAAGCCGCGCCCCAGAAAGACACAAATTTATAATAAAAAGAATACGTATCTCACGCCCTCAGCCCCGACGGCAGCTAGGAAGCCGGTGTTGACGCGTTGAATCAGCTGATGTCCCGTTAGCCGGCTCGTTGAGGTCGGCCGCTGGCACAACTGAAATATTCGGCAAAAAATACTAAAAACCGGGAAACTACTGGCGCGATACGTTATTGTGATTAGGATTTGGCTTTAATTACTTGAAAAAGAGATAAATTACAATGATTTGATGATATTTTGAACAATGAATAAAAATTATGGGGTAGACACAATTTGCACAAGTGAAAGTTTTTACTAAATTGGATAGGATTTCGGGAATAAAAAAGGTTTAGGTGTGGTTTAATAGTGTTGGGATGATGTAAGGAAGGAATAATCAGGGCACTTATCTGAAATCCAGGCTGCGAGGTGAAGCTTTTGCTGCGTCACTGCTCGGCTGACTCCAGGTGTCCTTGGCTTAATCTTCCAGAATTGTCCGAAATTGCAGTCCTGTCACGGTCGCCAATGTTCGCGCCTTGCAGACGCGATGGAATTTTATAAATAAAACTCGGAAACTGCTTATTTCGTTGTATTCTTGAGACGTTACAATTTTGATGTTGTTCGATCGGAATCCAAAAGAGAAGTGATTTTATACAATGGTTCTCAATATAAAGTATTGACTGACAAAAGTTATGTGACATTTACATTAGAAGTAGATTTTGCTATTAGAATATGTCGAGACGCGAGTAGGGCCGCAACACATGTTTTAATAAGGTTCACCGTCAAAATGGAATAAGAATAATAGGATTTAATGCTGCATTACACATTTCAGGGTAATACATTAACTCTTTTATCACCCTGATATATTGAGCATAAAACAAGTGACCATAGCGATTAGGTAACGGATAACCTTCATAAATTCCACAGGCTTTTTGCTGATAACTTGAGACTCACAGATAGGTACTACGGTTGGTTACTTTCACGATTACTTATTTTTTCCATACTTTATTTAAGAAGGTAGATTGCAGTGGGTTATAAACTTTCTTGTGTCTATTGACAATAAAATATTACAGCCCAAAACCTTTGTTCATAGTGGCATGAAATGAATCAAAACTGTTGGTTTTGTATTCCAGAGCATACTCTGTGTGCGCACGTTGTAGGTCTAGCCTTATTTACTATCTACTTGTTCTGAAATAACGTTAGTGAAAGTTGTCTGAAAAGAGATTTATCTCCACAGTCCGTCCAAGTGAAATACGGCCTAAGTAAACGCCTCGTTCCTTTCTTGTCGTCGAAATACTGGCAGATTAGCGCGGCTATTTCATACAAGACCTGGGATAGACCGTTTAAGCCGTAGGTTGAAATATTTGGACGGCAAAGAAAACCGTTTTGATTGTTTATCGAGCCGGCTTATCCAATCCTCGGTATAAAAGGTACAATGGAGGGAGCTAAGAAATCATAGAAGTATAGACAAATAACAGATATAATACTCCATTTAGTAAGCTATAATAAGCTATAATGGTCAGAGGCCTGAAAAGAGCTTATATGAGTACTCGTAAGTAGTTACTTCTGTGAGCAAAAGGTAAGTTTGGGTAAATTAATTTTGAAAAATCTTTAGATTTTAAAAATAATACAATTTTACCTTACATTATTAAGTGGAATTTGCCTTGCTTAACAAGTATCAGCTAATGTCTTTTAATATTTTCAGCTCATTAATTTTAGTATTACATTACAGCCAACCAGGAATCTATAACATCTAAAGGACCGAGAAAAAGGGCGCTTACAAACTCAATCAGTTTCTTTTAAAGCCTCCAATCCGCAATTCGTTCAAATAGCTATTTCTTTGCTTTTATCCCTCACAACACAAAATCATCCCAGCGATTACGGCGCGGTCTATGAAACGAACCCTTTCCAAATTACTTTTTATTGTAGGGGCTCTTCAAAATGGGAAAATAAACAATATCGAGAATTATTCCTCACATAGCAAGTGAGTACAAGTATCGATTTTAGGCTTCAGGTTTACAAGCGCACAACTTTGTTGTTCGCGATTTCTTGCGGCTGATGTTATGATACCGAAGTACCTAACTCCTAACTTTACAAACTTGGAAATGCATGCCCATTAACCCATTAGAGGTCACACACAAAGTACCAATATATTTTAAACTTTTTCTTAATTTTCATATTGAAATTAGAGCAAAAAAACACAAAATACAAGAAAATCCTGAAAAAAAGTTGTTTTCATGAAATTACAGGGGTGTACTCAATTGGGTACAATGACCTCCTAGGTATGCAAATTTTCAAAATGCGCCTTTTCGACAAAAAATGTTTTAAGTGACTTCTTACACTACCAACGCACTGTTAAATGACAAAGAATATACCCCAGCTCTTTTTCAGTTTTGATGGGATATTTTCCAACTCATTTTTGAATAAAAGCCATCAACTATTGGTACAGCCGGACGCATTTTCGTTGTTTATATAGCATATCTCTTCTTCTAGTGATCAGTAAAGTATAGTAGGTACATAGTCTCTCAAGGTAGCTTGTGGTACTCACATAGTACCAAAACCCCTAAATAGGGCTTTATAGGAATCCCAAATATATTGTGTTGATTGGATACTGATATAATTATAGCCAATATAAATATCATAATGATAATGAGAAGCATCGTAGTTATCTATTGGATATAATAATATTATTATAATCAGCTTTTTTTCAAATACTGTGCAAGTTTGAGGCCCTTCAGCTCTTCATAAAATATAGCAAACTTATCACCACAGACTTCGGAAGTAGGTATCTACAGCGATTGAAAAATTATGACTTTTGATTGGGTGCGGATTTGTGGGAACCTATCGGCTTATTTTTCACGCCAGTGGTTCATTATCAATGTCGTCCTATAAACTGCCTTTGCTGCCACTATCCCTTCTGTTCATAAATACCCTTTAGTACGTCTTACGGTATGAAAAACGTCGCCATATCCTCTTTTTCAGTCAACGCACTTGTATCAGGTGGTATAATTATTAGCCAAAATACGTTCATCGTCATAACTATCCTGTAAAACGGCTCCAATAACATCTTCAAGTCCCTTTTAGCTCTTTTGAGCTGTAAAATGTTACGAAAGAGCAAAAAATAAATATAGTTTTTTTACTTACGCATGTTGTCATTGTACCCAACCGAGTACAGTAACTTTTACATGACCCTAGTTTCATTTGAGATGTAAATATTATATTATATTGTGCTTTATGTCTTACTCTGATATGTATTCTAAAGTAATTAAACAAAAAAATCGACTTATGAGCAGTAATTGTTATAAAAAAATTAAAAATTAAACACCTACCTCCACTACGTTTCAGTGACACAACTTCAACTGTTACTTTTTATCAAAAAAAGTCCCACTACCCGCGTAATTTTTGTCAATAAACTTTAATAGTGTCATAATGACGTAAAATAACAAGTCAACCCATGTTAATTTTGTCAGATTTGCAATTGACACGTAAAAATATAGCTGTACCCATTTGAGTACAGTGACCTCTAATGGGTTAAACAAATGAACATTGTTCTTAGCTAAATTACTTGCTTACATAAGTTCCGGAATATTTATTTGCCTATTTATGAATATGAGTATTTGTATAACTTTAACATCCTTTTACATCTTTGGCCTGGTGTTTTTTATCAGACTTAAAAGCCCCAGTTTTTGGGACTGACTGACTGACACTTCCAAAAGAAGTATTCTTATCGTAACGGACCTTTAAGTTTTAATAATCGTCTTTATAAAGCAATCCAATTGCGAAGAAGATACTGTGCCTCGAGCGGCAACAAATCGCCGTTACTTGGCACTGCCAGCTTTACGGCCGGCCGTAACTGCCGCTGTAAAACGTTATGTGCTTTGTACACTGCTCTATAATAATGAGCTTAATGTTTAACGCTTTGATATGGATCCGACCCAATATCGTTAACTTTGTTTATTGTTAATATTTTATAGGTATCTATAGCACAATAATAAAATTTAACTGAAGCACTTTAAGCTTCGAGGCATTATTCTTCAATTAACTCTAGCCGAGCCAAAGTATAAAGGAAACCCAGGATGAAATGTAAAAACAAATTCAGAATAATTTTCCATTTGTATCAAATTCAGCGTCAGACCGCGACCTCATTTCAGGCGATATGTTATCGTCTACCAACGTTATAGGTAACTGGAAATGGCGAAAACATTCACGCGTGCTAACACAATGGCGGTATCACTCTATTGTAGCGAGGTGCCACAATACAGCTAGAAACAGAAGGTTATTCTTATTCAATGTAGAGCACTTACTTAGAGCACCCGCACGAATAGCACCTGGCCTAGTTTTGAATTAGAATTTGAAGTGCACCAATAGATATCGTGAGAGAGAGAGAACAAAATATCGGCAGGTGCTCTAAGTCCAGTTTGACTGTGACAGTACTGAAAGTATCCATTTGATGTATTATCTTTAAACATTACCACAATTTACTGACTGTTAATACATAGTGACAAGAACCATGTCAAGTTTATGTTTGAGTTTAAAATAATTGTATTTCAGCACAGTTATCTTACAGTTAACAGCACATCAGACTATTCATTTTTGTTGCAAACTCCCTGATATTAAATGAAAATGAAATATTTTATTCAGCGACACAAAACAGCATCAAAAATATGAAACAAAAGTTAAACTAATTAGAGTTAGAATATTACGACTGCATAAGATGCCACGGTGTTTAGGTACTTATTGCTATACGCCTTGATCACATACATATTGAGCACTCATAAAACTAGTTATTTGTAACAATTTGATTCCATTAGACTAGGTACAATAGAAAAGTGGACAACTTTACTGAAAGGAAAAGAAAATTAAATAGCCAATAATTTGATTCTATATTATGTTGAACAAAACACTATCCCATAAAGTTCCTTTTACAAAAAAAAAAACTACTAAAAACACTAGTTTCAGACTTTAACAGCGAACATGATCCTCAAGCTCTTAATACTGAGAAATTCTCCGCTGTGGGCGTCACTGTGTAAGTAAGAAATCTCTTGAAGAGGGAGCCGCCGCAATCACGCGTGTTACACCGGGAAGTTTCCTCATCCCGTGATGTACCGGGAGTAGGGTTGCCGGGAACTGGATAAAATTACCTCCAATTTATTTTTTATGCTTTTGCCCGCGATTTCGTCCTAGTAGACGTCGAAAACGTTCTCATAGGTTTTTAACGTCTTCTAAAATCTTAAATTATTTTTTTATTTATTTATTTTATTAAGTTTTTTAAATACATTGATCGCCATCGCTGCACGCCGGCTGATCGCGTGTGATCGCGTTGGTTTGGCCGAACCTTTACTATACATTCATAGCAGGGCGCACGCAGCGGACACCCGCTCCAAGTTTAAGCGGAGGCCCCTAGAGTATGACTCAAGATCTTTGTGTATGGTCATTGTGAAGCAGACGTTGATGGGAATCTGCACTCTCTTAAATTCTAAGGGGTAAATTCATGGTGTTAGGGGAATCCTCGAAATAAATACAGACTCTCCTCAAGAACAACCAGTTAGGGCTATATTTCACCGGGACACCAAGGCGGCGCAACCAGTCGCCGGCTACCAACAAAATGTATACAGCTCTATAGAGAGTTACTCACCTGGTGTCCGTTTGGTTGCGCAATGCTGCATACATTTTGTTGGTAGCCGGCGACTGGTTGCGCCGCCATGGTATCCCGGTGAAATATAGCCCTTAATATTAGTTGCCTCGATTACATTGCGATGCAATGTATAAACTTGCAATTTAACATTAAGTCTTCAAACATGTATAAAAAAAAATGGACTAAGGAGTAATTAATATCAAAGTTGAAACAAATCACCACTAAAATAACTTTCTACCCCTTTTTAACATCGTTAGGCGATTATCCCATACAAACCTTGCTCCTCTTTTTCACCTCCTCATGGGTAGAATTTTGGAAAATTCTTTCTTATCAGATGCCTACGTCATACAAAGAACACACAAGTTTCAGGTCTACGATCAGCGGTTGTGCCTTGATCCATCAGTGCTGCAGTGGCGCGCGCAGTAGTTTTTTTTAGAACTTTTTTTTACTTTTAAAGGGGAACAGCGCACGCAGCAGCAGCTCTCAAAAGGAAAAAGTCCCCCGATTTTGAAACATTCTTCAATGGTGCTCCGCTCCTATTGGTCTTAGAGTTATAATATAAACCTATAGCCTTTCTTGATAAAAGGGCTTTCTAATACTGAAAGAATTTTTCAAATCGGACCTGTAGTTCCTGATTAGCGCGTTCAAATAAACAAACAAACTCTTCAGCTTTTTATTATTAGTATAGATTTTTAACGAAAGTCATGAACAGTACAGTTGTTTAACGTTAGGTCTGACCAAAGACAGATAGGTAAAATATTAATACATTAGGAGCTTGGAATGCAGACGCCGTACAAAATGTTCTTAATTTAACAGAATTAAAGAAGACTTATTTTGTAGACTCATTGGTGGGAAGTTTGGAACCTGTCTCAAGAATTATAAAAGTAAAAGGAATTCATGAGTTAGGTATAGCTAATGCTATCTTGATAAATCTGTCATTTATAAATATCTTGGACTTAAACACAATCCTTCCGCCAGCCCATGGTTCTACCTGCCTCACGGCGTACGAACCGAATCTCGGAAGAGAGCATAGGTTCTGCTTGAGGCTCTTTTCCTTTTGCGCTATACTTCGCTTCTCATTGTCGATTCTCCCACATCTATGGCTTGACACCACAAAACAGGCTGCTGTCTTTGATCACTTTCTTTGCAAAACTTCGTCTTATTGTGTGCCAGTTGTGCACGAACTTGCGCAGTGCGATCCAGTTATTGCGACTACTCATGAGTTCCTGGTGATAAACAAGTACTTGCTCGGCTCTCTGTATCGCATTCAGCATCTTAAGTCCAGCTTCATCTCAAAGGTCACATTTCCAAAGTCCTTGATCGCGGCTCTTAATTAACCATTAGGAAACAACGTAGTCCGGTTCCACCCAGCCGAGTGAGAGCCTCACCGCCACACCGGGAAGAACTGGTACAGTATTACTAGCATCCCACCGCTCCTGCCAAATGGCAACGGCATCCTCTCTAAAGCATTATGTACCAATTATAACTGTGGAAACTCTGCTGATTTCTGTCCAATTTTTGTGTGATTATTTATCTGAGTATGAAAATTGTTTGTTTCCCAAATATTCATAAATAAATAAGGTGCGTTTCAATTTCCGGCGCTCCCTGAGGGCCAGTTGGTGTCCCTCCTCCACAATTCGTCCCGCACGAACGACTTCCAGGTCGGCAGGCAACACTCCAGCGAGCACAGGTAACGCGGCCGTCCCGCACGACCTGAAGCCTTCGTTAATAAGCGCCGGTCTCTGAGAATCCCTCCAACCACCTTTCTCATCACAAATCGACGAGCATCGGCACCATACGGCCGCAGCGTATGTCAGTTTGGCCACATGAGTGCCTGCGTACAGCACACTCAGGACCGGGTATCTGACGTCCCATATAACTTGCCAAAGCCATTGGCAGCTCTTAAATCAATCAATCTCGCATGCGGCACATAGGACCTAGCCTCGTCGAGGGTCACACCTAGCGTCATATGAGTAACGTTACGTGTACCCACTCAGGACACGGCAGCAGCAGGAGGTCGTTGAGGAGGAGGTTCCATAATGTTGGGCTTAATACTGATCCCTAAGGACATCACAAGAGTTATATAGATCTAAGCATCTGTTACTTTCTTTCCATATGTTATTTCTGATTGTTACTTGTTGTGTATGCCTCATAATAAATAAATAGTCTCGCTTTCGGGCCAGAGAGAGGTTTACCGTTGCCCTTCGGAAGGATCAATAGTCTGCCTACCTTCCAGATGTCTGGAAATGTACCTTGAGCTATGCAGATGCGATACAACCGTCCGAAGCCTCCTTCCAAGCCCAATTGACATGTTTGGCGGTGATACCATCTGATCCAGGGGCTGTGTAAGGTAGTGCGCGGATAATATTATAGTCGATGGATTATGTCGCTCCCTGGAAGAACAAAGCTGGGCGTGTGCGCTTCCTTCCGCTCAAATCGCTTGCATGTCGCGCATCATTCCGTGCTAGACTGGAACTCCTTGTAATGGTGACCTGTTTCTCCTCACTTACCACAGACGGTCTCCTTAGAACGGCAATACTTCTCGGGGTGATAAAGTAAATCATTTGGTTACTGTCGGGCGCGGCCGGCCCTGCCCAGCTCCTTGCGACTTCATTTACTTTATTGCGCGCGAGCGGCAAAGTGCCGCTGTTTGCATGCGGTTGCTTACTCCGGAGACTTCGCATCTAATGCACTCCATTTTATAATTGCTTTAAGTAGCGGTTTGTAAATTACATGTATCTATACTATAATACTATATACTATTTACTATATTATAATCTATAACTGGTAAAGGTCGCGGGAGGAGCCTGGATGCGAACTACTGGTCCGATTTGAACCAAATATTTTTGTGTTGGATAGCCCATTTATCGAGGATGGCATTAGGCTATATCATAACGCTAAGACCAATAGAATTATTTTCGGAGGTGTTTTTATAAACATTATATTAATCCTTATCCAAATAAAGACTTGCCATTTACATCATTTGATGTCAATAAATATCTTAGGAGAATCACAGTTTTAATATAACATTGCAGCAAAATAATTTTATCAAGTACTGCGCGCGCCACAGATGGATCAAAGCACAGCCTAAACCGCTGATCGTAGAGACCTGAAACTTGGAGGGTGTATTTTTTGTATGACGTAGGCATCGGATAAGAAAGGATTTCCCCTAAGGAGGTGAAAAAGGGGGGCAAAGTTTGTATGGGACAACGTGATTTCTTCGTCCAATCTACTTCAAAGAAGAACGGTCATCTCTCTCTGTATCTCCTGGTCAGCTAGATAAATTCCATAGCAGCTGTAATAGACATTTAGGTACATACATTGTAGATAAATAGGCATTTTGTATTAGTTTTTGTGTAACGCCGGAACAAAAACAAAAGGCAATATTTTGATGTTAGACACAGATTACGAATATAAAAAATATATAATTTAACTAATTAAGACATGAAAAAAAAAACTGACGTATGTCTCGTTTCTGTCGGGCCTGGAATTTTTTTGAATGGGGCGTGACCGGTTTAATTTGCATAAACATCCTTTAACAGAATTTAAAATGGAAGACGTGTTAACGATGTTAAAAAGGGGTAGAAAGTTATTTTAGTGGTGATTTGCTTCAAAGTTGATATCAATTACTTCTTAGTGCTTTTTTTGACACATGTCATGTTTGAAGACTCAATGTCAAATTGCAAGTTTAAACATTGCATCGCAATGTAATCGAGGCAACTAATATTAACTGATTGTTCTTGAGGAGAGTGTGTATTTATTCCTATGATTCCCCTAACACCGTGAAATTATCACTTAGAATTTAAGAGAGTGCAGATTCCCATCAACGTCTGCTTGGCAATGACCATAAACAAAGATCTTGAGTCATACTCTAGGGGCTTCTACTTAACCTCGGAGCGGGTGCCCGCTGCGTGCGCCCGCCTATGAATGTATAGTAATGCATGACGGCCATATTGCGGGCACCTGCTTGCGCTGTATTATTATAACTAATTTTCGATACTAAGCGCGCGCGGGCGCCCCGCGACCGTTTTATCGGAGGCTCTGAAGGTAGCTGGAGTAGACTTGAAGAAAAGCTGCTTCTCCCACGGCCAGTTGTATGTGGCATACTGGAAGATCGATGATTCAAATCCCTACACTTTTAAATATTTGTGTTTCTTTGCAAGATCGAATCAGAAATGAGGAGATCCGTAAACGAACCAAAGTCGCTGACATAGCCCAACGGATTAGCAAGCTGAAGTGGCAATGGGCAGGGCACATAGTACGCAGAACTGATGGCCGATGGGACAGAATGGTTCTGGAATGGAGGCCGCGTACCGGAAAACGTAGCGTGGGACTTCCACCTACAAGGTGGACCGACGACATCGTAAAGGTAGCAGGGAAGCGCTGGACGCAGGCCGCTTCCAATCGATCAACATGGAAAGCATTGGGGGAGGCCTATGTTCAGCAGTGGACGTCCTATGGCTGAAATGGTGGTGGTGGTGGTGGTGGTACATATACTGAAAATGTATCATTAGAAATCAACCACGGGGGCTAAGGAGATAAAAGGAGGGTTGGAAGTTTATATTATGAAAGTCCTATGTGTTTAAAGTAAGAGAGTTGAAATTTAAAATGTATGCGCTATAGATGCTAAGAGTGGATTTTATACGAAACTCCACCCGTAATGGAGTAAAACGAGGTCCACGCGTACGAAGTCGCGGGCGGCCGCTAGTTGTATAATAAAAGCGAAATACCACTCACTGATTAATCACGAAATCTCAAAAACTATTACACTTAGAAACTTGAAATTTGGCAGGTAGGTTCCTTAATAGAGTGAAAAAATCCGCTAAGAACGGATTATATGAAACTCTACTCATAAGGGGGTAAAACGGTACTAAGTCGAGAGCGGTCGCTAGTCTACCTATATGCGGGTATTTATCAGTTTAGTAAGATACTTAGTACTTCTATAAGTTTGTAGATGTAAATAGGAACGTAAAATTTTAATACTTGTTATAATCTGACTTTCCAAATTAAGAGGATAACAATTCATACAAATTCTTAGGCTATGAAAAGAAAAGGGCCGGGACTGAGGGCAAAGGACCTGGGATTCCAAAGGCAAATAAAAAGGAAAACCATCCGATTTTATTTGTCCCCAAACGTCTTTAAGTGAAGAAAGTTGAATGCTCAAATAAAAGACGAGTTTAGTAACCTTGTCAAACCTTCACACGACGTGATATTGGCGAAATCATGATTTCCAATGCCCAAGTGTTTGCCAAAAAGAAAGCTGTAAGTTGACAGTTTACATAGGTAAACTGTCAACTATAGGTAAGCGTATATAGATGACCCACGCTGAACTGTCCCACCAAACTCAATGACAGGGGGGCGCTACCATCGTTCAACTATATGGTTTCCAACATGGCAAAAATCGGAACCAGCGATCCGGTATTGACGGTGGCGCCCCACTGTCAATGTCACGAATAGGCCAGTTCAGTATTTTGGAACTATACGTCGAGTGTAGCAGTTCACCTTCTCACCGTATGATAATAATAAGAAAGATTGAAGATTTTCTAAAATATGGTAGGTAGCCCATAACATATCTATCTTCGCTTATGTCAAACATATTATGACGGCTCATCAAGCTTAACTCTGTAGTATTTTATTATGCAGTTGTAATCGGTGCTATTTGGATTAAAAATTAATACTTTTTTCAATACTCAATACTCAATATGTTTATTGCTTCCATAATACATAGTAGGTAATATAGGTGCAGTTACAGTCTGATAATACAGTTAATTATGGACCCTGTTGGGCGCTGCAATTTAAAATATAAAATATAAGAGAGGAGGCTTTTTTAATTATTAGATTAATAGACTCATCTTATTTTATCATCTAGATATTCTTTTATAGTGTAATAACATTTTGTACTTAAAAGCTCTTTTAGTTCTTTTGAGAATTTGTTATCATTATTTTCTTTCAATAGATAATTGGGCAATTTATTATAAATCTTTATGGCCATATTATAAGTACTTGAAGAGGATAAATTTAGGCGGATGGTTGGTATCATTAACTTATTTTTATTTCTTAAATGGTATTGTGGACATGATTTTTCACGTTTTGTAAAAAACTCAAAGTGGGAACGGACAAAATTACAAATATTTAAAATATAAATACAAGGCAAGGGCAATATTTTGTACTTTTGAAAGTAAGGCTTACAACTGTGATGTACTATAAACCCTGTGTAATTATTCTAGCTGGTGTCGTTTTGGTTACTTTTATGACACGCTAAAAAATAAGTCAATAAAATAACATTTATTCATTTATTATTTCGCAACTCTTTTCTAAAACGTTTAGTAAGAACGGTTTAGTAAGTAGGTTTTAATGGATCAGGTCATAATACCATGGTCTGTAATGGCTGAGACTACGATTTTGTTAGATGTGTAGGAACTACAGAGTCGTGTCATCAAACAAGGACTTTGTTCCCGTCGCGTGCGGCGAGCCATTTCCTCCCGAGAGAAAGCAAACAATTAGAACGGAGGACACTCAGTACTGCAGCCCAAGGACGACAGCCAGTCCTAGCGATTGTAAAGTTGTTTGATTTATTAAAATTTATTTCTCTAAAGCTATCTATATACTTCTAAAGACATAAATAAATAGAGTAGGTAGCTATTTATTATACCTGTTGCCAGGAAAATATCTCTTCTGGACCACCTGAGGGGATGACAGCTGTTATAGGACAAAAGATTTGAACTTAACTTAGAAAAGCTCTATCTACACTAATATTATGAAGGGGAAAGATTTGTTTGTTTGCTTCTCCTATTAAATAACCTGCCATAGTGGAAATAATTGGGGGAGGTCTATGTTCAGCAGTGGACGTCCTATGGCTGAAATACACAAACGCGTTGTCAGTGTGTTGTGCCGCGCGTGTTTTCTATACAAACTGAGGTACTTGCATATAATGATTAAATCTGTCGTCCCGCGTACCGCGGCGGAGCGCGATGCAGTGTGATAATCGCCATAAATAAAAGTTTTGTACTTATAAATAGAAAAATTACCTATTTTTTGTCATTGTTTATACTGTATACGAGTATACTGAACTGGTGATTCTACTTGCGCAGTGCTGATGACCAGCCCGCCCTGATTGGTCCTCTGGGCGACATTACGGTCTCTGCCACGACCCTCTAATTTTAAAGAGGACTATCCGTGTTTACTTTTGGCCTTCTCTTAAGGTAATTTACAAGAACCATTAGCCAAATTATTGTTTGGTTGCCCATTCGTAACAAGTAACAAAGAAAACATTAAGTTTATTGAACGGTAATCACGGCTTAGGACTGAGTAGGTACAATTTAATGAAAATTGCTCTTAGTTAGATTTCAGATATTTAATTCGATGGATTAGAAATTTAAGTCAAAATAGTTCATCGATAGTCGGTTAGCATTAGCGTTATAGATTAAGTTTTCTTTATTTGGCTGATTGTTGCTTACATAAAATAAGAATAGGTACTGCGTAAATTTTTAAACATATGATGCAGATCGAAGACATAAAAACTTCTATAGAGACTAATAGTGAAAAACCTACACTCATAAGTGGATAAGAAGAGGTATAATAAGATTAAACGTCTTACATCGTAATAAGAGGCCATAAACACTTCGTAGGGATCCCAAAAACTGCAGTTTGCGGCCGAAAGCCGACGAAATTCCTTTTCCCGTCCTTGTTCGAGCAATTCCTGGACAGACTCGCCGCGGTAACGGCGCGGCTTAGTGTTATCGCGGGAGTCCGCCGAAAGTATTTGTAAATAGTGGTTACAGCCCTCATTGTCGTACAGTCAAGTAGAATTAAAGGCCGATTTGAACCTTACGCCTAGTGAGTTAAGGATCAGTTGCGAGTGACTCGTTGTTGGATGACTTCAGGACTGCTAAGGTTATAAAAATACGCACTCAAAATAAAGGGTTTGTTTAATCACACGTACAATAAAGTAGAGGATAAATGTCGCGATACTGGAATGAATGAATGGAACATTATTCTTACTAAAAGTACGAGTATGTCGTACCAAAAGTAGTAGGTACTATGGAAAATTATGACACTATTTCATCAAAGTGTATTTTGTTTTGCTACTGTTTAAAAATTAATATTACAAATAAAATAAATAAATTACTTAACATTCCTTGCTATGTATAGGTATGTGTGCGTCTTTTATTCGCCCATAAAACGTATTTTTTAATTAGTTTAAACATTATTCACGTTTAAAAAACATATTTCACGCTTTTGCGTGTAAAACTGCGTGGGGCGAAGCATCTTTGGCCTCATAAAATTCAAGATAATTACGCATAAACCTCAGCTACATATCATAATTACGAGGGTGAAGCCGCCCTTTAATAAGGGTTCACTACAGAAGGATTAGGAGGTTAAATATGTTAAGTGTAATGTACGACTGATGATGAAAAGGTGTATTTAGGATTTACCTTAGAACCTACATCGATTAAAGCTTTTCGTCTGTGGCTGAAAATCAGTTTCGAGACAAGCCCCGACGCGGTCTTGGTGTATGCTAAGCGGGTGCCTTTTTGTCAGAGGGGCACAAGCATTCAGAAAAAATAAACAACAGTTGGTATCTTAAGTAATGCTAATGACTTTTTTCTTTTCAACCGACTTCAAAAAAAAGGAGGAGGTTCTCAATTCGACCCGTATGTTTTTTTTTTTTTTTTTTTTCTATGTTTGTTACGCGATAACTCCGCCAATTATGAACCGATTTGAACAAATCTTTTTTCTACGTATAGGTAATACCTCAAGGGTGGTCCCATTTAAATTTAATAATAGAAAAAACAACCCCCAAGGGTGGAAAATTGGGGATGAACTTTTTTATACGCAATATCTCCGCCGATTATAAATCAATTTGAACGATTATTTTTTTGTTGAATAGGTATTATCAAAAGGGTGGTTTCATGCGAATTTGAAGAAAATATTTCACCCCCAAGGGTGGAAAATTGGGGATGAACTTTTTTATACGCAATATTTTCAATTTTTAGTTTTTTTTTCTGTTCACGCATTTGAAGTCGGTTTTATTTTTTTTAAAAGTTAATTATCTATTGTAAGTTTGAAATGAAATAACGTTTTGTCAATCACGTTTATACACATAGGTTTAATGTTATTCAATACTATCCTTAACAACATATCTAGAGGATAAATAGCACAATACTCATCACAAATAATACAATATCGATGATATAGGGGAGAGTTCGGTATATTGTACCGCCGGGTAAATTGTACCACCCTCATATTTCGTAAAGTATTTATTGAATGTCTGTAATTGCAACATTCAGCGATACACAACTAAATTCAATTAATATCGGCCATGTGGTTTTTGCCGTGACAACAGACACGTGTGTTTTATTTTGAAAAGTATTTTTTCATTTTTTTCAACTAACTTTTTACAATGCATGTTTAGTTTGTAATTTTGTTAAATTTAATCACAGGGTGTTTCTAATATATTATTTAGAAGCGTAAATTAGTGCGGATTACAATTATTTGAAACATTTTTCGATATTTATAAGCTATATTTTTTACCGATTTTTTAAAAGCACTATCACCTAGTCGGCTAAATTGTACCACATCAAGTTGTATGGAACTTTACCAAAGGATTTTGAATTTTTTTTAGTAAATCATATTTTGAAGTTATAATAGCGTAGTTATGTTTGACTAAAAATAAATGAAAGCAAAATACTGGCAAAGTAGATTAGGTACAAGTGTGCGTTACGATAATTGGAATTACAAAACTTGTACTCAAAATCGTGATAATGTGTAAAACAATATCGATTGTCTATGTTATTAACTACTGTTCCTTTTCGTTTCCTAATTTGTTAAGAATGTATCGTATAATATTTTGCCATAGTTTTTTTATAGGCTTGAAATTTATTGAAATCCAATTTAGTAACCCTGTGGTACAAATTATCGAACCGGTTGGCTAAATTGGACCGAAGCTCTGAGCTCGTATTTTGTTGATTTGTGCTAAATATACAACAATCATGTTAATTAATACTCATGAAATAGTAAGTTGAATAATTTATCTTTTATTATATACCATGGACATTAGCAAAAACAAAAGAAAACTATGTGTAAAATGGGATTGAAAAAAACTGGTCCAAATTAGCGGACTCTCCCTTACATAATAAAATTAAGGGAGTGGGAAGCTCATTAGATTCATAGAAAAGAACAACCGACCACAGTTGGCCTGGGACTAACGAACTCACCCGCATACGAAGGTCACAAAGAAACCACGCAAAATACAACACTAACAATAACAACACTATCGTATGACCATAACCTTAATATAGGACGTACCATAATTATAATCAAGGACGTTCCGTTGTGTAAACAACAGTTCAGTCACCTGTGAATGAATACCAACAAAACCACCCACGTTGTTGACAGACAGCGACTGTAACGCGGTATAATGAGACACGTGGCTAGACGTTAAAAAGATGAAATTATTTAGCTTGACACGTGGCTGAAAACGGGTAAACTTGTTATTGAGGTTATTATAACTGAACTATATTTTAAAGACTAGTAAACCCCTGAAAATGAGCGTGCAATAGTGACTGAGTTTCTTATTGTCCCGAAGCAGTGGTAGGGTTAATACTGGGACGTATAAAAGTGCTTCAAAAAGCCTATTTGCAAAAATAAATTAGCCTTTATTAGTTTTAAAAAGAGGGTGACAATAGTGACTGAGTTTCTTGCGCTGCTTCTTCTCAGCACTAGCTCATTATTGTCCCGAAACAGTGGTAGGGTTAATACTGGGACATATAAAAGTGCTTTTTGAAAGCCTACTTGTAAAAAAAGATTAGACCAATCTTTTGTCTGTTAGTAAAACTTAGCGTCGGCTACACCTCCTTAACTTTTACCGTATTATAACCGGTGTTTTTGTATGGAGTTTCACAGACTATTTGATATTGTTATAGTTAAAGTAAGATGATGCAACCCAGGCTTAAAGAAATCTGTTTATATCTTTTTGATAATTCGTTATTGTGGAATTTTCATTTGAGTTCAGTACTTCTAAGCTTTTGGCAAAGCCGCCGTTCAATAACTCTAGTATTGTGATGGCTACGAGGCGGGCATGTAAACTGTGTGAGTTGCTGTATTGATTCAACCTCGGTTAAGAACGGAACAAACAGATAACTTTCACATCCCCAAAGAGAAATCTAACGCTTTATTTTGTAAGGAATAAACAGATTCAAAGGATCAAACGATTGATCCGTCTTTGTTGGCACGCTATAAAGTATATTTTTGTAAGCGTCCAAATATGATCACCTTGGATACTCCGGCACAAACATAAACGTGCAATAAACAAAGGCAATTTGTGTACCAGGTACATAAATTGATTCACCATACTGGAACTAGACATGAAAAAAAGATGAATATTTTTTTTACCCGACTGGACTAGAAAGAGGTTTATGTTTTTTTTTAAGTGATAGGTGGCAGACAAGCAGACAGATCACCTGATGGTAACCAATTGCCAGTTACCAATTGAGTCACAAGTGCCCTGCCAACTTTTAACACCCATTCCCCCCTGATTGGGGCTCCGGTCCCCTCACTCACTTGGCGAAACACAGTGAATGAGTATGGTTTTCTGTGAGGCCGTGGTATCACTCCGATCGAGCCGGCCCATTCATGCCGAAGCGTGGCTCTCCCACAGAAAAAATCATAATATTGTATTTATAACCGTTTGACATAATTACACAAATACCATTATTGATATTAACATTAATTTTTAGAATGAGGATCAGTACTGTTGTAGAAAATTCAATAAAACTAGTATCTACGTTAATCTTTAAGACATAAGAAAGATATATCTTTTTGAATTATCCAAATCGGACCATTACTTACGAAGATATTAAGTAATAAACATAGGCCGTTTTTGCCGCTAAAAGTCAACGTACGCAGGGCCGCATGACGTCATTATATCCGAATCGAGCGCAGCCGGCGTACTATTGGGATGGAAAATATTTTTTTCCAGCTAAACTATCAGTTTTCGAAAAAAACTTTTAATAACATTTATTCATCAAAATAAAGTAACCTATCGACCAGTAATTTTTAAAAATAAAAATTGTGAAAAATAAGTATCGCTATGTCCAAAAACCACATTTTCATAGGATTCGATGCAATGCGGAGACGCGGTTGGGGTGAGTGTAACTTAATGATTGTTTGTATTGAACATAATAATACATAATATGATGCTAATAATACCCGGTTTCTGGCCTGGGGGGGGGGGGGGGATAAGTCATACCCAGCTTATAGCCTGGGGGGAGGGGGAGGGGCAAGCCTTACCCAGCTTCTGGCCTTGGTGGGAGGGGGGGAGAGGCAAGTCATACCCAGTTTCTGGCCTGGAGGGGGAAGGGGGGGGGGGGTAAGTCATACCCAGCTTCTGTGCGAGGGGGAGTCATACCTAGCTTATATGCTTATGGACTGGGGGAAGGGGCTAGCCTTACCCAGCTTCTGGCCTGGGGGAGGGGGGGGTCAAGTCATAACCAGTTTCTATGGGCTGGGGGGAGGGGCTAGCCTTACCCAGCTACTGGCCTGGGGGGAGGGGGGGGGGGTCAAGTCATACCCAGTTTCTGGCCGGGGGGGGGGGGGTATGTAATACCCAGCTTATGCTTATGTGCTGGGGGGAGGGGCTAGCCTTACCCAGCTTCTGGCCTGGGGGGAGGGGGGGGGGGTGTCAAGTCATACCCAGTTTCGGGCCTGGGGGGGGGGGGGTAAATCATACCCAACTTCTGGCCGAGGGGGAAGTCATGCCCAGCTTATGACCTGGGGAGAGGAGGGGGGCGGGGGAGTCATACCCAGCTTCTAGGCTAAGATTAAATAGATTTCCAGGAGGGAGCAGCTGTCCTTTCCTGCAGCAGCTGGCCAGCCCATGGGAACGGCGAATAGTATACGTAGGTTTAACTCATTGTAGGTATTGCGTGTACATCGAAATGATCTTCATAGCAATGTCTTGTAGCCTAGGCAGAGTGTATCTGCCTTAGCTATACCTTATTGTTAGAAGTAAATAAATTAATACTTATACATTTTTATATTTTACTTGGAAGAAGACAACACTTAAGAACACTTCATTTGAATAAATCGAGAAATATACCACCACGGAGAACCCAATCGCGTCTCTGCGTTCCATTGAATCGTATGAGCGTATGGATTTTTTGCGATATTTTTCACAATTTCTATTTTTAAAAATTACCTATCGATAGCTTACTTTATTCTGATGAATAAATGTCATTACAAGTTTTTCTCTAAAACTGATAGTTTGGCAAGAAAAAAATATTTTCTATCCACGCAGTACGCCGGCAGCGTTCGAATCGGATATAATGACGTCATCGTCCCCGCGCCGGGCGGTCAGTGAACTTTTTTAGTAATTTGGCCATAACTTCGTCAATTTTTGTCGTAGAACAAAAATTTTTGGACTGTGTATTAAGGATTTCTTAGCCCTATAAATCTGCATTCACAGCTAAAAATCGAAATGATCCTCATTCTTCGCTCTCTTATGTTGCGAGATTGGAATCAATATTGCGTTAATAGACGTGCGGATCAGAAAAAAAGTACTTACTAATGTACAAAGCAATGCCGGCTTGCTATTTAATCCTATTACATCTTCAAAATGAGATCCCTCATACAGGGTGTTAGGTAAATGGGTATATGAGCCGACACTAACCCATGTTAACATGGTCATATAAATGGTATGGTGAACTCAGAAAATTGATATCTTCATTTTAATTATTTTAATTTTCATACAAATCGGATCTTATAAAAAAAAATTGTATGAAAATTTAATAATTTAAACTTCACCATACCATTTATATGACCATGTTAACATGGGCTAGTGTCGGCTCATATACCCATTTACCTAACACCCTGTATACCTAACGCCTGAGGGAATGGAACAGCTTGGCGCAGTGTTTATTTTATTTATTTATTTTATTTATTTATTTAATTAATATTATTTAATTAATTTGATTGAATTCCAAAAGAAACCTCACTGGGTCCCACTTTTGGGTATTTTCAATGGGAACATCCAATTTAAAATGCGTCGTGATGAATTGGGACAGTATAATCTGGACTATTAATTTAAAACATTGCCAACGAATAGAATATAAACGTAACTTTGTTAGTGAATAATAAATTAAGTAAAATAGCTGTACTACATCATAAAATCGGACTTTTGTTGGATATAGGCTACTTATTTGTATTTAACAACAAAAAGGTTAGATATCATCTACAAAATCTACAGTAAGTATCAATAAATTTTAATTTCAAAATATGCTATTTTCATTTCAAAATTCTAAATGGTAAAACAAAACTTTCGAACTTTAAAAGTTTAGTTTAAAAATCTTGTTGGGTCACGCCATTTTTTGCTCGAACTAAAAATAAGTGCTCAAGTTTCAAAGCAAACTAGCTAGTTTGCAGTTTTGCTAACGAAGTTTTTTAAAACGTTAATTTGACACATTTGCAAAAGTTTAGTTTTATTTTAGTTTAGGTTACGTTTATGGATAATAACAGTACATTTTGTTTTTATAATATAGGCACTTCAACTTGATTAAAAGCTAATAACATGTGTATAACAGTATAATAGTACATAATGATAGTGCTAATCTATTTCATGCGGTTAAGCATCCGAAATCCTCGTACAACGCCTGTCCGTCAAAGAGTTGGGTGGAACAAAAACATGGGGTTTACGACGCTCCAGCCATAACCTGTTAATTACGTCTTTGTGGCTTCAGCCCTTTGGCACAATGTACTTAACGACTCAGAAGGATCGCCTTTGAAGCTGATGATATTATTATGTAATAATTTAAAGTAGGTATATAATCTTCTCGTCTAGCCTGCAACTACTAAAACTAACAATCAGAAGTATGTAGTGAAAAAAGAAAATTGAGTAATAGGAATCCACCTGGTAAGCGGTGTTTTATTGACGAACTAAAATACATATTATACTCCCAAAAAAACCTGTCAAATACCTACACTACAAGCCTAAGACAATTCTACCAAGCGCATTTACGGAATTATCAAGTGGAATAAAGTTGCAACTTAAATAAAGCACATGAGTTATTGTACGCGCCAGTCTTCTGTGCCTATTTACGTTGTGCCCCGGGCATCGTAAAAATAGCGGCCTTTGTACGGCGTTGATAATAATAGAACCCATCGGAACCATAACGCTTTGATGTCCAGAATAAAATCCAGAAACAATGGGCGGTGCTTAAAACTACATATTTGTCTTTACGAGCCGCTTGGCTGCAGAAGGGCTGCCTTGGTCATTACTGAAATTATTATTTTAACCCGTAAATGCGATTAGCCTTAATAAATGAATACTGAACTGAGTGAGAAACCCATACAATATAATCATAGCTTTAGGTTTTCAGTCATGTTCGTATTGATTGATGCTGAAATCATCATTATCAATATCAGGTAATTTTGTCATCACTACAAGAGCACTACTCTCTAATTTGCCAGACGCAAATGATGGAAAAATTAAGGATTCAGAACGACGTCCAGTTTGATGTGCCTGCCCAAGCATGAAATAATGTTTATATGCAAACAATAGCACTATTTCAAGCCTCCAAAATCCTAATCAAACACAGAAACAAAAGCACGAAGCATAAAAATTTGCTTCGTTCGTAATTTCGATCGTACAGTTATCCTGCTCGCCTGTGTTGACTAGCACGATCCCCGCGCCCAATCGAGAATACACGAATATTAAAATGTACCACAAAGGCTTTTGTGCGAAGGGTTTTACAATGTCCCTCGGTAAACAGATAGTGTAATCAAATCGGACCTAGCAGCGCCGACAATAGAAGCAGCGATCGAAACTGCTGATTAGTATGAAAAGGTTGGCAAAACTATTGTTGTTATAAGGGTACGCCCACACGACAGCGGGCAGTGGCGCTTAAGTAAATATGCTTAAAATAGAGAGGTTAAATATCCCTATCCATCTATTCGCAGAATAACGTAGAGTAATATTTTAAATAAAAATAGCGTAAGAACTAGCAGAAAAAATCTGTTAGAGCAAAGACAATAATTATTTGTCTGGTACACTGACCATTAAATTATACTCTTTTATACCATTACTTCACAATTCGTTAGTTTCATTATTCTAAATTGCTCATTCAACTTGCAAATAACTGAAAGTATGACAAATTAACGTTTAATAGTGTTTTATTAAACCCAGTGGAACATGAAATCGGTTTTAATTTGAACAATAAAAATGGTAACGAACAGTTCTCGGGGCACTTTAGATTTTCGTCGATACTGTAACGGCTGGTAATTAAAATTACTAATTGTCCAATTAAGATGGCAATTAATAAAGCTGGTTATCATTGGGGGCATCGCTATTTTGGAAATTAAAAATATTAGGTTACTAAATGAACTGCTGATAGCTACCAGTAGAATAACGTTACAAGGGTTTTTGTTTTATTTGTTGAGATCCGTAGAAGTAGCTATAATGTAGGACCTACCAGTTTTAACTCATTAGTCTCACTCACTCACTCTCCCGCTTACAACTCTCTTCAAAGTTTCTATAAATAAAAAAAATAAGCGGCACAAAGCTCACATTGTCACATTGATGTGGTATTTGATTGTTCGCCTTGCCCTGTTGTCGTGTCGTAAAATTAACCCGAATTCGCGGAGATTCGCTCTTCATGTGCATACAACTGAACGAACATGAGTAATAGGTGCGCGTTCATATTATGTATCTGTTTGTACTCGTAATTGGCTTGATTCCACGTATTCTGAAACATAAGGTTTCCCTAATATTTCCTTTAGTCCAGTCAATAAAGCATTATAGATGGAAATCCGTGGAACACAATTTTTGTCTTTGGGACTTTATTTAGACTAGTTAGGAGGTGAACATAGCAAAAGTCCCCGCCCTTAGCCCTTGAGCCGCCGGAGAGAGGGGAGTTTAAAGGTACCACTTTTCGGTTTTTCGCTTAATCCTCGGAAACTATGCGTCCTAGTGACATGACTACTATGAACCAAAAAAAGCTTATTCAATTTTCTACAGGTGAGATAGTCAAGTTTTTCTATATCTTGTATAGTTTTCCCGGCATCTGCTCTAGAAGGTCTGTAATATTGGAAATTTTATTTTTGTCTTACATGTTCCCATCATTAGAAAATCGACTAAATCAACATTGAGCTAATATTCTAGACATGCGGGAGCATGTTAAGCCTAGTTCCAGGGAGGGGACTGCACCGTGCGTATATTTAGACGAACCACTTGGAGCCACTTTTGACTCCCCATCACTCAAAAAGTACTGTGCATTAACACTTCAAATTTGGCTCATGTGTTGAGACTTGCAAGAT
Organism: Ostrinia nubilalis; assembly: GCF_963855985.1. Classification (NCBI taxonomy): domain Eukaryota; kingdom Metazoa; phylum Arthropoda; class Insecta; order Lepidoptera; family Crambidae; genus Ostrinia; species Ostrinia nubilalis. Next base: position 17,521,129 of record NC_087094.1, read on the forward strand.
AAATATCAGCTTCAAATTTCATAAACATACCTCAAACGGTTCTTTAGGTATTGACGTCCAAAAATCTACATGGCTGACCTATAAGACCAAATTCTAACCACTTCCAGATGACCTTAAAGGTTCAAATTTGGTATCCAGATAGGTAGTTGTGTGAATACAAAGGAACAAGTAAAAAATCAGTAAATTTTAATATTTCACAGGTGATAGATAGATTTTAGTGCCCTAAATGTCGATTTTTGAACGTCAATACCTAAATAACCGTTTGAGGTATATTTATGAAATTTGAAGCTGATGTTTATCTTGCAAGTCTCAACACATGAGCCAAATTTGAAGTGTTAATGCACAGTACTTTTTGAGTGATGAGGAGTCAAAAGTGGCTCCAAGTGGTTCGTCTAAATATACGCACGGTGCAGTCCCCTCCCTGGAACTAGGCTTAACATGCTCCCGCATGTATAGAATATTAGCTTAATGTTGATTTAGTCGATTTTCTCCTGATGGGAACATGTAAGACAAAAATAAAATTTCCAATATTACAGACCTTCTAGAGCAGATGCCGCGAAAACTATACAAGATATAGAAAAACTTGACTATCTCACCTGTAGCAAATTGAATAAGCTTTTTTTGGTTCATAGTAGTCATGTCACTAGGACGCATAGTTTCCGAGGATTAAGCGAAAAACCGAAAAGTGGTACCTTTAAACCCCCCTCTCCCCGCCGGCTTAAGGGCTAAGGGCGGGGACTTTTGATATGTTCACCTCCTAACTAGTCTTAATAAAGTCCCGAGGTCAGAAATTGTGTTCCATGGATTTCTCTCTACACCGTCGTTAAAGCATTCATTGACTGGACTACTTGTAAAAGGAATAGTTCGTCATCTCATTTTCATTAATGGCCTTGGTTGGAATGGAGTATTTTGTCAAAACAGGAAAACATTATTGGAGGAAGATTGAACCTGGGCAAGTTTCTAGATTGGCTGGGCCGCTACAGGTAAGGAAGGTTTGGCCAACACTACCGGTAGGCGCTTACTTGCAAAGTCCTGAGTTTTGAGATTGGGTCGGGGTTCACATCCAATAGTTTCAGTGACTGGGGACGTAGGTAGTTCCCGCGTCTTCTAGAAGTTTCGAAACGAGCAGCGCCCTCTCGTGGCATGACAGCGTTCTCATTTTTGGTTGGCCAAAGAGTATGGAATAAGGAAATAAGGATGCGCAGCCAGTATTAAACAATCATCAAATAACACCAACGTTTTTGTACGTTGTTACCCTTTTTACGTTAGCTACAAAAGAAACTACGCAAGTCTTACAGTAGTTTTCTCTCTTACATTTTTATTGACATACAGAGAATGCCTTTTACAGTTTTTACTGAAGCGGCATTAAATAGAGCATTCTGTCGTTTAAGAGGTTTGTTAAATAGGCCACTCTTTCACTGGTGACCACGAAAACCTCTTTATGATACAATCCAGACAGTAATACCTAAATGGAGAGCCGCTTATTTAAGTCGAGTGGACCTCCCAGGACTGGCCAGTTGCGGCCGGGTATTACAATAGGTCTCTCAGTGACCACTGTTGGTCACTGCGCACTCTATTAAACTGTGTCGAGAGTGACTGCGGCATGTGGCATTGACGTGCTAGTAGATGAAGGGGCACTTAGCCGATGTGGGAGGGTCCTATCTCATGGGACGGCGCTTGCTACGGCCGGCTAATTCACCGCTGCAACCTCAAACTTTGTTGAGTAGTGGTGCAGGAATACTAGCTTGATTCGTTGTTACCTTTACGTGGAACTTTTCGGTGATAAAATTATCACAGATTGAATCCCATATCATCTGAATTTGTAATTTGTTTGCTGATTAATTAACAATAACACAGATTCAAAAAGAATATATTATTGAGCTAGATATAAAGTAAGAACATCATCACTTTTTCCTACTTCACCGCGAGAGGGGAGACCTATAACTACCTAATCGACTAAACGCCTTGTAACGAGAGCCATAATATAAAAAAGATTAGGCACTATTTCATGTTATAAGTATGTGTGTTAATGTTCAGCAATATCATTTATTCGCCACCTCGGCAAATAAGCCCAATAAATATCTCGCACATTAACGGTCGTCAAGATATCACTGACATAACTCGTGCCCCAGCCATCGGTTGGCTGGCCGCCAGCGGCAGATGGATGACGAAACAATAGGATTCCCATATTCCAGGGAAAAGGGGAACTTTTGTGGATAATAAAACAACGTGATATTCCTTTCAACGCTTCAAGTTATTCATGAATTCTAAGTAACGTCCAAGAAATTTTTCGCGTGATTCCTAACTTTATAGTGAACGACTAAAAATAAGTGCATTTTAAAGTTGTTTACTTTAGTTTTTCTTCTTCGTTACTACGTTTCACTTAACGTGATGTTGATTTTTGTAAGGTAGTTTGTTGTAGGAGTGCCGGAAGATAGACGTTATAAGAGCAATCTACTTAATAAGTATTCTATGTTATCTGCATTTAATGTAAAGAAAAAACGCATCGTTAAATTTAAGGTGGATTAGGTTAGGCACAAGGTATTAAAATGTATTAGTACTAAAATCAATATTTTTTTTGCAAAACTAAAATCCTACTCCACAAAAAAGTTGTACATGAAACTGAAAAGAACCTCAACTACCGCTATTGCGTATTTACAGGCGGAATGGTGCTGTCGAGATGTCATTTTGTCTATGACCCCTTGACCCTTCAAGAGCCATAACACGGGCCGAAATGACGCCCAATGCCATCGTTTGTTTGTCTACGAGAAGGGGCGTTTGTTGACTATCACACCCTACTTCAGACGAGCGTTTACGATCTTCCAAAGCCATTGATTTACAGTCGCTTTGTTTTTTGAGGCAGGAAAACATCTGATTCGTAGGCGACCCGCGGATCAAAGGAATTTCATTTGTTGCCAAATGTTATGAATTCGATGTTTGCAGAAAAATATTCAGTTTGAGAAATAAGATTTCTAGAGATTGAGGGGATGGAGCCTTTAAGGATTAAGATTGTCAATCAAAATAAAAAGGTATTGGTGATTTCTGTCTACAGCGAAACTGCAAAAACAGAGAAATATTCAACTTGTTGCCACGTGGCAGGGAAAGCTATATTTGGAACATACATATACGTAGAAGTGCCCAGGGACTAGGAAATAGGACCACTCCTACACATTCAGTGGATGTCGTAAATGTTAACTATGGGACAAATACGAACATCAGACCTCCTCAACATGTCTGGTCAGTGGGAGGAGAGTAGGCCAAGTCCTCCGTAGAGACAAATAGAGGATTTGGTTAATTAGTGAGGGCGTGCTCTTACAGTGGATACTAACTTGTTGATGATTATGATAAGTGCCCTAAAAAGGGCCTACATGCTAATAAAGTGTTTCAATTTGATTAAATCCAGAACAAAATCTTATGCTAAACATTTTCTATTGGAATAAAGACTTATTTTTCCCCAAACAAAACTTCTTAATGCAGGAAAATACTCATTCCTCGGTGGCTTCATTAGCAAAAGCAATTTCCAGGCCACAATAGGTTGCTTGGGAGGCAATGATCTGGAAATCCAAACGGAGTCACGACCCTCCATCTTTTCCGGCTCTAACAAGTGCTACTGTAGCTGTATTTTAAACACAAATGGTAAGCAAAAATAATTTCATCATTTATTGATTTGTTACATTGAATTTTGTAAATATTTATGATCAAACTGTTCGATTCCTAAGTGGAACAAATACAGATTGATAAATTACTTTTATAATGGTTCCAAGTTAAGATAGGTAAGTAAGGATTCTTGAGACAAAATAAGAAGATTGATATCTGCCATCAGAGAATATCAAAATACATTTCATTAATTACATTGAAATAATGTCATAGCAAAACTGTCAGTATGGAATGAAGGAATGACGGTTATAGTGCGACATGGCTATTTGTATGTGAGGACATTTAGATTATCACTACCGAAGGAAGGAATGACAGTAATATTGATAGAGTCTGGAGGCCTACGAAATAGCACTACTTGAACATAAGTACTGCTATTTCCTAGGCCTCCAGACTCTATCTAGATAGAGATCAGTATCTATGCGGCAGTCTACCGATAGCGACCCTGACCCGGCGTATCCCACTGGGCTCTCTTCATCAAATTTAAGTTTCGCCCGAATTATTTACGAGCACTCTGCGATGATGTATCTGCCGCGTGGAGTCTGGAGTTTATTTTGAGCCCCAAACTTTTGTTGGGGTTACGTGCAACGAGAAAACTGTAGAAACATATTTACATGTAAAATAAGTGACTTTTCGAACACTAACTTAGAGATAGAAAGAATTTCATGAGGATAAAACGTATATCTAAATTACTAGTAAACCGTAGGTGTTTGTGAGCGGTTAAGGTATTTCTGACTCGTAGTACATACTAAACTTTACATATTTTGATAAATAAAGAAAAATCCCTCTCAGTTCTCTAACAGCTTACTCATTTAGATTTAGGTCTGTATTTGTATGCCTTATAGAATAAATATAGAGATGGAAGGATGGATGAGTAGTCGTATCTAATGAGTAACTTTAGCCGTTTTTTACACTTCTATGCATTTCCCATCCACGTTTAGTTTTGGTAAGTGGCTATTCTAAGAATATGGGTGGTCCCACCGCAGTGTCCGTTCAAGTTTTATAGCTTTCAGATATACAAGTACGGGCATAGTTCTAACGATATAAAAACTACTTTTTGTTGTTTGTGCGGCTACCATGTGTTAGGGGAAATAAAAAAGTTTATTGAATACTTAAGTTAGAGGTATGCATTACAAAGGACTCCGACAAAGTGTTCAGTTCGATTGGAAGTGGATATATTCAGAGAGAAAATTGTCCTATAAATAGAAGTGACAAAACTTTTAGAGGCTTTTAATGCGGAACGGGGCCTATTCGATACTTTCAAGAAAAACTACAAACTATTATTGCATTGAAAATAACCTAACTTTTCTTGGGAGTAACAATACAATGTAGTAATTTTCGTGTCTCTTTTTATAGAAACAAAATTAGATTGCAAGTCATAAAGCGCCGTTTCCTCGTAGCATTAAAGGGATATCTTGCCAATATCCATTTTTTCCCCGCCCCAAGGATTAATCACAATAAAAACATAATAAAAAAACGGCGTTAAACTCCCTCTGGACACGTGGTCCGACTGCTTTGTCCGATTAATCGGACCACGTGAACTTTTTTTTCCTGTTGGTTCGATTAATCGGACTACAAGGAATCGCAATTCCACTTCGTCCGACTAATCGGACTTGATATAAATTAAGGGTGGTATGCAACAAAATCGATCCATGGAAACTATTTCTCGTGACAATTTCATATTAACTACCAATGCTGCTGCTCTTTGGTCATAATAATAACAAGAGCTTCCTCGTGAACGGCTTGGCATTATTATAAATATATTATTAAATAATAATAAATTTAAATCAATATTGATTTGAATAAATTAATACAAATATGTAAAGGTATAAATATTTTTAATTAAAGATTGTTTCATTCAATGTAAAACGACCTCCTTTTAGTTCAATTCAAAGTTCAACTGAATTGAACTTTCAGGAAAAAAAACCGTAAAGTCAACTTTCTTAAGTAATCTTTCAAGGAAGTTGAAATACACGGATTTTTTTTATAAACATTTCCTAAATGTTCATATTAATATAGATAAGTAGGTTATGTAGGTAGGTATTAATTTGTTTTCCAAATTTTCAATAGGGATGTTTCCTGGGTAAAAAGCAAGAGTTTTAATTAGTCCGTCAGTTAGCTTATCAAAAAATACTCGACACCTATTTTTCACTTTTTAAAACTAATGAAAATGTAAAGAGATAAAGCGTGCCAAAGTTCTAAAGAAAAGGCCCGTGACGTCAGTGAGTGCGTAAAAGTGCTCCACTTTGTGACGTCACGCGGAACTTCAACGCACTGTAACTTTGTAATTATTTGTTTGATTGGCAATTAAATAATTTAAGTCCAATATTTTTTTATATTAAAATTGACGGACGAAAAAAATTTTTTTAGGAAACTAGCCTAAAAATCTATCAAAAATATTTAATAGATTTATTATAGTTGAATTTTTAGGAAAATATATTCCGTTCATTTCAAATTTCTATAAAAATTATTGAAACTATGGATTTTTTTTCCTGAAAGTTCAACTCAGTTAAACTTTGATTTGAACTAAAAGGAATAGGTCTGTTATAGTTTTTCAATCAAGAAAATGCAATTAAATAGTGTTGCGTTAATGAAATAATAAATGTATCTTTCTTTCTTTCTTTCAAATAGGTTGGGCGGTTAAATGTCGGACCATATAACCTTAAGAACAGAAAGTCTTGATAGTCCGACTCCTTAATCGAACCAACAGGAAAAAAAAGTTCACGTGGTCCGATTAGTCGGACAAAGCAGTCGGACCACGTGTCCAGAGGGACTTATTTATGAAACGCTCAAGGTCCCGGAGGAAGGGCCGTCACAACTTCGTTACGCGGACGCGTCGCGCACGGAATACAAAACGCACGGGGTCTGTTTCTGGAGGGAATTAGTCTGCAAACCCTTAAAAAAGGGTTCAGCTCTGATCCTGTCGTAAAGTAATCAAATTAGGTCTAAAAATACAATACTTGATATAAGCAGTCAACTCTAATGGTGCAGTTCAGTTTAAACGAGTACCAAAAACAACAAGAGGACTATTTACCTTCTACAAAAAACATAAAACCACTAAATTCAGACGACCTACTAGTATCCACTCACTGAAATGTCCCTTCTCAACATTTCAGGGCAGTTTTAGTAAATATCAGCTGACAGCCGCCTTAACCTTGGGCGTATTTACCGCCCGCCCTGTCCGGAAGGCTCAGCTCAACTTACGACCGGACGCTCTTTATTTAGGTTTTTGTCTTAGACGATAAGAATTAAACTCTCCAAATTGTTTTTGATATAAACAATATGCGAAAACAAGGTAACTTACTTACCTATTGTTTGCTGAATAGAAAAATAACAACTACTACATTTGTCTTATTTAATACGTTTGAATTTTGCGTTTGAACGTGCCTAAACGAAATCATTTTACGAGTAAGAAAATAAATTGGTGTTTTTTTGTATGGAGTTTGACAGATTATTGTCTTTTGTTAAAGTTAAAGCGAGATGGTACAATCCAGCTCAAGTGTTACTTCTGGGTCATCAAGTATCCTATCCCATCCTATACCTACTGCCTAACCTTGGAATATTTGATAGTAGGTACTTATTGCAAAAATAGATTTTAAATGTTTTTAAAATGATTTGTGCCGTATTGTACAAACAAAGCATGCTCTAATACCGGTGGCGGGCGTTTGGGCGGGGTCCAAGTCGTAAATGTCCAATTGGCCGTATTAATCTTACATTGACACAATATTCATGGCTGGAACTTGTTTATTAGTGTTACGTATTGCCAAGCCGAATAAAAAATTGCATGATTGCTATGGAAATACGCTACGAAAGTTTCATGACAGATTTTTAGAAGGCATTTCGTTTTCTTGTACCGTATGGGTTGCAATAACGTATGAAGTCACAACCTTGCCTGATGGATAGGAGCTGGAAAATGCTCAATTAGCCCGTAGGCTTAATGTGCCTACCAAAGCACTAAATTCATATTTTTTTCGGACGAACAGGTTAATACATTTTTAAAATTATTTATTTTTATTGTAGATTTATAGCAAACAAAAATTGTTATTTACAACAACCACAAAATCAAAAAGTATCAGAATCTGTGCCCCGTACATGCCGTGTGTCCAGACAGCGCAAACAGAGCGAGTTCTGTTTGAGTTGCAAACGCGCGCCACTCACTCGACCTGATGTCGTCTAAAATCGATTACAGGGATTAACCGAGTGTAAACCCATCGTAGAAAAGAAAGATCACTGCCGTTATGAACCGTGAAAGCCACCGCAAATAATTACTTTGACTGTATTTTTCAGTCTATCATTAGTCAATCTAAAAAGGTTTGAAAATCATTCCACCTGTTGTTACTAAGTTCCAGTGGCACATCTTTGGTGCAGATTGTATCACACACTCAATGTACGTATGTATTTAGTTCACATGGTACATCTTTACTAACTTGGGAATGTACTATAAAGTTTAAGGGCTGTAATGCCGATGGAAATAAGGGTCAGGTATAAATAAACCAACAAGCATTAAACTAGCAATTGGTCCGACGAGTAAACACACGCACCCGGTCGTAAACTTAAGTGATCATAAGCGCTATCGATCAGTCGGACGCGCTCGAGCACGTTACAACTTGGAGCCTGTTTACATCCACGATTCCTGGATACCAGTAAGGGTGAGTATAAACTATAGCATTTACTTGTAACAGAATAACAAGCCGCTCTACAAAAAGTTCCATTGTCAGTCTCACCCTTTCACAAACCAAACGGCGTACATTTTACCTGTATTGTACCATTCGTAAGAACGTTACATTACTTAAAAATGCTCTGGTTCTCTGGTTTATAATCACCCTTACGATCTGATAATAAATTAATAACATTCGAGAACGAGGCAAATGTAGGATTTAGCGTACACTTCCCACGCAAGCCAGATGGATAGAGCAGACTCTGGTAAAGAGAGCTCGTGTTCCTGAAGCGCAGTGCTGTCGAAACTAAGTTACGTGATGGTGAAGGCCTATGGCACATCAAGACAAACACTATAGCAAGCATCTTATGTCTGATACCAAGGTTGTTTTAAAAATTATGGTGAAGTGATCAGTAGAAATCCGTATATCGAAAAAACACGTTACTACCATGCTACACAACTACCTACCAAATATCTTGTGTATTTCGACATAAAGCAATTTTTACTTCTACTGTGCAATTGCGATATCGTCTTAAAACATTTATATAACAGCGCTCTTAGAACGCATTACGTTTTATACGCGTCTATCCAACGCGTAAATATTTATTTATTGCCATATTTACGGCGCACATAAAATAAACAAGCAATAGGCACGTTTACTGACGATCGTAAACACTAAACGCATTTTTCTAACAGAAATTTGGAAATTACAAGAGCCAAGTGAGACATTGCGAGACTTTCTTTAATAAAGCCTACGCAGTGGATAGGTACGTCTGACTTCTTTGCGAAAAAAAAATCTGGATCGATTCTGATGAAATTTTACAATATTAAGTTATAGCTTATTCTTCCTAATAACAACCTGTTAAATAAGATGTTAAGCTTTCACGTTCCATTTCAACCAAAATAGAGAAACACGGGTCTCAATGCGATATTATTATATGAGTTACATAATTTACTTAATGTAATGTCGCGTTGAGATCCGTGTTTCTCTATTTTAACAACTTGATATTCGAGTGAATTCGTTTGTGAGTTCAAGTTCAATATCGGTAGCCTTAAAAGAAAGCAAAAAACAACAAATTAAAGTAATTGACTTTAATAAATTATAATATCATAATAATTGCACCATCTTGAGATTTATGACAGTTAGTGAGAACGTTGTGGTAATACCGCCTGAGGTCTGTAAAGTACTCGAACCACCTGCGCTCTCAAACTTTGCCGAAATGGAAGTTTTTTGCGGGAACACGCTGAAGTTGTAAAGGCAAATGTTTTAATGCATTCCCAAATGTAGGAAGTAATAGTTTAGTTGGTAAAAGTGGTTGAACGCTCGTAGAAATAATACGTTTTAGGTCAGAGCGGGATGCTGTTAGTAAAAATTTACCGTACATCGAATAAATCGGTGTTTTTCATACAAACTTACTTAGATTTTAACTTAGTACTTATTTAGAATTGTTTCGTTCATGAATGCAAGAAAAACCAAGGTTGAATGGCTAAAAATTAAGTTCTTTGTGCCAGCTTTCGAAACAAAATTCTGTTTCTATTAGAGCATTTGTCATAAAATGTACATAAGTCTAAAAGTATAATAACAATACCTATGACAAGTTTACCAAAAGCATCTAACCCTTAATAAACACTCACTTCTTGAATACAAACATCCTCCTACAACAAGTTGACTTAGCTCTTTTTAATATTTGAGCATATTGCCACTCGAGCGCAATCTTTTTACATCGCAAAAAGCAAAAGTGTGCTAACACAGAAATACAACAAGGCCCTCGTAAATAAAATTCCCGCGAACAAAAACATAAAGAACGAAACACAGCTGTATCTAAATTGAAATCAAATGAAATCTGGCTAGATCTGAGCGACGTGGCTGTACAGTTGTACAGTCCTACAAACAAAGAGCGAGATAGATAGCTTATCCCATCATCTGCTAAGTTTTTCCTCATTATTTATCGGTCTTAAGGTTTTCGCTAAGAGGCTTTTTAGATAAAAGAATTGGATTCGGCCTGGATCGGGAGCATTGTCTAAGGATTACCCCAGTAATTAAATCAACTGTTTGGCTGCTGCTTCTATTCTATCAAAGGTATAACGAATTCTATTGTTCAAGCTAATGCTATTATCGAAACTTAAAAGAACTTAAGAATCGTATTACGTTGGTATCTATTAAATCTTGACATATTGTATCTTGTTAACAACTTAATTTTCGACAAAACCCATAAACCTACGAGTAAATTCAATTATCTTTCATTTATCCATGGTGTGTGTTGATTGATTGATTGATAAATTGGTATGACCCCCTGCTAAGTCTTTGATCATGTCACATTAAGTGTCAATTTAACACCCACCCACGTTTACTTCAGTCTATTGAAGGTGCAAGCAATTTAGCTGAAATATCGAAAACTTACTAACAAAATGTGGACATAATTAATTTAATAATTGATATGATGCCGATTCTAAAGACACTTGCTGAGTGGTATTCATGTCATATGTTAAATTTGTTTTCATCAAATGAAAAGACAATATTTGGCAGTCTAAGTCACGGCAGCTAAGTAGTCAAGCGGTGATTGTGCCCGATTCATTCGTGGACTGATCTGACGTCACTCCAAACCCAGTCGTGCCATTCGGGTCACGTTGCAGTAATAAGCTCCGGGCGTTCGGACGGGCACGCACGAGCGGGACACCTCACAGGGCATTTTGCATAATCGCCCGACAATACACCCACTAGTCTATCACCATTAAAGATATTAAGCAAGAAGTTTTGCCTTGGAAAAGCATTACTTCAATAAAAATAGTTTACAAACCTAATGTCGTAGATGGACGCTACTCTATGAGCATGCTTACCAACTTTAACTACTCGTGTTCAACACACTAACATTTACCACTGAGCGATTCAAACTCTCAACTGTGGTTAGGTTAGTGTGGTATTCCGCGCGTGAATGTAATTAAGCTACAATTAATGAAAAACAACGAATACTAATTACCTAACTAACCACATCACATGTTTCAAATGTTCAGACGACTAATACCTATCCAATTTACAAATTCAAATTTCTTTAAGAAGTAATTCCGATCCAATCGAGTACTAACAAGGTCCTTGATAACCGGAGATAAGGCGGCCATTGATTCACGTCGCGGTGCGCGAGTGGACCGAGCTAAGGCCCGGTTTCCACCAAAACCTCTCAAAACTTCTCTGCTCCGCTCAGAAGTTTTTTGAAAAACCAATCAGATTCTATTAGGTATTGCAAATCTCCACTCCGCTCCGCTTCGGTGGAAATGGATCGAGCGGACAAGAGCGGAGAAGTGTCGGGCGCACTTGTTTTGCTAAAGAATTTGACCGCAGCGCGGCGCCGTGTGGAGAAGAGCGGTGTTGTGCAGAGATATGCGGAGCGGTGCGGTGTTTCATCATAGATAGCAAGCAATACATGACAGCTGATAGCTACGCACAGCTCACACATCTCCTCTCTTCTCCGCACAACTCCGCCTTGGTGGAAACCGAGCCTAAGGAGTTAAGGACCCGCTGATTTTACGCATAATTGACTCATTTATTAGCAGACACGATCCTCCCACTGAAGAGTTTCCAGAATTTTCCACGGCTCTTGGCGAGTCGTCAAGTGGCGATTAATGAAAAGCTTATGAGGTATTCAATCGATTTGAATAGGATTAAATTGAATAGCTACGGTTGTTGACATTCCAAAATGATTGAAGGAGTAATTAATGCGTATTGCGAATCATTATTTTGTAACAGACTGAATAAGCTTGTAGTAAAATAAGTATGCATGAATGCAAAAGTTTGTGAGAGTGGGTGGATGTTTTTTTTACCCTTCAAGCAAATTGTAGGTGCTTACTAATATTAGTTTAATTAAGTATGAGAATAGAAATAGGTAGTTTATCGAATCCCACGCACGGGAAACAGTAGGCGTAACTAAATAAATGAATATTGTTTGATCCCAGATTTATTATCGAGATTATACGTCAATCATGTTAAAGTAAATCCTAATAGTATGATCAAGTAAGTGATGTGTCTACGGTACAAAATAAAAATAAATATTTTTCTTACATAACGAAAAGCATCGTAAGCGAGACCAATCGAATAATATTATTATTAAAACCCTTTGTTGGGTCTGAGCCTTTGTATTAATTCATTTACACGTTGTACGGGTATAAAATACGGTGTCTCGATAAACAAAAATATTCAACCTCGTCCATTATATTGATGTACTACAAAAGTGTATAATATTTTTCCTCTCGGGTAAGCCGAAGCGTCGACCTAGAAAAATATTTCTTAACACCACGTCATTGTGTCAGTTTGTTCGAACGCGCTCCGTATTTATGACGAAATAATTCGCGGCAAAGTATAAAGCTGACAAATAAATACGGATGAGGCAAAAGCTGTGGTAAAACATTTTAGAGTTTATCTTAGATAGTCTTTGATATGTACTAATTGAGTATTTTACTAGATTCTGAACAACCCCTTATAGAACTAGTTTCTTCATTTTATTATATTATCTCGTATGTGATTATTACTTTTGTAATTTTATGTAATTTTTCTTCAATAATTTTTCTAACAAAATTTCACAATGATTTCTGTTTTAAAAAATGAAATATCGTTTATAGTTAGACTTCTTTGGTCTATTCGTTTCACATCACATTTGGTTTTTGACAAAACACTGCAAAATGCCTTATAGCCTGTGCTAACATAAAATCGTCTGCATAGCGCAAAACCCGCCTCGGGAATCGTAGAAACATTTCGCTGACACGATAACAATACGCTTACGTGCCGATCGCGATGCGTCGGCGACACGAAACTCACAATATGCGATACCGTATCGGCATGCGGGCACTCTATGGCACTTCGTGAGAGGTAAGATGCTTATTTTACATGAGGGTACTATCTTCAAGTGCTTGCAATTCAATATAGTTATTTTTTGGGTTTCGTGAGAGCTCCAATCGTACTTCGTAAAAAACTTGGATTACAGCGAGACTTTTCACCAGTAGGTAATTAATTATAGACTCAGACCGTGACGCTATGTAAATCTACGATATAAAGAGAGTCGATTCTGAAAAATCGCTTAATGTGAATTCAATTCACACGTTTCGTAAACGACTGTATTTTCCTGTAACCCTTAATGGAAAATGTCAGAAACTGCAACTTAGTAAAGGGTTCGAATATTACGAAACTTGATTTCGCCGAAAATCAGGATCAATAATGGCAACTTTAAGGTTTCCTGCTGGAACCAGAGTCGGAAACATCCGGATCATTTCAAAGGAGCTTATTTCAGCGCGCGCGGTGTTGATGAGTTATCACATGCTGCGTGCTTTGGGTTAAGTAACTAACGTAGTTAATTACAGTGTAATAGTAAAATAAGTGAGGGGAACGTGGTTTAATTTGCTGTTGACCTAACAAAGGAATATGTACAGAACGAAATTTAAATCATTGGTATTCTTTCAATATAAGACTACTCATGATACATAGTACATTCCCCAAACAAGTATGAGACTGTGAAATGACTGAAATAACAATGAGTGAGTATCTTTGAAAAACACACATTAGGTTACGCAGTAGGTGTCTTAACTAACCACAATAACTATCACCACAAAGTTAGAATGTTGATGAAAGTAAATAACCAAAATTGCACAAGTTTCCTAAACTATTAAACTTATAACGCACACTTGCAGTACAACAGAGTTGAACGTTTATTAAATAAGTAATACAGTACCGTGGTTGCGAGACGCAATATAAGTTTCAGAATAAATATAACACAAGAAAAGACAGTAAATGTACTATCTTCTACCAGTCGAATCATTTCTTACTGGCTTAGAAAACATTTTCACTAATATTTGGACTAATAGGCACCATCGTCTTTTTAGCTCTTCAGTTATATCTCGTTCATAATAAGTCATTTACTTCAAGCTAAATGAACTGTAGCCAAATCATTAAAAGTTCTCAACATTAATAGAATTCTCTTTTTTTTACTATTAACATGTTTCTATACTAATTTACTAATACTGCTCTTATTTGACTGTGGTTCTTCTAATTGAAACTTAGGTCACCTTGTCGTTGTGGTAACTTTCTGTAAATCACTTTAGTATTTTCAATAAAACTTCAAAGACATCGTAATGTGTTTCTCAAGTCTTAATGAACGAAACTTAAGTATCCACGAGGACCATATCAAGTGGTTTAAGAAGTTGCTTAATTAATTTGCTCTATAACAAAACGTTACGCAAAGAAATCATTTTGAAGTTTAGCCTGTCAAACTTGAATATATTTATCTAAAATTCTATGTAGGAATTCTAGGATTATATTTTTAAATCGTTAATATTCATATGCGAATCAAAAACGTTAAATCTTTTAACTCTCATGTGATCTCGTCATATTTTTCAAAAGTGAACATCCATTTAGTTGCAACGCATTTCAATAAGCACGTCGGCTATGAAGTGGCGGGCGAGCGCTGCCCCAGTTATTTCGCAGTTTAATTACATTCGCAACGCGCTGATCAGCCCGCGGCAATATCCTCCCGCGGCCGATTTCCGCGGCAATTTCCTCACGTGGGACGAACGCGCGTGTGTCGCCGGCTTTATGTTACGGCAGCCGCATACGTGATCAGGCGTTATGTGCTGTTTATTTACATAACACGAAAGATATTTCGGGAAAATTGGCCATGAAAAACAGATTTTGATCTTACAGGTCTTTATTTTTGACAATTTACTTTACAAAAACGTTCGTTTCATAATGGGGTTTTACCTCGTGACCTAAAGCCTGCCAAAACAATGCACAAAACTAACACAGCTCTCCAAAGAGATGTTAAGCCAAAGCTTTATTCAGGAACGAATCGAAAAAGAAAATTCCGAATCCACTTGCTCCCGAACGGACCTCGTGGCCAGATAATCTCTTATGTAATGGAATGATGATCCAACTGGAGGATAACAAAAATAGTACTAAAATAACAGGTGAGTGAAACTCCTGTGCGATGTTACCATAATGTCGTACCCATAAGGCTTATTTTAGAAAATTCGAAGACGGTGAAAAGTATTTTGATGGCCTGAATGTAATTTCTAGTTATTTATTTATTGCTACCAGAACCTTTTTCTTTTTTTAGATGAAAAGATAATTTCCCTCGTGACCTACTTAGACTTGACTAATTGGATTTTACTTATTGGCGGTCATGATATAAATAGATAGATTCTGGCTACACAACAACTAAAGTGTGGGGCATGTAACGTCTGTAGTTCTGTGCCAAATAAGTACTTTTTCTACTTAAAAAGTCCCAATATATATGTTTGTACAGTTTGATTTCCTGCAGAATATTCCAAATGGAATATTTCTACCGTGCGTATGAACTTTTCAAGAATTTGGACAATTTGAAAAATTGGTTTCGATCGATAGCTGCCGTTAAGTTAGGACACTAAAACGTCCCTTTTCCGCGATCGGAATTTCTCCTAAAGCCTCTAGAATAATGAGGAACAAATGAAATTGTGCTGGGTCAGGATAAGCCTAGGCTTCACATCAAACCCAAGAAAAGGTCAGTCGCGAAATTAATATAGGTGCCCTTTTGGCCATTTTACGAAAAAATCAAATTACGCTTAAATGAAATATTTCAGACGGTCCTAATATTGAAACTTAATAATCTTATACAAAAAATTCAAATTTTCTATTCGAGATATTTATGTTAAGAATTTAATAAAATTGAAGGTTTACCTACGTTATTTTTCATATCAAAATGTAATACTAGTTCATATCAAAATTTAATACTAGGCCTATTAAAATACTTAAACCTACTGATGTAGTCCGAATGTACATAGCAAGACGTGTTGCTGTGTAATATTGTTTAGCCATTTGCCTCGTTATCAGTATACGAGTTAACGAGTACCTATAACAGAATTAGTTATAAATCTAAGTAAACTTGGTGTAATGAAAGCCACTAGCAACAAGTATGGCATAAAACCAATTTAATCTCAACGTAGTTTCAAAGACCGCACCAGACTGTAACCACGCAAGGCGGGATTATTTGCAGAATATTAATACCGCAGGAGCTGGAGCCACGGCAGTGTAATTAATACTAACCTAATCCGCAACCATCATTCAGCAAGTTATGAGGTCGTTTGATGCTGTTATGATTCATCAGTGGAGGAATAAATTATTATTGAAAAGTTTAATCATTTTTCACTAAGCAGCGCAAGACCGGTTGTCGTCATTTGGCTGAAACGAAGTATTCCAAAATTTAACAATTTTTCTACGTTGTTAAATACGATAAGGAACAAGAATTCTACGTTCGTGCTACGCTTCTATTAGCTACGAGTAGCTGACATCTGTTACATTGTCGACATTCCATCAGTCCGTACAAAGCGTTTCGCTAACTCTTTTCTGCTGTAACTAAGGAATGGATGGAATTCATTGGCTGCCAATCTTTGCAAACGTCTGACATAGGCCTTTCAAAGCAAAAGTAAAAAGGAACATAGATACTAGGCAGAGTTATAAAATACTTGCATCTGCAAAAAGTGTTATGATAATTTATTTACCTACCTTACCTACCCACAAGTACATTATAATGCTGTCAAATAAAAATAGTGTTTGAGAATTTTACTACAAAAACTTTTTATAATCATCTCTCAGGCTGAGGCAAGTAGTCTACTATTTAGTAATGTGTTGAGACGCTTGCAGGCTTAAGTTGGATATAAGTGTCCATTGCAGGACTTGGGCTAAACTTATGAGATGGTTGAAGCAAAGCTACAATGTTCCGAGCCGTCCGCGTTTGAGGATATTTAAATGCATTAGTTTACAGTTTAGGTATTTAGTTTCATATAATATTGTCATTATTAATGAATATTATCAATTTTGTTCATATCTTTAAGGGACGTGAAAATTATTTTTCTTAGAAACCTTTTCATCTTTATTGAATTATTATAGTCTTAATATCATTTAAGTTACGAGTATGATGTACGCTTTAATTTTAAGCCTCCCAAGAATCCTTTCATTAGTTTTTTGTGAAAGAGTAACAACATCCATTCATTCATATAATATCATTATCCATCCTCCATGTTCAAAATACTTATCGTGGGATGATTTCTAATTACTTCTGCCTGTGAAGTTCAATTATATTTATTGCTAATACAACAAAAGACAAATCGAACCCCTTACAATTTTAGCTGACACAGTTGCTCTAAAGCGGTGATAATAGAAAGCTGTATTAATTGCTTTGATAAGCTTTATTGTTGCCCTCAGCACTGTCGGGCCTCGAAGGCTCATTTAAATACACCCAATATCTAGGGCACTCGTTTAATAATCAACCGTTGAATTATGCGTCTTTGTTTTAATATTGGCTGTTGTTTATAATACGGAATGATTTATACCGCAAGCGGTTATGAATATTGTGCCTTAGCGCAATACAGTTACAATAAATCAAATGTAAAGAATTACTTTTTTTTTAAAAGGCTGGCAAAGTTTTAAATGATCTTTAAAAAGTTTCGGAAATACATGAACGCTTCTGTAAGTAGATTACTGTCTCATTAGGGACTTTTTCAAATAAGACGTTTTGAGTCTTAAACTACTACGAGTATATTGGAATAAAATTGTCAATTTTGTGTACGCGGTCTTTCAAAACGTCTTATTTGGTAAAGCCCTTACTTGACAAGATAAGTAATGGAAACCACAAAGCTACATTATTAGGCAACACAATATATTGAAAATATTAAGTACATTCTACAATTTGAAAATTTACTTCAATAAACTACCGTTATATTGCACCGGGGTGTTACGCTTCAGTAACCGGCTCGTTTATAATGAAAATGAAAAGATAACTTTGCTGAACTCTCCATTATCTTGTTAGAATAATAGACGATAACTCCTCCGCGTGTTTTATGAATAGACTTGTTACCTAGGGCATACGGCGAACACATTTTGAATTTATCAAATACTTCAAACTATTTTTAGAGTAGTAATACGTGCCCTACAGGACTCAGAAAGTTCTAATTTTACTCTCATGATGGATGCAATAAATAATTGAGATCGTTTGTTTTAATGACGTCCACTGCTGGACAAAGGGATGAATTTGTTGTCAAGGTTTTCCACTCAAATCATTAAGTATTGAGCAATAAATAAGCTAAAGATCTTTAAACTTCGGTGACATTCTTCGTATAAAACTTTTTTCAGTTTCAGACCACCAATAAAATAACCGAAGACTGCACAAAAGATTTTGAATATCTATTTTTTTAAATCGTATTCTCTTGTACAAAGAACTAACGATTTCTTTGTCGATAAAGGTGATCGTAAAGTTTAAAAACGAAAAGCTCTTAAACCTACGCCAGTTGAACAGCCCTCGAACTTGTCTAAGGTCGCCCGGACGGAGCGAGTTCATAACATGTTCAACTTTGGTACTTAGCTACTTGTTTTGTTAGATAAACATTGATTATTTGAACACCTAGTAAGGGCCTAGGATTAAAATGATATCTGTTTAATTTCACGACTGAGTAATTTAGAAAAGCGAGAACAGGTAAAGGAATCATGGTTCGGTCGAATTACGAAAAGGAATTAATAATTCAAAAGAGAGATAAGGTATTTAGTTTATGAAATAGTAAAAGTACAGATTACAGAATACCAAATATTATTCTCATTTGAAAAATGCATTATGTACCTAACAGTCTTTACAAAGTAACTAAATATATAAATAAGTATTCGAAACGAAAATCCTCTCAACAGCTAACATAACTCGGTATTAGCAATCGCAAGGCGTATTCAATCAAGATGCAAAAATAGTCCCATAAGGGGAAAACATCGTATACCCTCACTATAAAACTCTACGATATTCCTACAATAACATCCCTGTCTCGTTTGAGTCGAGACTTGGATCGAATAAATCAGCCGCTACATAAAATATTTATATTAGGAAATAATTAATTGAAGTG
Source organism: Ostrinia nubilalis (assembly GCF_963855985.1). Lineage (NCBI taxonomy): Eukaryota > Metazoa > Arthropoda > Insecta > Lepidoptera > Crambidae > Ostrinia > Ostrinia nubilalis. Next base: position 17,540,336 of record NC_087094.1, read on the forward strand.
CGAAGTTCAATTTTGATCATAATTTATCTAAATACATAATTTTCCTTGGTTAAAAAGGGATAAAAAGGCAAAAATCAAAGGAGAGTAGTGAAATAGACGTCAATCTAACTAGATAATGCATTTCAAATTATTAAGTTCCCATGATTTGTCAGCTCAGAAAAACAAAGTGTAATTGGGATGATGACTGGGTAATGGACACGTTTTTTTATAATCGAATCATTACAGTATTATATTGATCAACTTGATGTAGCACTGTTATTATTGAATTATGAAAGAAAATAAAAAATAAGAGTCTAATATTTTCTAATGATCTGTCTGACGGATAAATAATTTAAATTTTGTCATCTAGCTAGACTATTGTAATTGTATGTGCCATAACAATATATCGCATTCAATAGAATAATTAGTACAAAATTATTAAATTGAAACGTAGGTAATCAAAATAATATCAAAAAGTAAAATAATTTCTTGACGTGAGTTGGCTGATCAAGTCCGTTTGTTTTGGACCCGTCTAGCGTTACACTTTGTTATTCATGCTCTAGTATGCACGGAAAAAACCAATCCAATTTGTCCGAACTGAATTTTGATTGGACGTAGTTAGTCGAAACATCCAGGAACGGGACTGTAAGTTTCCGGGGAATACACGCTTGTTTTTGCTTGTTCGGTATTTTGTTACTTGTTTGGAAGTATACGAATAATGGTAGTTAGAAAAGTTTGTACTTCAGTGTTTCATGTGCGATTTTTATTGAACTATCTCCGCAGGTAGGTACCTAGGTTGCTATTAAATTTCAAATATTACAAAAAAAAACTCAACATCGCACAAATACAATGAAACGCGTAGCATGTCTGTAGCATATTCGTAGTATTCTCGTAGCAAGCCCGTAGCACAACCGTAGCATGCGTACCATGTTCGTTCATAGTTCGTAGTCGTTAAAATTAAATTGTTTTGTTTTAAAATAATTTTATTCATGCTTTTTAAATAAATGTAAGTTTTCTCGCACTATTGTACCTAATTACTTTAGTAAACTGGTACTTAAGTAAAATTAAAATTAAATTTTTGTTAGAGCTCACTAAATGCCGTTCAGCTTTATGCTAATTCATTTACTCAGTTCTCTGCTCTGAATCGAAATCCATAGTAACTAGTTTGAATGAAAGAACGTGGGCAAACGAACCATACAACTTGTTGAGCTGCCGCTTCAATACTACTTTACCACTTGCTAGTATTTTTTTCAATTTGTATGTGGAAAAATCTTTTGCTAACATTATTTCATCCAGTGCATTCAATGGAGTTTATAAGGCTTTAAATATTTATGAATAATGTTAAGTACAAAAGCGTGTAGAGTTATTAACGAAGCACACAAGAATACGAATTTAAGAATAATATTATTTTAATGCAATAAAAATAACTACTATGAAAAGTAAAAAAAAATTGATGAGAACAAAAGGTGGGAATAGTCTCGAAGTAGCATCATGTAGTTATTATACCATAAACTCAGCACTTAACGTAAACTAAGGTGCTATGAGTATAATTATATTTGCAACTGAAAATAATAATATGTTATTACTAACACTAACTAAATGTATTAAACTAATATGTATACGCATCGTCATTAACGAGTCATGGACTTGCGTAGGTGCGAAACTGCTTTTCTAATGACCGGCTTTGTCACCCGACGGTAATGTCCATTACCGTGCCACACCCGGGCCTTGCCGCTAGATGGCGCGTAATAGCCGAAATTAATACACCCGACAACTTTGTCATTCGGACAACTTTCGACAAGTTCTGAGGTGGGCGGATCATTATTCTCCAATCACCCCGAAGTCTTACCTATAATGGTGGTATGAAACAATGAAAATTATTAAGTTTGAGGCACGTTATTGGGATTGAATTAGTGTTTACTGTACCTATTTGACTCGATAACTTCATCAAAAAGTTAAGTATCAATTTAACATTAACAAATCTTGTAATCCTAATCCCTAAATACAGGACATCAATCGTTCGTTCGTTTATCTTTCCCTTTACATTTCATGAGATGAGATAATTTTGCAGCATATTATTCGCAAGTAATATTCCCCTTTCGCGTTCAGTAGCTCAATCCCGGATCGATGCGCTGTCGTATCGCCGATCTATGGCTTCGGAAAAATATAAGTAGCAACAGAAGGTCCACTTCTTTCGCGAGCTTTTCGAAATCTTATGCCACGCATTAAAATTAATTGTTTGTATCTTCTTCTTCTTTTCGTGTCGACAACAAACCCACACAGTGTCAGCCCAAAACTCCGCCACTAAAGTGGCGTTGTCATTTTTTGTATTACAAGTAAACTAATATTATTGATTGAAGTTAGATTAATATAATAGAATGAAGGTATGGTCCTTAAACAATTTAGTCACTTTTCAAGTAAAGCTATCGATGAAGGTGTTAGGCACTTTTGCCAAGAGTGAAATAAAACTTAATTCATACCATATTTTACTGCTGTTGCTATTTATACGAACGAATCAAAATTAACCTGACATCTTTTTTTTCAGTGTAATTATTCTTAGACAGATTACTTTTTTATTACTTTCCATCGTGTTACTTCATGTTATACTTATTTTTTCATAAAAATAATAAAGTTACTCAATTCTAATAGGGAAGAAAGTGAACCCTCTGCGCCTTATTGTTTAGCCTACGGCATCACGGCAGCGAGCGCGTCTCTGATTTATATCGGCCGCGTTATAAATATGTGTCCGGTGTTCGAGGTTTCGCATTAACTGGCAGCCATTTTTAACGTCCATACGTGCTAAAAGTTTCTGTTGTGTTGAGAGGGCTGATTTATCCATATAATTTATAGTTCACTCGCTTCAGGTGGTATTAAGCTTATATTTTTGTTGTTGTTTATCTAAATGAAACATTCCTAATGTTAATGTCACAATATAAATTAATTTAAACTTCTACTACTAAGACAATAGACACAATATAAACTTTATAGTTCGTGGCTCGCCGTAAATCCGCTTGGCGTCCAACGTGTTAATAAACATTTTACAAATCTGCACTCAGGTCCATCAGGTACTTGTAAAAAGTTATATTGTGATATTTATGTTCATAAAACTTTAAAGTATCTATTAAACCAATTTTGTTTTTACAAAATATTCAAAATATACCGTTATTCTGTCGAACGATCGCTCTTTGTTACGTAATTGGTGTAACTGCATGTTATTTTAAAACAAAAAGACCATAACATTGTGCAGCCGGGAGCGAATACAATAACATTTGCCTTATTTTTACGCCGCTTCCATTTCATTTCTGACGTTACCTGCTTCGATGTGACCTATTTTTTGGTTTGAACTCGCTCGCTGTGCGAAGTATCATAACGTGGGTAATAATTATTTCGGAAGCAGAGAGCCGATAATGAGCTGGCTGAAGTGGGAGTGCGAGCACGTATGCGATAACTTTGCTACAACAAACTGGGGCTGGGAGAGGCGGCGGATAATCTGATATGTAAGGGAACAAACAATACAAGTAAAGGAAATTAGAACCACAATTTTAATGTGACCCCAAATAATTTGGAACTGAGAACAAATACTTTTAGGTACCACAGTTATTTGTAATGTCTGTTTTTCTAAGTATAGTAGGGAATTTAGTGCAATGATTTGTATGGAGACCCCTCCACTTTGGTATAGAAGGCTCATTTTTGCACCAGTTGTTCTTTGGGTGCTCCTGAGTAGATTTCCGTCGGTAGACATCGGGAGCCCCCCCTGTGGTAGCAGGGGGAGGGGGGGCAAGTTTCCTTCTGCCGCGCTTCACTTTAAGGCCCATATCTTCAAAACTATGGGTATTAGGGCAAGTGTGGTGTCATTTTCGGATAATTAAAGGATGGCGAATTCATTTCTGCCTTTTCATACAAAAAAATAGAAATATTGAGTAAAATTCACAAAAAACAAAAAGTATTTTTTTAAATAAACGTCGTTTACTTTTAAACCATTGGAGATAATCTAATAAAAAAAATATTTCCTAAAAGCTATATTTATCAGGATTATAAATATATACCATTGTATGGTACTTTTTTCGAAAAAAGTAGGTGAAAAAAAATGTTTCTTCAGGACACAGCGGGCGAATTTTAATGCGCGTCGGAAAAAATATTTATTTTATCCATGAATTCATACTATTTGGTTCATAAGCAAGTAAAGATTATTATTTTAGAATTTATTTAGAGTTTCTGGCACATCATGCTACCATGATTTGTATTTTTTCTTCAATTAATTTTGAACTCTATGTGTAAGTCATAAGGTTGAAAATAGTTTAAATACATTTTATTATTTAGAAAATATCATAAGAAGAAAGCACTAAATAAAGAACTTGAATTTGTCTAAACGTCTAATGATTATTATTAGTATTTTAATTAACATTTTTTTTTATTTCTACATACTATTGTACCAGTGATTTAACGGAAAGGTAAGTGTGAGGAAAGTGAGGATTGATATTATCATAGTACGGGAGATTATTTTTAGCACAAAGGCTACGGCTGTGACCATTATATGTAGTTTTTTTTTTAAGACAGCACCAGCTTCTGCACTACTTCTTGCACTAACATCTCACCTTTTCCAGGCAAGCTTCCGCAGCTACGGGTAATTGGTCCATGTAGGCTCCATGTTGCTATCGATTCTGGTCCACCCCCAACCAGTCAGGTAAAGGGAAGCCTGAGTCGGTTGCTTGCAACTGACCCTATACGCGAACCCCTTGAACCAACTAAATTTTAAATAACTTAAAAAAATCATAAGGACATAATTATTGCCCTTGATATACTGATACAAAACTGCCTAGGTTGGTGGGCACTTACAGCACTCGTTCATAGTCAAGCATGTAGTAATAGTAGGAGGTACTTGATCTAAAACAATACCAGTGGACTGAAAAAAACAGTGGATTGAGCTAATAAGTGGATAGATATTGAACAAGGGACAACTAGAAAAGGGGACCAAAATCCCAACAGAACAGCCTAATCTGTTTTACTGACAGCTCCAAGTCAAGATAGCCTGGCCTTGGGAACGGGACCGGGAGTCTACTGTAAACACTACGAACACAGTGAACGTTTAAGGAGGTTTGCTACAGTATTTCAAGCTGAATTCTACGCTATAATTTATTATGTGTGCACTAAAAACAGGGGTGTAAAAACGCAATATTTAGATCCTGGGCCACAGCCAGGCAGCACTCAAACAAACCCATCGCCTCAGTAAAGGTTGAGTCTAGAATTATTCTAGATGCAATCTTAAAGATGAACAAACTCTGAAGGCATGACAAAGTGTCCCTGATGTGGGATACCTGGACATACAAGGATCGAATGCAATGAGAGAGCCGACAGTCTATCGAGACAAGGGTCAGAGACGATACCTATTGGGTCAGAACTGATAGTACCTTTATCTAAATGCATAGGTACCTTATGGCCATATCCAAGAAGCACAGGGCTGAATGGGAAAGCTCCAACGATATAAGCCTCTCCAAACCATTCCTAAAGGGAAATACAGGGTCATGGAAAACTTATCAAAGGTAAGCCCAAGCAATTACAGGTACGCAAACTCGGCATTATGAAACGAACCACATGTCCCACAAAATGGGCCTAACAACAGAAGCTCTCGAGCATGTGGAATACATGTGGGGTCCATGAAACACTTAATACTGTAAGGATGGGTCTGCTTGGGTCAGCATATCCGGCATCAGAAGACTATTAGGTGGCTTTCACTCAGACGCTTAATTCACCTAACTAATGGATAGGATTTTTTTGGATGATAGGGAATAAAAAAAGGGAGAATAAAGTCCTAATGGGTCGCTGTGGACTACGTTTAGGTGTGGCCATACATAAGATAACCCAGACAGCTTTGTATCAGCATTGGCTACTGGCAGTATATCAAAGGGTTCGCGTATAGGATCAGTTGCAAGTAACCGACTCAGTCTTCTCTTTACGCGACTGGTTGGGGGTGGACCAGAGTCGATAGCGACATGGAGCCTACATGGACCAATTGACCAGCTGCCGAAGCTTGCCTGGAAAAGGTGAGATGCTAGTGCAAGAAGTAGTACAGAGCCAACAAACTTGAACTTGAGACAAGAAATATTATCGTCAAAGAAAGAAATCTAAACAAAAAAGATATGACTTTGAATAATAGTGTAAAAGATGGTTATGTTGAGAAAATATAGGAAAACAAATAAAAGTATATTAGATGTTTATTGCTAATGACATTATGAAGTTGAATGCTTCGGAATTATGAACATTAGAGACAGAGTAGTTAGGAATTGTGATTGTTAGGATGGAAAATGTTAGGAAGAACATTTTCGGATTTCCAATTTTCGGAGTTGAAAATTTAGGTGAACTTTGGCGCACCCAGTACAGAAGCTGGTGATGTCTGAAAAAACAACTATAATGGTCACAGCCGTAGCCTTTGTGCTAAAAATAATCTCCCGTACTATGATAATATCAATCCTCACTTTACTCACACTTACCTTTCCGTTAAATCACTGGTACAATAGAATGTAGAAATAAAAATGTTAATTAAAATACAAATAATAATCATTAGACGTTTAGACAAATTCAAGTTCTTTATTTAGTGCTTTCTTCTTATGATATTTTCAATAATAAAATGTATTTAAACTATTTTCAACCTTATGACTTACACATAGAGTTCAAAATTAATTGAAGAAAAAATACAAATCATGGTAGCATGATGTGCCAGAAACTCTAAATAAATTCTAAAATAATAATCTTTACTTGCTTATGAACCAAATAGTATGAATTCTTGGATAAAATAAATATTTTTTATTCTTGGAAAAAAAAATTCGCTCGCTTTGTCCTAAAGAAAAATTTTTTTCCACCTACTTTTTTCGAAAAAAGTACCATACAATGGTATATATTTATAATCCTGATAAATGTAGCTTTCAGGAAATATTTTTTTTATTAGATTATCTCCAATGGTTTAAAAGTAAACGACGTTTATTTAAAAAAATACTTTTTGGTTTTTGTGAATTTTACTCAATATTTCTATTTTTTTGTATGAAAAGGCAAAAAGTTTGTTCTAGAAATGAATTCGCCATCCTTTAATTATCCGAAAATGATACCACACTTGCCCTAATACCCATGGTTTTGAAGATATGGGCCTTAAAGTGAAGCGCGGCAGAAGGAAACTTGCCCCCCCTCCCCCTGCTACCACAGGGGGGGCTCCCGATGTCTACCGACGGAAATCTACTCAGGAGCACCCAAAGAACAACTGGTGCAAAAATGAGCCTTCTATACCAAAGTGGAGGGGTTCTTGCACTAAATTCCCTACTAGTAGCGATTAAAGACACTCCGACTCAAGAAAGTAAATCTCTTAAAATGTTAGCCTTAGATTGTACAGTAAGACCCGGTTTCCACGAAAGCGGGGCAGGACGAAGCAGAGTAGAGAAATGTTGGTCCGTCAAATTTTTCTATACCTCTAAAATTTGACAGCTGGAGAGGAGTGGAGAAGAGAAGTGGAAATAATTGAATCTGATTGGTTATACAAAACACTGCTCTACTCTGCTCCGCTCCGCTCCACTTTGGTGGAAACCGAGCCTAACATAGGAAGTGTTAGTCGTAACTTGAAATAACATTGAGGCATCCAGCGAAGCGTGAAAAGAAATCGTAGTAAATGTGCTACTGACAAACAAAGGCTAAACTCACCATAAAACCTAAAGATGAACGAGACTATGTTGTATCTCGTCACCGTCGTGGCAGAATTAAATAACTGACACTTTTGGCAAAAATCACTTTTTCCACTTTTTGTATAGTAGAAAGTGTTACCTATATTTTGGTCTTACTCTCGTGGCAATATCTATGATATTTCCAAAGATATCTTCAGTTTAGTGAAACTATTGACCATAAATTACAACTCTGTTTGTTGTAAAATTTACCTGGCAAAACTGAATAAGTGACTTTATTTAATTCTGCCACAACTCACTGCAAAACATTGCTTCAAAATACTTGTACTAAGAAAGTCAATAAGTGACTTTATTTAATTCTGCCACAACTCAATCCGAAACATTGCTTCAAAATACTCGTACAATTGTGTTTTTGATTTATTTCATTTTTGTAACATTACTTTAAATGTTACTTTTAATTTCAATGTTCATTACTCAGACGTTAAACCTTCATCATCATCATCATTTCAGCCATATAGGACGTCCACTGCCGAACATAGGCCTCCCCCAATGATTTCCAATATGACCGGCTGGTAGCGGTCTGCATCCAGTGCTTTCCTGCTACCTTTATGAAGTCCACGTTGTGCTTTATGGTACGTGCCCTCCACTCCAGAACCTTGCTGCCCCATCGTCTGTCAGTTCTGCGTAATATGTGCCCTGTCTCTTGTACAGAAAAACTAAGCATAGCCCTCTTCAAAGCACGCTGTGCAACTTGAGTAAGAGGCCGCGTTCCCGACCCGTCATCAGTGGTAACACATACAGATTGTAGATTTTTGTCTTAAGGCACTGAGATATTTTGGACGAAAGGATGTTGTGTAGTTTCCCGAATACTTCCCAGCCGAGTTGGATTCGACCTCTTTCTCTACCTAGCTGAAACGTTTGTCCGAGGTAGACATACTTGTCAACAATCTCAAGATTCGAGCTCCTAACCAACAAAAGCTTTCGACAAAAGCTTCGTTTTTCCATGTTGTTCACCCGAAGGCCTACCTTTTGGGAGACTAAGGTCTTCGAGCATTGTGCCGAGGTCTTCTAGTGATTTTGCCATGACCACACAATATCGTCGGCAAACCGAAGCTGAATGATGTACTCGTCGTTGATGTTTGTGCCGAATCCTTTCTATTCAAGGAGTTTGATAGCGTCTTCCAATGCAGCGGTGAATAGTTTCGGAGATCCGGAAATATAACATCTCCCTCATGCCTCGCTGCAGAGGAATCGCCCTCGTACTCCACTCCTGTACTCGGACCAACATGGTGGCGTTTCTGTACAAGCACTTCAGCACCTCGATATGTACCGACACTTTTCAGAAACCGGCTTGTTCGGGAGGCTAGAAGTCATCGAACCTACGCGCGACATCATTCGTGATAACTTTCGCAAACAGCTTGTAGACATGACTCAGAAGCGAGATGGGTCAGTAATTCTTCAGCAAGGTTTTATCCCCTTTTTTGAAGAAGAGTACCACCACGCTTCTGTTCCATGCCTCTGGCGTTGTTCCCTGGAGTAAGACGAAATTAAATAGTCTCTGAAGGACCGAGGTTATCCCGTCATGATCGAGGTTATCGGTGCCTTGTTGTTCTTTAGGTGTTTGAGAGCCATCCTAATCTTGTATAAGCTGATAATGCTGATATCCACAATATCTTCGTCGAGGTACATATATAGCTGTCCATAAAACTTTTCAATCTCACCCACAACCTCGGCTTTTGTTGGCGTTACACCACCTTCCGCAGTCTTCAGCTTCGTCAGCTAGCTTCGCCCAATAGAGTTGTCTCTAGCGAACACTTTCGAGCCTTGGTTCCGCTCTATCGCCTCTTTAATACTATTTGTATTAAAGTTGCGAACATCATGTCGCAAGGACTTCCATATCTGTCTATTGAGCTGCCGATGTGCCTTAGTGTCAACGGAGATCTGCAGTGACACTGAACGTCGTTCTGCCATGACGTTGAGGGTAAGGGATCCCTATGGATCCCTAGGGAGATATCCCTATTACAGTTTTATTGTTTTTGGATTATTTTAATTTTGATATTCATTTTGATGTTGGTTCTTTCAATTTAATTTCAATGTTATAGGAATCTGATGTTGATGGTTACCATACCAATTTGTTAAACATTTATAAGTATTTAATAAGTAGGTATATTCTAGTATTATTTAACAATTTTACAGATTTTGACTAAAACCGCATTAACAAAACAAATAAAATAAAATGAATAAATCAACATTTAGGTCAATAAAAGTGTGGCAAAATTAAACAAGTGTACTTATTCAATGGAAATATTCGTTTTTGTAGTACCTTGGTTGTGGCAAAACTAAATAAGTGACATGCAAAAACTAAATAACTGCAACTTAGTTGTAAAATACGGTTGTGGCAAAACTAAATAATTACATTTTTATTTTTTTTATTTAAAATAATACAAAATAACATCATCGAAGAATATTGATTTAATAAAGGTAAATTTGCTGTATAAAATATCAAAAGACCGACAATAAAATATTTTTACCCTTAAAAGTTATCACCATTTTTAACGAAAAAAATCACAAAAACGTGAATATCTCGCAACTTTGGTTTTGTCAGTTATTTAATTCTGCCACGACGGTGACGCAGTATTGTACGATCTAATTGAATAGATCACTAGTCCATCGATCAGTCTCGGACAGCACCAACCATTACTGGCATTCTTTTTCCTTCCTACTAATTGGCAATACTTTAACATCAATGGATCGCCAGCTTTCGGATCGTATCGCGTTTGCATTAGAGTGCAAATTCGTTATCGTCCTCAGACATTGTTTGTCAAGCTCAATTACCGCCTAAATTACCAAGCCTACAAGCCTCCGGTCTTTTTGCGTATATCATTTTCTTAAGTACACGACCTATTCATTCGTTCGAAGGATTTTATAAATGAAAAAGGGGTTTTTACGTTGTGAAAGCTTTCAAACCATTAATACCGTAATCATTTCAGAGCAAAATCCAGTTAATAGATTTATTTTAATACCTAAAACTGCAAAATAAGTAAACCACCGGGAAAAATACAACGAAGAAGTTAGTTCATAGGTTGAAATACTTTAATTCAAAAAGTCATAAAACAGGTCTGGTAAAAATTGATTAAATACAATAAATAATGTAAGTGATTTTTTTTCATCTCATCCGTTATCCCCAATAATAAAGTCTAGAAAAGGGATATCGGCAAAAGCAACAATAGAAACTCAATATCCAGCGCGTAATAGAAATTGAAAGCGAAAAGCTATCGCTGTCAATATGAGAAGAATGAGTGTTATTTCAACACTCTTCAGCGCGCGACCTAGAACCGTGTCACAATGAGAAAGGTTCAAGACGTAATGCCGGGCGGAGGCGCGAACGCTGCGGCCGTATTTGACAAGGGCGCTTCTATTCGTGGCTGAGTGCTGCCCGTGGCCGCGAAAAGTGTTTCTTTTAACGGGCAACATATTTTATTTTCTTGTGATTAACGCTAGGGATTATACTCACTGCTTTGATGGTGATCAAGTGATTTCACTATCTGCATTACACCTGATTAAATTCCTTGCGGGTCCAATGACAGTTTAACTTTCCCCGGGAAAAAATTGACCTTGAGTGGTTGGGTTTTTATTGGCGGTCAAGCTGCAGATCCTGGCTACACAGGAGTGGCAGCGGTAGGATCGAGAGGTGGGAATAGTCTTGTATTCGCATAATACAAACGAGTTTAATGTAATCTAGTACAAGAGCTATCATCGTCATGATAACGGAGTATTGTTTTCTATCATTACAGTTTTGGATAGGTACGAATTCAGCTAAAAGCAAATGTGATGAGCACGAGCATTTGAAGTTGCGTAAGTTAGTGCGTGATGTGAGAAATTAATATGTAAATAAATAGTAATTAGTGTGATAGCTGAACCAATTTTTGGCGAAAAAGAGTGAATCAAAACACTATGAACCAATGTAGCGACAAGTTTCCTACGAATATTTTCCAACAACACTTTGTCTTATCATACGTGTTGAAATATTAAGTAAACACACTCAGGTTCCGCCTAAACAAAGCCCCTTTCAAACACCCGCATCACGGTTTGTCGCGCGACATTGAATATTAACGCCGCTGTTGACTCCACTCGGCGCACGCGCTCCGATCAAAAATGCATCGCTCCAAACTAAGAGCGCTTTCACATTTGATGATAGGGCTTAGCATTAACGCTGGTGTCTGGTCTGGTAACAGTGTACTATGAGGTCCAAAATTGCCAGAGTTTGTCCCGAAGTAACGACGCAGCGTGACTTAGCAGCGCTGTAGACTTAGCAATAATGGAGGTTAGTGGAGGTGCAGCGCTGCTGCTCCGCTAAGCCTCTTAATGAGATGCTTTCTCGCCATTATTAAGCGCATCAATTAGCTGTATTAGACAGCTGCATTAGCATAATGAGGTATTATTTATTCAGGAGCATACTGCGTGCATAAAATATGAGGAAAAATCAATCCAATCTTGATGAACAAAGTTCAAAGGTTCGTAATTTTACTAACACCTACGAAACCGTCGTCTATGTAAACGTCAAAACAAAGACGAAATTTTGAATAAGTTATCTATGATAAGCCATGATTCATGTGTAATGTAATTTTAAAAGAAACTGTCACGCAACCAGATACTCATTAGGTACTCATGCAAAACTTTCTATGACTATAAATGTATCCTCTATAATATTACTCTACAAACAATATTTTTTATCATACAAGTAGGTAATACTGTAGAGAAACACGAAAATATTATTTTAATCAGCTTATAAAAGCATCCTCCAAATTCAGTGAACGAAAGCTTCGCAAAGTAACAAAAAGTATCATACCGCGCGAGTGGAGAGTTCGTCCTCAGCGACGTTAGTTTAGTTGACCCACACGGTTGGGCATTTAGAAAATTTTCATAAAAGTTTGACCCAGTTTACATCGGGACTCGCATCACGTACGGATGACAAGGTTAACCGGGTTAAAAACCATTGGCGGAGGATTTTACGAAACGCCGCAGCTGTAATATTTATTTAAGCTCATCGCCCACTCGTGCGGAACTTACTAAGCAGGAACTAGCCTAGTGGTTGGTTTACGAAACACCCAACAATCTAATGGTATTATAAAATGTTGATAAGTAGGTACATAGGGTGGAGTTGCTCAAATTGTACCGGTTCGTAAATTGTACCACTTCAAAATCTACCAAACCGTAATGTTTAGTTTTAAATTGACAACATTAAAATCTAAGGCTACCAATATGACGCATTCGGTGCTATTTTGGATTCGATGTCACAACAGAGCGAAGTGTAGTAAATAAAAATAATTATTACGGCGACCTGATCTTATTTTATGGTTGTTTACCTAAGGATTTCTTGTGGCAACGATAAGTACACTGCAACTGTTATATATGTTTTTGGAAAGAAGGCATATTAGTGTACTTTTCAGAGAATATAGTTTTGATATTTAGCATTTTTAAGTTATGGCACCTGCTCACATAAAAATAAAACTTAGGGTTGCCTAATTTGTACCAGGTAGGGTACGCCTAATATGTACCGGTACAATTTAGGTGTATGGTGGTTCTTCAACTCGATTGTTAACTATATTGAGATGTTTTCAGATGTCTGGAAGGGATAAAAAATATTATAAATGGACGCAAGATGACTTAGAAAAAGAATTAGATTGTTTGGAAAAGAAATCCATGGGAATTAACGAGTGTTCACGTATTTTAAACGTACCTAAACCCACCTTAAAGATACATTTATAGAATTCAAACAAATATGCAAAAAACCTAACCATTTCCAAGGGCAGGCCAACTGTTAAGATTTTATTAAGACTGATTAAGATTCAAGTAGAATAAGAGAACCCTTTAATAGTTTTATATAAAAGTTCTATTACATTGTGTTTTGTTACATTATTAATATTTAACCCGTTAAAAATAATATTTTTATAAAGATATATTAGTAAGAATGATTTCAGTGTATAAAGGGCACTTGAACCTCATTTCGGTCATGAAGTACAATTTAGGATACCTATGGTACAATTAAGGAAACCGGTTTCCTAAATTGTACTTTTTCAGACTGTTTTAAAAACTTTAATTATCGTTTTTCATATTACATTTTCTCATTTTCTTGTAATAAAAAATGAACACCAATAGAACAACCTTTTGATTTCTGGTAATATAATGCTCTTAAGTTACATAGTTTTTGTGACAGCTTGTAAAGTTCGTTAACTGGTACAATATAGGCAACTTTACCCTATTTTACGCGTATCCTTTGTTTTAATCAGGTTTTACTAACTAGGTCATAATTTTCCAGCTAGGTGATTTCAGTTGAGGAAAATTAGATTTATTTAATATATTTTTTTAATTTTATGAATCAGGCTCAGACAGAAACTATGGGATTCCAACCCAAAAACAAATTAGCATTCGTTATGATATCCATAAAAGTTCACGCAAAACAAAATAAGAACTAATTGTGAGACAAGTAACTACAGTAACTCCTAATAATTTTAAACCTGAATCGCAGTGCAAAATATTGTTTTGTTTGTTTTCCTTTGAAACTGCGACTGCGCTCTTGACAACAAGTCAAAGTCGTGTGTTTGTAAAAAGCAAAGGTTGACATTTAATAATGGAAGTTTCTAGCACACACTGCCTTTACGCCACAGACCTGCAGCCAACGCAAAGACTGGGACACATTCGACTGCAATTTTATGACGTAATTTAAGGATACCCATCACGTCACTTCTACACTTTCTATATTTTTAACTGACTGCAACAAAAGGAGGAGATATTTTTTATTGTAGATGATAATAATTGTATGAGAGAAGATAGTACTTATTTGGTACTAAAAATAATACCATCGTGACTCTGATCAACTGAAATATAGACCTATATCACGATGATTTATCATGGATTCTGTTTAAGAAACTTGCGCATATGATAAGCGAACCCTAAAGGCAAGCAGTCTTAATTTGGAAGAAAAATTATAAAAGTGACAATCTATTTTATTTTAATATGTTCGTTTTTAATATGTTCGTTTCGGACATTCCAGCCAGCCCTGAGTTGCTCATTACGAATCGCAGTCGATTCGGCGAGCAAAAATACTAACAGATATTTAAGCACACGCGAGACTAATATTGGTATCTATTTCATCCAGCATCCAGCTGAAAAGAGCATTAATAGCGCATTACTGGCCGCTACGTGACCGCGGCGGGTCGGACTCAGCGATTATTAAATTTGCCCGTCGGACCGACGGTGTAATAGGTTGCTTAGTTATCAAATTCTTTACGCTCGTCGCGACGCTTTGCAGCAAAATACGGGTTATTGGCACTCATGAGGTTACGCCAATTTGAACCATTTCAGTCGACGATTGCCGCTCACCCATCCATACTAATGTTAAAAATCAAAGGCAACCAATTCTGTCAGTGTAAAATTGTTTTGTTGACTATCAACATCATATGAAAATGTTTTATTTGAATGGCAAACTTAAAAAATAGCATTGCAAAGGCTGCTGATACGAATTATTTGTCAGTAAACAAAATACACACACCAGTCTATCTTCCGGCTGAAAGCGCAATTTGTCGGATGGCGATACTGGTGACTTCTGTAAACGGTCGGATAAATTTCCATCCGAGCACTAGAAATAAATGGCTTTTTATTTATGGAAGCGCACTGACTTCCCGTTGTTTTATTGCCGATGTACTCGTATTTCACCTACATAGGCACTTTTATTATACTGTTCATGTCCTTTCGACCATACAAAAAGCGTTTTATCCCAAAACAGAAGTGCCTATCGAAATCCAATTTTGGCTAGAAGTATGAAACATCACGCGATTCGAGTAGCGACACAAAACACCACTTTTATTCCGCACCAAAACACCAAAAGCTTGTCACAAACTGCGATAATATCATAAAACTTCGAATTTTGATGTCCAATTTGCACGAATATGGGGTTTAAGACGAGGCGCTAAGTGCGTTTATCGCGCGGAGAGCCTGCGCGGTAGTGCCGTCGTATCTTGGTGCGCGAATACGATGTGACAAGGTTAAACGGATTTCGCGTCGAAATGAACCTCAATGATAGCTCGCCACGACAGTTTTATGACGCAAATTGCTCTCAAACGTGTCGGAACGTTCGATACTTCCCGCTTGTTGAGCGTCGCGAGTGAGATGTGCGCGTGATGTCGAGCTTGATCGTCGCATGCCAGCCGCAGCGCGGCAGCGTTTCGGTGACGACTGTTGTATTTCAGCATAAAAATAGTTTTCCTATTCTGAAGGAATATTTTTCTCATGCCACACGTAGTCGTACTTTGGTTTTATGAAAGACGTAGCACAAGGTAAAACTCATGAAACTAGATTAACTTCTATAATATTTAGGTAGATCTTCTTCCATACGTTTTATAGGTACAACTAAGCCAAAACTCTAAATACACATAATTCATCAGCGAAAACGAAACAATTATTATTTATTTTGATTAATAGGTATGTTTTAAAGTAATTTTTGTTAATACGGTGCGTACTGTATTGACGGTATTGATTACATTTAGGTACTTATTTTATTAATTACAGTCAAAGTAGTTTTTCTCATACCGTCTTTATTGCTATTACTTATGTATTACGACAAAATATTATGCTTCTCTACCAAAGAGAGGCCCATAATATCATAGGAACGGAGACATAATACTTAGTTCGTTGTGTGAAAGACGATGCGTTTTCCTAGTAGGACAAGAGGCCTAATGCGTCGTTTGTTAAGTGTTGGTATGTAGGTACACGAATATTGGTGTAGGATGGGCGAATGATAATGTTATTTTAGGTTTTTTGATCCATGTCAAAATAACCAAAGTGGTTAAATATCATATCAGCAAAATGTGTTTTTTGAACGATGCGGCGATGGTTACTTTGACTTTTTAGTTCAATTTTTAATTATTAGATCACATTTTGTTAATATTTAACTATTGTAACTAAATTTTATAATTCGTTATTTTGACTACGAATCAAAAAACGCTTTAGTTTCTTAAGGCTTGGTATTTCTGCTAAAGTAGGTATTTCGCGCTGTCAAAATCTGCGCGCGCAATACTTCGCCGAAGACAGCGCGCCAAAGAGCTCTCGCGGCTACACAGTATAGAAATACGCAGTTTAGAAATACGCAGTTGGTTAGGTTAGGTTGACTTCCTTCCATTCAAGCGTCACACTCACAGCACTTTCTAATACAAATCATATCCAAGTGATACAAATTATAACAACTTTCAAAATTTTTGGGAATATGTTTTAGAATCGAATAAATATAGAATATAACTGCCAAAGTAAACACGGTTCAAAAAGGCGTGGCGTCACCCGACCTTCCGGAAGTTCCGCGCCGGCTAAAAGAATTTCAAGATTACGTCACCCGACCTATCGGTAGATCCTCGGGAGCTTGAGCGATTGGAAAATTTTATTGATTATTTAGAGCTTGTATAATAAATTATAGTTGTTGCAATTCACGAAACTTTGCATGAGGTTAATTACATTAATCAGTACACGCATCAATTTTGTTCAGTCTTTTTGTTTATTAACAAATAAAAATATCATACTAAAATTGCATACATATTTGTTTGTATTGGTCTTTTTTTTTTTTTTTTTTATGTGGTGTGGGTGTTTTCTTTCCATAATTTATGTATAACGTATGTACGGGGCTCAGTATGAGCAATGAGCATCACACACGGTTACCTGGAGTGCATTACCGCCGCAAATTTTTTATAAATGTTGTGCTTTAGAGAGTCGAGAGTATAGCAGATAATTAGTCCATCGTGAGCAGAAAGGAGAATGGGCGCAGTCCATACAAAAAAAACCCAGGCCCGGCGCAAGTCGAATGTATCTCAAAAAATAGACAATATTGAGGACATAATTAATCCATAGTAGCTTATCCAAAAATCGATGGCTAAAAGTGAGATATTGCTTCAGAGGAGTGGGTACAACACGAATGTTTGACATAATTTTTGTCTCGTTTATGTTCATTTTAAGACCCACTTGTTGAAAGACTCTACTGAGGCCATCGAGCATTGTGCTTAGATCCTCCATGGCCATGACTACGATATCGTCCGTGAATCGAAGGTGGGTGATATACTCGCCGTTGATATTTATGCCGAATCCGCTTCAGTCCAGAAGCTTGAAAACATCTTCCAGGGCGGTGGTGAACAGTTTCGGAGATATGACATTTCCCTGTCTCACCCCTCGCTGCAGCTGGATGGGTTTCGAGTTCTGATCCTGGAGGCGGACTGACATTGTAGCGTTTTCGTACAAGCTCTTCAACTTGAGGCATACAAGTTTTAAAGACAAAAAGCATTGCCAGGTCCACAAAGATCCATTGTAAAAATCCATAACTACTCCTATGGAAAAAAATAGCAATATCTCACATTTAGCCATCGATTTTTGGATAAGCTACTCTGGATTAATGATGTCCTCAATATTGTCTATTTTTTGAGATACATTCGACTGGCGCCGGGCCTGGGTTTTTTTTGCCCATTCTCCTTTGTCCACTAATAGCAAAATTCGTTCAAATTATAGTTTTAAAGTTATTAGGAAAAAACAGATTTTGCTGGGGTAACGTTTCAAACATTACCCTGGCAAAATTTCTTTTTGAAAGTCGTTCTATCCCGGAACTATTTAGTTCCGGGATAGACTCCTATCCATGTATTTACATGGATAGGAGTCACATGAACTCCAAGTTTTAAATCCGTTGACATCTGCTGCATCTGCCATCTTTTTGGCTAGAAGATTCTTCTATCTTGCAGCTTAGACCTTTAGCTACAGACCTTAGACAGTATTTTTGAAACATTCTTACGCATGGTGGAGGAAGGGACGCTCTAGAGCAGTGGTTCTTAACCGGTGGTCCGCGGACCACTGGTGGTCCCTGGAGCCATTCCAAGTGGTCCACGATGTGCACTTGCACACCTTGGTCAAAACCACTTTTAACAGATTTTTGCAGTCAAACTGGTTTTGACCGATTATGAGGTGGTCCCTGACAAGACAGAAATTTGGTGAAATGGTCCCTCATGACTTAAAGGTTAAGAACCACTGCTCTAGAGACTCAAAACTACAAGGATACACATGAACTCCAGTTTTAAATCCGTTGATATCTGCTGCATCTGCCATGTTTTTGGCTATAAGATTCTTCTATCTTACGGCTTAGACCTTTAGCTACAGACCTTAGACAGTATTTTTGTGAAAATTCTTACGCATGGTGGAGGAAGGGACGCTCTAGACACTCAAGTCTACAAGGAGTCATATGAACTCCAGTTTTAAATCAGTTGACATCTGCTGCATCTGCCATCTTTTGGGCTAGAAGATTTTTCTATCTTACAGCTTAGACCTTTAGCTACAGACCTTAGACAGTATTTTTTATTATTTATTTGTGTCAGTGTGCTCTTCTAAAGAGTGTAAGACGATTGTATGTAGGTACTATTAAAATGTAATTTTAACTCATTGGTTTTGTCTCATATTTGAGGAATGTACTATGTATCATGAGTAGAGTCTTCGTTTAAAAGGATGCGAACGATTTAAATTTCAATAGGTAGACAAAATTGATAATTCTTAATTATCAAAAATTTAAGCTTTCTCCAGTAACACTGATATTATTATACTGTGACTCATCAAAGTCATCATTGTCAAAAATATTGACAAATCGCGAACTGTCACGGCCAAAAAACTGACACGCGTCCGTCCTCCGTAAGCGCCACCGCGCGACTGATTGAGATTGTTCAAGCCGTCATGGACGATTTTTTCCACATTTTTTAACATAGTAACTATATAAGACGCAATATAAAAATTTCATCCGTTAAAAGCCCTCAAGTTATTTCTGAACTTTAGTTTAGTAAAGGATTTAGAATCTCAAATCGCTTATTTTAAAAATAAAACCATAAATAGAAAACGAATAGAGGTAACTTTGGGAATTTATTCTATCGAGTCAACTTCATCAAATCGTGTTTCCATCCGTTAATAGCCCTAGAAAATATCCTCAACTATGCCCAATAAAAATCTTAGCCTTTAATTTTACTGTTTAGTACCTCAAAAATGAAAAATGAAAACCTCATTTTCGCCATTTTCTCTGCTACCCGGCCTTAAGTTTTAGCTTTAACGCAATCTGATGAGCATTGTTATAATCTAACGATAAAACCTCAACAAGCATTTCTCAATCGTTTCTAATTTAACACAACTCCTACTTTACTTAGCTATTGTATCTATGTCGTGACACCGTGTAATTGGCACGTGTACAAACCTGATGCGAGCTGGCGGTCCCGTACTGCTAACAGCAGTGCATATCTGACGCTACAGCTTTTACCACCCTCACAATTAGTTGTCTAAATAATATGCTTGCTTATTCTGCACAGTACGTAGCGTAAGGACAAAGACGGCAAAATAATACAGACAGAGTGTAGACAAAGTTATCAAACTAATTTTGCTAAGTTATTTTTACAACTCAAAATGTTTACCAACAGCCGCTCGTATTCGACACGAAGCGAATGTTCTTTCTTTATTATATTTGTCTTGAAATTCTATTTAATTCTACGTTGAAAGACGCCTTGAAGAGACCGAGCCGAATTTGAAGTTGTACAATTACTTTCGTGAAAGAATATAGTGGTGTGAACTAACTGAGACTATCGACAGGTATTCTTGTTTTACAGTTGTTGTAACTCTACTTGAGTAACTTTATCTATCCCCTGAGTGTACGAGTATTTGATCATTTTTAATTCGCCTGTACATAAGTGATTATTTTACCCCGTGGCACGTCTATGATAAAATAAAAAAAAGCGAACACTAAAACTAGTTAAAATTTCAAACGAGCTTAAGTAAATAATTTTTTTTATCCACAGTGAGGAAGCTCTTGGCCTGTATCTCACCTGATGATAAATGATGATCAGGCCGAAGGTTCCACCTTCGATGGTCGACATACAAAATTATCGACCTCTTAAAGTCCTTATCCCTGAATTATTTTCTTAACAGATAATGAGTTGGGAATGAGACGCGTGAGTTTGTTTTCACAAAATAAATGAGTATTTTGTTATTTTAACATTCTTTGAGGGCAAATTTATCTAACCGGTCGAGCAGCAGCAAAAACAACAAGTGCGTACCTATTAAAAGTTTAAAAGATTAAGTCCTCTTGTAACTTTATTCAAGAAGTTTCGGTAAGTGAAAGGTCGTGGGTTCGATTCCCACCTTCGGCAATTCGATATCTTCAAGCTATTTTAAGACTAGGCGTATACCATCGATATTTAGTTGGCCAATAGTTGTGCCCAATTTTAAGCCTAGGCGCAGACCATCGATTTTTCGTCGTCCGATAGTTTAGTCGGGCAGTTGATCAGTATGGGCATGTATGGAAGTGCGCACATTACGCCGATTCGATTTGGCCGATTCTTCATACAAATTAAAATCGGGCCCAACTATCGGCCAACTAAAAATCGATGGCTTAAATTCTAGAAAATTTTAATAAAGAAGTTATAAGTCAAGAATTGTATCAGTTGGTACCAGTCGAGTTATCGCAAACGCTGCATTCAACTAATTTGCAAGCAAATTGCGCTCTAGTCGTTGAGACAAAGTTTTTGTGCGCAGATATTGCTTTTAACTGCTCTCCTCTGAGCCGCGTCTTAGTTACTGTTATGGTTCAAGTAAGTTTTGTTTCAACGACTTAAAAACTTAGATTTTACCGTAAAAGCGCTATTTGGCAAAAAAACTTAAAAATGTTACAGTGCAACAATGAGACTCGTACTGTATTTTATTCATAAAAGAGCCTTATCTTAATTTTATGATGTCAGAAAACAAAAAACGATTTAACATAATTTTGTTTTGATTTCAAAATCTGTTGTTGTATTTGTTTTCTGACCCAAAACTTGTTTTCCTCCTGCGCAAGAAATCACGGAGGCCGTTTCATCCCCCTCATTTAACAAATCGCCCCCTCAATCAGAGCCCGTTCGATCTATTGAATAATAAAAGTAAAGCCTATTAGGCAGATTACGCCGGCCGGCGGAATGAGGAGTCTTATTTTTAAACGAACAACACGGAAAAGAAGATTTCCGCCCCAAGCTCATTTCGCTTATCTACGAGCACCTGCGTATTACCGCACAATAACTTGTTTACACAAATGCAAAGAAAGGACGAAACAAATTTTGGAAATAAGATTCTCATCATTGACAAAAGCAGGAACAAGGTGAAGAAAGAAAACGATGAGGAATTAAAATGTGAACCCACATTCGCAAACAGAGGTCGGACATTATTTACCGAACGAGAACATAAATGAAATTAAACATTTAAGACTGAGCATTGAAGTTAAAAACGGCAAATGTTTTCATGCATAGATTAATTATTTTGGTAAATGGTTTTCTAGACTTTCTCGGAAACCTAATTTTGATTAATCACTAGATATTTGAAATTAACATTTTTAAAATTACGCAAATTACTTGTTAATTAGTTAAGTATTCAAGGTAATATCTTATATCTTTTGTCTAAAAACCATTTTTGTTACACAAAAAGGCTTGCTTTTTGTGGATGTCCGTCAGTCTAACAAACGAAAAAACTGTTCCCACGGTCCCACCCCATGGATGTAGGCGTAACGTACTCATTTGAATAATTTCCCATTTCATTACGAGCTTTGGGCCGGATTTAAATAAGAGCTCTCAGGCGCTGGTAAATTGTGCCCGTTTTCGGTCGATAAATCCCAATATTGTGTGAATTGTCCCAGCGTTACGGGGTCTTACCGCTTAATTCTCGCCATGGACAGACGTATCTTCCGAGCGACTTGTCTTAAGCTGACGTTTGGCAGCCGGCCATGAGTGACTCAGGGGCTGCACGATCAAATTGTTAGTTGAAAATTTATTTGCGTTTAAAAATATCGGAAATGTAGTTCTAAATTAAATGTTTAGATTATTCAGTTATTCCAAATAATCAGTACCGAACTCGTTAAGTTTAAGTACTCTTATGAATCATTAATATATTCACGCCTCTCGCTATTTATGCGACATTTCTTGTAACGTATTTTCCTATTTTTCAACCGACTTCAAAAAAAGGAGGAGGTTCTCAATTCGACCCGTATGTTTTTTTTTTTTTTTTTTTTTTTCTATGTTTGTTACGCGATAACTCCGCCAATTATGAACCGATTTGAACAAATCTTTTTTCGGCGTATAGGTAATACCTCAAGGGTGGTCCCATTTAAATTTAATAATAAAAAAAACAACCCCCAAGGGTGGAAAATTGGGGATGAACTTTTTTATACGCAATATCTCCGCCGATTATAAACCAATTTGAACGATTATTTTTTTGTTGAATAGGTATTATCAAAAGGGTGGTTTCATGCGAATTTGAAGAAAATATTTCACCCCCAAGGGTGGAAAATTGGGGATGAACTTTTTTATACGCAATATCTCCGCCGATTATAATCTAATGGTTCATAATTATGAACCAATTTTTTTTGGTCTCAGTGTACTGCCTACCTTCAGTGGTAACATCAAGGTAATAATTAGTTAACTAAAAAGCAAGAAATAAGTAAAATTTTATAAAAAAAAAATAAAACCGACTCCAAAAAACCTACACTAAAACGTAGAAAAATAATTACTAATTACCTACTTATTTATTAGGACGAATTATTAATATTTATGTAGGTATACCATGATTGATACTTTTGGAGTCGGTGCAGGCAAACTTTACATGTTTCATAATCTTGGCACCGACTCCAGAAGTATCAATCATGGTATACCTACATAAATATTAATAATTCGTCCTAATAAATAAGTAGGTAATTAGTAATTATTTTTCTACGTTTTAGTGTAGGTTTTTTGGAGTCGGTTTTTTTTTTTTTTTATAAAATTTTGGTAAATCTCTTTTTAGACCAGTATTTTGTCAAATGCAAACATTATTGTCAAAGGCTATATTGAAGCAAATAGTACCAAATAATTTTGTATATTTGTTCCCAATATGGCTAGAATGAAGGAGGAACGATCCCGAACTTCAAAGGATACGTTAAGGCGTCGCGACTATAACAGAAAAAATCAGAATAACGTTATTATTGTGTTATTCTTGAGAATAGTTTTTACCAGCCAGATTTACTTTTGCCTCATTTTAGATTTTGTGGAGATATTTTGATCTTATTTTCACAGTTTATTGAACAGAATCATATTATAAAAAATGGTATTCAGGCAGAAAAAGATAACACAAAAGTGAACTACTCGTTCGTAGCTAATAATTTTCCAATTCCATACTTGTATCCATAAAATATTCCCCGCAAAATTCCACTAACCAGATGTTATGTATTCCCAGCTTACTAGCCTCGACGCGGCCAATATCTCTAAATTCAATTCCTATATCAAATTATAGAGTGTCGACGCGGTTTGCGACTGAATTGCATTGAGATCACCGTAAAACTTTCCACTTTATCCCAACCTTATTTCACAGACAGTAGAGTATAGTTTAGTTTGTCGGCAAGAGTGCATAGTGTTCCGCCGCCGGCCGATATTTCTATGGCGCTTGAAGCATGGTTCCCGCGGGAAGACTGGGGAAATGGGACACCCGATATCTTTCATACAGTGCTCAGTTACAAGTAAAGGGTGTGAAGTCGATGAAGATTGATCGGTTTGTTGAGAGGATGATCAGCGTGTCTTGGGAAATTCCACTTGAAAGCGGCGATATTGAATAGGGACGAGATATTCTTTTGTTGTGATATTGAAAACGAAAAGAGTACACTGCTATTTCTACTAATTATTTGCAAAATTGTGGATTGTAGAACAACAAATTGCTCTTTATTAATATGAATAACTTTGAAAAATATAATTGAAGTGTCAATAATGTCGTGATTCACAATTGGTCGAAAAAAATATTTAAATTGAAAACAAAAGGGTTGTGAAAAAATTATCTGAGATAAAAGCTCAATTATTTCGCTTGTTAATGACGACTGGATGTCAAGTAACTTTGTATTATTACTAGCGGCCGTCCGCGACTTCGTACGCGTGGATCCCGTTTTACCCCCTTCTTTAGATTTTTTCATACAAATGTTTTTTCCGCTAACTCCTGTCCTCGTGGGAATTTTGCAATATCCTGTTGTAACTAAGCTTTAAGTTTACTAAAGTACCTGCATGCCAAATTTCAAGCGTCTAACTTAAGCGGTTTAGATTTTTCATACAAAAGGATTTTCCTGCTAATTCCCGTTCCCGTGGGAGTTTCGGAAATTCCTTTCTTAGTGCACCTCTACAGTACCTAAGCTACGTCCCTTCCAAATTTCAAGTGCCTACGTTTAGCCGTTTAGGCTGTGCGTTGATATGTCAGTCAGTCAGTTTCTCCTTTTATACAGTGTGTCACGTTAAAGTGTACATATGAAAATAGATGAAACTAGACCTATTTTTATCGACAAAAAAGAGGTCAAAAAATTTTTGAGATTTTTTTTTAATTTTTTATAGATTTTTTTTTCTTCCAATTACTTATTGTAAAGAAAACGTAATAACTTTTAAACTAAGCGGAATATCCTGATAATATAAAAACAGTAATAATGCTAAATAACAGGCGATACTAAAAACATACATAAAATACACAAAAAAGGCCAACAAATAATAAAAAATGATACTTTTTGAAAAAAATCTGCTTTTAAATTCGTGTTTTTTTGGTTATTTGATAAATTTCTCCAAAAAATGCCCCTATAACTGGTGGTTTTGATTACTTTGTATTATTCTCTATCGTATTACCTTCGTAAAACCAAAAATCGCATGTCTCTATCCCTATCACAACGTTTGCAATAATCGTTTGAACTAAGCCTCTCCGGGCGCGCCATTCAACGCTTCGTTAACAACGAAACTGAAAATGGCTCTAGATTTGTAATTTTGATACAGACAAGTTAGATTTCAAATAAAAACAAAAGATTTCGAAGTAAAATAAGCATTTTAATTAAAATTAAAATTGTCTCTAACTGTAGCGGAGAATAATGTTGTGGCAGGCCTTTGTTCAAACGATCATAGCAAATGTTGTGATAGGGTTAAAGACATGAGATTTTTGGTTTTACAAAGATAATACGATAGAGAATAATACAAAGTAATAAAAACCATCTGTTATAGGGGCATTTTTTGGAGAAATTTATCAAATAACCAAAAAAACACGAATTTTAAAGCAGATTTTTTTCAAAAATTATCATTTTTTATTATTTGTTGGCCTTTTTTGTGTATTTTATGTATTTTTTTAATATCGCCTGTTATTTAGCATTATTACTGTTTTTATTTTATCAGGATATACCGCTTAGTTTAAAAGTTATTACGTTTTCTTTACAATAAGTAATTGGAAGAAAAAAAATTCTATAAAAAATTAAAAAAAAATCTCAAAAAATTTTTGACCTCTTTTTTGTCGATAAAATAGGTCTAGTTTCATCTATTTTCATATGTACACTTTAACGTGACTCACACTGTATATTTAGATTACTTCTGTCATCAAAAAGTGCATTATGTCTTTGTGGTTGGTTATCGCTCACTAAGCATAATATTTTGACCTTGATAAGCACGTCTAAACGACAGGGCTGAAAGTTTTAGTAAAAAGGTTAGATTGGTAATGACGTAACCATCGGTACAGGCAATTAATATTCAATTTAATTTGAATTGCGTAGGTCGAAAACAAAACGGTTTGAAACGTTTCATTCAAATGAACGACAAGCAAACGCTTCCAAGAAGTTATTTAAAGACCCGTTATTTGCTTTGATAAGATTTAATATTTAGAAAATAATTTCAATTCGTAATGGATTCTTATTCGTATAAACAACGTTGTGCAATTTGTGAGAACAAATTTTATTTTTTTCTCTGTTCACTTAACTGGATTTGTACTAGTCCCCTGCCAGTGTCACCTGCCTACAACAGTGCATCCAGATTAAAGCTGTATAGCGGCGTCGCACAAGGTAATAGTCGGAATTTCATTACAACACTAGAGTCTGTTTTATTTGTCACTATAAAGTAAAGTGGACCATTAAGCGAATGTCTTTTTATTAGTCTTCCACGTAGTGGCTTATGTCACTGCAATGAAATTCTTTTAATAGTTTAGAATGCAGTTTCTCATTTATTTGCATACTAGCTTTTGCCCGCAGCTTCACCCGCATGAATTTTAGTTTGTCACAGGTCCTCATAAATTATAGCCTATATTCTGGGTTATAAACAATAAAACTGTAAAGTTTCATCAAATCCGTTCAGTAGTTTTTGCGTGAAAGTGTAACTAACACCCATACAAACTTTCGCGTTTATACTTAATATTATTAGGATGTATTATCTAACTAATGAAATTTATTTTACCTATCTTACATGTAAAAATAACATTCCTTCTGCACTAACCACTTCTCGCGTCACCCGTTGTAATCGAAATTGTCATTCTTATTAGAGTTAATACTTAAGTGAATCTGATTCGACATTTTCAAAACTCTTTCAAGTATCAACCATTCCCAGTTTAAGCAACCGTATTGCAATACAATCCTCATACGTCGTCTCATTCCATCCTTGTTTCACAGCCGAACGAGCAAGTCTGCGTCTACTTCGGATCCTGTTTAACGTCGGCTAAGCCTCGAATAAATAGAAATGAATAAAATATGCGGGTGACCCGGCACAAAGACGTACATTGCAATACAAGTATAGGCAGAAGTAATTTAAACAAAATAAACGCATGAATACCGAAATAAATGTTAACTAATCATGCTAACTTCTTTCCAAACCATCTTAGTTAAGTCGCAACGACTCTTATAGTTAATGCAAGATAAAGAAAAACATAAAAAAATTATAGAGTCTTACATTCGTATTCACAAACATTACTATGAGGTCTCACAGTGCGCGTGGACGCATAGGGTGACACAAGAACCAATCACCAGATCTTTATTCAACGCTGTGCGTTCGAATTGCTCCTTTACTTAAGCAAATATCCTTTGTGAATACGGGGGTTAGGCTCTATATTATTGATAGGTTCCTGGATATACTCGTATTCTTGTCCAAATGTACCTACCTGACATGATCTTCAGATTCAGGATATTATTATTATACTGTGAACTATAACGGCCCTACTTATGCGTGTCTTCAGTGTGAGTTGGCCTCACGCCTACATTATGTGCCTACCTTCGCGTATAGCTGACTGTTTTGCTGTACTACATTCATTATGAAGCGTGCAAATACATAATTTTACATGGCTTTGTATTATACTACTACGAGTATGTTTATCCCGAGGTTTTAAATGTATTTTAAACCGGTTCTGTAAATGTAATTAAGAATTTCTAAAAATTCAGCTTCAAATTCAAATAGAACATAAATCACATTTCGTGTTGAATAATAAACGATTCCCGGAAAATCATATAATCCTCATTTCTTAAACCAACACGTTTATATTATTCAGTAATGTTTTAGCCAGGCTGTGAAACCTTTTATTTACCTCTCTGCTTCCTACTTTAACTTTATTTATATGCTTTTAGTAAACAAAAAAAAATGCTAATAATAAATACTCTTCCGGCGATAAAATATCTCTTGCATTGTTTTTCTGGCTATAGATTTAGTGATGCTGTAACATAATGTTATTGTCCGAGCTGGTAAATAGCATGTCAGCTGTCCACAAGCCGCTGCAACTGATTAACAACGTCGTTATTACAGAGAGACTGCAATTAAATTACAACTATAGCGTAGTAAATACACTTGTGGCATATTGAATAGGGCGTTACTTTTGATATCTTCCACCTGATATGTTACAAGTGTTGACGAGCATTCGTAACCTAGCGAATATGAGGTTTAAAGCCACATGCGTTATGATGCACAGCGCTTCATCATACAAACTCCATGCTACAATCCATCGCTTATTTTATGAGACATTCATTTTATAGCAACTTATCATTTAATAAGTATACAGGGAAACAACATGTCGCAATATAAATGCAATCAAGGAAAAAAATTGTGAAAATTATTTCCTTTTTAGTGTAAAAGCTGTCGTGAGAAAAGCTGGCTGAAAGAGCTACAGATCCTTACTTTTAAACTACTTTTTCCAGGTTAACGAGAAAACAAACTCGGCGGGGGTTTGCGTAGTGTCTAGCGGCGCGCAGTATTGCAATCCGGCTGTTTCAATTAACGCCTGGCATTTGGAACGATTGGAACACCGCCGTCCCCGGACAATCAGAATGACTAATTGTTCATTAAATTGCTAATCAGCCGATCGTGATCAGCCAGCTGACCAGAGCCAGTGATTCGTGATAATTTTGCACTTATCGAAATTTAATTTAGGTGCTGAATTTTACATTAATGTTAATGAACGACACACAATAAGTCAAAAACCTTTTTTTTATAATCAAAACTGTTTTTTGTTTAAAACCGGGTTTCTGTAATTACCTAAATGAACCATCATTTTAACTGAGTGGAACAATTTTAAACGTTGTATGACAGGTTAATGTTGAATATTTATTAAGTCATAAACGCAAAGGTTTTGCTGTTAAAATGGACTAAAAGTAAAACAAGATGCACGAATAAACAAAGGTTAATGTGCGCATAAAATGTTTATTGCACTTTATTATGTTGCGACGTAATTTAACGTTAATGTAAAGGGACTTTATTTTTATTGCTCGGACTATAAAATTGCAGGGAATATTAAAATTGCAAAAATAAGATAGCAGCGACTAGCCCACGGCATTTGCATAAGACTCGGCCTGTGACCGGCTAACGCTACACGGTATTACGTATTTGTTTGAATAATGACTTGGCTATCCTGTTGAAAAAAATGCAATTAATTAAAAGCTCATACTAAATTGTATGACGTACTCTTTTTGACTTAAACCGCACGGTTTGCATTGCAAATGTATAACATTTCTCTCAAAATTACTTGTGGAGCAAGCAATAAGTTCGTCCTTTAGGTATAGTAAGGTAGGTACAAAACTTACTACGCTACGGACTATGAAAATATTTGTAACTCGTAGCATTATTCTAGCGACGTAGCGTAGCGCTCGTAGCTAGTGTGCCCTTCACTAATCGGCTATTTGGCTAACGACCGTAAATTAAACCGTTTTATACCTTACTTAGTTAGTAGGTATATTGTTCAATACTCAATACTTTATTGCTTCACCACATTAGCATTTAGGTCTTACAATTCAACAAAATTCTTACAAGAGATGTATGTAGTAATGAATGAAAACTTTTGCCTATTTTTCAATTTTATCACTTTGTTAGCTTATACCGAAGATAGCTAACAAAACAGAACTCCAAGAAAAAATATTTTTTTAATAGACTATAACTGTTAGTAACGCCAGTATTCACAAACGAAGCTTGTCTATGTAAAGCAGAGAATCGAACGCAGAGCGTTGAATAGAGCTCTGTGATTGGGTCGTGTCGCACTGCGAGATCTTATAGTAATGTTTGTGAATACGGGCGTACGATACTCGAGCCTGTATCATTCGCATTCATTAAGCAAACTTACATTTGGATAGTTGAAGTTCTACATATTTGTCATACAAATAAACAACTAACCAAAAGCACAAAATTTCGCGAACTCAATTTGTTCCGTCTTACAAGAATGTGCCCACAGAAAATATTTCACAGTTCAAACATTTTTATTTCCAAGAAGCCTACATAAAATTATCAGTAAAACGTTGTCTTGTATCTGACCTTTAATATTGTCTTCAGAATTATCAGCAGTGCTAAGTGAGAGGGAGGCGACAGCTTTTTTGGGCGGAATGGGGTCGCGATAGTATTGTTACCGGTTTCTTGAATTGAATTATTCGCTCCAGCGGGCACGCCGAGTGTTTCTTTGAGATATCTAGGTTCCCATGGCGTTTCTTTAAATTTTTGTTCCTAAGCGATCCGTGAAATTGACTGTATGGGAGACTTGCTTTAAAAGATTTGGGTAACTACTATATGTACATATGTGATTGGATTGGAAGTTAAGTCATCAACTTTTAAATTTAAAAATTACTTCAAATTAAGCAGGTAGCTTATATGTAGTATTTGAAATTTTGAATTTTATCATAATTATAAGGATTTCTATTAATAATTTACGCCCGCATTCACAAACGATGTTTCCTAAAGTGAAGCAGAAAATCAAATGCACAGCGTTAAATAGAGCTTTGTGATTGGTTCGTATGTCACCCTGTGCATTCACGCGCACTGTGAGATCTCGAACTAATGTTTTTGAATACGGGTGTTAGTGACTATACAATGGAATACTATCCATACAACATAAAAAACTATATTTTTCTGTACGATTATGCAAAAAATGTAGTCGTATTAAGTAAAATACAATTTAAAACATTCCATAATATCGTATCAGTGAATTCCTGGGCAATGTATGTAAAGCTGCGTCCGTTAACAAGAATGCGACGTGTAAGCTGGCGACCACTATCGGGGCTCTACGTGCACCTGCAAGCAACAACGACGTGATATTGTACAACTTAAGGTGCAATGCAAGTTGCATGTTGTTTAGCCAAATTTAACTCGACAAAACTGACCGAGACTGCATCAGCATTTACCGATGCAGGTTGAAAATATTTAATAGCTTTTGACCACGGCTTCAGCCCCGTAAAATTTAGCTGTCACAAATCGTCATAATTGTAGCCTGTTGTTATTCTGATGTGATGTTATGTGATTCACAAGGTGGACCGACGACATCATAAAGGTAGCAGGAAGGCGCTGGATACAGGCCGCTACCAACCGGGCAACATGGAAAGCATTGGGGGAGGCCTATGTTCAGCAGTGGACGTCCTATGGCTGAGATGATGATGACGATGATTCTGATGTATAAACAATAATACTGTAAAGTTTCATCAAAATCTACTCAGCAGTTTTTGTGTAAATGTCAAACATGCATCCACACAAACTTTCGCATTATAATATTAACAGGATCTACCGATGTCAATTAAATTACCCGTACGCTACAAAATTATAAAATTATCCAAATTATTCACAAAATATCGTAGTGCTACGACACTACATTATATTGCTACGGTCACCTCCATAGTCCGTGTCGTAGCACCCGTGTAGTTTGCTACGAGCTACGAGGAATGTAAGAGCTTGGCTTGCGCCCACCATCGGATACGAGCTACGTGTAGCTCGCAATTTCTCGGAAGCGTACAGCCGACCCACCAGCAGTTTAGGAAGCCACTTCCAAACAATGTATACGAGAAGGAAATTTTGCACAACTATTATGGTTTTGAGGTTAGACATTTTATGGTTTGTGCAAGGAGTACACAATTTTCGTAGTATAGGGGAAGCACTTTAGCCGTTACTTTTATTCTGAATTAGTTTATAAGTTGCTATGGAGATTGTTTAAATCTTAAAGTAAATGCTTAGTCATGGATTTTCTCGCCGTCTCAGGTGAGATTGTCAGAATTTTATTTTCTAGCTTTAATCATGTCCTTGTATACGTAATTATATCTAGCTTTATAAATTGGGAATACCTACTCTTACAAAGGTTTGTTAATTATAATTCCAGGGACACGATTTAAAGTAATCAAACACGTAAAAGGGAAACAAGCCAAACAGTATATTAGAAAACGCCTGAGAATATCGCGTTGGTTCCTGGAAGGTTATCTTTGGCAGTGAGTAATTTACCTCAGTACCTCTAGCACGAAAAACTTTCGTCTTAGAATCGTTTGTGTATTTGAAAAAATTCGATAATCAGCCTTCCAACGTTATCGTTGACGTGACAATCTCGATTTACAAAATTAGTAATAAGTTAACTTCACTTTACGTCACGTTCACAGGGACGCTGTTTAAGTTTTCATACTAAATCTTTAGAAGGCGATTCGAATACGCAAACGATTCGAAGTCGAGCGTGTTTCGTGCTAAGCTTCCAGCTTTGACGTTCCAACGATAATATAACGGGGTATTTTTGAGTTGCGTCAACAATCATCGAGGCTAATGAAAGGATACCTCGAATAATGAGAAGCCTTGTTGCGGTCCAGCGAGTTATTTAATTAAGTCCGTGAATCGATGATAAACCGGTTAATAGAATTTAGCTCGGTGATGCTGTGTGATTAGGTCCGAGTTGATTCAGTGTAGTATCGCTCAATAATTAAATACTTGTATAATTAGGTCAGCGGATTAATGATTTCCATGATAGTGTAAAAGTACCTAATTGTTCTGTTTTTTTAACCAGTTATGATAACAATTGGTGTTATAATACCTAGGTACCTGATGGTGACTTCTTTCTATTGCTTCTCATATTTATTATAATAGGTTAAAATAATTTACTAACAGAAGCTAAGTATTCATATATGAGAATTGCGTCTTTAATGCTGCTTTATACGTATGCCCAGGCTGTTTTAGTTTAATTCGAATGTTATTTTCTCCGCAAATTAAATTGTAGACGGCATTGTGATAATGCACGTAATGCATACAAAGATAAATTCGGTGCTGAATGCGTGGCGCGTTAATCAAAGTCCTGAGCAGACGTGACCCACTGGCAAGTAAAATGGATGCAGTAAGCCCATCTTAATTTTTGTTTGGTACCTATACTTTTACAAACCAGTCGAGCAAACTGCGTACCTCGCTGGAATGCGACTCTTCCTCGCACTCACCCACATACCTTCCCGCGTTCGCCCTATCCTTACCAGTGTGCCTACCATGAGTTTACGTTAGGTGAGCTCGCTAGCGAATACGTCAAAAAATTCTATGAAGATTTTATTTCTTGAAAGTAGCCGCTAGGGGCGCTGCACAATATGTCATACATTTAAATGTCATTTTTTTACGCAGTCGCTAGCGAGCACACCTAACGTAAACTCATGGTAGGCACACTGAGCGTCGATGAAACGTCATGGCTGCCAGGTGTGCAGTCAACTCGACTGGTTTGTCTTATCGTCTGGAAACTTGTTGTATAAAACAATTCGACGCCTGTCTCTATAAAAACATCTCAATGCTGGCTTTATGTTTAATAGCAAGCTTTATGCTTGGTTTGCACGGTGGCAATTGAAACAACTTAGAATATAACATTACAATGGGACGTGATAAGCGTTTGATGGTTTGAATAAACTGCAATGAAATTTTTATTTAATGTCAATTATGAATGTTAAAAAAAATTCTACCCTACTCCCATATCGTACCTACTAGTAAAAGTTTTACATATCGTCGTTTAAGTTCTATCACCACGTAAGTAATTTTTTGGCGGTTTTGCCATTTTGATGCAATTCGCTAGAGAATCAAAAGACGCGTCGTTTCGTCCAATCTCCTGAAAAGTTGCTAAAAATTACTTACGTGGTGATAGTACTTAAACGACGATATAGACTTTATGAGATTGAAACAAATTTAAGTAAGTACAGTAAAGAACAAGTCTACTTTACAGACATTCGTTATGACGGAGGCGAGAGAGAGGCGCGAGCACTCTCGGGTAATTATATGCATTAAGGACACGATAGAGTTATTATTCTTGGAAAAACAACAGTAATAGTAAGCAAAAACATTGCTTTTCGTAGCTATTAATTGTAGAATAATTCAGGATAGTATGGGTCAGTAATGGATAATCTAGTAATTGTTCTTGCTATAAGATTTGTGATATCTGTACTAGTGTCTAAAAACCCGTTTATTTTATCGCTGCCAAGAAATTAAGCTTATTAATTTAACAAGACTGTAAACAAAAAAGAAGTTTAAAATCTTATAAGACTGTAAACAATAGGTATAAGTATTTTTCTTTTGAACTCCCTTGTTATTTGAGCAACGGAATTCACCCTATTCATTTGAGCACTTTATGGAGGGATCTTGCAAAATTTCTGAGTAGACCCCACAAAAGTATCTGGCGTTCCGAGTTAAACATCTCTAGCTCTTAGTCATTGGCTTAATTAATTCCTCCTGAAACTCGGCTACAGGCTGCTTATTGCTGGTGATAAATAAAACCGCCTTAAGCCACTTTAAGTCCTTGCAAAAATCTTGTCTCCATAAGCTCGTTAAAGTAAACAGGCTGAGCGCCGTAAGCCGCGCTGCCATGTAATACCAGGCTGGGAGAAGCCGCAATTAGTACGAGAATGAAAACGGATTTATATTTGGGACAATGGTTTTAAAGAAGAAAAATGGATCGTTTAAAAGGACATGCAGCTTTAGATGAGATGGCAAGGTGGGAAATCGTAATCAACATTTTATGACTATCTGGTGCCATTTGGATTTTGATCATGATATATGAAGCTTTTCTATTTGTCCTGACATCGATTTAAATACTTGTTTAATATTGCCATTTAACATACATAGGTACTCATAGCTGCCCGCAACAAAACAAAAATATTTTATTCTAGGCTAGCCTTCTACGAGATTCAGAAGCATTTACACTATGGTGTTATTATCCGTTTAAGTGGTACCCAAAGTTCCTACAAGCTTTAACTATAAAGGTTACTGTATAATGTCCAAGGATATAATTTATGATTTTGTTTCTCTACCTTTCAAGGAGGAAAATACTCATAAAACCAGAACCTCATCTACAACAGCTTTAGAACCCCTGTTTATTCATACCATAATGCCACCCACCCATTCTGCACAAGAACCCTAAAACAGACTTAAAATAAAGAAACAAAACGCTGACAGCTCTCTCCCCGGCATTTTAAATCAGCCCAGTGGTTAGCGGCCGCGTGTGCGCCGGCCGATAATATTCGCGAGGCTTTGCGTCCGTTTTGTTTTGCGACCGTCCTCTTTGTCACGTGCTCCGCTTCAAGCGGTATTGTCGTGTCGCGTCTTTTTCTGCTGGGTTGGGTCACCGTTTTCAGTATTGGCCATCAAAGGGAACGATTTGTTTGTAATGGTAGATTTGAGTGATACCTACCAGTTTTGTCACATAATTATGATCAAAACAGCCAGGCTAGGATGCGCGCCGTGATAAAAAGTTATCGATGATTTTAGATGACAAATGTAGGTATGGGCTTATTGCGTAAAATGATAAAATAGAGCGATAAAAGCTTACCGCAGTGCACATCTTAGGCCTACTAGTAAATATAAATAAATACTTTCATAAGAATGCAATTCTAACAGAAGAAATAAGTAAGTAAAGCATAGCCCTAATTACATTTTATTACTGAAACAGTTTTCTTTTATCTAGACAACAGCCCTTGCCAATACCTAAATCAGACACAAATTAGAGTCAGTCTACCGTTTGTTTGTGAAAAGAAATAGGTGTGAGATTAAGTGGCATCAGATAGCCTCGAGGTAAGGCCTGAAACAATAAAACCGGCCAAGAAAGAGGACTTGACGAGGGTTCACTTATTCCGTCTCCGCTACAAACGTCTAGGCCAGTGTTTCCCAACTAAACCACACTAAAAGAGCAGATCAGATTACAGTTCTTCATCTTTTGTATTTACGAGTAAAGTCATCAGACAGTCAGACTTTTTCAGGCATCACAGGAATCTGGCATGGCTTAATCAGCCCAATTAAATAAAAAATATTAAATTGAAATTGTAATTTATTATTTCATGCCCCTTTCCGAAAAATTTACATTAATTGCAATACAAGCTGTCGAATTTAAATTTTAATGATTACATCTTAGAAAATATGAAAGTTGAGAATCACTGACCCGAACCTGGCTTAACCTGGAAGGTAACAATCATGTCTGTTGAACACTAGACGTTTATGCTCCACGAAAATAAACGGAACAAATTTCTCTATTGGAGTTTTGTATTTGACTGCCAAAGAGTCGTCTTGCTTTGAGACACAAAGTTGCTGGAGGATGCAAGTTTCAAATCAACGACAAAAAAGAAAAATTTTGCTCGAAGTTGTAGAAATAAATGTGGATTATTTTTAAAAATGGTTTTGCAATAAAACAACATCTCAGTCGCCACTGTATGTTTCCAACATTTCATTTGCTCAAAGGTTCATAAAATTAAGTAAAGCTAAGTAGTTAGTAACCTATTCCATTACTAAGCGATCATTTTTGCTCTAACAAAAATAACATTAGTAAATATTTAGCGTAAACCCAAAGGAAATTGGAATTTATATAAAATAGGTTAATAATTCTCATCTATTTACACCTGGGCAGACCCGGACCGCAATTTTAATTAAAGTGTTAATTTAATATTCATTAATGAAACCCAGGACCATGACCCTGACATCACTCAATCAAAAATGGCGGCACGAGCTACAAAGCTGATTAAAATAGTGTCACAACATGTGCAGATTCAATTCAGTAGTGCAGGCGCAACGGCATGCATCTTATAATTTATTATAAATTAAAATAATCTGAAAGGTAACTCAAATACCAGTAAAGCTTGCTTAGTGACATTTAAAGTTCAAACTATTAAATGTATCCTTTGAATTTTATTTACTACAAACGCTACACCGATATAAATATTTTCAACGTCGACCTTTACAATTCCCCCACCTGCGGTATTTAGACGCTTAAGTGCTCTCGTACATATAAATAAAAGTGCCCTTTATTTCTCGATGTACGACTACTTTCATAGATGGGAGAGAGAACCGTAAACTATGGAAACTTACGAAGGTAGCATAAAGCGCTTAGAGCGAATAAGTTATAGTGAGACCGAAAACATCGGAACAGGCCACTTTAATATGTACTTGACACGAGCTAATAAAACATTTACATACAAAAAGGCTCCTTCGACTAATGGCGCTCTCGAAGGGAAGAAAAAACACGTTTGCGCTAACTTAAAGCCCTCTGGGGCTGCACATGGTATGCCTCCGAGTTATTAATATCCATCTCTTCTTTTAAGTTAGTTCAGTCTGACAATTTTATGAGGGATTGTAATTAAACGTCCGTCTTTAAGCGAAAACATCCACGATTTAATCTAAAAAAAATCTGAAATTAATCTGTTCACTGGGTAACTAAACTAATCGTGTAAAAAATTCATTCAAAAGGGTTCGTTGCTTATCAACGATTGAAATGTTAGTACAATATTATAGTTATTATAATGAATTCACTGCAAGTTGAGACTTAATAAAAACCATGAATTTTTATAGAGTCGAAACAATTTCATGACAGTTTATTATCACTTTATCTAAAAACAAATAATCACATTTCTCAAGAAATTGCTTAGCGACAGATCACAATGAAAATCAAAATGAAATATTTTCAAATAATTGCTTCGGTCCTTTCTGAGACAATAATTTTCGATCCCGCTCAACCAATACTAAAGTTATATTGTAGTCTGCCCAAGATAAATATTTAATGAAACGAACTTTGAGGAGTACCTACAAGCGTGAAATAGGTGTATTAAAAATTAAAATTCTAAGATAAAGAAAAACTTGTAATGAACATTTTCAATATAAATACCTAAATACTTATTCTAATTAAAGTGCTTTAGTGTTGATAATGTAGAATGGCTTGTATTGGGTTAAATTTCAAGAGTACCACCTAATCACGAATATTGTGAAAGAAATTTTTATAATTCGCGTGTTTCGCGACAATCTATACATATTTTGATTTTGGTTCCTGATTGCTGAATGCAAACCTGGATTGTTTTAGCTACATCACCTGTCCGTCATACACGTTTTTTCGTATTAATCAGTTAAATTGACATCGCAGTCTCATACGTGCATGATTCCGTAATAAAATGCAATCTCCTCTCTACTTTCGTGTGGCCCGTATTTATACAAAACTCATTACCATTGATTAAATCACGTTTTATTAATGAAGCTTTAATTCAGTGTTTGTTGGCAGATCATCAGGGCCGCCCGCATGGAGCCTTTGAGCGGCAGTTTGCGCACGCACATAATTGGAACGCAGCAAAGCAAACCGACGCTGTTGGACTTGCTTACAGCCCGCTGTGTTGGATAAATAAGGACTGGAAACAATGTTGGTATTGTTCAGATTGCTTCAATATAAGAAAAACTATTTACAATTTAAAAATCTGTTAATTTAAATTAATTAATTAGACCTCGCTATTCAAAAAATATTGTCAATGTTCATAATAACAAAAGTCTGCAAAATGTGTGGTTTATGTGTAACATTTGATATCCTTTTAAGACCATAAAAGTTCTACTTCCAAGTTATTTATCGCAAACGTTTTCGGGTAAAATAAGCTGTAAAAAATTTAAAATTGAACACCAATCATATTATTATGTAATGTGTTGTAGAATACTTAAGTAAGCAAAACATCTTTAGATAAACATTCTTAGGTTATATTTAAGGAACATTACTTGGAACTGGTGATCCAATTTGGAATATTTGGAGCATAAAATATACAGAGACGTCGCATTTTCTTAGAATCTCTGGAAATATCCGCGCGGTAGATAACCGCTGATCTTATATGACAAACATAAATGACAAATTGTCAAGAAACCTGATCTACTCGTGGCAGACGGTGTAATAATAAAACAGTGCAAATCACGTTTTCTCTCGCACTTACACTTATGGGTGACGTTACACACAAGTAGGCATAGCGTTTTTTTTTAATTCGTAGTTAAAATAACCAATAGTCAAATTTGACAGATGTCAAATGACAAGTGGTTAAATAACATAAAACAATGTTTTTCGAACAATGGTTAGCTTGACTTTTAGGCCCAGTTTTTTGATTCATAGTTAAAATAACAAATTGTTAAATTTTGCTACTAATGGTTAAATATTAACAAAATGTTAACTAATAGTTTAAAAATGTACTAAAAAGTCAAGCTAACCATTGTTCGAAAAACATTTTTTTCTGATATTTAACCACTTGTCATTTGACATCTGTCAAATTTGACTACTGGTTATTTTAACTACGAATCAAAAAACCGGGCCTTAGTATTTTTTTTTAACTATTAGTTTACATTTTGTTAATATTTAACTTTTAGTAGCAAAATTTAACAATTAGTAGAAAATGTTATTTTTAACTCTATAATAATGTCCAATAACTCAACGACAAGCACTATGTGTCCTACGAGTATGACTGAAAGTTTACCCTTTAATCGAATTTTTATTAACGTGTAACCATAAGGCCCAGAACAGACGGTGAAACGCAACTGCAACGAAACCGACCAGTTTGAAAGTTTCAAACTGGTCGCGTCATATGTGGTCTCTCAACGGACGCTATCGCAGAAATTTAGATGCAACTCAAAAGTAACTAGCAGTTGCAGTTGCGTTTCACCGTCTGTTCTGGGCCTTATTGTTTTCAGTTAGATATAAAATAATGATTTTAGATCCGAAATTATTGTACGTTTTGGAGACTCATTGCTATCAAACATCACCAGCCCGCAGCACGCACACGCGAGCAAATACAAACTTTACCGATGGCTCAATCGGTCTAATAAATTACCACACAATCCACATCTATCACATCCACCGCAAATAGTTTAGGCACAAAATGGAAACGCCCCGCTGACGGGGCCCGTATAACAGGGTACAAGATAGCGTCTCCTCTAGGCTCACAAATGCACAAGAATAGATATTCTTTATATAATAATTAAAATGGCAGTCACAAAAACCTTTTTTTTTGTTCTGAAAGTGATTAAAGCTGAGTTGCACCGCCTAATTTTGACCGTAACTTTGACGATAATCAGTGTTTTTTGTATGGAGTTTGACATATTTTTGACGCTTGTTATGATTAGATGGTGCAACCGCCTTAGAAGTTGCATACATTCTGTATAGAGCGCCTTTTCTTAAAATCAAAATCTAAATTGTAGCAAACAAGGTACTCCCACTTAAACACACATGGAGGATTCATGGAAATATTATTAATACTTTGACATATGACGTGAACCCTCTGCGTTTTAGTCTTTGACCTTTCTACACAGACTGGCAAACATTTCGGTTAACTAATCATTGCGGGATTGAATAGGACTAAATCAGCTTAGGTGTGTTTTCGTGTTATAACCAGAGAATTACTTGAATATAGCCAATTACTACACGATTGCGCAAAGGGGCGTTAATCTTGGCCCCGGATTTGACGTGGATATTTGTTGATACATATTTACTGATCGAGGCGATATGATGTCGCGGCGCTCGCAAGGAAAAACGCAATAATTTTCTAATAATATTTTTACGTAAAATAAAATTGTCTGTATTAAAATC
Source organism: Ostrinia nubilalis (assembly GCF_963855985.1). Taxonomy (NCBI): domain Eukaryota; kingdom Metazoa; phylum Arthropoda; class Insecta; order Lepidoptera; family Crambidae; genus Ostrinia; species Ostrinia nubilalis. The sequence continues at coordinate 17,580,877 of NC_087094.1, forward strand.
GCAGAAATACTTTTATATTATTTTCGAATAGATTATCACGCTTTAAATATAACGAAAGACGAAGGATGAACGTTTATGATGGTTTCTTTATTCCCATTACGATTTTCGTTAATGTTTCACGTTAACAAGTCAGAGGGCTTTTGTTTTCGAAGAATAAGTTAAATCACATTAGAGTGGCTTTTAAAAGGAAAACTAAACCTATGGACGAGATGAACTCAGAGTGGATAAGATTTTCAAAGAATTTCAAATCATTTTAATAACTTTTTTATTCATATAGCCACGCATATTCTAATTACCATTTTAGAATAAATAACTGAATTGGTAATTGGACCGGGCTCATTTTCATTTCTGATTTGCGATTATTCTCGTTCCCATGTAAAGTACGCCGTCCTGTGGAGCCGGCGGCGACGGGACGCGAATTGCCAATAATTTCGAGTGGGGTTTCATTTAGGATATTAATCGTAAACGATATACCGACCGTTCATCAACGACAAAGTATTTTTAGAAAAGTCCACTGCTACCTAACAAAAATATTAATTAAGTTAGTGGTTTTTAACTCGACTGCGCCAGTAGGAGGGTTATGTTTTTCCTTAAATTATTTGTAGAAATAAATTAGCTTTAAATAAATTTATTTTGATTGAACCTATTATACTAAGAGTATATTGTGTGTGGGTAAACAAAATAAAGTCGTCAATAAATTCGTTTCCAATAGTCCGCCATGCCATGATGAATCGGCGCATGACAGTTATTGCGGTCGGAGATTATGTCCCAAAATTGACAGTTAATAGACGTGTAGCCAGCTAGAATAAATGAAATCGATTTACAGAGAGATTTGCTAGAAAAAACAATTGAATACATTCACTAAAAAAATACGGCAAAGGGGTGATTTTATTTCCTCCTCAAGATGAAATTTTCATTTGGGGCAAACGTTTTTTTGTTTTCTTTTCTCGTTTAGATCCAATAATCGCTTTGTCACTCCTTTTTAAATAAAGATTTCTTTTTCATTTTCCTTTAAATGCATTTCTATATTTATTTTGTTTTCGTTAGCATTTCTTTTATATCTACCTACCTAAGTTCTTTTTTCCTTTCTTTTGCATTTTAGATTTAAGTACATTACTTTGAGCTGTCAATATTCCAAAATACCTCCATAAAGCGACTCCGAGAGAGTAAATAAGCTCGAAACACCTTGATTTTAGCTGAAACTCGAAAGCTTTCAGAACTGCAGCTTGGCAATCTCGGTGCTGCTTAAAGAATTAATATCAGGAAGTAATTAGTTGTCGGTAGTTGCTAACAAAATGGCGGAGTCGCCTAGTATGTTAATAAGCTATTTTGAGTCGGGCTTATCGCCTCTGCAGTTAGGAGGCTAATTCGTTAGCTAACTTCCAAACGAACGGGGTCGTTTGCTAACTACCTACTTGTAGTTTAGCGTTTTGTGATGTCTTGCTCAAGGGTTTGTTAGTTTTTATATTACAGAACTCAACAAGAACACTGGACTGTGGAGGGAAGAGAAACATACAATATCCATACCTATTAAAGCAAAGTGAAATAATTAAGTCCTGGCATTATGAACGGGTTCTTGAGAAGTGATGTCTAATGAACTTAAGAAATTAACTTAAAATTGACCTGATTACGATGTGGCACTGTCCAAAAACAAGGAGATTTACAATGTTACTAATACAACAATACAATCTTGATTCAATTTAAAATAATGTTGTAATACAAGAGCATAAATTGAGCATTCTAGCAGGCCTGTTCATCTCCGCGAGTTTACATCGAAAACAAAACACGCACGATGGCCCACCTACAGGATACTATTCGACAAGGCCTCACATACGAGCGAACATTGACTCACGCACGCGTATTCTTGTGTATGATGGAAGAAAATAAAGAAAATGGTGTACTAAATACTGTGCAGTATTTAACTGCGTAAATAATTATAAAAACACAGAATGTACTTTTTTAAGTTGCCTCAAGACACTGAGAGGTAAATAAGTAGTTACCTAATATTATTCATGATAATTCATGCTAAATCATGTATTTCCTCCGCCATTTTCCGCAGTTTGGCACCTCACGTCACATCATTTTACCGAAGTCAGCCCTATAGCTTCGGCGCAGTGCCGATCACTGACGTTTGTCAACAAAATGGTGCTTGACTCTTGAGACAGGCTAAATTACACCATATTGTTAATGACATTGAGCATATATTTTTTAAATACCTTCGCGAAGTAAAACTTCTGTACGTAGTACTTATTATTATTCTGTGATTCTAGTATTTATTTTGTATCGCAATAACAGCTCCCTCATTGGCGACCGAGGCCTCAAGTCAAAAGAATTCAAAGTAGGTTCACTCAAAGAAGCTACAATGCAAAACAATCCATCACAAAATGTCATACAAAGTACGTGTTTTTATTTTACATAATAGTCACAACACATGCAATGAAAATCAATGTGTTTAGATGTGTGTGTGTTTTATTTATGACCGATTTGATTTCTTGAACGCGACTTGAAATAAGATAAATTTTGTAGAAAATAGTAGGAGTAACCTACTCCTACATACTAACTACATAATTATTATCAAACCGAAATCGTTAAAGAATGGGTGCGTCTTGAATAATAAACATTTCTATTGTGTCTGTGTCCCGGCAGTCAACGAATTAATTTTGTGAAATAAATATATTAGTTATAGGTACTTTGTTATTAAACATGACTTAGTAAACCTAGTGGGGGAATGCGATGATTCCTACCGTGTTCCCCTGTAATGCAGCCGTTGGAGAGCTGTAAATCGGTTTTACGGCTTCCAAGCGGGTAATGTTCGATCTCAGTTTATGGCACCAGCTTTGCGGAATGAAGAAGTGTCGAGGATTTCATTTTAAAGGTGAACGTGAAGCTATTTTATTTATTTGATTTTTATACCGAGATGTCTTTTCCAACTGTTTTCTAGAGTATACTTTTTAGAGATAAGCCTGATGAGTTGATCGACGCTACCTATCGATGATCTAAGAGTATATCTAAGAAATTTTGAAGAAATTAGTATTTAAATTAAAAAATCTTGGACTTTAGTACTATTATTTCTATTTCGGTTTTATGGTACTGAAAATACTAACTCAACTCTGCAAGAATTCTTAGAATCCCCAATGTTGACACCTCAACACATAAAGGATTTTTGCCCCTCAATACGGTTCATATTGCTGAGGTGCCTTTTTGTCAGATTAGTTGCCCTGATAACTGCTTGTGCCCCACAAGCAGTTAACTATCCACTTGGATATTTCTCTCTGTTTGTATCTATGTCTTGCCTGCTTGTATACCTTTTTTTCAAATAAACAGTTTTCTATTCTATTCTATGATATGTAAAAAATATGCCTACAGTTTCTCAATACTATCTCAGTACCAGTGTGCCTGTGCCGGTGACAGCGCTCAAAGCGGTCATCTGCCGAGTAAAGAGCCGCTCGGCAAACATTTGCACGATGGCCGCCGCGGGAGCGCACCGCACCGACATTCTGTAGGCGGCGGCTCAAGATATTTTTTATAACGTTACATAAATAAGCACATTTTACTTTTTTTATGCAATCTTTCCTTATATCTCTTGCTTTTATAACTAGCAAAAACACTTTGTAGTTAAGTACATACTGAAAGTGAGGAGGTGAGGTGTAAGCCACACTTCGCATTTTCGGCCACGTTCAAAGCAGCTAAAATATAATTGTTAACCAAATAATTCCACAAAGTTTTACAACGAAATAAGAGGAGCAGCCTTTTGTTTACAGCTTCAGAGCGAAATACCGCTTTGCCTCAAAGATGATCCTTGCTTTGAAGCTCCTTCAGTTTTTATTCGAAAAGCTATTTCCTTTGTTTTAAATCACTTGGCGAACAAGTAACTTATTTCGTAGCCATTTTTGTTAGTCTGATTACAAAGTGTCCGCTTCGAAGTTTCACATACACTACCACAGACACTAGACGTAAACCGAAAGAGGTGGAGTTTGCCCTCCTCACACGAGTCATTTGAGTTTTTGTGTCCATTCACTACCCTCGGTTTACGAGAGCGCAGTTTGATTGCTCGTCTATGCCGCTCAAACTGACAAAATGAAAATTTAAAGACAATAGAAGCGATGACGCGTCCGCATCCGAGTTTTTATCGACAGTTTGTGACTTCGATAGTGCTAAAGTTTCGATTGGTTCGAAACGGTTATTGGAGCCTAAACGCGCTAGCTAAACTGCGAATCTGAAATACCTGAATGTGTCATTCAGAAGACAATACAAAATGCATTACAATTTAAAAACCTCGCTATTCTTTTGTTAAAAACTGTGCTTTATTTTGTTTTTCCAAAATTCATCTAACGATGCATATGCCAATCCTAGTCGAAGTTGGACCGAGAAGTAACTTAATTGAAAGCAAAACCAACAATGCCTCTATCACTTTCTAGCAATCTCATATTTGAAAAATAAACGATAAAACTCCTCGCTATCTATTTCATTCAATACCTTTGCGCGGTGTTATTTTTCCGCGTTGCACTCGTGCATTTTCTTGAAACAACGTTTCAATGCGTTTTCATACCCATAACCCACTCTATTTCTGCGAATTCTCACGTTAGCAAACAAGAGCAATAGTGTTCAGGTGAGCAAACAGGACAGTAAAACAGAAGTTTAAGTTTATGTGGGTAGTATTTACGGTGCGCCCCGAACCGCGGCGGCTGCTGCGACAATGTATGGCGGAGCTGGAGCGACTTAGGGCGATTGTTATTGCAGGGTTTGTTCTGTGGTGGGTAGAGAAGTAGCTCAACCCTTATCAGTTCTAAGCTAATTTCCTTTAGTAAAGCCACTTATGACACCCTATTTTCGTCCTCTTTTGCGAACTGAATATGCGATACCTTATTAAGAAAAATAAACACAACAACTGCCGGAAATGCGTACGTGGGCACAAGATTATTTGTTCCGCAAATTGCGACATAGCCATCTCGACACCGCATGGCCGAGAGGCGTGCAAATTATTAGTAGATGACTTTCATTTATTATGTTAGTGATTGTCTAGTAGTCTAACATCCGTTTTGAAATTTAAAAGCAAATGGAGAGAGAGAACATTGTTCGGCGACCAATAAACAAAACCGCGCCCAAAACAACATTATTTCACATTTCCGACGTTCCGATTCATAAAGCGAGACCGCGTAATTTTGTGCAGTTACGGTTTCCGATTGAATTTACGGTATTCTGTTTTGGGGTAGGGGCGTGTTAATAAAAACAAAAAACCTGTAACGCGAAAATTGTCCGGGATAAAAGCTGCTATAATTTCCGTGAAGTGACGCGCTTTCACACTAAACTTTGTAACTTTGGAAGAACAAACAATATTCTCGTTTTAGCGTGGGAACGAACGCACATGAGAATTTTCATAAAACATTTACGTAACGGTTTTACCATACGCTTAAGCCACTGTGGGACTTTTCAGCTGAAAAGCGCATGAAAAATGTTTTAATGGCCAAAAACTAAGAAATGCAGTTTCTAATAAATTATAATTTAGTTATTAAATGATTTCCAATTTACTTATTACACTTACACTTGTCAAAGTGTAATAAACTCTCATAAACTTTGCCTTAGATTCTGGATAAATAATTTATTTAATTTATTAGAACGAAATAAAACATGTCCCGTACCTACAACCGGTCTTAAAATCGATCACATCCGATCTTTCAACGTTCACTTTTCAAAGATGGGCGAAATATTTCACGCGGGTAATCCTGCAAGATTTAGTTTAGCAGCAACAAGGTTACGAGGCCATTAGCTAGATTTATCTGCGATACACGAGCAGGAAGAAAGTGAGGGCCAGATTTGTAAGACGCACTCGAAATTGAGCACTGTCCATCTTAAGATCTTAAAACTGAAAATCATTATGGTTGAGATCCACTTTGTGTAAGGCTAATGCTTATGAATAAGCAAGGAACATAAAATGAATGTATACAGCACTTAGGCAGCCCGCTATTTTTTATTATAATAATTCTGTGTGTGTGTAATTTTTCAAATTGCATACGCTAAAAATTAAAGAATTTAACTAGAATAGGATGATAAAAATATTTCAAACCACTTTTGAAAATTGTTTCTTGGTTCGGTTGAACCAACCTGTATTTTAATAGAAAATTATTTCATGGTTTGAAAGGGACATTTAGCTGTCGGTGTGATATAGCCATATTAGTTGTCCACCTTGTACCAATGTTAAGAATCAATTAAGACTGTTTGTTGTATTTATTTGGTTCAACACACAAAATGCTACGATGTAGTATTAATATGGGCCTGAAGGGGAAGTCCTAGGGGACCAAACTTAAGCTCCGACGGCTAAAGAACGTTTCGGTGTTTTATGAACGGCTTTTATGTTTTTCTCTATCTAGTCGTGTATTTGCTAAAGTGATATGAAAGCTATTATGTCTTACATATTTTATAACCTTCTTACTCCACTTTGATAGAAAATTCAGAATGTGTGAATCGCTAATAATATGATTTATCGCCTTTGGTGTAGTTCTAAGGGATATTATTTTCACGTCAGCAGGTAATTATTCTACATTGTTTTGGTTAGTTACCATAACGTGCAATACCTAAGTTCCAAACAACTTAAAAACACTAATCCTTTTTAGTTAACGTTCGTTAGCCCTAGGCTATTTCCTCAGAAGTTACTTGACCTTGGTAACAAAAAGATCGTGCTATTTAAATAGGTCTAATTTCATTTAGGGCGTTAGTTCAATTACCAAAAAACTAAATTACCGCCCTTTCCGTTTTAAATAGTATATTTAAAATGAAGGGAATGGGAATGAGACGCGAAGTAAAGATAATGCTAAAAAAATAAACAACGTATTGCAGAGTACTTAGATAAATCTTACTAAAGATAAATACGGAATGTAACCAACTGCATAGCAAACTTAAACGGCCACTATCTAGCCTACAGCGTTACACAATCTTGTAAGTTGTAACACATCCGTAACCTAATTCAGCCGGCGTAATAGAAACTTACTCTCGCTCGCGTGTTACGCGTTAATGCGGACGAGCGCCCTGGGATTCGAAGCCAGACCCCGGACTTGGAAACTGCTGTTTCTTGGCACGAGTAAGGATACAGTTGACATAAATCTGTCGTAAATAGCTGTATGTAGCTCTATTGACATTTTCAAAGAGTTGAACACGTCATTTGTAAGCAAACATGAAACGAATTTTCAGATCTTGATTTTCAAGTGTTAAAAACAAAAACGTCATATACCTATATGGGTTAGGCAGGTATTACTTTTTCATTGCTGATAAAAGCATCTTAGGGGTATGTTTTGTAATTGCCTTCTTTCAGGTACTTCGTATGTATTAGATAACGCGTGGTTTGGACTAGGTAATACGAGTGTGGTATCGTAAGTACCTAAAAAAAGGTTAATACAGGCCATCTAGATGATGAGAGAACTGTTTTGTGGGGAGTGGAACGACGGTGGAATTCAGCATCTACGATGAAACAGATAGCCTTGATAATACTTTACTTAAGCACGTCTCACAAAACATTGCTCCATCAGCTTATTAACTTTGATTATTTTACAACATTAAAATCATTGCCATTTCAGTATCAATAGTTATCGATATAGTTTTCTACATAGCTTTTCTGCTACGAACCCCTATTGGGTTAAGAAATGTTTTGCTATCGGCTATACAAACGTACACTTGTACCGAACCCGAAGATTGATGAACCAAACCAATAGGCCACAACGCATTAGACCTTCGTCATTCGCATTCGATTGAAATCTTGACCTAATTGCTATGCGGGCTAATGATTTGTAACACTGTACCCGATCCGCGATAGTCCAACTAAACCAACCGATTATTTTGGTACATTCCAAAGACAACCCACGACGAGATTAATTTGGTAGTTACGTTGTAATATTTGTACAATTAAGTTAGAAATTAGAGTAAAGAGGAAAACAAAAGAATGTCAGCCTCCTCTTTGAGTTGTTTTGAGATCATTACTTATAAGTTCTAACGATTAAACCACCTGTGTGCCTACCATGAGTTTACGTTAGGTGAGCTCGCTAGCGAATACGTCAAAAAATTATATGAAGATTTTATTTCTTGAAAGTAGCCGCTAGGGCCGCTGCACAATATGTCATATATTTAAATGTCATTTTTTTACGCAGTCGCTAGCGAGCACACCTAATGTAAACTCATGGTAGGCACACTGAATTATCTAATCATCATAGTACAATCGAGTTTCAGACTAAAGAATGATTTGGATAGCAACGAAACCACTTTGTGATTAAATCCAACTGTGGTTATATCAACTATTAATTAAAGATTTACTTATAAATCATTAATAAGCTTACGCGCTTACTCAAACATTTCAACTGGGAACATGCTATCATTTATCAAGGCGTCGCGTGTGTGTTCCTAATAACATAGCCCGGCTAGATTCAGTAAATCTAGGTACTCCCCGTGCGCCTGAATATCGCATGGTGCCCTTGACCCCCCTCGCCGTGTGGGGTGTAGTACTGACCTGGTTTCGATACACTTTGTAGTTGGGGGCGTATTCCACATGGTGCCTTGGCAGTACCTATTGCTTGTACTAACATTAGTGCTTAAAAGAATACAGGTCATGTGAGCACTGCTTTGAAAGGTCGGTTAAACTGCGTTTTGCGAGTACAGACTACAGATTGGTGATGATAGTAGCAAAAAGCTAAAGATGATTTTTAATTTTAATCGGAAGGGGCAATCGTGCAAATTGTATGTTCTTTACGTTAGTAACTGTTTAAGGTAAACTCATCAAAACACAGCATCAAGAAACTGAGCTCGACTCAAAAAAGACACAAGTACACCCTGACGCGTAGTTTTCAAAAATCAAACTACAAGCATCACAATTCTGTTGCCTGCCACCTAGCTTATGCCCAAGTGACTCGCTATAACCTCAATAAACTTTGGCCTAGTCGTAAATTTTCTGAAAATTCCAAAGTTAACCTTACTCCAGTTTACTTTCAGACTATATTTTTCACCTTTCCGTTAACAGTGCTACGGTATCCCAGTGCGACCCAGCCCGTATACCTCGTCTATTGTCCGCGAACACGGCGCAAATAGGTTGACATGATTTGATATTGTTGCAATTTACCGCCGCCGGGATTTGTGGCGCTGCCGTCGCTGCAAGATGCCGGTCGGATAGTTACGACGTGCCGCGCCGTAACGTGGCGGGGCTTTATGTTTGTATCGACATACATTTGTACTGCTAATTTAATGGCTTAATTACAGTAAATTTACTAGAAGCTTATGCGGGGAGGATCAATCAGACTAATTACTTAATCATTTTAGTCTAGATGATCGACTTTGTAGGAATTGGTATTAGTTATTCATCGGAACTGTAACTGTGAAGTAACACCAACGGTATTATATGGTTAATCGTTCGTTACAGATGTTAATAGCCAGTGGCGATCTATTTCAGGTGACTCAAAATCCCTTTCAACAGCTAAGCCACGGCCTCAAGTGCAGCAGAAGAAATGACACATAAAAAGCTTTTTATACCTTAAAATCCCATAATCACGACACGTCTTTCCCCATGGCCATAAGGGCGAAAATAATAACGCTAAATCCTACACCGCACGTCGATATTAATCTTTGACACGACTTACAATCGCTAACATTTCCCTATCAGCTGTTATATTCAATCTTTCAAATTTGTTCCTTCCTCCGTGGATTTAAGATCCAAATTAGTTTTTTGTAGCGAAGTGTTTTTCGTGGGTTTTTGTTGGTTGACGCGACAAATATACATTTATCGCGACGTTTATTACGGGGCACTGATTTATGGCACAGGTGCCAAACTCGGGTACAAGCTCGGCATACTTTACAGGTTAATAAAGCTTAGCCAAATATAGGGTTGATAACGAAGTGTCTACGGTGTATTAGGAAGCGCGGCATCTGTGCTAGACGATAATATTATCATAATAATATAGTGTTTCGTATAATATGTAATATGAATGGATTTCTACCCAATAAATCAGGGCAGTAGTCATGCGAATAGGTAGCAACAAAAAAGCAACATCGATCAAATGCGGCAACGAGATATCGGCCAATTATGGTACAAAAAAAGGACACAATTTATCAATAAGATACCCAAAAATAATAGAAGCGGGTTTCTTTATAAATAGGCTGTCGATCAGAATTGATAGAGAGCACGCATGCGGCGGCAGTGATCAGTAATCCGGACCCTTATCAATCCGTAGCGGCAGGATAAGTGTACGTAAAAAGTTTCAATCGCACTACAGATAGGAGCCACTGTCTTGGAGCTGTCCCGCAAGTAATAGGGGGCTTACTCTGTATATGGGAGAGTGGACGCTTCTTGGAAAAGTAAATTGATACGATTTGTGAGAGACATAGAGCTCCGCTTTATAAACTGACCTAAAATAATTATGACTCTTCACTCAAAGTACATTCAAACCTGCCTGTGGTTAATATAAACAAATACATTTAGTTTTCACAAGCTGAAAATGCTTCAGTTTTAATCGAGGTTGATTTGTTTTTGTTCATAATAAGAAGAATAAAAGCTAACTTCTTATTTCATCGCGATTTAGCAAAACCATAAATAGGTTTCATAGGTATGACGTGATTTTGACTGCTTTTCAAGTAGTAGCTAAAGATCTGTAAGAATAAATGTTTTAAGCCTACATGATTATTTAAACCCGTAACCTCATCAACCATCATCTATTGAATTTATAAAACCTTTATTTTTGGCCTGTACGTGTAAACGTACATTATGTAGCAAAGATTTATTGGGCACGAAAAAATTTCGACGTTTATCAAATTCCCTTAGGAGCACCAGAACTGAGTTATTACGTAGTCTTACGAGAATCAACTTCTGAAACCGGCACGCGCGGAATACAAATAGAACTGACACTTGCGCTAACTCTTTAATATCACTTTCAGGTTATTTGCCCCAAACACGGTCAAGAAATCATGCGGTACAACTGATCCGAACCAAATAGAAAACTAGTAAGTGTAAAGTTTATCCGATTCGTTTATATGAAGGAGCTTTTAAACTGGTTAAGATAGTTTTGCAAGAAGATTCAGTAAAAGCCACAGAAGATTTAATCTGTTCAAAAAGCCAACTCAGATAAAGTCGCGGAAGGTAGCTAGTTTCCTCATAATATTCGTGGATAGCCGTCTCGAGCTCGTCTCGGCCGCGTATCGGCCGCGTGTCGTGTCTGTAATTGTGTGTCAAGTGCAGGCGATGTGGGGAGCGCGACGTGGACGAGTTGACTTTAGACTCGGGAAAATGGGAATCTTCTGGAAATAGCGGGATATTCCTATATAAAATATTTGAAAATCCAATAACTTTGTGGCTTTTCTAGACGAGCAACCAACCGCGACTTCGTCTGCGTAGTCAAATCTTTAGAAATGTTCTCTGGAATGGAATGGAATTTCCAAAATAAAGATTACGAGATCTAACATACACAAAACGTTTTTCCATTTCCAATTATGGTAGCCTACCAGCAGTTGTAAAGGTGCAGAGGACGGAAGACGTAGTGAGATACCATGATCTAGGCAATGACTGGTTTATTGCAGACTGTGTGAAAACTTAAAAGTAACAACCATCATAAAAAAATAAAACCCTGAATGGGTTACTAAAACGCATACGATTTCAATTTAATTGTCTCGATCTCAAAAATTCACGATTTAAAAGCGAATATAATACAATTTCATGCTTTCATAGTGACTATTTAAACTTAATCGCTACCGATAAAACTCAATCCATAAAAAGGACTGTTGAAGATGTAACAAAAATGTGCAAAAGCTGTAGGAGTTCTGCGTAATGACGGCTGAAATACATTTTATAGCGGAGTGCATCGGACAAGCGTGATGTCAGACGTCCTGTCGGAGGCAGGCACAAAGAGGTTGCTACACTACCCTCTGTGGTCCGCAGGGCTGTTACTGATGATGCTTTGGATATTATTCACTTAAGTGACGACTGTTTAACTTAAATCTCGCTGGTAGCGACAGTCGCACTACTGATTAAAGTAAACTCGTATTTTAAGAGTAGGCGCACACCGTTGATTTTTAGTTGGCCGACTCATAATTGTGCCCGATTTTAAATTGTATGAAGAATCGGCCAAATCGAATCGGCGTAGAGTGCGCACTCCCATACATGCCCATACTGATCAACTGCCCGACTAAACTATCGGCCGACGAAAAATCAACGCTGTGCGCCTACTCTAATAGTGTCTGGTATTGTGATCTTTTCTATTTCCTAAGATAATTTGATTTTGATTCCACTTATGATAAACAAGAGTGCTAAACTCGATCTAGAGGATTGTAAATCTAATTCTTTTTTTGATAAAAGAAATAAAATGCTAGTGAAAAAAATGTTGTATAAACAAACACTTCCAACCGCTGGAACTATTGGACAAACGTAACGTCAGGGACAAAGAGGTCGTTAAAGCCGTGTTTACCTCGCAGGGCTGGCGGCAAACACTGTTACTGACTGACTAGTGACGGGGGCTAGGGCTGCCTCAGCTCTGAGCTTACGCGATGGTCAGTAGGTGAAGCAAATGTGTGGTTTTAAGCAGTTTAGTTGCGTCAAGGACAAAGAGATTATTTATATCGGGTTCACCACAAGGGCTACGTCAATATTGCTGCTTTTTGGGGAAGACATGGCCTATCTGTATATATGGCCACCTTAAGTATTACCGGAGTCTTTGTGTGGAGTTTTACAAACTTTTGAAGTTTGTTATTATTAAATTAAGATGGTGCAACCTAGGGTAAGTGCGCGAAAGCTATAACTACCATTTTTTAAAACACAACCTTATAAACTTCTGTAATTTGTGATTGGGCAAAAAAAATTAAAGGTTATAAAAAGAAACGTATGTGAGTCTTATAAATTCCGGTCGTTACCGTTTCCCTTTTAGGTAATCAGTTAGTCAGCAAAGCGTAATATCCCAAAAACCATACATTATCTGTCATTACAATAAAAAGTTACGGCCTTGGCAGCCCTACCTTGTGATTATTTCCGCGAGAGCGATTTATCGGGGAGTGACATCTTTACGGAGACGTCCTCGGCCTACAAATACTGCGACTTGTTCGTCATTATCGTAACTTTTTACTGTCCCCGGCAACTTCCGCGGACGTATCAAACTTGTCAGCTACCAAATTTTCAATTACGAAGAATATAGACCGAGTTCAACGGAGTTCGCGAATGTTGGTCTTTGTACGGAGTTTGGACACGTAATTTGCAATTTAAAATCGCTGTCATGAAAAATGTATGTTTGGCAAGATTTCCAGTAAGTAGTTTATTAAGCTTAACGCATAAGTATTTTGGTATTTTTTTTTATAGAGCAGTCCCTTTTTTATTTATTTTTTATAACAGCTACTATGTTTCTACAATACGAGTATGATAAGAAGGCAAATTTTTTTTCTCGTTTTCAAAATGATACGATTCATAGCCAATACAAGATTAAATATAAAGCTTTAAACTGTATTCTCATTCACAAAACTTTAAAAAATATATCCTTTGATCATCACCATAAATTGTCAAAATTAATAGTCAAACGGTACTTTAATCATCGAATAGCAACACCTGAAACTGCGCTAGCTTCACCATCAGATTCCGCAGTGAGCTGACCATACGCCCCAGGACGCGGCTTTAATCTTTCAACAAAACGTTCGCAGCGGAGTGTGTGCTGACGGACCTGCCGCCTCAGGCCGGCTCCACAAAGGTGCAATATCTCACGGAATCTTGCACCTCCTTTACCGCACACATACTCAAATTTCAACCTTAAACTAGTCAACTTTTGGTGGCATTTCAAATGTGCACGGCAAAACCTTTAGTTAGAAGTATGTAGCGCGTCTGATGACTGAGGATGACCCCAATAACCGGAGGATTTGCCGGCGTCGGTGCGACACGCTGTTTGTGCTGTTTGCTCATTTCAAAATATCAGATGTCATCCATTAGAGGTATGTGAAACTAGCAACTTTTAAGCTTTTTAAAAATATTTAAAATCATAAAATGAACTACGATTTTATCAAAACGCCCTTTATGATTAATAATATTACATGAAATGTTGTTATTATCTTAGTAATTAATTGTAGGCGAAAACGGTATAGGTAAGTGTAGGTACTTATAAAACAGGCGATAAGATCAATAAAATATCTGGTATAAATAGTACATTTACTACAATTAAATACTTCATTCAAATTACTCCCAATTTGTTTAAAAATGGTTGTCAGGCATAACCATTAAAGGGGTGTATAGAAATAAAGCAGGCATTACGTTTAATCGATGGCCGCCCGATGTTATCGCCGGCTTATAAACTGTACAACTTGCGCTATTAAAAAGATAGATCGCCGCTATTCGTAAAGCTTAGCAACCCGTTAATTATACGACATTTGCATAATTAGTTTCGATCAATCAAAAATTTTAGAGCCCTTGTCGTTGGAATTTTGGCCCCTCTGTTCTTATCATTTGTCACGTTTAAGGTGTGGGATACTTGTGGAGAAATACACTACTAATTAATAACTACAAATTTAAGATACTGAGGTCAAATGAAAGCATTGAAATGTTATTGAAATTAAGTGACGACGACTGGATACGCATAGAAAATTTGTAAGCTAGCAATTGACATGAATGAGAAATCTCGATTATAAATATGACAGCCTATCGTTTAGACACTCCATTATTAATTTGTCACCTGTTTAAAAAACTACGTAAAAACTTAGAATGCATGCGATTTAATCGTAGAATAAATTTTCTGTGGACACAATCGCGAAGTAACTCGACATCCTAATTGGACATGATAACTTCGTTATTAAGAACCATAACTTGGCATTACATGAGTTATTAATTCCGGCCGTTAGACGCCAACACAGCGTAGAAGGGCACAGAAGCTCAGACAAGCGAATTAACTTGTAAACTATATTTATGTGGGGGCCCTTTCTGTTGTTGTATGTTAGAAAGCCACAAAACATTAAACCCATTTCTTGTATATTTTATGATGATGATTATGGAATGGACATGTTACTGTAAAAGCTCGAATTGCAGTAAATCCTAAGATATTCCAGTAAAACCTAAGATCTACCAATTCCTAATGGTAAATGTCCCAAAAGGTTTGCGATTCGAACTCTTACCACAATTTCTTTGGTAAATCTTAGGATTTACATTAATGGCACGGTAAATGTTGAAAAACAACAAGCATTTTTGACAGGTAACAGTCGGTCTTATCTACGCATTACACGAGCGCAGCCTTTTTAGTTATATTGTTTAAATGTACGAACAATTTAAGAACTAAAAAGAAAGACCACGGCATCACTTTCATTTTAATACAATTAAACAAACCATGATGTCACTGCCTTGTTTTTTCTTTAGCAACGTAAGATCATGTCATATAAAATACTAGCTTTTGCCCGCGGCTTCACCCGCGTGAAATTTAATTTGTCACAGATCGCCATAAATTATAGCCTATTATGTTATTCTGGGTTATAAACAATAATACTGTAAAGTTTCATCAAAATCAGTTGAGTAGTTTTTGCTTGAAAGAGTAACAAACATCTACACAAACTTTCGCGTTTATAATATTAGTAGGATGCATGCAGTACAAAATTTCAATGTCCTAGATAGGCTAGATATGATATTTACAGGTATGCGCTACTATCAATGCTGGGTTATAATAATTCCGATTTTTTCCACTTCACATTTCGTCCATGCCATGGACGAAATAAAAAAAAATTATAATACCATGGACTCCATGGTATTATCATTTTTGTTGTAATCTTACTAATTAAAATTCTGTAAACTTTTACGAAAACAACATCGTTGGTAATGAGTCAGAAGGAATAAAAAAAAGGAAACAGTAAAATTGTGAACACCAAAACACAAGAAAAAGAAATGATTGCAAATAATTTAAATGAGTTGATATTAATTTGTACTTATTACTATCATATGATACCTTTATAATACTATGTACCTACCTGTTTTGTCTAATAGTTGATGAAAGTAAGTAATTAAGAATTACTCATTGTTTTATTCCTAAAACCAACATCTACCAGCTGACAGAGGTAAAACCTAGCATATACTGAATTCGAATGGTAAAAGCTCGAAAAAATCGTCGTATTTTCAGAAATACTTACATATACCAACTCATATCGGTAAATCTTAAGACTTACACTTAAATCTTAAGATTAACCATAGTTCGAGCTTTTACAGTAACAGACATAATGCAGTAAAATTCTTATTATTGTTATTACATAATACGAATATGATGACTTTAAGCTTAATCTTCTTTTATTGCGCTTGTTTCATTCATTACATTCAATAAGTAGTTTTTATTTTTAATCAGTATCTTTAAAATGGCCCTACTATCCTCATTTCGACTGCGGCGTCGATGTAACGAGGGGTATCAGGGTGACGTGGGGAAAAACTGCAATTATAAACGAAGCGAGCCGCCTATTAAACGGCTCATTAACTCCGCGGTGACAGAGGGACTCGCCTTCTGCAAAACTTAAGGGAACAGCCAAGTCACTTGTTCGGACGTCAAGATTCATCTTTTAACAGAGACTCAGTGTATTTAATCGAGGAATTTAAACGAAAAGATTAGAAAAAGAATTACGAGTAGATAGATTGGATTTTTATCAACTTAATAAAAAGTTACTGGAGTTGACATTCAAGATAGTTTAACTCTATTTTAGAGCAATCACCCGACAAGCGCTAAACGTGATCTTCACTCCCGCCTGCGGCAGTCGATTTTTTAGAGTAAATGCTTGTTGTAGCTTTGATAATATAGTCGTTTGGCGACAAAAATCTATGAATTTTATTGCATAAATCTTCAATCTTGTTATTTTAATGCTCAAGGCGGCTGGATAACATCGGTTTAATTTTTTGGACGTGATTAAGACTCATCTAAGTAATCTCAGATAAGCCATGCTAAACAGAATTAAAGCTTCTGATAACGGATCCGTAAATATCCGAAGTGATAGTGTTTGGCAGCAGTTATCCGTGCCGTTTGGCGCGCCGCCAGCCGTGGCCGTATTACCCGGGTCCGCTCGGGCCAGATTACCCTCGAGTTGCACTACAGCTCAGCTAGCTGAATAGGTGAAAAGGACCACGTGATTTCGGCAAATTGTGAAACGTTCCCGGTATTCATGCACGAGAGGCTTTTGCCAATTTTTATTCAGAATAATAATCTCACGGGGGGTAAGGCAAACTATAAATAGTAGTAGGTACTATAAATCTGGAAATCCTTAGGGGAGGCTTTTGTCCAGCAGTGGACGTCATTTGGCTCAAGCGATCGAACTGTAAATAGCTCTAAAAGACAAATATGTCTGTCTAAGGGCCAATTTTTAAAACGTCAGATATCTTTTGAATAAGTTTGGCACATTGACAGTTGGAGTATGGAAAATATGTCAAAATGACAAGTTTGTTTTTCAGTAAGATATCTGACGATTGAAAAATCAGCCTTAAAGTGAAAATAAACCGATTATCGTTCGTGAACTGAAAAAAGCCTACTTCGAAACATGTTTTACCTAATTTAAGTGCTATTCGTTGCAATCGTTCCCGACATCGAACTAAGGCTCAAATAAAATTATAATGAAGTAAATGAAAAGTAACAAAAGCACAACCCGATCGATCCAACTGTGCACCTTGCTGTAGGCGATTATCACACTGCACCGCGCTCCGCCGCGGTCCGCGTGGCGACATATAACGAATCCCGCGCGCAAACGCGTTGTGAGTGTGTTGGGCCGCGCGTGTTTTCTATACAAACTGAGGTACTTGCATATAATGATTAAATCTGTCGTCCCGCATACCGCGGCGGAGCGCGGTGCAGTGTGATAATCGCCGTAATGCGACTCTCCCTCGCATTTACCCGCGCACCTCCCGCATTCGTCCCATCCGTACGAAAGTGTCGATGTGACGTTACAGCAGTCAGGTGCGCAATTAACTCGACCGGATTGTAATTAAAATTTTATGTCCACAGAATGACATATCCAATTTTAATTGATAACATAAGTACCCCAGTGTAGTTGCGTAATTTGCGACAGAAACTTATTCTTACGCGTTCCAACTTTCAACGTTCAAAATGAAACGATTAAAATAATCTTTCCCGTTTATGGCCTTTTAGCAGTTCGTGTAACCATAAAAGAGACAGTGGAAGTAATTAGGTATTTGACTGCCATTATACCCAATCGTGGACAGATACGAGCTCATTACACCCTGGCCAATTGCCAGGACTCCTAACGAGCCAGATAGCAGCAGGGGTCAGCACGGTATTATGGCAGTGCAAAGGTGATCACTATGAATGCGATAGTTCTTTAGTAAAAGGGACCATGCGACGGAAATGCATCGTGGATCGACCGCCCGCCCGATAAAGCAAATGACTAAGGTTCGCACTGGTTTAAGATAAGCAATCTTAATTCATGTTCATATCAGGCAATGTCTCTTCTCGAGGGTTGTGTTGATGTTTGCAATAGCCCATTAAAATTTAGACAAATAGACCCCATAGTTATTATAAAAACTTTCAAAGAACTAAATATAAAAAAGACAGAGGATATATGGGGCATATCAACAGACATAATAAAACCCATCATTCCTCTTATAGCTCCCCATTTAGCTCATATCTTTAATGAATGTATTAACGAAGGTCAGTTCCCTACCCTGATGAAACATAGTAAAATCATACCATTATTTAAAGCAGGAGACAAAAGTGACCCATCCAACTTTAGACCTATATCGATACTACCTGCGCTCAGTAAAATATTTGAAAAAATTATTTTCAATCAACTACTGTCTCATTTTAACTTAAATAAACTGTTTCATGAAAAACAATATGGGTTCACAAAAGGGAAAAGTACGACCGATGCAGGGGTTGCTCTTATCAAACACATTTTCGATGCTTGGCAGGAGAAAAAAGATGCTATTGGTGTATTTTGTGACTTATCGAAAGCGTTTGACTGTGTTGATCATCAAACTCTGTTATTTAAGCTAGAACATTATGGCGTATCAGGCAAGGCCTTAAGCCTATTACACTCTTACCTCTCAGACAGATTACAAAAAGTAAATATTCACGGAACTAACTCTTCGGGCGCCCCCCTAAAAATGGGAGTGCCCCAAGGCTCAATACTGGGACCATTGCTCTTTCTGATTTATATAAATGATCTACCTTTTTATTCAAAGGACCTTTGTGAGATAGTATTATTTGCTGATGACACTTCTTTAATTTTTAAAACTGACAGGCGTCAGGAAATATTTGACGACGTGAATAATGCTCTTTCCAAAGTATTAGACTGGTTTACAACTAATAATTTGCTATTAAACGCAAAAAAAACCAAATGTTTAAAATTCACTATGCCTAATGTCAAACAAGTTAATACTAATATTACAGTAAATAATGAACGCATTGAACTGATAAACTCTACTGTCTTTCTAGGTATTACCCTAGACTGTAAATTACAATGGGGCCCCCATATTGCTGCCTTGGCGGGAAGACTTAGTTCAGCTGCCTTTGCGGTGAGAAAGATCAGAAACTTGACTGATGTTGAAACAGCAAGGCTTGTATATTTTAGTTATTTTCATAGTATTATGTCTTATGGTCTTTTACTGTGGGGCTCAGCAGCAGACATAGAATCAATTTTCATTTTACAGAAAAGAGCTGTTCGGGCAATATACGGTCTTAAACCACGTGACTCGCTTAGAGAAGTTTTTAAAGAAATCAATATATTGACTGTGGCTTCGCAATACATATTTGATAACATTATGTATGTCCGTAAACATATACATTTATTTACTAAGAAAAGTGACGTCCACTCATTTAACACGAGACATAAGAATAAACTTGCTGTTCCATCATTTAGGTTGCATAAGATAGGTAATTCATTCTTGGGGAAATGTATTACCATATTTAACAAAATACCACACAACCTTGTCGAATTGCCAATAAACAAATTTAAGATACATATAAAAAATACCCTTATGTCCAAAGGGTACTACAAGGTTCGAGACTATATTGATGACAAGGATGCGTGGTCAGTTCAGTCTGCACATATTTGATGTACTTAAATTTGACTATTCTTACCGTTACATAATTCCTGGCAATAAGTGGTGACTGAGTTTGTTCCGGCGTTTCTTCTCAGCACTTGCCATATGTTTGTCTCGAAGCGCTGGTAGGGCCCAAAAGATAAGGAGACATGTAAAGTGCCCCATAAGGGCTACCTTTTTCTTTTTTATTATTTTCTATTGACGTTCATAAGTGCCACTTGTGGTCTAAACTGAATAAATATTTTTGATTTTGATTTTTTGATTTTGGTAAGGTATTGTTACCATGGTATGGATCTTCTATAGAAGTTAATGGAGTTTATTTGCTACATTATAAAAACCCTTGGACATTTTACAGTCTTTTTCCTAAAAATGAAGAATTACAACTAGTGTTTTGGTTGCTTATTTATAATTATTAGCAGTAAGTGAAGGTAGTTTGTAGCGTTAGCGCAAATGTGTACTCGTATGTACAACGCTGGCACTTGGCCAATGGCGACGCCTCGAAGAACCGGCTGCTGATGCTGGCTCAACATTGGACGGGATAAGCTGGCTTAGGTTTTTTTATGCTTTGATAGACGAATGGACATCCATTTGGGCAAAAAATCTATTTTAAACCTTGATGAAACATCAGGATAGGAGAATCAAGATTCAGGACCATAATGGTGAGGGAAAGGTAGTCAAATCTAAAAGAACAGTTATTTTAGATTTGACTGTATGTTTGAAGTCTAAAATTTACTAACTGTACACCTATTCTCCTACTTCAATCAAATGCAATACTCGTCACACACAGAGATCTAGCGGGATTTAGACCTGCGACCGAATGAAGCTCTAGCTAGACGAAACAGACGTCAAACTCTGTTTAGTTACTATCCAGTTCCGCAGAGGAATGAGAAAGTTGTGGCAACCCTGAAAGGTAGTTTAATCTGCAGCGAGAAGTTAGCAGCGCTGGTTCTAGTTCCCACAGTAGTGTTTGTCCCGGTGCATCCACACCGAGTTGTTCCCGCTCATAATCAGGTGTGACCGCCGCCCCTTTTATCTTCCGAGTGTGCATGTAGTTGGGGATGTGCTCGAGCGTAGCGGAATTCTATCAAATAAGTAGAACATAGGCTTATTGACCTTATTAAAAAATGTATTCAAATGCCACTCCTATTGAATATAAAATCTACAGCTTCGACGCTAATAAAATCCAACCATCAGAGGTTACCTAAATCATCCTGGAGGATAGGCTTCTATCATAGAACCCGGAACAATTAGGATAGAAAAGTTGTAACGAAATCAAATATTGACTTCCCACTATTGCAAAGTTGGAAACAAAGGACTGTGATAATTAGATAGACCTTTCTAATAATAGACAACGCAATTCAGTAGTGTTATCTTAAAAATTGAAACAAAATCAAACGCAAAGCTCAAACCGAACGCGATGGAGGACTGTTGTAGACGCGTTCTGCCCCTCTCTAGGGAACATAAGACCTACAACCCATCACCACCCACGGCCATGCCAACCTTGCGGTTATACTGGCCGAATCGCGGGAGGTGTGCGCGGAATTGCGACTGCCTGAGGCAGATTGCACTCCACCGCGCCACACTTATTGACTCCCTACAAGTTGTTTATTCTTCGTCCTTGTCCCTAATTTTCAGTTAAACGTGGAGGAGACATAGAACCTGTCAAAAGTAAGTTATCCTTAAAATTAAGGATGAAATGAGACAACGAAGCTATATCGCCTTTGCTAAGGCTCCACCCGGCGTCAGTCCGCCGTGTCACACACAACGAGCAGCCAATCAATCGCGGTCGCGCGCTCATAATCACGACGCGGCGCCGCAAACACTGCGCTGTCCTGTTGAATACGGTACTAATCCGGACAGCGGCGAGATGGTACAACGAGATGTTCTGGCTTAATTAAATCAACTAGTTCTGTCGAAACCGAACCTTACGGAGATGATAATATATTATTGCTGACTACAAATAGGTTTTGGTTGATAAACAGATGCGATGAAAGATAGACAAAGTTAGGTATGGATTACCGTTCGGAAGCACAGGATGTTCACACGGAGGAGCTTTGATAAAAT
This sequence comes from Ostrinia nubilalis, assembly GCF_963855985.1. Taxonomy (NCBI): domain Eukaryota; kingdom Metazoa; phylum Arthropoda; class Insecta; order Lepidoptera; family Crambidae; genus Ostrinia; species Ostrinia nubilalis. The sequence goes on from NC_087094.1 coordinate 17,602,937, forward strand.
CTCTGTGATTGGGAATAATAATAAGAAATGTATTCATAATATTTATTACATGGGTATTTGCCACCACTTCCCAATAATTCTAAAGCACAACTTTTTTAAAAAGGCACTTCATTCAAGGTCTTAAAAACTTAATTAATTTTAAATTAAGTGTAGTAAATTAAGATTTTTGGTTGCATTGTGACTGAAAAAAGTAGTTTAATTGAGTTGACAAAATAGTGACGTCACTGGATAGTATTGCCATACAAAACATAATATGAGAGTCTCGTTTTGACAGTTTTAAAAAGGACGTCAATTGATTAGTGGTGTCAAATACCCTATTTGTAATGATACCTCTAGGTATGTGTAAATGAAACAACTGATTTTTTATAAGACGTTAAATGATTTTTTTTTTGTAGACTGAAATCAGACTGTAAGGTATATTACGGTACTTCGAATTACGCTACGGTATAATATACAAGAACTAAAATTACGTAATCCAAAGTTACGGAGTTATCTCTACGGAATCGCTCTGTCGACCGCGATCAGGCAGCTTGAGCTGGGGACGTGACCAGCTCGTTGGATAGGGAATTAAGCAAGCCTATAGCTTCAGCCAGTGGTGAGGCTATTCTGAAAAACATAGCGATCGGTTTATCATGAAATTATTCCACGTGAATAACTAAGTATATTTGTAAAATCCTAGGAAACTTGTACACTTCATAATAGGAATGTTTCCTGGATAAAGAAGCAAGAGTTTTAATTAGTCCGTCACTTAACTTATCAAAAAATACCCAACACGTATATTTCACAAAGAGATAAAGCGCGCCAAAGTTCCAAAGAACAGGCCCGTGACGTAAAGGAGTGCTTAAAAGTATAGCACTTTGTGACGTCACGCGGAACTTCTACGCATCATATTATCAATTACTCGGTTGATGGAAAAATAAAAAAATACGTGTCCAATATTTTTTGATAATTGACGGACTAAAATTTTTTTTGGGAAGCTATCCTATTTAATATTTTATTTTATACTTAATCCTACTAATATTATAAATGCGAACGTTTGTATGGATGTCTGGATGTTTGTTACTATTTCAAGCAAAAACTGCTGTACGGATTTTGATAAAACTTTACAGTATTATTCTTTATAACCCAGAATAACTTAAAGGCTATAATTTATGACAATCTGTGACAAACTAAATTTCACGCGGGTGAAGCCGCAGGCAAAGGCTAGTGTTATAATATATTATTTCCGGTCCTAAAGACGAGCTCAAGCTAACAATTACTCAGGCTCTTGCCTTCAATCCGAGCAGAACAGCTGCTTGCGATTAAGTGCGAGCGTCATTTGATTTGCCGCGTGCCTGAGCGAGAGTCACCGTGCTTGGTGGTTTAATGAAATTCGATTATGTCGAAGTAGCATGCAGTTTCTGAGTACTACATAATTTACAATAAGATTTTCATGATTCGGCATATTCTTAAACAAAATCCACAAATTTTATTTATTTCCAAGCTTAAGCCTATTTTTACAGAAAACCATTATTTATTTTAAAAGTTTGTGCTCTTTCACGGAAAAAGTACTGAACGGATTTTTATGACTGAATTACTGTTTGTTCATCTCAATAACCGTAAAGGCGTAATAGCTATAGGCTCTATTACGAAAACCCACGTAGGCAAAGCCACAAACAAAAAAGCTACGTGACTATTCCCACCTCTCTTTCCCAAGCTGCTACTCCTGTGTAGCCAGGATCTACAGCTTGACCGCCAATAAAAACCCAACCAGTAAAAGTCAAGTTTGTCAAAAGCTAGTAAGTTAAGATTATTTGCGTAGGTTTTCATAGCATAGGTAAATAAGTATCTCTAACATGCTATTTATAGTGCTGGAAGATATTGTCTATATAACAACTTAAACCCTGTCCAGGACAGGTTATCGATACCCAGCGCGCCGCAAGACGTGACCCGAGCAGAAACTTGTTTAGGTATTACATGATTTATGTATTTAAAATTTCTTTATACCTATTGTAAAATACTGTATTTAGCTATTCTTATGGATCAAATTAGTATACATATGAGTCTATTATAAAAAACAACTTTTTTTCAAGTTACATATTAATTATGTAAGAAAAGAAAATTATGTGACAGGAGGCAAACGAGCAGACGGATCACCTGATGGTAAGTGATTACCGTCGCCCATAGACACCTGCAGACCCAGGGGCGTTACAGGTGCGTTGCCGGCCTTTAAGGTAAAGATACGCTCTCCTCTTGAAAGCTTGCAGGTCGTATCCGTCCGGAAACACCGCAGACGACAGTCCATTCCACAGTTTGGTTGTACGGGGCAGGAAGTTTCTAGAGAAACGTACTGTTGTGGACTGCCAACCATCTAAGTGATGGGGGTGGAAGTGCTGTCGGGTAGATCGGTGGCGAAAAGTGGCGGCAGGAATAAGTCCGGATAATTCTTCGGAGCACTCTCCGTGATACATGCGATAGAAGATGCACAGTGAGGATACATCTCTACGCAGCGCCAAGGGGTCAAGCCGATCCGAAATGTCCTGGCAGTTAACGATTCGAGCTGCTCTTCGTTCAATGCGGTCCAGAGGGAGAAGCTAGTACTGGGTTCTTTATTCCATAAATAGTTTTCCTTTTTGCTTAACGTTTTTCCACATTTTTTTGTAAAGTATAAAGTTATTTACTACGCTAATATTTACGAGTAGCAACGACAATTATATTACTAACTCAACGTTTGTATCAAAGTAGACTAAAAAGATAAACAGTTCTCCACTGGAGTTACAGAAAAGGATTTTAAAAAGACTTCGAAGAATCTGGATGATTCTTTATAACAAAGCGATAAAACAAGAGAAATCTGTCTGTAGGAAGAAGGAAGCAAAAAATATTTCTATTGTCTTGGATTTATATTTTTTAACATTCATTTTTCGTGATGTATACAGCCGGTATTACACGACGTTGTCAATTAAGTTATTTACTGGATTAGGTACATTAAAGAAGAAAAACTGTGATTTCGACTTCCTTGATTAATATATTCATTCTAATAAAGGAAAACAAAGTTTTTAAAACGGAAGAAAATAGGCGGAAAATACTTAATGTTCGTTGCCTCTCGATACGCATACATTTTTGATGCCCCAAACGAGCCCGAAGTCAAACTCTCGGCACTTTCTGTTTTAGTCTCGCGTATATTGAATACCGCGAACTGAATTTTCATAATTAAGTAGCTGGCTACAACTAAGTCTAATGGAAAGTTTAACCCGGCCTACAGAGGCCGGTGTATTATGTACAAGCGATAATAACGGCCCAGTAGCAACAATTACGAAGTATGCAACTTAGAGAGCAGCGTTGAATAATATATTAAATCAGACAAAAATCTGTTACATTGAAAGGATAGTTATTTATAGAAAGCGAAAATCTTTGAATGGTAAACAATCCGATTGGGACGCCTATAAATATCTTGTAGAGCATGAAATAAAATAACCTTAATTAATGTCAAAATTATACCGTCTATTTTTACTCAGCATTTCTACTCGTGAATAAACACCGGCGCTAATTTTCCCTTTTCAAAATATTTGTTTAGAGCGTAAGAAGCAACCCCAATATTAAGAAGTTACGGAGGTTAACTGTGAAATAAATTAATTAGGTTGAATAACAAATTTGAGTAGGTTCGTTAGCGATCAGTTGAAGTGAGCAAACACAGGGATCGGCAATCAGCGAGCATTATGATCACTTTGACGCCTCCGTGGCCTCGTGGATTGCGAATTGGGTCCTCTGGACCTCCAAATGAATGGTGTTTATTTTACAAAAGATACTTAACTCACAACCCTGTTGTCAGTTCACCAAACCAGTTTAGGTAGGTACTACCCTTGTAATAGAATAGATTAATGTAGAAATCCTAATACCTACTTAATTATGATACCTACTTAATACTTGTAAATATTTTCAACCAATATAGTGAGAGGTAAACAAAATAATGGGTCTGCCAACAACATAATCTGAAAATATTTTCACCGTCTTTGAATCGAGAAATCTATTGATATTAGATCCTAAAGTAAGTATCTATTCTTCAAAGTAAATAAGGAATATGGACCGAAATAACAACGTGTTACTTACATTATTCGTAGTTTCTAAATAAAAAAGCTGTGCGAAAAATTCCAGCTAAAATTTCATGGCTGGGACAAATTGAAATAGATTGAGTCACAAACTTATTATTTTAGTAAAAATGAAGCGATGTCAACCGTAACTTCGCGGCGCAAGTTTGCGGAAAAGAACAAAGGCAGAGATTTTCGCTAATGCTGCTATTATCACGTACAGGGCCGGAGATATTAGAAGGTCCGATGAAGCGATCGAGAGCGTCCCAAAGTAGGCTTTACGGTTCAGAGTCTATGGGTTAAAATCGCAGTAGCCGGAATCTTTATTTGATTTTTTCAAGCAGTAATGACGAAGGGCGCACGTAGTTCTTTCGACATAGTTTGGGATGTTCCGTTGTTATTTGTCTAATATCTGAGCAATCGCTCGCGTGCGTCCGTCCAATCAAATGGCAAAAGAAGTTGATTATGGCGAGATGATTTCGATTTGATTGCGCCGCATTGATCCAATAATCACTTTCACGCGAATCGTTGTTTTGTTTATTGCTTCCCTTTTGTGTATAGCATCACATCGATCGCCCCTGTTATAATATTGGGACCTTGAGGCAGCCGATATATCGATGTTACTCATTTCCTAGCAATTCTATACAATTCCTAATTTACTGTAATAAACACTGTCATAATGTGTCTTGTACATAAGTTCCGCAATACGCCTAAATATTTTTGTACTACAAGTGGTCTACTTATTGTTACCGGTTACCCACCTACATACTTCAAAATATATTTTAAGTTATTCGATGAAAAAACATACAAAACATAACTTTAATTGAATTTCCCCAATTTGCGAGAAAGTCGTTCTGAAAACAAAAATGTTACGATAGATAATTTTTCCACCAAAGCACTTTGTTTATTTCTAAACATAAAATATAATAGCTTATTTAAAAGTCTAATAGTAATAGAAGTAACGTTCACCGCTTTATAATAAACAATATTACGGCGCCTGAGCCGAAATGATGCTCAGATATTCGATTTAAGAGGCTCTAAAGCGCGGATCGTTTTGTTAGTAACGGACACTTAAAACTAAGTGTTATTAACGCTCCGAAAACGCTACACGAAACTGTTTAAGAGCCTCACTTTTTCTTTTTAAAGCCCAGGGAAGGTTATTAATTAAGGCAGACTTAGCTGTGCTAAGTTTGTGTTAATAATGTCAAGGCTTTGCAGGAGGGAAATCTACGCACCTTTTCAAAAGCCTGAAACATCTTAGTCGTATTTTCTACAAATTATACAGGTGATAAGTACCTACCTACTTACATTGACTATACGTAGTTCATCAGCTGGATTAATAAAATGTCTTACCTGTAACAAACAAATAAATATTACTTATTATTGTTCTTCAATTCAATAAAAAGTTAGTTTATAAAATAGTAAAAAATAATTGGAGAAAGGTCAATGATTCAGAGAAGTCTTAAAGATTCCTGTTACAAATACAAATACAAATATCTTTATTTGCTTTAAATAGGGTATGTACACAACGACGTTGTATGGACATTTGTATGAGAACGAAGAAAGACCTATGACCTTACCTAAAGACCATGCACCGAGCTGTTTCGATGTTCTTGTGTCTATATCATACCGAAAACGGTTTTCGACTTCTGAAAAATCTGAAAGTAACGAATACACACACTCACACAACAGAAAACCTGGAGCCTTTTAATTTTACATTTTACCACTTGACAACATAATCTTACTACCGGTTTTGTATAGATAACGACCAGTTTGGTAATGACTTTGTTTGTGGTAGCAATAACTAAAAGAAGTCAAGTATCAAACATTATTTGCCACTGTCGTCTACAGCGGCCCATAAAGTCTATCCAGGCCTTTTACAGCCCGCACGATTAAACTAGGTAAACAAATTACAGCAAATCGATGCTGTTATTCTAGTTTCCATCACGCCATTCCCCAATCAGCAGATATCGTATCCGATTGGCTCAAATAATACAATTTCCTGACAGTTGTTTGTTTGCTCACAAAGTGCTGGTAACGATAGATGTACACTTTTTTATTTGTATTGTTACTGCGCACGTATAATCAAAATGTTGGGGTGAAAATTGATTTTGTATCTAACTCAGATCATAGAAGGGAATAGATGTGAAACGGGGGCGTGGCGCGTGTCTCCGCGATATGCCCAGAAACGAACATCGGCCGCGTAGCTAGGTTAGTCGCGATTCAGTCGTACTAAGGAAATGTTCTCCGATATTTTGGATAATGCGTCGTTACGTGCAATAAAACAAGTGAAACGAAGAACTACAGGAACAATGGAGTCATTTACTACATGTAAGTATTGCAAATCCATTAGTATTTTGCTTGTAAATAAAAAATCTAAACATTTTTACGAACGAATTCAGTTCCGTAACAGTTACTGCGATATCGAAATCAGTGGTGATAAAAATTCTAACACACTTGTACATTGACGATTTAGTTCGCAACCACTTTATGTCATGCTCAACTACTGCGCAATGTATTTAATTTCTTCCGATATCCACTGTCGTGTGAAAATACACAGTACGGCCGCATGTGCCGGTCGTAACATAGTGCCGTGCTCATGTTCTAATGCGGTTTCCTATTATCGATAAATAGAAGTAAATTATAATTTTCTATTTTGTAATTTTAAATAAAAAAATGATGTTACTCGCGATTATAAGATTTTACAAAAAAAATAATAACAGTAGAAGTAATTAGTAACTGTCAACTATGTAATTACTATAAGAGCTAGTTGAAAGCCTAATAAAGGCATTATTTTTGATAAACATATGCGGTACGCAGATCGCCATAATTAAAAAGTAAATGCGTGATAGTAGTTAATAATAACGTATAATAATAAAAAGGTTTTCATACATAAGCATTTTGTGAAACCAGTTTCGAGCCTTGCCCCTAGCGATTTAAAGTATCGATATCTTGTCGACTGCATTTTATCTTTGTTCTCTCACTAGCGTTTTCAAAGTGTGCGTCACGTCACGCGGCCATTGATTGGCCATAAGGCACGCCTTCTGGCCAATCACAGCACTTTTAAGCCGGTTGCACATGTTGTCGTAGTCTCTCAGTCGCTTTGTTTTTACACAGTTGAATGTGTGTGTGGGAGCTGTGGTGGGGGAAATGTGGGGACACTGGTTCTCGTTGTAGTTACGCGCGACTTCATATCTATTCTCTTTCTATGATCTGAGGTATCTAACTACTAACAAACGCTAGTTGTGTGGCATCATGTATTTTCCCTAAAGGCTAGAATATTCCATAATATAAGCTTTCTCTGGAACTCAGTTTTCTTGGAATCAATTTGCCTGCCTGAAACTGAGATTCACTTCAGCATCTAACTCAATATTTGAAAATGGTAACCTATAACTAACGATCAGTTAGTTTATAAACAAGACAACACAGTTCATTTCATCAATTTAAGTAAGAAGAGTATAAAAACAAAATATGTATAACAATAATAGCTCAGCGAGTTGTAGGTTTTCTTCAATAAAGGTAATAAAAAATATTCAGTGACGCAGTTAATTGAAGACCACCCCCATTGACCCCTGGCTGATCATTAATTCCCCATGACAGTGCAGCAAGGAGGCTTTCAAAGAGATCGCATCGATCGTGGCCATTCAATTGGAGCAGGGACGTTTAAAAACCTTTGTCGCAAATTGAATGAAGTCCGGAAAGTCAGCGACCGATAGTCCAAGTATTAGAAATTCAGGTCAACTCCGGAAATAACACCCACAGGATCCAATCAATACTATATTTCTCTTCGTACAGAAATTTACAAGATTGATAAAACAAGCGCCGCACGCGTCACGCTCCGATGGCCGCCGGCAACAGATTGGCGCCTGCTTTCAAAACAGGACTGTCTAAGGCAAAATATTCGTTGAACGACTATACAATGTAGGTAATTTCAAATGTTATTAATAAAATGGAAGCCTGATTGCTAACAGACGGCCATTCTGCCGCGGGGATGTCCCCATCCCCAAATCCAGCTCGGCCATTCATCACGTGGGTATGTCCTCATACCATTCTTATGCTAAACTAGTGCAGTAAAACAATTTAACAATAATTTTAATTTTGCATAGGTGGTGATAAATGAAGGAACACAAAATTACATACAAAAACAAAATAAATAATAATCATCACTCCAGTAATTCACATATCACTTACATTATTCAAGTAAGATCTCAAATCTCGTTAATTTGATTAAGACAACCTAATAATTGTAATATTTTGTATATTATTATATTTTATATAATTATTATTGTAAATATTTTGTGTATCTTTAGAAATACTTTGATTACCACTATTAATTATGTTGACTTTCCAAAATTAGCCTCATTTTGTATAATTCAATTTCATATCATTATGTATGACAAAACAATATAATTCCTATGTATGTAACTATAACAAAACCAATATAATTCCTATATAAGTATTAAGTATGTACAACAAAAACAATTTCATTAGTTTATACTGCTTAGTTAAGTAAACTTAATAACAATCAAATATCACTCGGTAATTGATTTTATATACGCATAATTATTTATTTAACTTAGGACAGTTTTAGTTGATAGTTCAGTGCCACACTAGGGGCAATCACAACACTTTTCACCATTTGCCACACTGGGGGCGTCACATTTGCCACACTGGGGCATCACATATTTATCACACTGGGGACATTTATTTATTTCACATCACTTAAAATTACCACACTGGGGACATCACATATTTGCCACACTGGGGCACTCATCACATTTGCCACATTGGGGCATTCATTACATATTTGCCACACTGGGGCACCACATTTTTAGTTCACCAAAATAATAATGATATACACTCAATCACGAATTAATCATTCACGCTTGGAAATTAAGATGATCATTTTCATATTAGAAATGTAGCAGTACCACAACAAGGGGTTAACATAGACTTATCACTTGAAATCGTGTATCCTCTGCACGAGTGGAAGGTTCATATACGAGAACCTAGATACTCGCATCAGCGTGCATCGGCTAAACCATCTTTAGTTGATCCTCTCAAAATGTTTCAGAAAGCACCTGGGCTGTAAATGTCAGGATAGGAAAGAAGGTTATAGCATGCTAATTGTAAATTATAAGAAAAATCATGTATAAAGTTATTTACTCCGAAGAAGACTCATCGCTATTCGAGCCAGCATCACTAACCGAATTAGAAGTATTCATATCAACACTGATCCATGGTTTCAAATGATCAGCAGGGAATATATTTTTATATTTACGGTTCGAGTGTCCTACAATATTTGATACTTCATATCTATCCTTCTCCAATACACCTGAAACCCTAAAAGGGCCTTTGAACTTAGGGGCTAGCTTTTTGCTTTTACCTTTATCAGGGTTATTGTTTGGTATCATTACCAAATCACCTTCTTGAAATATTTTTGTTGGTGCTCTATTCTTATCAAATAATTTCTTCATCTTTTCTTGATTATCATGTATAGTATCTTGTACCGTTTTTCTAAGTTCTTCTCTTTCTATATCTGTCATCTGTTCAGTTTGATCTAAGGCCCCTTTTATTATTCCCTCTGAATGTCCTATTGTCTTTTGTCCGAACACAACTTCAGCAGGAGACTTTCCTGTACTTTTATTGACTGTATTATTTAAACTCCACTGTAGTCTACCTAATTGAGCATCCCAGTCCTTTTCATCTCGACCGTGGTTCATTGCCGCCAGAGAGTTCAAAATAGTGCGATTGTACCTTTCAATCTGTCCGTTCGCTCGCGGCGTTGCCACGGCATTACATACGTGCTTGGTTCCAATAGCACTCGTAAAATTTTTAAACTCTCCAGAGGTGAAACTTGTGCCCTGATCTGAGATAATTACTTTAGGTTGTCCAAATACCGAGAAAATATCTTCTAGCACCTTAATCGTGGATTTAGATTTTGTGTTTCTTACACCCTTTATAAAAATGAATTTACTAAATGCATCAATAATTCCCAGAATATAGCAATTCCCACGTTTGCTTTTCACAAATGGACCTAGATGATCCAAGTGAATAGTGTGGAAAATTGCCTTGATTTTAGGTATCGGATGTAGTGAGCCACTTTTCTTTCCAGCCAATTCCTTGTTATATGCGCAATTTATACATGCCTTGACATACTTCTTGACAAAGCGGTTCATTTTTGGGAACCAATAGTCGGACTTAATTTTTTCCAAAGTTTTCTCGAAAGAAAAGTGACCCGCTTCATCATGATTCATTTGACATATTCTCCAACGAGCAGAATTTGCTACAACCCATTTTAATTTATTTCCGACTTTCCTGTAGATTTTATTATCGCGTGTTACATAATTTAATTGAATGTCCTTAAGATCATTATCACCTGTCTCTAAGATATTCTTAATATTTTTTAAATTTGAGTCTGACATCTGAACGGTTTGAAGCCAATCTTTTGTGGTAATATTCAAAATTTCAATTTCTTCTTGTTCCAAGATAGGAGCCGGATTCCGACTTAGCGCATCCACATGCTGCATACTGTGACCTGATCTGTACTCAATGGAGAAATTATATTCTTGGAGAATAAGCCACCATCTAGCAACCTTTGGCAACAAATCACGTTTCGTCAACGTGGAGCGTAAGGCGTTGCAGTCAGTAATGACTTTAAATTCGATGCCAATCAAATAAACACGAAACCTTCTCAGCGACATCACAACGGCCATGGTCTCTAATTCATAAGAGTGCCAGAACTCTTCTTCTTTGGTGGTCTGCCGACTGAAGTACGCGACTGGCCGCAGTGGTGACTCTTCGTTAGGTTTCTGTAAAAGTATTCCGCCTACGCCCACCTTACTAGCGTCACAATGCACCTCTGTAATAAACTCAGCATTGTATAATGCTAGCACTGGTCTTGTAATGAGCTTTGACTTAATATCGAGAAATGCTGCCTCTTGTTCCTCACCCCATACCCACGGCACATCTGCCTTAGTCAGTTTCGTTAGGGGCTTAGCAATGCAAGCAAAATTATAAACAAATCGTCGGAAAAAACTTGCCAGTCCGACAAATTGTCTTACCTGGTGTACATTGCTTGGACGGGGAAACTCTTGTACAGCCTGTATCTTTGTACTACCGGGCTTAAGGCCTTCTTCTGATATTTCAAATCCTAAGTAATCAAGCTTAGATTGGAAAAAGAAGCATTTTTTTAGGTTTAGCGTAAGGTTAGCGTCTTTTAGTAGTTGAAAAATGGATTCAAGCTTATCAAACATTTCATCTGTAGTACTGGCTGTGCATAAAAGATCATCAAGATAAGGTATGGCTAAATCAAAGCGTTTTGCACCAAGGGCTTTATTAATCATGCTTTGAAATACAGCCGGTGCATTCACGAGGCCAAAGGGCATTCGAGTATACTCGTAATGCCCATCGGGAGTTACGAAACCTGTTATGTGACGTGAGTCTTCAGCCACAGGGATTTGATGATAGCCTGATGCAAGATCTAGACTAGTGAATAGTGATTTTCCACTTAATCGGTCCAATTGATCATCAATGACTGGCATGGGGTAGCTATCTTTAATAGTCTTTTTGTTCAGTGCCCTGTAATCGACGCACAGGCGAGATTCACCATTTTTCTTCTTCACTAGGACAATTGGGCTAGAGTACGCTGACTGAGATTCTCTTATAACCCCATTCGACAACAGGTCACCTACTATTTCCCTTACTTTAGCCCGTTCGCTAAACGGTAATCGATATGGCTTATAAGTGACAGGTGCAGAGTCGTTTAACCTAATAGTCATCTCGGTTATGTTGGTAAGACCAAGCTCGCATGGAGTCAATGCGAAGCAATCTCTAAAGTTATTCAACAATTGAACCAGACGATCTTTTTCAGATTCACTGATTCCTGGTCCGATGTTTATCATGTCTAACGTAATTGGACATTTGGTTTTAGGTTGCGATGTAACTGGTTCATTATCTAAGTTTACTTTGTTGACGTCAAATGATAGTGCACCTGAAGAAAGTACGCGATTCTGTGGAAATTTTATAGCTCGAGCCAGTAACTTACTATTTTTGAAACAAAGAGGATTTTTTGAAGAGTTTATAATTACAAGTTGACCCCTACTTTTATGAAGTTGGTACACCCCTTGCAATAGAACATACTGATTATCGGGCTTCATACAGATACTTCCTGGTACGAATAATGATCCTGTATATTCTTCATCGGTTCGTATACTTACAGTGTTCATCCCTACTTGCAATGTTACTCCCTGACAGCAGTAAATACTTATTCTTTCTGCCTCTGAATCATCACAGTATAAGTTTAAGGTAGAATTAGTTTTGTAAGCTACAACTGTTGGTAATTCAGTCAAAGATTGTCCGATTAAAACATCAGTATCTAATAAATCATCTTCGACCACGTAGATTTCGACATCTGCTTCTACAGCATCAACTACGATATTAACAGTGCTTTTGCCAAGGGGCACCACACTTCCTGAAGCAAATCCTTTAATAACGGGTAACCCTGATTTAATTAGTGGTAAATAAGATTCCTCTGCTACGCTCTTACGTACTAATGTACATTGACTTCCAAAGTCAATGTATGCCGACCGCTTTATATTATTTAATGTTACAGATTTAAAATACTTGCCATTTGTCGAGTCTCCAGGTGTAATTTTTAAAACTTTCTTCACGGGCTCCACTTTACTGTCTGAACTGTCTTTGATATTAATATTGGTTCTATCCCGGATATTATTAATTAATTCACATTTAAGGCTGTCATGTCCAAAACGAGAGCACTTATCACACCGTTTTCTAGGTTTTGTACACGTGCGCGAGGTGTGACCTACTTCGAGACAGTTGAAGCATTGAATTTGCCTAAAACCTTCGCGATTGGTAACAGTAGTTGCTTTCTGACTTCCCGCATTCAATAGTTTTTCTCCAGCCTTCGTATTTTGTTCATACCTATTTAATTGATTAGCTTTGCGGAGTACGTTGTTTTTCTTAGAAATTCGGCGGAGATATTTCAGTAGTTGAGAAGGTCTTTTAAAACTTGAGCCTTGGGCATTGAGACGTATGTTAAAATCAAATATGCCGTTAATTATACAATCAACTGCATTACGTCCTTCTATACCACACATTTTCACCAATCTTGCCTTGTCATGGTAATAGTCTTCTAGTGATTCCTCCCTTCTACTTCTCCTTTCCAACATTTCCGAAAGTCGATCAGCATAATTGCGATCGTCGGGGAAAGCTTTAACAATTTTCTTTTGCCATTCTCGCCAACTCAAGTTAATAGTACTCAAACCTTGGTACCATTTCTTAGCGTGGCCAGCTAATTTTGGAATTGCATAGAAAATTATTTGTTTGTCACTCCATTTATAAATTCTGGCAGTTTCGTTTACTTTACGTACCCAGTTAACGGCTGACTGGTCGTTTGCCTCCGGGTTAAATTCAGGGATTACATGTTGTGCCCCTTCGAAGTGCTGATCAGCCTTACCGAACAAACGAGCAAATTTCTTGAGTACCCCATAGTCTCTAGACGTTTGAGATCTTGAGTAACGCCGTCTCTTCTGAGATTTTCTCAAACGGTACCTTTGACGTGATGGTCTTTCCGAATTCAATCCAGACGATAGACTTCCCGATGTGGAAGTACTGGATCGCTGACGTTTTCTTTTTCCGAGTTGAACGCGTGAATCGTGGCTAGAATAGTCAGTACTTTCCACTGAACCCGTAGTCGTACTAGTAGAATATCGTCGACGATCAGTCGAAGGTGTCCGTCTCCGCCGCCTTCGAGGGCTAGATTGAGAGGAACTACTATCGGAGCTTTCAGTGGAGGGTCGCCGACGACGCGATCTACTGCGGTATGTTTCACGTTTTCGTCGGTCCCTATTTTTCGGAGAAACTTCAGGCCGTAGCCTCCGCAGAGGGCGATCACGACGATCCCTACAGCGGGACGGCCTCGTATTTTTCCGATTATCTAAAGGTGGTGTATAACGAGAGATCTCCGACGAAGACATAATTTCAATAAAGTCGGTCTGTTGCAGTGGAGCTTTGTTTATTCAATCATTTTAGTAATAATAATGTGATTTGTTAATTAAATGTAAGAGGTGAGGTTAGTAAGGAAGAAACAAAGAAGAAAAATAGTTAATGAATGAAGTATTATATATATAACCAGTTTATTTGAAAGTAACTGTCTATAAAGTTTAAATCACTACCACTGTAAAAATATACTTTATTACAATTGCAAACGAACTGCCTAAGCCGGGAATCGAACTCGCGACTTTTCGCTTGCCGGGTGACTGCACTTAACCATTGCGTTGTTGATAGTTATCAAACATAATTAAATAAGAAAACAATAAATAAAACAAGTAAAATAAAATGAGGTTGTCCACAAAGTAAAGCATAGGTACGTATGTAATGTGTTTGCAATGTTTGTTACTTAATTATTAAATGGATTGGTTATCAATTTAATGTATTGATTTGAGTGTTAAAGAAAAATGTACGTTTTGTTACATTGTAGGCATTATATTTTATTGCACAACATAGCAAAAATAAATCTATTATTCTACAAATGAGTTTTACCGCTAATCAATACTAGTACCTAATGTTACTAGCCAGACATTATTTTGAGTATTTTACCTCGCAGGGAATTCCTATTTTACCAACTTACTTGTTATTATACTTACTGGGCGAACAGGTAGGTAGATATTGTTATGTTTGATGTATGCTTGATTAAGATCAATAATTCTTAACGAAATACAAACGAATTCAGTATGCAATATTATATAAAAAAAAACGAGGATTTAGAAGCAAACCGTATTTATGGTACGAAAATATAATAATAAAATAGTGTACATACCACTTGGTTTTCTCCAACGTTCTTACCACTTCTGACTTATTAGAAATTCAGGTCAACTCCGGAAATAACACCCACAGGATCCAATCAATACTATATTTCTCTTCGTACAGAAATTTACAAGATTGATAAAACAAGCGCCGCACGCGTCACGCTCCGATGGCCGCCGGCAACAGATTGGCGCCTGCTTTCAAAACAGGACTGTCTAAGGCAAAATATTCGTTGAACGACTATACAATGTAGGTAATTTCAAATGTTATTAATAAAATGGAAGCCTGATTGCTAACACAAGGGACATAAAAATATGGATTTAAAAAATATATTCTCAGGTTATTCGAAGTTCCGCATAGTATTTGTTCAAATAAATCTGTTTCAGGTTAAATTATTTCACAAAATGTGATTCCGAGTAGAAAACCAATTGCAGAAAGTCATCTTAATTCTTACCATTGCCTGCAGGCAATGTGAATTTTTCATGAATGAAGAATTTTGTTCGAAATTCATAAACTAATTGAAACTGTTCTGCTTTTAGTTTAAACTACGGAACCCTAAAAAGTAGGTACTTATACAAAATTGCCAAAAAATCTGAAGTTTAGCCCCTGGTCAACTAACGAGCTTCGTTAATGTACCCTCCAAACGTTTGTGGGATGTGTCATGTAATGCCAAATTGTGGGTTAATTGAATTTAATTCTATGCCAGCTTTATCATCAAATTATAAGAAATAAAATATAGTTTTTGTGCAAAAAAAATATATTGTTGTGAGATTTGCTACGTTCTCGTAACTCATTTATTTAAATTTATCAAGATCTTGTCTAAGTTAGAGACAGAAGTAATATGGTTTAGTTTAGTACGAGTAGATCCTTTTACTATCTTATTTACCAGACCAAATTCTATTGGCGTAGACTGATCTATACTTTTACTGTTACGACATTTTTTATGTTACAAAACCAGTTAGCTGTTATTAACCCCGACTGTCATTTGACAACTGTCTGGATCTGATTGCTCTGAAGCCAAGCTCCGTCAGACAGACGTGCCATACGTCACCGTGGCGTGTCCGTGACGCGTCTATTAAACTATGACATCGTAGCCGGCAGCGTGGAATAGATTGGAAGTTTTTCTTTGAGAGCTCAAGCTTTAAGAATATCGGTTGTAGTGCTGTCTAAGCTTAATGATACCTATTGAAAATTATAGTGGCTAGGTAATGGTCTATTGACATTTTTATTAGTCCAGCAGTTATTTATGATTTTTAGATCTTTGCCCCTATCGATCCAGATATTCGTTAGTCTAGGCTAAGATATCTAGGAGATGAGAATGATTTGGCACATGAAATAATTTCGCTAGCATCCATTAGTTTCAATTTCTGAGAGGCTCAAAGACTTGATAAGACGTTACTGAACAGTCATGAAAATAAATAACAAACATTTCGGGCCCAGTTGTGCCACCCAACAAAAAAATTCATTCTTCGCTTATTGTATTTAAGTAGCCATTCACCTATCTCATTTTATTAACTAAATAAACTTGGCCTCTTCGTCGTCTGAAAACGATTCCATTAATTTGCGGAAGAATGTCGGTTGAAAGTTATTTCAAGAGTGTCAGCGGCGGCCGCGGGATTTAGAGCCGCGCTTTATCAGGCCATCTGACGGAGCCCTTAATGTAGGTATTATTCACGCCTAACCACTCAGCAGAATATTGATGAAGATCAGTCAGATGATGAAGAGGTAGAGATAGATAAAACCTTTTAGAAAAATAAAGTTACGCGCAATAATTACGTTACGAAGATGATGTCGCAGGCACTGAAAAATCGGATAAAAATAAATACAAGAAACAAAAATTACCTTGCCAGTAGTCAGGAAATGCCCGCCAGCCTCTGCATCGAATCTGCTCTCACCGCCTTCTCACTTTGAGTGATTGAGATGAAACAACCTGAAAATAAGGAAACGTCGTTATAGAGTAACCCTGCAGTATATGAACTAAGATGAGATGGATCAAAGTATTCCCAAAGGCAATTCATAAGTGGCAATTCCTAATTTTTAGATAAAAAATAGGGGAGGTCTTGCGTTATATTAGTTTTTATGAGATATCAAACCTATGAACCAATCCTTATTTTTTAATGTATTTTGATTAATCCTTAACGGCTGACTTCTCTACTAAGTTATTCAACTCCCATCAAATCGTGTATTCATTACCATGTGCCTTGCATCGCGCAGCAAAAAATCATCTACTCCATCTTCATTCCTCTCAACTCTTTAAAATTTATGAACGCGCCGAATTTTTCATTCCGTAAAACAAAAGTGACGGCCCTATTCAGAGTCTACGCACGTCACGCCCTCAATTATTCACGACAAAAAAGCGAACAACAACAAACAACGAGGGTATTAATACGAACGCTAATTGTGTTAGACCCCCGAATGCTTGAACATTTTGACGGGAATTGCTGCTTAAATAATATTAGCTTTTTACTCTTTGTTTTCGAAACGTTTTTATCGTACTTTGTAGGCGGCATTTTGTTTTGTGAATGACTTCTATAGAAATAACAGATGGTACTAAGAGAATTTTTAGAACATGCCTAATTTTAGTCTCGCAAGCGCTAACAAGTATGGTATTTTGCTATTCAAATCGTAGTTGAAACTGCACGATCATCATTTAACAAATGAATCGTTTATGAACGATTGAAAAACTGCTGCATCAGTGTAGGTAGTTACTAAATTACACGTAAACACCATCTTCACTTTCCATCAACGGGGACACTGAAGATAAAACCAATTATTTAGTAAGCCTGAATTACATTGCACAACAGCTATACGTTGCATTGTGTACCGAATTTTCTGAATAATTTATTTTACAAATACGAAAAACCTATATCACCATGGCACCACGAACAAAAAACAGTAAACAAATGACAAAACAATTGCAGCCACGAGTGCTAAATATATTTTTATTTCCCCCGTTTGGTATAACAATTTTTGCCTTAATTTGAGCCTTTACAGCGACGTTAATTTTATTGGATCCCTCAGTGTTATTTGAGTCTTTAGCGCCATTCCAGGCAGATGCCGTGTGAGCTAAACGATTTACAGGACGATGTGAATGGCACACTGGGTTAGGGTGTCCAAATTATGTTTAAATTTTCACATCACAAATGACTAAGTGACTAACAATGAAATTAGTGACTTAGTAATCCCGGTAGGTCAACGGCTTGACACAGAAGTTGTAACGTAACGATTGGGATAGATTAGCTAACTTCGAGGCATTGTGAGTAGTGTTTTTAGACCAATAAAATAAATAAATGAAAGAGTTTTGAGAAACGTTTCAGCGAATTGTTGAAAGATGGTGATATTTTAGTGGTGATAAATATCGCTAGCTTAACAGTATTTAAACTAGCAATTGGGCAAATATCTGATGTTTCTGATATAGAGATGGTTTTTATGGCCAGTCCTGAGCGTACTAGAAATGTGGAACCCTTACACGCCGGGACAATGCGGAATAAATGAATGCAGAAAGAGGCGTGATTAAATATGGTTTATTCGGTAACGAGCCCCGGGTCGCCGGGCCGCACAATTCATCGGCGATTTATCCCCTGTTGCTCTTTATTACTACTGTCTGTCTCTTCATCATTGTGCGCGTTAAAAGGTTTTGTTTCGGCGTATGGCCGGGGCAAACACTGGAGTGCTTTAGAACGCGGTCGCACTGGCTTAATTAATCTGACGATTTTATGGGTTCATTGGTTAGATATGGGATGGGAAGTCAAACTCTAGAGATCCAGATGTTCTACTCGCACTTCCAAGTGGGACACAAATTAAACAAATTATTTTAGATGGAGATTAGTCCTACTTCCTACAATATAATATTATAAATACGAAAGTTTGGATGTCTGGATGTTTGTTACTCTTTCACGCAAAAACTACTGAACCGATTTTGTTAAAACTTTACAGTATTATTGTTTATAACCCAGAATAACATATAGGCTATAATTTAAGACGATATGTGGCAAACGAAATTTCACGCCGGTGAAGCCGCGGGCAAAAGCTAGTATAATAATAATATTTAAAGCCTTAACACCTGGCTGGACCGAAGAGGCTAACTTGGTCCCAAGTTTCTTGCAAATGCAGCAGAGTCCGTACTACCCAAACACCCAGTTTTCAGTGTCCTATTTTGAGAACACCATTTTCCTAGTAAGGCACTGCCATAATAATATTTCCTACACTCACTGAGCGCCCCTGCTAAGCTATTATGTGCGGTAGGTACACAAATTCACATTTCAATTAGCCTGCGGAAGTTCCCGCTCGCATTACAAGTTATGGTTCTGATGTCACGCGACACTCTTTCAATAACAAAGGTTTTTAGCCAAAATGCTATCTCGCTTTTTCTCTCTCGCTTCAGTCATATTAGACCTTAGCTCGTAGCAATAAGGGCCAGACTAATCGCACTCGACAGAGGTCATTAGTCGCCGGGAAGCGACAGTGGCGGCGATGTATCATACTGATATATGACGTAATGAGAACAGAGGCCGTACTACGGGTCTAATCCAGCATTGAACGCTGCTAAATTTAACCACAACTAGGTAAATACTAACCGCAGATTACAGCAATCATTACGGTCTCTATGGGAACTAAATATATCACTATGCACAGACGCAGCATGTAAAGCTAAATATGGTACTATCTTATGTAAGTTGTAATTTCGTAACAGAAAGGGATAGTCTTATGTACTGTTGACTATTCATAAACATGAAAAATATCTTTATACTTATGAAATATAATTCTAATAGTGTTTCGTATTTTGCCGATTGATTTACAATAGTTACATTTAAAGTAATTAGCCACAAAAAGGATATTTGCTGAGTTATAAAATATCTTTACATGTCCATCTACTAATCAGAACATCACTACAAACATCTACAAACTTTAAAAGCATACTAAACACTTTAAATGAATGAATAGTTACAAATTGCACAGAATAAAAGTCAACTGCCAGTGCTATCGTGTTGTTGACCCTCTCCATGCAATACTGAAACATTTACATTGCTATTCCCGACTTGTAAACGACAGAACAGTTAATAGAGGTGAGCTTTCGTTTCAATGTAGTCGGACATAAAAATGAATGGTTCGCTTTTGCCACCGCATGTAGCGCGGGTGGTTTGAGGATTCCCATCGTAAAATAATGCGGCAAAATAGTCTGTTACGTTCATAGAAACTGTCAATAATATACCACTGTGCGACAAGCATCTTTGTGATTTTCTGTAAGAAAGTATCTGAAGCAAGTAAGAATCGTTGTTCTTTCCGAAGAGGTAATAAAGTCAAAGTCTAGTCAGTTTCTTAGAAAAGAACACAAATATGTAATAGCACCCTACTTTCAGAGTCATTCCGACTGACAAAACTTGAATGTCTGTGCTAAAAGATATTGACCAACCACGAATAGCTTATACAATTAAAAGTTTAATAGTAATCTCTACCTAAGTGATGGAAAACAATGTTTTCGCACCAACTATCGATATAGAAGACAAACTTTTATTGAAAATCATAAAAAACTTGTAGTAGGGCCCTTGAAACTCAATGAGAAAAGCGGTGGAAAAATAACAGAGCGAGCAATTTGTCTTTAGGACAATCTCGGAGGCCGCACTACCTGCTGTCCGCGGCCATATCGCCGTAATGTCCCTTGCGCCAATGTGCTTGTATTGCGTATTATATGTCTACCCACTTATAAAGAGCTCCGATTAATTAGGAGAAGTGAACTAAGTGGTCTAAACCGCTTACTGTCGATCCACCCGTAAAATAAAAGTAAAGTAGTCTAGCTAGGGAGTAGAGAAAATAAAAAGTTTTATGTGAAATGAACGTCTAAAAAATGTGTATATTCTCAAGGGTAGGGCTTTGTGTTGACTGTATGTACCTATACTTATTGGCAAACGATAACCAGACGGCCAACGTAAATAAATTATGTAGTTGGATTACTGTATCTAAATTTTGCCGTAACTGTCTTACATTATCAGAAATCAGAAATATTTATTTGCTTTTACATGGTTTTACAAGATATTATTATTATTATTGGCATGTCCACATGTTGACTTAATTAGTCATGCAAATATTGAAAAAAAATTGTAAGTACAAAGGAACAATACTTAATAAATTACAGCATTTGAATGTCAAGATTATTATTACAATGGATTATATTAATTATCATTGAAAGTGATGATGATAGTGACGCTGAGACGGCTGCAGACGGCCTATGCATTAAGTATTCAAATTCATTTACTTTGTAAGTAGGCTTATAAAAAGCTCATTTATTACGTTAACCCTTCTACTGCTTCGGGAAAACAAATGGGTCGTTCACATTCCTCAATACAAAATTAATAACGCTAAATAATGTAGGTACCTATGCTATATTTGGTCAGGATTACTTTTATAAATGGGGCTGCCACGGACAACGAATAACTGTCGCAGGTGAATTCTTTAAATTCTCGCACCAAATTTGACTCATCGTAAATGAAACATAACGATAACTTATTCTGTTAATTTTGAGAGCTATATTAAGTCACGAGGGATTCTCAAACCCCGTAATCTCCAAGTTATCTTAGTTAAGTAGTTGAGAATAAATCTCTAGGGCTTTGTAAATGGCTGGAAGTTTTAGCCAAAATTGTTAGGGACGTAATTATTAATAGTAGGTGTTACCAGACATAACATGGACATAGTAGGTAGCTACGAAACTGCGGCTATGTGTAGTTACTAAAATGGTTACAGTAAAGCTTGGAATATAAATAAAATACTATGTACACGGGCTATTTTCAGATAAATGTTTTTTATTTCAAAATAACAACACAAATGGACGGTTATGCTCCAGCTTGCCAGGACATTTTGTGCAAAAAATAATACGATCTATATTGCGTTCCAGTTTCTGAACCTACTTATTATGTAAATATAATCATTTACATAGGCAAATGTACCCTATATTCGGATTTCATTTTCAAGCTTGCAAAGCGTATTTTTAATTTCAGCAGTATCTAACGAATTCGCGCGCCTGTATTAATCGCAAAAATTCTGTGACACGAACGCTCGCACGAAAATGCCCATTGACCCAAAACCCGCAACATTTTTAACATAATAATCCGTGGGGCTGTCTGTCCATCCCATAGAATCCTACGTATTAAAATTGAGGGCAAGTGCGCGTCAGAGTGAGAGTGTGAGGTTCAGTAGGATATAATTGTTAATATTAACATAAAATTTTTGTTTTTGAATGGGAAAGCCAGCCCCGCGTAACGATATAAGACGCGGCAGGAAAAGGAGAAGAAGAAGAAGATCAGTTTTATTTATTGTGTTAGAAATTCCATAATCTCATTTATCTTCATATTTTAATACATAATGGTGGTATTAGTGACTCACAATAACTTAATGATAATAAAACATTTGCTATTAGCACAGTTATAATTGCACTGAATGTTATAAATCACAGGATTCACAGGTTTCTGATAAAAAGACAAGAATATTTTGTAAACTATTTTAGTGATGAACCCTGAAATCATTCACATGGATTACATTTTTTGAGCGTGTTTTAATCTCGGACAGACGCGTCGTTAAAGTTTATTTGAAGGCGCATTAAGTGAGGGTTAATTAACTGTCAACATCGCCCCGGACGCGACCCGGTGATGTTTACAGAGATTTTTATTAGAAATGTTTTCTTGGAGCATTAAAAGAAAATTAACACGCCTCGACCTTAAATAATGTAGGCACAACGTGTCACTCTAACTCGGTCGTGGTAACTGACAGGCTATAATTGAGAACTCTTTTTATATCTATCGAGTAGGCTGGAGAAACAGAAAAGAAGACTTTGGTTGTATATTATCCGTCACGTAAGACAACTATGGCAGTTCAAAAAACGTGTTCTTGGGTTGTCAGTAACCTAAGCTGTTACAACTAGTTCTTTGGCAACATTAAGTACAATCGATAAGATGAAATCGAAATTCCCTGCGACACATGACTGATCATCTATTTTAATCTAAGCAATATTACGTCATGGCATGATCACAAAGTCCTCTACAAACATCCTGGCATACTTTAATTCTCATCCATAACATGCTTGTAGGCGTAAATAGAATACTCGTTTGTGAGAGCTAGTCTGAGTCATCGATCAAACGAGACTATATTGTTTATTGGAGCTGTCCTCGAGACAGTTTCTATTCCCACCGACCATGACAAGGAAAGCCTTTTGCGATATTAACGTATTGGGCACATTGTATAGCGTGCAAAAACGGCGCGTCTTTTTTCAATACTAAAGAAGCGATCATTTTAGTTAAGGAGAAGCTTGGTATTCGAAGTCCCAAACAATAGAAAAGTTTGGCTTAATATTATGTATTGAAGTTATTACTTATAGGAAAACAAAAATAATAAAAGAGATGCTAGAGATAATTACAGTTCTTTTTTTAAATACAGAAGCAAACTAAGAAATATTTTTAAAAGGTTCTGTTAAACTTGTAAATTATGGTGACACAGACAAAGTCAAAATTTCTTTATTTTCTAGACTATTTAAATATTTTACTTTTACTCTTAAGAAGCCCCTACATGTCTCATAATGTTTTTACCCTACCAGCGCTTCGAGACCAACATTTGGCAAGTGTACTGTATCTGAAAATCCCACGTTAGACATTTCCCTGCGTTATCCTTTGAGATAGAATCGTATAAATACTGCATTACATTCTAATATTTATTCTTGCCAGCACTAAGAACATCGTTGACGGCAGTTTGAGGGCTCAAATTAAAAGTAAATACCGCAGTCGCTGTGTGCGGACAAAACGTCTTCTCGACGCAAAGGGAATGTATAATGGAAACTGTAATTGATTTTTCGTCTGATGATATTATTCAGCTACACTCTGTTTTATGAGATGGATAATAAATAAGTTATAATTATAACAAAAATAAAGGCCAAATATGGATTTGACTCGCGCTCTATACTGCTACACTACGCTACTTCACACTTTACCGTGATTCGGATTAAATAAAACTTTTAAAATAGGTACGTACCTATCTACTACTTAGAAATAGAAATAAAGTGTTACGATTCCTACTTTGAATAATGTATTGAATACTATATTTAGACAAGAAACACACTAATACACTGTATTTTTATGTGTGCAATAAAGATTTTAAATAAATAAATAAATAATACATTAGGCGCCTACAACTGATGTGCCTACAAAACGAATATTGCTGCATTTATTGCCATTATAATCTTAGAATAGGTAGATAAAACGGTACTTTAACAAAACAGCCATACCAACTTTACTCCTCATGATGTAAGAGTTATTCATAGGGGTTTTTTCACCCAAAATAAACTCTGCTCGATTCTCATTTGAAGTGTACCGAAAGTTCGCATATTGACATTGGCATATAGACCCGAGTTTGACTGCGTATTACGGCCCGTCAGCCATCAGCCGGGGCAGCCATGTGAAGTTATTGAGGGCCTCCGACTCAAATATTGGCAGAGGATGTACAAGAAAACATTATTCTTTCATCTGGTGCTGTTTGTCACCGGCGGCTGCGCAAACAACCAATTTGTCAGCGATGTCGGTTATGGAAATATCGGAAGTATTAGATTTAAAAACTAGGAAGGTTCAGTACGTGAGAATACTGTTGTTAAATGTAAACAAACATAGAGCCTGACATTGGCTTAAAGCTGATAAGCACACTGTGTTTTTCTTGTAAGAAGGAACAAATTGGAATGTAAGCTTGATTATGGCCATCATAAGATACATAATAGCGTTATCAATATCAAGGTAAAGCTCATATTCTGAACACGAGTTAGACAAGTGGATATTGATATCGGTATTAGTTAAACTCATCTGTGTAGTTGAGCCTTAGCCATCGGATATCTTTGAGGATAAAATTACATTCAAACATGATTATTATGACGACCTATTCGTCCCAAAGCGTTTCACTAACTCGTATCAGCAATGCAATCATCTATGAACTAAAACCCACAGTCATTCTGTCATTGCCTAGCTTACCTGGAAATTATTGAAGGAATACAAAGGCAAACATCACTACATCCTATACCTAAATCATTGCAATTCCCGTTTAACAATATAAAGTAACATATAAATCTTATCTTGTCTACAAAGCCAGTTAAATAAGGTACGATTACGTTTGAATATTTTAAAGTAACCGGCGGAATCCCAAAATCTATCGGAGCACGATAGACACTAATGAAAAACGAACCTTCGGAATAATAAATAACTGCTGGCAACCTTTGTTTACGCGCAACAGTATTTGCGTAGCGGCGATCGGAGCTCGCCTACATTTTGACAACTTGTTGTCTATCGTTATCAGGCTGTCTTTGTCGCTACATTGTTTTAGTTTTAGTCTTATTTTACACTAGCTTTTGTCCGCGGCTTCACCCGCGTGAAATTGAGTGTCACAGATCGGCATAAAAGCCTATATGTTAATCTGGGTTACAAACAATAATACTGTAAAGTTTCAACAAAATCCGTTCAGTAGTTTTTGCGTGAAAGAGTAACAAACATCCAGACATCCTGACATCCAAACTTTCGTATTTATAATATTAGTAGGATAAGCTTTTGTGATTTAAATTAATTAATAACAAGCAGAGGCTTTTTCGCAATTTTCAGAAAGTGTAGCCAAAATCAAAAAGCATTCAGAAACTACAAATACATCTGTAAAAAAGAAAATTGATTTCAAAGTGACGTAACAGGCAGGGTTATGAAACGTGATAGATGCAAGAATGAGGCAAATACAATCTCACGCAGCATAGAATCACAGCTGCGTTCACACTTTAACATTGTAGGCTTCAGTTATCAATAGGCAAGCAGAGCAATGGAACTTTGTTGGAAAATGTAGTATTGCAGGCGTAAACGAAACAACTTTGAATTTGTGAATACACTAGATGAGCTTCAAAATTAATTTACTCACGTGTAAAATAAACAAAAGTTTTACATAAGCCAAACTACCAAAATATACGGCGTTGTAGACTATTATTTTGTTAATTACAATCCACTAGCTAAAAAGCAAATGTATGCCACAACAAATACTTCAAATTGCTTCCATGTTTTATTCATTTTTTTAGGTTAGACATGTAAAGCAAATTACGAAACCGCGTCGAATCAACATCAAAAGTAGGATTTTTACGGAATACTTCCGTTGAATCCGTAGCGTCTGCGGTGTGCGTTTCAAAGCGATCACGCATTTGGAAAATATATCGAATTCCTTTCAATGCTTTCTGCGTCAGCCATTAATGTACATTAAATATCTACATGGGCATGTACTTACGTGGTTTGATGACTAACGAGAAATTTTATGAAAAGATACAGGGCCATCAATAAGTATTCCTGCATGCAACAAAAAGAAAATTGAGTAATTAGATAGATTCTTTAGTAGAAATACAGATTCTGCCAAATGTAAATTCAACGTGTTAGTTTCTGTCGCAAGCTGTTTTTACCGAGATAACTATTAAACAGAAGTAGAAAGGCGCCACTTGTGTGCTGCGGCGCTGTCGGCAGAATTAGCCGCTCCCGTGCGGTTCTTACAATCCAGCGAGCTTAAGCTTTGTTTACGGCCGCGGACAAATTACATTCAAAAATACAACTGGGGCTTTCGCATTTGTGTTTAGAAACAGTTGGGTTACGTTTGTCAATGAGTCTTGTTTATTACATTTAGAGTTGTTAACGTAATAATCATATTATTATGTGACTACTATTAATTCACAGTTAAATAATAACAAGAAAATAATGTCAATTACATCAATTACAAAAAACTCACTCTAATCCCCAAAAGAAAAAGGTAAAAGATCCCATTGGAGAAGGCACTAAAAATCATTGCGATTGCACCAATGTTGTACACAAACTAGAAACTGACGATAAATCTATTTAAATAAAATCTTTTACGAATTATTTAGTTCAATAAAAAATCAAACGCAGCAGAGCGTGACGCGCCTACTTACGCGTTTATAGTAAGACCCCCGAGACGAAACTGATTTCGTCGAGCGCATTTAACTCGTGATACAAACTTTTTGGAACTACCCGCTTACAAACACAATAAAATTATTTTTAAGGTAGACCCGCAATAACATACATTGTTGTTATCTATTCTAATATTATAAACATTTGTGTATGTTAGTAGTTATGCTCCGAAACTATAGGATCGATTTGAGAAATTCTTTCACTATTAGAATCCTATTTTTTCTGATGAACATAGGCATCTTTTTTAAATTTATGTCTACCCGTGCAAAGCCGAGGCGAGCGCTAGTAATAAAATAAGGGTACTTTAGACTGTTAATGATTATTGCTATTAATGTATTTATTTAAGTATGTAGTTAGGTTATGTGAAACGTCGTCAAAAGTGTCTAAAGTCGCATCTGATCAGGCTCAATTGAACCCTCACAGATAAAATCCACATGGTTGTATTAATTATTATTACACCTACTTATTTAATTGCTGGGAATAATTTTATTAGATACACTGGTTGATCTTTGATCTCGTTGTTGGTGTTACTTTAGAATCGAACCTATTGAATACACAGATATCTTTTGTCTAATCACTAAACGAGGTGGTACAGAAAGGTATGTTTCTTTAGGGCAACTGTCAAAATGACCAGTGAACCTTCGAAGATGTCGTTATTCCCAGTAAATGAGCAGCTCTTGTCAATTACGTCACTCCATCCCGGGTGCTTCGGGCGCAGAGCGTCATCGCGCGCGCAATATTCCGCCATGAATGTGTCGCGAGACCGATCTGTCATGTGCGCCGGCCTTTGTGGGGCCGGGTTATGGCCGAGGGCTGCCCACATTATTGCCCAATTGTCATATTAATAAACCCTTTTTTAGAAAAAAAGTCTTTGTTAGTCAATAAAATCACTAAGATAGATAGAAAACCTACTTTAAACTCGAGTCAACGTTCTATAATGGGAAATGATGTATCCACCTGTAAATGCATATATTTTAATATTGTACCTACTCAACACTGTATTATTGTTATATGTAAAGTTATATGTCGTTGGTGTATCTTTTTCAATAAATAAATAAATAAATAAATAAAAAAAATATTAAATAATGTTTCAGAGTTAAACGCGGTCCGGGAAAACAATTAACATTTATTTTTATTTTTATTACAACATAAGTTTGAATCGATCACCCAAACTTAGTTCGCATTTAAACCTCTCTGCACGAGTACTTAAATATTTAAAATAGTCTGCTCTACACCCAAGTAACATTTTACTCCATTTAAGAGTTCACATTTAGTTCCAATGTGTACTTAAAGCATTAGTACAGTTCACTCGTGATGTATAAGCTGTATTATTGCAATTAATTACACCTATACCTGTCTAAGGGACTTATAGGAGTGTAGACTAGTGTAGAGTTATACTTTTATACGATTGTTGGTGTTATAATACTCTAACAACTATCCTTTAGTCAGCCGTCTGACTAAGAGCATTATAGGAGGGTAGAGATACGGCAATCGCTGTTTAACGGCCTACTTGTACGATGTTATAGAGCTAGCATTTTAATAGAACACACGTGGTCATTTATAAAGCCAAAGGCTGTTATGTTTACTTGTTTTAGACTGTTATACAGCTAGTAGCTGTAGTAGGACTTGTTTGTGATAATTAAATAACCTTTTTTTACTATCTGTACAAAAGTGTTTCAATGGTTCGCATGTGCACTGTAGGCTGGAAAAAAAAGGACTATATGTGTTGTCCATTAACATCAATAGCAGTTTATTTGTCCACAAGTACTACTCTTATTTGCTTTAAGCTGAACATGAATGTGAATGTGATATTCTATTACACTTTTCCCCAAGCCTGTTTTTAGTTGTTCATGGTGGTTCTGTACATGATGCAGAGGAAAATATTATGCCTGAACCTGAAAGTTAACTTCAAAATCAGAGTGTGATGATTGCAGTTCTAGTGATAGTGAATACAATTTTGATTTGGACAATTATTTATTTAACCTTTCGCAAAAAAATAAGAACATGGGCTATTGAAAATCGTATTCCTCATTCCGCTTTGAATAAATTGTCAGGCATAATAAACGAATTTAAACCGGGAACACTACCGTCTGATGCTTTAGGTATTCATACTTGACTATTAGTAGCTGGGCTAGGCGATTTAATGGACATTAATAATTTTTATTGCGGATCTCTAAAATTTCAGTATTTGAAAGAATTAAGGATACACAATTGACCTGAACTAGGTACATCTTAAAGTTGTACATAAGTTCACATTAGAATAAATTTATAGACATTAGCGCTGTAATAGTGGTACAAATGTGGAACTTCATATAGATAACAGCATTCTAACAGAACACATGTGAACCTAATATACGCTCACCGCATTAAATCGGAGTTATAACAGTTCACATAGCCGTATTTCATTTCCACCATTTTGTTCTACATAACCTAAAATATTTACCAAATAAATCTCCAAAATTAATGCAGATTTATTACAAAATTCGCAGATAGAGCGATTGAGTTTTGGTTTCATGTTATAATTAATTACCGTAATATAATTATAATGCCAATACAATATCAAAAACTGAAAATTGTAGATTTCCTCTCAGCCAGATTTAAATATTTTAAAATGAATATCGCGTTTTTACAGAGGCGCGTAAATATTTTAGCTGTAAATATGTATACATTTCACGATAAAGTTGCATTCCCAATGGCATTAACATTATTAAGTATGTAAAACCCGTGTTATTATTTGCATAAATGATTATCCGCCCGAGTTGTTTCCCTCTTGGCACTCACGTACAAATACCAAACTAATATTAAAATGTGGAAATAATTTAGGACACACGTGAACTTTATGTAGCATTGGAGTACTTTTGTCGGACTTTATAACTTTGAAAGCTGTGCATTTAGCCACTTGTTACTCTTTATTACACTCACGTACGTTGTATGGTTCACACTGCGTCCCATATAGTGCCGTAAGTCAGCCTTAAGTCCGATGTTACTACTTAAACTGCTATTATAATGCTATTATACTGCTAATGTACAGCCATAGTGAACTTAAGGCTGTCTAATTTGTGCCCAAACTGGTTCTATAAAAGCATTATAGCAAGCTATACAGCTCGTATACAGCTGACATACACAGCTTGTGGAGTACATGTGAACGACTAGTGAACTCTTAAATGGAGTAAAATGTTACTTGGGCAGTGTTTACTTAAAAGTCAGTTAAGTGTTTAGGTATAGCGAAATCTGTTAGTAATTCAACGGGACCGCTTTTCCATTTAGTTAAACACCTCCAAGTGGATACTGAGCCTTATTAACGTGCTCTCCGAGGCACATATCGTCCCACCCCAGTTGTTGCTGATTGACAGCCCTGATAAAACGCGGAGGCCGCGGCCAATCAATCTCGCGCACATTAGCGGCCTTATTTCATTGCCACGGCCCGCTGGCCGCGCCGCGCCGTGTGCGTACGTCACCCTTTAATATTGGGGATATTTGCCCTTTCAGGATTTTACCGCCTTTGCAAAAATTTATTAAACTACCTACCAATATTCAATTTTTGCAACTAACGCCAGTTTGCCAGCCATTCAAGGGAAGAGTGACAAAAAATCAAATTAAGTAGTCAGGCAGTAAACAAAGACTAACTAGGTTTATTTCATGTCAACGAGCTCAAAGACTAGGGACTTACGAGTATCTATTTAAAGAGTATTCCCTATTCACGACTTATCTAAAATGAAATTCATTCACCCAATATCAAGTCTCCTTATTATACCTTTCCGATATCACCCCAAGAACTTTCATAGAAATAGTCGATAGCCCTCGATCTGTTTGTTTCGGTCCCAGCGGGCCCGGTCCGAACTACCGAGCCGATATTAAAAACTTGAGAAACTCGCCCTTTATGGGCCAACTTTTGTGCGCCCCGATACTTATCCCTGGAATGGTCCTTTAAACCACCATTTATTACGGGAATAATAAAAGAAATACCAGTTGAGGTCAAACTTGTGAAATATGCCAATATATCTTCAGGTTTCAAGAACAGTTCGATATTACTTGCATTCAGGAAAGCTGTTATAATTACAGCCTTAAAAAATACGTATGCCTTGGTTTCTCAGATTCACAGTAATAAGGGGAAAGTTTTTGTCTTAGGAAACTTATCCCTGAGTAAAACCGCTATTATTGCAAATTTTACTGCGATCAAACTCATTTCAAGAATCTAACTCCAGCTTTTTATTTGGCTAAACTTGACCCCGGCCTCGCGGGCCAAGTCGAGTGATCGTTAAAACTTGCTCGCCCAACTTAAATTGAGCTGACACCTCTAAAAGGGTTTTCCTTGGCGTTATTTTCATTTCGTTCAGATCATGATTTGGTTGGACTTGAACGAGATTTATTAGGGGTAGGTCAAGTCGTCAGCACCTTTATAAGTTTCCGATAAGAAAAGTATGAAACGAAGAGAATTACTCAAGTCAGCTAATAACAAATTGTACAAGTTAAATGTATCTACTACGCCTACAGGTTCAGTGGATAGAGAATTGCACTTTCTGTACTAGGAGGCTGTGTATGTTCAATTCCCAGACGGAAAGCACGTAGCGTAAAATCACTTTGCGCATTTGTTTGATTAAGACATTTCAAGCACGATTCATACCGATTGTCTGAATAGAAATTTTATATTAGCATTGATGGTCATAGTCAGTCCGATGGAATTGACCGAGTGGTTACTGAAAAGATTTGAAATCAGGGTTGTGGACCTACGTACTTGTAACAACCAATGTTATGGTAGACGATGTTCAAAAGTAAATAATAAATTATGGTAAGAGTAGGTATAAGTATTACTATGTCAAGAAGCTGTATTAAGGTTGTTTATTTTGCTTTTAATTGGTAAATACTAGCATTAAGTTCCTCTTTGAATACGGGAGCTTTACTCATTGGATCGAGTATACTAAAAGCTATGCAACCCACGTTAAACGAAGAAGAATATACCTACATATGCCTTTTTTGTCCTTAGGATAAGTACTTTAATAAATTCACTTACTTGCTTATTTGTACGGCTGCGAGTTACGTCGTTCGTTCATCCCCTTTGAATGCTTAATGCGCGCGGATAATTTAATTTCGCCCGCTGAATATTTCAGGGTAATGTCGAGATGGTACGGCACTGCCGCACGCAGTACGTACGGCTTACGGCTAATGCGGATGTACGGGCGGTAATACCGGCTGGGCTTAGGCTTAGCGGGCCATATTGAAAGTCGCTTTCGATGGCGATTGGTGATTAGGTTCGCGCATAAACTGGATTATTATGGGCGAGGAGATAATGATGAAACGGTTTGATTCGGTGGTCTGGTCTCCTTATTGTTGGACTAGCAACATTCTACGACTCATGCTATGCACCCGAAGCACAAAACTAATTCATTTTACCGACAAGTAGATGGATTCTAGAAGCGTATAAATTCTGTAACACAATGATCACCTTAGCGTGTAGGCATGTCGATTTAATTTACCTTTGTGGCTCTAAAAGATTCGATTTCGGTTACAATTAAAAAATACCTACTTTATATTGACACAACCAGGTTTACCGCATTAAACTATTCGCGCGGCGAAACGTCAAAGCAGCGACGATAGCCATCAACGGCGACAGGCAACCGCGTATCTAGACCCGATAGCCGAAGACAAATGTGTCTCTCATCAAACTCCACTTACTTCCCTCTTTTTGTCGGATCCCGAAATTTATGTAGATTGGCTTGTAAATAGAGCGATGGAGTCGAACGGCAACCTTAATTCTGGAAGGAGATTATTTTAAAAGGTAATATAAAACGCTAAGTACACTCTTTGTGCCGTGTTCCGACGAATTTCTATTGCTTCATTTGAATTTACGCGAGTTTTTTTTTATTTGGGTATGTTTTTCCTGATATTTTTCTATGCGTCTCAAGTTTTGGGAATAATTTTCCCGACGGTTTTTCTTTGCTATTGAAAAACGAAAGGTGCGTGGAGAAAGGTGCTTTTGAGATAAATTGGTACTTTTACAGTAAATTAGCAGCAATTTTCATAAAACTCTGGTAATCAGAATTAATGGCAATTCAAAGTAGATTAATTTCGTAAATAAATTAGTCACCTTTGTGCTATCAAAATCGTGAATATGTAGTGTTGCATGTATTTTATTTGAAACAGTGAACATTATTATTTTAAATAGGTAGTTTTCTCTTCAACAACAAGTTATAGATCGTCTTTCTACAGACTAGCCTGACGGGAAGTGAAAGTTACCATTGAATAGTAGTATCGAATAAAAGATAACATTTTCTTTATTTCATCATTCTTCGGAATTAGAGTATTGTTATCCCCGAAGGAACAAACTAGGATCAGATTACAGTTCCCTCTGGAGTGAAAGGAAAACAAAAATTGTAAATTGTAATATAACTAATTCCAATCTCTTCCTACTTGAGTACAAGTATCGTTTTATAAAGTGGACGTTTCTTCTAAGAATACAATTTAATTGAAAAATGTTCAAAAATTTATCTCGGATGAACGAAATCGCACTACGTGGAATCGTTTAAGGAATCGCAATAAATTATATCTTTACAGAGAGCTATATTCGTAAGCCGAGTTTGAGCTTAATATCTCAAGTAAATTCAGTTTCTACACGAGTCGAAGCCATCAGCCTTGGGCGGGCGGGCGGCCATTATTCCATCTTTAGTGTTTCACATTTCATACCCTTTCGTAATAGTAATCTCGCGAAATTCTCTCAAAGAAAAACCCTTTAGAGAGATTACAGAACTGATAAGGCATTTTTTTCGCGGCAAGCCGTAATATTATGCAGATAAAAACCATTTCGGGGCTAAGTGAGTGACAAATGCTCAAAAGTTGGGAGTTTTATCAGCGGAAAAAGTCCTGTAATCGGACAGGTATTGCAGGTACGCTTGCTAGGTAGGCCGTAACTTTAAATGTAAAAGCAAAATCATGGTTTTGTTCATATTATTGCATGTTAGAATCGGCTTGTTAACACAAATTGAATATAATAGGTAGAGCGAGTATCAGTGAAACGCTTACATTGGGAAAATACGTTTATTGTTTATTTCCACACACAAATGTGCCTAAATCGCAATGATTTCGTTTGTGTTTCCTCCTCTTAACATATTTGTGGCCTGTGTGGTTTGTTTTAGGGTAATATACGAATAGTCAATTGTTTTGTATCCACAATAACGATATACAATCACAATACTAATTCAGACGCTCTCTTGATTTCGGTTATCTCTACCATGTTTCTGAAGTTTGATTTAAAGAGTTTACTTTCAGCTCAAAGTTCGAAATTAATCTTAATTTAGAGTCTGATGCCAAAATAGTTCAGTCAGCGTTAAGTCAGTTATCTCGCTGTGGACAACAACATTGTTTGATGCACTCTCCTAACCGCCGCCGCAGCGATGCGAGCGCAAAGGTGCGTGCGGTCGCAAATGACGCTCGCGTTAACAACGTCGGACAACTTTGTCGCTTGAAGCTCCGGTATTTGCTAGTTAACAGCTCGGACAAAAGGCGCATTGTTATTTATGCCATCATTAAATACGAACTTTAATAGTGGCAGTAGCATATGATAACGTAACGATACTACTTACATACTGGAGTATAGGTACAAAATGCTAGGAAAATTGCCAAAATGTAGCAAGGTAGGATCATTAAAATTTTTCTGACTTTCTCAATCTCATCCCTATCCCCTAGTCGTAATAGTTATTGTATACCTATTAGCTATTAATTTACAAGCCAGCATGGTTGTAATTTTAACAGGTTCTCGTTTGTTGGAATCCACATTGTGGGCAGTACTGAGAGCTCATTATTTATGAAAATCTAAAATTTTACTGAAGGTCCCTGGAAATTGTACGTATTTACCAAACAAATCTGCTTACTGTTTAATACTATTATTCCGCTATGAGGGTTGCCTATGGCCTCAAAGCACACTCGCCTAATCCCCGGCGCACACGAACGTGACTAACTCGGTAATGACGCGCGGTTTGACACCTCTGCTACGTTTCATTTAACTAAACGCCTGGTTTCAAACTAATTTTCCTTTGAACGACCGTCCATGCACCGCACCATTGCAGGATGCCACAAAGAAACACTGGATTTTTCATTTCCTAAGGCAGAATATGCAGATTTCAAGAAAGAAAAACTTCTTTTTACCATTAAGTATTCCTTTAATTTTGCTTCATTCTCACAATTCTAGCTTGCTTTGCAGAAGACGTGCTTAACTAAATGCAGCTATAAAGATGTATCTCGTAATAAGAAGCTTGGAATAGGATTTACTTAATGCAACGTAAATTAACTAAATCTCATGTCGGGCCATATAATTTGTACTTAATGTATTCTCGTGAATTTTATGAAACTAAAAAACGTAAAATAGTAAAAGGTTTGTACCCGACTCCTGCCCTAATTCAGATAGGGTCATTTCGAATTTTAATTCCATAGCTCCCAATATTAAAATTATTAAAAGAGAAAAACCATTTCGGGATTCGCTTCGCCTCCTTGGGTCTCCTATATTGGAGGAAGCGTTTGCTTCTTTCACAGACGAAAAATTACAGAGCTTTGAAAATGTTTCGGACCGTTTACTTAAAATTAACACACACATGGCGTGCACAATTATTCGGTTTTGTCCTTTTGTTCCTAAATTCACATATTGCATTCGTTCTTCACAGTTTTGGAAATACCCTAGCTTAACTGCCAAATTAGATAACTCTATAAAACAAATTATTTCCTCCGTTTTAAATATTCCTTTAGATGATCGATCATGGACCCAAGCCTCTCTACCTATTAGGTTTGGAGGTTTGGGTATTCGCAAAATTTCCAGTGTTGCTCTACCGGCTTTTTTGTCTTCGGCTCATAGCACCAGTGGATTGGTTTCAAAAATACTGAGTAAGTGTTCTGACTCAACTACCATCCACCTAGCCGAAGGCATTAGCGCTTGGAGGCAGTTAAGCTCTGAAAATTTGCCGTTGTCTCTCATCTCACAAAGGCAGTGGGACGAGCCGCTCTGCAGACTTGTACGGAATAACTTATTAAACACGTCTTCCAGTTCTGCAGATCGAGCTCGTCTTCTGGCTGTAGCCGAGTGGGAATCAGGTCTTTGGCTTCACTCCCTACCTTCTCCTCATATTGGCACACTTTTGGATAATACCACTTTTAATTTAGCAGTCTCGCTCCGTTTGGGGGCACCATGCATTGTCCCCCATCGCTGTCCCTGCGGTGACATGGTTGACTCCCTTGGTCATCACGGACTGTCATGCAGCAGAAGTGCCGGGAGATTTTCCCGTCACGCCAGCCTCAATGACATCATACGCAGGTCTCTTTCTAGCGCTTCCGTACCGGCTATTCTTGAACCAAATGGCCTGGTTCGAAGTGATGGTAAGAGACCTGATGGTATGACTTTGGTTCCATGGAAGGTGGGACGGCCACTAGTGTGGGATGCAACCTGCGTAGACACACTGGCACCGTCTCATCTTCCGCAAACCTCGTCTGGGGCTGGTACTGCCGCTGCATCAGCGGAATCCCTCAAGCGACGCAAATATGTAGGTCTTAGTAGTACCTACATGTTTGAGCCATTTGGGGTCGAGACGCTAGGTCCGTGGGGACCAAGTGCTCATCGCCTGTACAGGGAATTAGCCAAGCGGCTGATTGACTGTACAGGTGATAGAAGAGCTGGCGCATTTCTTGGCCAACGAATCAGTTTGGCCATTCAGCGCGGAAATGCAGCCAGCATTCTGGGCACCATGTCGCGTTGTTTGGACAGCGATTTGGGACATATTTTTTATTTGTAAATATTTGTAAATATTTAGTCTATGTAGGTTAATTATTTGTATTATTCTTAATCTCTTAATTCTATACCTTTATGAAACAGTAAAAGGTTTAAATCTAAGGTGAAGAACAGAGAGTAATACCTGTGTAATACATAAATCCTCTAATAATTTTAAACTCTTTCAAAACATAAATGTCTAATTAGCACAACGCTATTAAATACGTAAGATACTTTATATCTAATGTCGTAATATCTAGCGTGTTTACGTATTATAAAATACGGAACGCTATTGTGAGAAACATGTTTGATTAATTTAATAATAATTCAAATTGGTAGATAATTGATACTCGATGTTCTTTACCTGTAGGTAGGTGTACCCTCGATTTATACCAAAATCCTATTGGCTTTGTTGGTACCGTTATCGTGTTTGTCCTCAACAGTAGTTTGGGTTAACTCCGAGCATCGCGGTGCCCGCCAACTTATATCATCAAACTTTAGTCCCAGGCCCGCGATTCTCATCAGTTGCATATCCATTCCTACTCGATGGACGATTGATATATCACTCGAAATGCCAACGTTTACACTGCTAACTCAAAGCGTTACGGTTGAGTTTACTTCGGCATAATTATGTTGGTTTGGTATAGGGGTCTGAGTAAACTATGCGAGTGAATGTCCATGTATTTGTCGCTGTAATTTCATTAACTAGGACACTTCGAAATGTAACTGATGTGTATTCATATAAAAATAAGTAAAAGGCTTATAAACGTATATGTTCATTTACCTACATTTTGGCAACATTTTCGGAGCAGGAACACAAGTGAAACGATGGAACGTGGCTATACGTTAAGCTCCACACCACAAGTGCTCGCATCAAATCATCACATCTTATTTCAAACCGAATACAACATACGCCAAATGACTGTACAGTACAAAATGATGACAATAAGCTCTCGGTTGGATTGAGCCTTAGGACGCTTTTGACATAATGTCAAACGTCTTAATAGGTTCACATAAGAACTTTAGTATGGAAATTTCGCTTCACTGACTAACTTTTATTCATCACATCATCATCATCACCTCAGCCACAGGACGTCCACTGCTGAATATAGGCCTCCCCCAATGACTTCCACATCGCACGGTTGGTAGCGGCCTGCATCCAGCGCCTTCCCGCTACCTTTATCAGGTCGTCGGTCCACCTTGTGGGTGGACGTCCCACGCTGCGTTTTCCGGTACGTGGCCTCCATTCCAGAACCTTGCTGCCCCATCGGCCGTCAGTTCTGCGTACTATGTGCCCTGCCCACTGCCACTTCAGCTTGCTGATCCGTCGGGCTATGTCAGCGACTTTAGTTCGTTTACGGATCTCCTCATTTCTGATTCGATCTCGTAAAGAAACACCGAGCATAGCCCTCTCCATAGCACGCTGTGCAACTTTGAGCTTCTGTATAAGGCCTATAGTGAGGG
The DNA here is from genome assembly GCF_963855985.1 of Ostrinia nubilalis. Taxonomy (NCBI): domain Eukaryota; kingdom Metazoa; phylum Arthropoda; class Insecta; order Lepidoptera; family Crambidae; genus Ostrinia; species Ostrinia nubilalis. The sequence continues at coordinate 17,641,000 of NC_087094.1, forward strand.
GCCACGTTTCCGAGCCATAAGTCATCACAGGTAACACACATTGGTTGTAGACTTTCGTCTTCAGGCACTGGGGTATTTTGGACGAAAAGATGTTGCGTAGTTTCCCGAATGCTGCCCAGCCGAGTTGGATTCGACGATTGACCTCCTTCTCGAAATTGGACCTACCTAGCTGGATTGTTTGTCCGAGGTAGACATACTTGTCAACAATCTCAAGAATCGAGCTCCCAACCGACACCGGGTAGGGCGCAACATGGACGTTCGACATAAGCTTCGTTTTGTCCATGTTCATCCGAAGGCCTACCTGTTGGGAAACTCGATTAAGGTCTTCGAGCATGGTGCCGAGGTCCTCCAGCGATTCTGCCATGACCACGATATCGTCGGCAAACCGAAGGTGAGTGATGTACTCGCCGTTAACGTTTATGCCGTATCCTTTCCATTCCAGGAGTTTGAAAGCGTCTTCTAATGCCGCGGTGAAGAGTTTCGGAGATATAACATCTCCCTGTCTTACGCCTCGCTGTAGAGGAATCGCCCTCGTGCTTTGCTCCTGTACTCGGACCGACATGGTGGCGTTTTTGTACAAGCACTTTAGTACCTCGATGTACCGATAGTCGATACGGCACCGCTGGAGAGACTGCAGCACTGCCCACGTCTCAATCGAATCAAAGGCCTTCTCATAGTCCACGAACGCCAAGCATAGTGGCAAGTTATACTCCTCAGTCTTCTGTATAACTTGTCGCAGCGTATGGATGTGGTCTATGGTACTATAACCTTTCCGGAAACCGGCTTGTTCGGGAGGCTGGAAGTCATCGAACCTACGTGCGAGACGAACTTTTATTCAATCTTATTAAATGTTTGTAAGAATATCAAAATATTTTTATTTCTCTTTGAAATAACCTAATTAAGACCTTAAATTAACTTCTCATTTATTAACGAAATCTCTAAATTAGTACCGGCCGACGACATATCGATTGAAAACTATCGCGGCAACTGGTTTGTACCACGGACAGGTAATAAAGGTAATTGGTTCAAACTCCCGAGTGATCGGAGTCAATAGATCGCGAAGTTTTCGAATAATGTTAATGTTGACTCGCGAACTTGCGCCGTCGGCCGTGCCGCTTACAAAGAGAAGGCTGTAATTAAGTATTTATTAGGTACTCTTCAATGATAAATAAATAAGGTTACACTTTGAGTTAAAGTAGACATTGACTAACTAATTTGAGTAAATATGAAATGTAGTTATTAACTTTATCGCAAAGATCAAAAGTTTACAGCCAAATTTTATTTTCAGTCTGATATGAATAAGTTTCTTTTTACTCGTAGTTTCATGAACAGTCGTTTGATGCACATTCTGAATACTCTCTGAATATTGTTTTGTGTTTGTATTGTTAAAGATACTTCTCTATGAACCATTAAACATTCAGGATAATAATTTCAGTGACCAAGAATGCAGCAATAGGTGCTCGTATTTCATGTAGCTCCCATTTCACATTTACAATGAAACAAAATTCATGTCCATCCTCCGAGTTATTATTTATTGTGACAATATCCGGGCTCTTAGCGACGGCGGGCTAGTGCGCGGAATATTGCGCGGCGCTTATCGCACATTACGGGTCTGATCGAGTTTACGTCGCTCGTCGACACCTGCGTCGAACGGTTTACAGCGACTGAATAAAATAATCGAAATCTAATGGCTCGCTCGCCCATCGCCCGGGCCGTCGCGAAACAATATAGGAAAATAGGGATGAGAGCGCAACGGGATCCGACGCCCCACGGGATCGCCATGAGCCTTTGTATACTTTTAGGTTAATAAATGATTTGCTACTCGTATTGGTAACGTGAAAAACAAAGTTCGAAAGTAACTTCTTACACAATGTTAGATGATAGATTTATTATTGTAAAATAAACCATTTCAGTATTTTTTTTAGGTTGTGATCGTTTAAATATTTGTACAAGTAGCTAATACTTGTAAAGCAATATTAATTCATCATAAATTCAAATTTACTTCCACTTATGGGAGCTTTAGCCAAATAATTAGAATAATAATGAGAACTTTATTGCAGTTCGGAAGATCCCGTGGCCCGCAGCGCCGGCGCGTGAAAGCTCCGCTCGCCCCTAGCGTCGGCGCAATATTCCGGCGGCGTCGTTATGCTCAAATTAATATTAATGCCGGCCGCGCACGTAAACACAGTAGGTCAACTCGGATCAAATAGAAAACTTCATTGGCCGTACGTGCCGCGTTCACATCCAGCCCGGCCGTAACTCGGCATTATATTTGACAACTGCCGAAATTACTTGCCCGCGTTACAATGAGATCCTATTCGTAAAATATGGTAATTATTTTTCTTACGTCTCAGAATACTGAGTGGTAGTCAAAATGTTATTAGAATTTCTAAACAGCGAGCCTAGCAGTGTTTAAATTGTTTCTTGACTTACTTAGAACTTCTACTTCAAGTTACTACAGCTAAGGTTTATACTAGAATCAAGCGGGTAGTACGAGTAACTTGTTTTACCTACTTGTTATAATTTCAGATTTCCACCCACTTAACGTTCATCCAGTTATCTTAATATCTCTACTCGCAAAAAGCATTAATGTATTAATAGTTAGTACTACACTCACAAATGCATAGTAAAGTCTCCTACTTCAACATCTCATCTTTATATTAGACCAAATGAATATCCTGAAAAATCGCATACCACATTTATTAAGGTATAGTCTCTATTTTGTGCGATTTTATTTGTTTTAGCTTAAATACGATTGTTACTTTACGTTTAGTTTTTACTTCAGAAACATACAGAAAATGAGTTCAAGAAAGTTTGTATCATTCAGAAAATTACCACCTACTAATAATTGAAAACTTAACTCAATAACTTGTTACTTGATACTTATATTAGTTTTAATTGGCGACTAGTTCGCGCTGGCCAAAGGCCGGCCGAAGCAAGAAGCACTGTTGTACTGTACAGCCATAGTTCGGAACACAACGCGTTCAAAGAGTAATTAATTCGGCCCGCTCCAGTGATTCGGCTGTTAGTTCGGCAACTTACTTGACTTGCGACGGCAGGGTGGAACGGCCATTCCAAATTGAAAATAATATTGATGATATTGGCCCATTTATTGTCCCGAAGGTAAGGTAGGGTTAACTGCTAACTTAAGCTGGGACGTGTAAAAGTGCTTTTTAAAAGCCTACTCGCAAAAATAAAATTTATATTATGATTTTTAAGGGGTCTATTAAAGTCATTAAGTCTAGAATTTTGTGAATTTTACGCTCGAGGTACACCTCGAGGCTCTACTAACTAACCTATGTTCAAGTGGGAGAGAGAGGAGACAGTTCAAAGGTACTTTAACTAGAGAAAAGGGAATCTGGCTGTTTTCTTCATACTTTGGCTGCATTCTCTGTTATCCTATTAAAATGTGCTCGCATTCGACGGCACATGTCATTGTTTTAGCAAACATTCGCTATGGCTTCGAGTACACAACCAATTATTTGTACCTATGTTTAAGTTAAAAGAGAGGAACAAAGAAACATTTTGTTAAGAATGAAATCTTATAGAATTTAATAAAAAACTTACCAAAGACAGCATCGATGAGGACCTGGAAAAACAGAAAATAAATGAATTTCAATCGAGATCATGAATATCCTTTTTAATTAAATGAAATATTTTGTAAAAGCAAATAAAAGAAAAAGAAAATCCTTGGAGGAGGCCTTTGTGCAGAAGTGGACGTCATTTGGCTGAAGCGAACGAACGATATAAAAGTAACGGCAATATTGCCAAATAAATTAAAAATTAAAGACCTAATAATAATCATCCCTCTTTTGCAAAATCAGGTCTCAGCCGCCCTGAAATACTAAAATATTATTCAATAAGGCTAAGAAACCACTGAAAGAAATTTTTTCGCCATTAGAATCCTACATCGGCCCTGAAGAACATCACCATAGTCATCATTTTCAGCCATAAGACGTCCACTGCTGAAGAACATAGGCTATAAATAAGTTAAGACAACTTTTAAATGCGGTACCTACAAAGTTTGCCGGGTCAGCTAGTAAAATATAATGAAAACAAAAAATTATAAAACTGATTTATTTCGTGATTGCAGTAATAAAGTGTCATAATATTTCAGATTAATCCGCGCCATCACTGATCATGGATGTAATGTAAAGCGGGGCATATTGCCCCTTCAATATCCAGTTTAACACGATTCATTACGAGGACATTACTGCAGTAATTACCGTAATATGTTGCTACGAAAATTTAAATTATAAGATTTTCTGGCTGATGTACCTAAGAATTTGCATTATTATTTCCCATTTACTACAGCTATTTCTTTGTAGTCAATGCTTTATGTATTCGGTATGAATTATGAGATAGAACTATGAGATGCCTGTTAACCTATTTATAAGAACTCTTGTAACCTTTGTTCATTTATTGTTATTTAATTTGAAAATTATATCAAATCCTTGGCTAATAGCGGTAAACACGTGTAAGTAATTATTATTAAGGTTAATAATAATTGGAGTCTAATTAAGGCATACGATATCGCGCATTTAGGACTTCCTTCCTACCAAAAGCGATACCTTACACGTTTTACAATATTAAAACATTAATTGGAATGAAAGCATAAGACATTCATAAAGCCGTATACCGGCAAATATGTAAAGAATAAAGGAGATATTATTTTACACATTAAAAGAGCGTTTACGCCGTTTGGCGCAAAAACAGTACTTTTTCAACCCGTTACAATCATTAACCAGTTAAATTACAAATATGTTATAGGCATATATAATTAGGCAATTTCGTCGTCTAAATAGTTAGTTGAGAAAATATTTCGATTAGTGTAGTATTTAAGAATTCTATCAAGATAAGTCCACACAGGTTTTCAAATTTCCACTTTAGCGTCAGTTTACAAGCTGAAATTTTTATAAAAATACGGTGAAAACGATATAACAAACACTTATATCCTATAGCATAGGTCCTTAGGCAAATAGTTAGTTGAGAAAATTCTTAGATTTAAGCATTTTACAATAAGAAATCACAAATTCAAAGAACGTGAAATACCCAAAAATCAAAATGATTTTTACACCATTATTCTTCTTTAATTCAACATAAAAATAGCTTAATATAATAAAATAACATCTTCTTTAAAATATTTACTTTGAAACGATATATAATTCATTGTTATTGTTGTGCTATAAACATTTGAAAACTATTAAAAAACGCCGCGCGCGAATCATTTCCAATGATGCCCCTTGAAACGCCGCGCTTCGCGTAAACGCTCTTAAATTACTATGCTGACTTTTTGAATTTCATGATTACGAGTAGGTTACCAAAACCAAAAATAATATTATGAGGCCTGAATAAAGTTGAGAAACTGTTATAATCTAACGTTAGTGCAACAAGCGTAATTAATCGGAGTGCCGGCACTCCATCGGCGTGAGTCCATACTTTAGTTTATAAGCATTGAGAAGTTCTCGGTGCGAGGCGATTAGTGAAGGAACTCCCAACTTGCCCGGGGCTCCAGTTTTTGCCGACATATTGTTTCCACCTCCTCAGAAACAGGGAAGGCGAAATAAATATCGATAAAATACTGTACGAACTGAACTGAAGTTTGCATTAATTACAGTCTCAATTCATTTTCACTTATTTTATTATTGTCTCTGTTTTTGTTGAATTTCGAGTTTTGTATCTGGTTTTGAGTAATTTATCTTGGATATAATGAATAAGTAAATTGTTAAGATGATTATGATAGTATAAAATTGTTTGTATAAAATCAACAGGAATATTTTAAGACGTGTGATAGGTAAGTGCTATATTTCTAACATTTTAGATAATTTACTTGATAATATAACGAACTAAAGTAAGATCTACTGTCTACCAATATCAATATGAAAATCTACGTAAGATGCCCATTATTGCCCATTATAATAATGATTATTATCGATACTTGTTTCTATGGATACATCCCTAGCAACAGTTAGAGGTGTTTGATATACCTATTAGCCCGGAGCCGCCATGAGGGTTTCACTCCATTTGCGGATGTTTCTCTTGATTTATCTCCCGCCACTTGAGCGATGCCTATTGTTTCCCGCATCGATACAAATACTATCGATTCCCACTGTTTGACTTTGAAATTATGGAGAAATAAAACATCATTCATTCATCTGTGCGAATGTAGTTTATGTTAATCACGTGAGAGAAAGTGGTCATATTGTTAAAGTAAACCGTACTATGTGATTCAATAAACCACTAAATATCTACAGTAAAACTGTAACTAAACAGTTATTTCAAAATGTAAATGAGAATAATTTAATAACATCCTTAAATATTCAATTACATAATATTATTTTGAGAGTGATTACTCACTCGTGTAATTTTGCAGAAACACTTTAAATTAATATAATAACTCCATGACATTTTGAATCATAATGTGGTGAACAGTTTCAACGGAGAATCCACAATCCAAACATATTAGTTTCAATTTCATGAATCGTTTTACAAAGTTTCCTTTGTTGAGTGTTTGTGACGGAACACAGACGCGAGAAGAGCGATCATGAGGTCAACTCTGAAAACCTACAGCGATATGAGTTCAACTTGAACTTGATCAACATTTCAAGTGGAGTGAGAGAGATGGTTAGTCAAATATTGACTTAGTTTTACGAAATAGACCCGTTGTAATCCAATTATATAGTTGCGAAGTAGTCGGGGCCATTCCGCCATTATCGCGGCTCGCCGGGGACAATTACTCAAGACGGCGGGGACAAATGGTATAGTTTGATTGATAGCCTCTTAAACTCACAATGGACGATTTATAAACAGAATTTATATTAATAATGGAGACACTAAATTGTTGGCTTTGTGTAAATCAGTGTGATGTCTATGTCAGCCTCTGAACGCTTCTGTAGTTAATAATTACAGTCTTCCCGTCATTATAGTTTCCGTAGGTACAAAGTTTTTGGGACTAGTCCTCCTTCTCACTAAATCGGGTAAACTACATTGATTGGGGCTGAGTGGGATTGAGTTAAGATCAAAATCTAAGTAGTCCATTCGTAGCTAAGGGTCGTCTTATCGCTAGAAAGATTTTATTCTAGACTTCGTCGAACTCAAGTAATTTAATTCGGATGGTTATCTTCTAAAATCAGAATACCTATAATATCTAACATAAAAATATATTAAAACATATATTTTTACTTTAAGATATTGACGATTGGTATAAGTACGCACAAAATGTAACGACACCAGGTATCTAACTGAAATTTCAAATTATTGATACGTACACGGCACGAATAGCAACATATTTATTTTTTTATAAGGTATAATATACTACAGTAGACAATCGAGTTTTTTTAGTAGATAATTTATTTTGGTCATTGATAAAAATAAATGTATTAATGAGTTTGTCTCATCTATTCTATAAAGCGTGTAATAGAAAAATTACTTTGACCGAATACACAAATAAACACGTTAATGTAAATAAACAGTCGCGGTGTAGTGGGGGCGGCCATTACCGCGACAATTAGTCAGAGATGACGCGGGCACGTGATTGATGGCCCGGGGCATTAGACGGTGCAATAAAGATACGGCCATCTCTATTAAGTGTTGACAAAATAAAGATTTTTACTTCCCATTTTTATGACGAAGATTTATCGAGCTTTATCTTGCCGAGCCCGTAAATCGACACTTAATCAAAATTACTTAGGTTTCTCTTAGAAAAATATGTTATGTACCTATTTATTTTCTCAAAATAATGGTTCTTAATTTTAAGTATCTACTGCGTTCTTATTCTACAAATCATGCTTACATGCATCATTTACATACAGAAGTGAGATGCTATTATTAATTTAAAAAAAAAATCACTACCTACGAATTGGTAAGCTAAATTTTTAACAATTGAAATATGACAGACTATGCTATTCTCCAGTTGAGCAAATGGATCGGCAATGTAAAGTTTAATTTAGCAAAAATTATCAGCCCAGTTGTGCAGCGACCCGCGCCGAAACGAAGGCCCTTGAAATATTTCAGTATCGCCGGGGCGGGGAACTATGCCCATAAGCTATAACGCTGAACAAAGTAATCACTCATTCGTATTTTTACGCCTAACAAACCTAATATGGTTATAGAGTTTTAATTTTATGAAAAGGGTTGGATAACTACGTTGTGTAGGACTACATGATGTAGTTATGTAGCCTGGTAAAGTGAAGTTGATAATTAATAGAACGCAAAACCGTGTATGGTTTTGGTGGCAAGGGGAACTACCCCAGTGCTGTATTTAAAAAAAAAAGTGTGAATATACTGAAATAGAAAATAAATTAAATGCGAGCGCCTATTATCATGCCAACGGCTAAGATACGGATGAAGCAAAGCATAAATTCTGATCGTAGCAAATCGCTGATCAACTTCACTGAACAAGAGGCTATTAAGCCATTAGAGTACGAGCGGCACCTGGAGCCGATCCCGACCCCCGGCCCGCCGCTAGGCCCCCGGCCCGCCGGGCCCGCGGCGCTGGCGCACGGCCAGGGTCCGACCCTGAATAATTCATGCCGCACTCTTTACATGTTCAATTAAAGCGCGCGTGTCGAAGAGCCCCGATATGAAACGTGGCCGATATTGCCCCATATGGCCCAATTCGTGTTTAACGTTCTAATGAAATTAAATACGTAGAGTCAATGTTCGTGCCCGGAAAAATAGTGGTGTTGCTTGCTGGTTTTCGATATTTTAAGGAAAATTATAATTGTGCTTGCATTGCATCAAATATGAACGGCTTTTCCGTATCAAAAAAACGTCCATAAATTATATTCCCATACATTATGTGTCATAAAATAATCATGAACACAACAAGTATATTTGATTATATTTTAATCCGGTGTATTTCATAGAAAAAGGTTTAAATTACATTAAAAAATGTCCTATTTGTTTACTACCCTCACCATTAAAAGAAACTGCAAAGTAGAGCAAGAAATATTCTCTATCGCCTGAAGCAATTTCCAGAATAATGCCATTACTCCTGGCATTGCGGGGTCTATCTCGGTGCACTTACGGCAAAAATTTCCGCACTCATTCCCAACAATTCACACTTGGCTGCAGCCCTGACTTGCACTTCTGCGCAAATTAGATCTTGCTCGCAACTCCGAGGTAACACATTGCCGCTGATTATAGAGCCCGTACCATCGACTTTAGATCCGTTCATATAAAATCATTTTGAAAAACTTTTTGTACAAACATTCACTATGATAATCCCATTTTCTTTGGTATGATTTATTTTGGTAAACACATTATTATGACAAATCAAAAACATCAAAGTGCTTGTCAGGTCAGATTGTCCAAAGATAAAATAACCAAAAAGTATTGATGAATGGAGATTAAATAACCGAAAATTATGATACCAATATTACGCAAGTACCTACTTTACATAAGCTACGTGGCCGGTAATGTGATGTAAGTACAAAATAAATAATAGGCTTGGTTACTTATGGGTCGTTCAAAGTACCTAACTTTCATTGCTTTAGATTTTGCGTAGTTGGTATATTCTAGAGTTCATCAATGTTCTTATTCTGTTTAGGGGGCGTAGTGTGTCTACGTCAAACGCATTCGATGTCGACTGCGTAAAAAAGTTACATTAAGGCGATTATCACACTGCGCCGCGCTCCGCCGCGGTACGCGGGACGACAGATTTAATCATTGTATGCAAGTACCTCAGTTTGTATAGAAAACTCCCGCGGCACAACACACTGACAACGCGTCCGCGCGCGGGATTTTTTATATGAAATCACCGCGGCGGAGCGCGGCGCAGTGTGATAACTGCCTAAATGTATGATGTAGCGGAAACTTTCAAGAAGTAAAATCTTCATATATTTTTAACGCGCTCGCTAGTTACTCGTACTACGTTTGATGTAAACTCACACTAAGCCCGCAGGTCAGTAGTAGGACCCGCCGCTGCTTGCAGCTAACGGCCGCTGTTAGCGCGCGGTTCCGATCGCCGCTGATTAATCATCCAGCAACAGCTTAATTACCCAACACAAACTTGGCAATTTCTTAGCAGCAACTCTTTTCTACTTCTACATTATTAATGATTTCGCTTAAACATTTCAAACTGATGTGGACATCAGTTAAATTGAAATTGAGAAAGAAAAGGGCAAACCAATTTCAGTTGGGAAAGGGTTTTAGTTTCTCGAAGCAGCCGTATGTTAAAAGTAACATTTTAATGCTTACAAAAACAAAACCATTCACAACAAACAAGTTGAGTAGCTCCTACTAGTTCCTAATTTACTTTTGACTCAAAACGTACGTAACTGTGTGGTGCGTGTTGAACACAAGAAAGTAAAAATATTACTTAAGTGTTGGCCTTAGCGAACATTAGACGAGCGGAGTCCCTTTGTCCCGTGAAATCACGGCGCTGATGGATGGCGCTTATCGCCGCTAAATAGCGGTTATACGACCTGCCACTTCATTTCACCGAGCTTGTTGAGGGCAGAAGTACATTTTAAATATTTCCTTGGTGTACATTTCATTTAACATTTTAAACCAATTTCGAAACAAAACGAGATAATAGGCAAACAAGTGAAGAAAATCGCTATTTTGATTGATTGCAAAATCTGGGGGCACGGCAGTACCCCCACCAAGCCGAGCAAAAAAGCGGCACGGCCGTACCATAAATATTATGTAAAACGTTAAAGATTTCCTGGCCTGGACTTGGTATTACATGGATCTCACAACTTTTTACCGTAGAACAACTGAGTTGCGAGACTCGGTTTTTTTGACAAGTATTGTTTTTGATGTATGTTTTACTTACGACTACTTACGATACGAGTATATTTACTTAGAGCACATTAAATATAAGTTCGTAAATGCCGTTTTTTTCTAAAATCTTAATACATAATTTCACTATTTAAATAAATAAATTTATATCTGCCTACAATTACATAAAGCCACTAACTATATACATTATACCTATTCTGTTACTACAAAATTAAACGGATTGAGCCGCAACAGTTACTACAAAATTATAGAGCCAAATACGTTTTTCAAAGGTAAATATTTCTGCACGTAAAGTTGGAAAACCGGAAAGCTCCGTCAGAAAAATAATAGAAGATTAAAAATCAGAACAAGACAAGAAAAGTAATGTAAGTCGCGAACAAGCGATCCAATTTTATTTATCTTCGGGTATCACCGGCTAAATAATGAGCAGGAAACGTTAAGGAAAGGGGAATTACCGCGGGGGACAGGATGTTTCCGAACCGAACGCCTTGTTACCTGCGAATCGCTGGATTCCGCATTTAAATGAGCCGAAATGTGGGCTGCTGCAGGACCCTCGCCCTGCCAAGGTCGAGCCCTCGGGCGCGACACACTTGGAACTTTCGCACGCATATTTTAGTATCACTTGCACGTTTAGTCAATGAAACGTGTACTAAAACAATAAAAATATTTGGTGTGATAAAAGTAGGATTACATTTTTTTTCTTTTACAAAAGCTTGCACTAAAATAAAATGTATTTCAAAACATTTTTATGTACCTACGACTTTGTTAATGCATTCAGCATTCCGATTTCGTTAACATACAAGTTAAATATCCAAATATTAAACTACCAATATCGTGCTCGAATATCGCAATGTTGGTCGTTATGACAATAACCATGTTATTGTTTGTTGCAGGCGGAATTTAGAAATTGTACATTTTCTGAAAACTATGCTCTTAAGTTCGGCGATTATTGCTTCGAAACTTGAAGTTATATCCGACTTATAAAGCCTCAAAAATATTTCTGAGAAAAGAGAAAAATGCGACGGATTCTTTCCATTTAAATTAATAGCCTTCGAAGCCGTTAATTAAGCGTAATCGAGGCGAGTTAATGCTTGAGCACGCGGGGTCAAACTCTGGTACACGAATTTCGCATAACGTCTATATCTATCTCTTGCACCCAAGCCAGCATTTAGTGGCAGAGACAGGATAAATTACATTCTTGGAAATCTTTTTTCAGGGTAGGGTCCCTATTATAAATAAAGATTCCGATTTGACGACAGTCGCGGCTCATTACCGAGAGTGGTTAATTATCGCGGTAACACTCCGAGTTTTATATTCCGAACTACTGGGGCAACGCAATCCTTGCTGACCGTAGAGACTTTACGACCATTCCGTTAGAGGTTAAAATCGAAGGTGTCAAGGCATGGTTTGTTTCCAGCCGGCCGCGGACAAAGGTCTCCCTAATGAACAGTTCTCCCCTCCGTGTTATTTACGAGTGCCTCAATAGCTCTACCATTCAGGTGTCTACGGCTAAGTGTTTCTTTTAAAAAGTTGCTTTCGTTTTCATTTATCAAAAGAAACTGTCAGTTAGGTCTCTCAAATTAGCCAAATGTTTAGTTCGGGTTAGTTCCTTTGAAGAACAATCCGCCGGAGCGTTTGACGTCTGAGTGGCTCTAAGTAAGTTTATTAAAGAAACGAGGCCGAGAAAATAATTGAACTTTATCAATTGTTTGTTACTTTCGTCAGCTTTCAATTAAGTTTTTGTTTAGTTACTTTGCCATTTTCATGGAAATACGAGTAATTAAGTATTTTTCATTACATTGTAGGTATTTAGCCTGATTTGTATTTATGACTTTATCAAGACTACAGCAGAAAAGCAGTTAAGTTCAATATTGCGAAACAGGTGAAAAGTCCCAGTTACACATTAAGAATCTATCCAATTTCAGTTTACATTAAATGTAAAAATAAATAATTTAAAAGTCAGTCTGCGTCTAGTAGTTGCATTCAATTGCTTCCAGAGACTCAATTATTTAGTTCCATTGAAGCATAAATCTCGGAACAATCTAACAAATCTAAAGCAAAACATTTTGAAAGTAACACATTCCACGCAGTAGTCGAGAAGAACACACAAGTAAGTGTGACACAGCGAGCTCAGTCCCATTCATAGTCTCCATGAACGCACAGTCATTATTATGCTATTGTCCAATAATAAATAAGTGATTAATTCAAACATTAAGTTATTTATCTGTCAAATGAAGTGATATTTTTGTTTGATAAAAAGCAAAAGTATATGTTACATTAGAAGATGAGGTTAAAGTTTTCTATTTCCTTAAATATTTGCACAAATTAACGCCTCATGACATTCCCTATTACTATCCCTCCAGCTAAGATACACGGACGAGTAGGTACATTGTGCTTGTACCTACTAGGAAAAATTGAAAATTATGACGCATTTTAATGTGCATACTGACTGAACACAGTCTCATCAGCCGCTTAGTGTAATGACGCCAACCGGCCAATTGTATTGAATGGAAAAGGGAACGATCCTAAATAGATCGTCTACGTAAAGTACTTGATACAAATAAGGCCTACCTAACTTTAAATGCTTATATTTCAATAAATATTAACGCCAGTCAACAAAAACAAGGTTAATTAACTTGTTCCATCCTTTAATTTTAGCAATATTACAAAAAATAACAAAATTTTCAACTAAATCTATCCAAAATAAGCAAATTACGAAACCACTGATTTTGGCTTTATTAAATCACCTACACGGAATAAGGCCTATATGATTCAAATGCCTGTAGACCTTAAAATTGAGGTTGTATTAAACAAAATGCGGTCTTATAACGTTAAACACGTTGATTTGTTTGCGTTATCAAAATTTTACATACTAAGTAAACAGATAAATATACTGTATATCTCTAGATAAACTTAAATTCCACTTATTAAAAATAATACATAAATTATAGATAAAATTAAATATTCGTAGTAACGTAGTAATGATTCCTTACTTAAATTATCAAAAAAAATATCAAAAACAAACAATATTATTTTTTTGTATAGGGCTTATTAAAACACCGTGTTCGAATAAGGCCTACACATAAAACCTTTTAAATAAATCAGTTCAGGGACATAATTTAGTCTTGAATTTTTGTAAACAAAATGAGATCTCAATTTTTGTTAGAACCAGGTCATAAAAAGGCTTCTAAATCATCTCTACGAACAACCTACACAATCTTTGTGATACCACCAAAAGCAGTCCTTTATGTTCGCATATCTGCTACATTGTCTTCGAGAGAGGCATGATAATACCAGCTTTTATTCTCCTTTCCTTTAGAATTATACATACGACTTTTTTTTCTTATTTTTTATTGGTTTTGTATTTTGTTTCTTTTTTTTACAGGTTTTGTAATGTTTTTCGACTCTGTTTTATTTTTCTTTTCTGTGTTGTTAGTTACATTCTTATTAAATAAATATTTAGTTACTCTTTGACTCATTTAGTTTAATGAATTTGTCCGTAATCAGGTGTTGACATAAGTATCTAATATGGCCTACTATGCTGAAATAAGGCCTAGGCCTTATTAGATATCTCGCTCTTGTTGTCTTTAAAAATTTACAAATAAAATGCATCTATAGCCAGTAGTACAAATTATGGTAATTATTAGCTAGTAAGAAATATTTAGAAACGATTACTAAGAAAAGCTTAATCTAAAACAGCGTCATTTTACCGAAAATTTAAGATGAAATCGCCAGATTTTTATAAGAGAGCACGAAATCACCCACCACCTTAGAAGAACGCGTGCCAATTGGTGCTGGGATCGTGGATCGGGACGCTCTTGCACTCTACCGGGTTGTAGGGCATATGAGTACGTGTCCTTGAAGTATTATCCCGGTCGGATGTATTTATCTGTGTTTTCTGATGTATAGGCCTTATTAGAACGTAGGCCTTATTTGTATCAAGTACCTTATTTATAAGTTTCGTGCAACTACTGTGTGGTGGACCTACTACACTTTGTGCACAATGTAGCGAGAGCTGCGCACGCGGCGAGATCAAACGTCGCGGCGCAATTAGACGATTTATCAAACACGCGTTACGAGGCCTACATACTCCAGTACCTCTAGCACGAAAAACTTTCGACTTCGATCGACTGCGTATTCGAATCGCCATCAAAAGATTTAGTATGGAAACTTAAACAGCACCTCTATGAACGTAACGTAAAGTGAACTTAGTAAAATAAAATGGTAGCGCGAAACTAATTTTGACAATCGAAATCGTCATATTGTTATCTTTAAATTCGAAAGCTAAGTATCATATTTTGGCGAATACGCAAACGGTTCGAAGACGAAAGTTTTTCGTGCTAGATGCACAGAGTTGTTTGGTTAGATGCTATCGTCGAGCCGTTTGCTTACGATTGTGTCGTTAACACGCACGAATAATTACAGTGTTGGGAAATATTTTATCACTTTAAGCCGATTGAGTGATTTGTGATCTTTTAGTTGTTAGACATGCACTTACTTTTTATGAACGATACCTACTTTATAAACTAACTGCAGTAGTATCTATAATTGTTGTGGTAAGTCTCTCATGGTTATTAAATACTAGGGTTGCTCAAAAAGTAATGAGAACGGGATATTTCTAGCCATGAGAAAAATCTGAAAAAAAAAATTGGTAGGTAGCTAGCTTAATTATAGATGCAGCATAGAAACTGGTAAATTAAATATCATTTAAGTTCACCTTTGCGTTTAAGAATAACGTTTACCTGAACGCGATCATTACTTTTTGAACACCCCTCGTTGTCCTACGATGAATACTATTTAGAACCTCCTCAGTAAATAAATGCTCGTTACTGAGAGTACTGTTTGGACTTTGATCGCTATAATCTTGGATCTAGACAGCAATAACTTATTCATTTGCCCCTCAGAGGAGGTGCAAATCCTTTGTTGAATATGATAACGTGTTCGGCCATTAATCCCACTCGCGCCCGGCGCGCGACCCGCTAGATATGCTCTCATGTATTTTGTACATTCTCATTATAGAGACGACTTACACTATGATACCTACATGACATTAAGTTCACCTTTTAGACTATTGTGCTGTAAATAAGTACAATCGACTGTATTATGTTTAAAGTTGGCTTGCTTTATAACCTTCGTTGAGTCCTTCAAGAAGCCAGTACTTAATTCACTTAATTTTTTTTGCAAGAAAACTGAAGGTGACTACAGAATATTTTTTAAACACACGTTAAATATAAATTAATTAATCCAACTGGTTTGTTAGGAAAAGTAATGAGACGTAAAAGCCAATATGTCCGACGTAAAAGCGGCCATCTAATAAGTAATAAAAGAAGCCGCTATGAAAACAAATACCGAGGATAATTCCAAAGGCATGGTTCACAGGAATTCTGCGGTTTTAATAACGAAAAGAATTTGTTGCAGGCCCCTTAGCGTCTCATTACATTCAATTACGAAAGTACAGTCAGGTATGAAATTGTGCGAGTACACGTTTAATAATATTATTGCTTTAAAAATAACTAACACTTCTCCGTAGCAACCCTAAATTGGATAAGTAGTTAAATTAATATTCATCGATCTTGGACGAAAATTGGACATAGACAATAATGAATGTTGGCATTCATTTTGTACAAAGTATCTTTCTACAACATCGAAATGTTTTTAAATAGGAAGGAGTTACCTTATGTGCATCTTGCAATAGGTTTCAGCACAGAATGCGAATTTGACAATTTGCGCATGAGAATAATCCTTACGAATGAGGTAGCTCAATAGATAGACATGTATAATATGTATGTCTATCCAATTAGATGTGTCGTTACAGTTTCATAATCTACTGCGGAGTGAAACACGGACAAAAAGACTTCCGATATAATACGTTTGCACCTGACTGTACATTCTGGACAGCGTGTTATTGTAGCGGGCCTAGTGGCGGCAACAAAAGAATGACAAGTGTTTCCATAATATTTCCGCTGGAGTTGCTCTTACCTAAATCTCGAATCAGAAATTGTTATACCTACAACAAGATTCAACAAGAACTTCGGCCTCGTAAATTTAGATCTCTAAACAGCAAAAGACCGTTCATAGCATCTATAGACATTTACATAGCTACTTCAACAACAAACAACAACTGAGATTTCATTTAAATAACTTCTTCTTCTTAGCCGAAAATAGTTGACCCGTTTTAGGAATTCAGTTTGGTACTAAAGGGTGCGGATAGTTATTAAGGCAACTGAGTTCATGGAATAGCGATGTTTTGCCGTCGCGACTATAGCAACCAGAGGGCAAGAGAAGATTTCAGGGAGAGCTCAGTGGTAAATAGGTATGCACAAGTAATTATTTAAAAAATAAAAAAAAAATCACCCAAAAAGACAACTCCAAAAGAAGAACCTATAAATAGGACCATTCTTCGCTGTTCTTTCTCTTGTTACAGTTCGTTCGCTAGTTGTTTGCCGTTAAAATGCCCTGTGTTATTTGCCTACCCGGCCGAGCGCACAGCGAACAGCGGCGTAGAGTGGCGACATTAATCTCTGCGACGGACACTGCACTAACTGCCTCCGCTATTTCGCTCTACCTATGAGTACAAACTACCACATTTCGGCGACGCGCTTTTGAACTCAGTTACAAAGGGCGAAGGATAAAGTTAAACAAGAAACTTTGGTGTTTGCTGTACGAAATAGCACAACGCATTAATGGGGACGTATGGGGTGATTTGCGTTAAATCTGAAGTTGCTTGCAGGACGCATTTGTATTGTTTTTACGTTGCTCTTACAGTATCGCCTTAGTAGAAAGTTGCTACATGCATGCCCTAATGACTGCACTGCTATAAAGTTTATGTCTACCTTGACGGAGAAATTCAAACTTTATCTATTTATTTATTGAAAAATATACACCAACGACTACAATGTATAGATGGCATTAACTTGTTCAGAAAGTAGATTTTTTTAATAAATAATAGGTAAATAGGTATTCTTGAAGAGAAGAGACTGAGAATCTTTGATTTGATAAAGCTCTATAGGATATTGATAAAATGTGTAAATGCAAATTCATCCATTTTGCGGGTGCCCGTGCTTTGCATCGTCACTGAAGGACGTAGCCATAAAGCCGTGAGTTGCTCGCGACCTGCAGCCATCAGCGTCGTCGGCGCCATTCTTTATCGCGAGTCTGCTTACATCCTTTAGACTTTGCATTAGCTTATCTATTTGGAAATCTAGTCGGTGAGACTGATGAGAATTCAAAGCGTATCTTTTTAAAAACACAAATTAGAGGTTTAAAAATAAAGCATTGAAAGAAAAAGATTTAATTGAGTAGAAAGTCAACTAATGGTGGGTACTTTCTTTTTCTAATTTTCAATGACATAACAGGAGATCTTTCAATTACTAGATTTGACCCAAAAAAACAACTTGAGCTAAATAAAACCGTTAAAAAAGAAGTACCTAATAAATGAATAGAATATTCGTTAGGAGTAACTACAACATGGAGTAATCATAAATTTAACTCATATTTATTTTGAATTCGCCAAGTAAAATAAATCAAGTGTCGGCGTGGCGTGGAGTGATTCGATGTTTGTGTTTAATTACACGGCATTAGTTTGATTTGAGCAGCTTACAGCGGCGTCGCAGACATATTTACTCGGAATATTGCTTTTGGATTCTATGGAAGAAATACACAATCATTTTATACGTTTATTTTTTGCGTAGGGCTTCTTCACGTGAAATCTTTTACCATCCATTTACTGATGGCTCTACGGATAATGGTTTATTCTACGAAATAGTGTTGGCGTGAAAACATCACGGTAATGCTTAGTATTTTAGTAAAGGTAAATATAAAAGAAATAAAATAATCTCATTACTTGTCCTGTTTTTTAAGTTTTGTTATTATAGTTTAGTGTAAAATTTCGTTCCGTTCAAATTATAATATAACAGAATAAATTGTATCAGTTTAGAAACATCAGCATCCATTTGCGCTGACACTCCGTATCGCGTAGTGAGCCGCCGTCGAGGCCCCTTCTGCGCGTCAGCGATACCGCGCCCTCTAAACTCGGGCCACTTGGGCACACACGTGTCGCGGCACCTCGCAAACATTATAACGCATCTTGAAATATTACGCCGAGGATGCTCCGACGTAAATGTGAAGAGGCAACAATAAGAAATGTGATTTATGGGCTCCTAACGTGATGTACGTAACAGCATCGAAACATGCAAAAAATTATATTGTCTGGATTACTGTCATACAACTTCTTAAAATGCCTGACACGACCTTATCATTACACTGCATTGTAACATTTGTAACACACGTTTGTGTTGTTATTAAGTGCTTGCTTTACCAATTCATAATATTATTTGGTTGCAAAAACACGAAACGCGGTAGAGCTAAATCATTAATTTCGGAGACAGGACAGAAAAAAGCCCCAAAGCACCGTCCAACAAAGCTCCCGTTTGTTTCACGAACGTTTTCGGTTTCTACTTCGGCGACTGTAAACCTAAAACTACGGCCGGAGTTGACCGCAAGCGCTGAATTTACAGCAACGAATTTAGTTCGGCCGCAGGTAGATGTCTCCGCGGCGAAATTGAAAAAGTTGCGTTTGTTTCGGGCCGCGAAGTTTTTCAATTATATTCTCGATTGGCCGCGCGATGCCGATCGCGAGCCGCGGCCCGCGTGAGCTACGGCCCTCGTGAGCTACGGGCCTCGTGAGCTACGGCCTCGAGCGCTGTAGTCGGCTACAGCGACATACTCGTAGTCCTAAAGTGGACCCAAAAATGGATGAGTTACTTACTGAGATAGTTTTCATACTAAATGTTTTCTGAGTAACTCAACATAATTTTGCGTTCGATACATCATGAAGCCTACAAAGTTTTCATTGATATTTTCAATGTAAATGAAAATAAAATAAAAAAATAAATATCCTTGAATATTTTACACAGCGCGTCTAGTTCAAAACTAAGCAAAGCTATTATGATCTAATGATAAGTCCCTATTATGATATTCACCGGCAATTAGGTAATATAGTAGAATAAAATCAAAACGAATATTATTATTTCATCTTCCTTATTACACACACAGGAGACTCAAATACCCGTAAATAACCGTAAATAAACATTTACATGACCCTCGATTCCGTGAATATGTATACTTTCCTGGGGTGAAATAATCCCGTTTGTAATCGCAGGGAAATAGGACATTTATTTCATTCATTCGGCCCCACGGCTTGATTTAGATTATTTGTTTGTCCCAATAAAGCAATTTCTAGGAAAAACAATGTAATTAAACAGAATCCTGCAGGACGGAAAATGAACGCTCATAAAATAACAGATTTATTGTATCTAACAGAGCTTTAATGAGCTTTAATTTTATTAGAGAAAATCTCTTTCTTACACACACACACAGTCATGGCAAAAAAAAACACGTGAATTTGAATGAAGTTTTTTCTAACCTAACTCAGTTATAACTATATTTTTAAAATGAATACTTTATTTAGTACTAGCTTTCCGCCCGCGGCTTCGCCCGCGTGGAATTTTGTCTGTCACAGAAAAACTTTAACACGCGCGTTCCTGTTTCAAAAACCGGATTAAAAACTATTATAATATGTCCTTTCTCGGGACTCAAACTATCTCTATGCCAAGTTTTATCAAAATCGGTTCATTGGTTTAGGCGTGAAAGAGAGACAGACAGACAGTTACTTTCGCATTTATAATGCGAAAGTAACTAATATTATTAGTATAGATTTGGTTACTTCACCACCAAAGTTACCCAAACACGTGTACGAATATACCTACTCTTTGGAGTTAGTATGTCCAATCACCATTTATCGCTTTACTCGTGTATTTGTACGTTCCTTGCCCCAAAATTATTTTATATTTTCTCCTATAAAGCCCCTGCTTACATTACGTAATTATGTAGCTTAAAACTTTCCTATAAACAGCAGTCAATATTCAGCGAACGTTTCAGCTTACCACTTATTTCCGTGGCTCTTGTTCCTACGGGAAACATGTACTACTTCAATATTGTTGCCCGAGATTTGGCACTTGTATTCACATATTATTTATTTTAGAATGGTATTCTCATTCTCCCTCATCAAGACAATCACATAATAATGATTTTAAAGGACATTTTTCATATGTAACATAATAATGAAGTGGTAAGTTATAATATCTGTTTCAAGAAAGTAGACCCCCCTATGTACGGCACTGAACCCTGATCTTCAGCTATTATATTATATCCTACTATGTCGTTTCAACATCTCGCTGTTTCAAGAAGCGCCTATCAGATCTACCTAGGGCCTGCTCTTGTCACTTTTGATCTTTTAATGTAGCCTATCAGAAGGTCATAAATTGAACAAAGTTTTCCCAACTGTCGCCACCCATACATCAGCATAATATTGTCATATTAGATGATGGCACCGCGACTCACAGACGATGCGGAAATAAAGCAAAAGTTTAAGGACCTAAACATTTTATTGTAAACTAGCTGACCCGGCGAACTTTGTTCCGCCTTAATGGCAATAAATAAGCAGACTTTTTTTTAATTTCGAACGGGATAAAAAGTATCCTATGTCCTTCTCCTGGCTCTAAACTACCTCCCTGACAATTTTCAGCTAAATCGGTTCAGCCGTTCTTGAGTTATAAGCGAAGTAACTAACACGACTTTCTTTTATATATATAGAAGACTACCTATTTTTGAAAGTATGGTTGTAAAATTATAACACTAAATAACTGCACAAAAAATATAGTTTTAAAGGTTTTTAGAGACATCAATTTATTATTTTGTAAATAAAATATTGAACTAAAATTTTCACATTATGAACCACTAGACCATGCAACCGCCGTAAATGACCGAATATTCATTCAAAGCCAAGATGTGTCATACATGCTTTTCACCCTTTCTCCCTTCAGTATCCCAGTTGCTTTGGCGCCATATATCCACGTCCGACTTTCAGGCTACGTCACACACAATATTCGCCAGCCATCAGGCCAGTGAGTGCGCACCACAAGTCCCTGACTCGCGCTGCAATATCCTGCAGATTGCGCCTTGTACGGCAACATGCAAATACTTTCCACTTGTTATTGTTCCCAACAAAACATTTCATAAGCGCATAACAGATTCTAAGACTGCTTTTAAACTGCTATTCAAAGTACGCTCGCTTGTTTTTTTTATTAGTGTTATTATTGTATTAATGTAATTAGGTAGTGTTTTGTATGTAGTGTATTGTTTCTGATTATGAATGTTTGTGGTTAATCTTGCTTGAGATCATACTATTATAAAAATCCTTAGATATTATGTAAATAAATAAAATAAAATACAATCACACATTTACCCTTGATCGCTTCTTTTACATAACTGGCATATAATATGTATCAAGATCTTTACAAGTGAATACGTACGTGTATGAAAAAATAAATTGACTCTCAAAAGTCATTAATCACCCAGGATTTTTCTAACAAAGACATATTTTTTAATATCTCGTTTATAACCCTGTCCCAAATGAGTGAAATAGCGAGAGCTTTAGGAGAGCTTTTTAAACAACTTTTTATCTTGATAGACAGACATGATTAATGAATGAATTATCATGAAACCTTTACTTGCTTCAAGAATTTACTCCCAAATAAAGATGTTCTGGCATTGTAAAACAAGAATAACCTATTTATCCGAGTTTAGGTATATAAATATATTTCGGGCCTACCTACATAAATTGTTATTATCTAAAAGGCTAATCATAAATTTATACTCAGCTAAACAATTTTCATAAAGACTGCAGAAAAAATAATAACTCGTTTCTATTTTTGTAAATCATTCAGCTGCTGATACCTATAGTTATAATATTCTCTCATAGAGATATCCATCGTAAGAGTAAAATTGAATAATTCTTGCTTAGTTAAATATTAAGTTACAACAACTATTTTCGTAAGCTCAGTAAGATTGAGTGAATTTATAATGCTAATCATACAAGTCATTTATAAGAGCGTTCATTCATAAATCAAGTAGTCTTGAACAATCCAACAAGTTGCTCTTTCAAAAAAGTATTTGTGTAATAAAGGGTAGCCTTGAAGGGATTTTTTCACAACTCATCATTATTTTTTCTCTACTAGCCCTTTCAGACAGAGACCAGCGCTAACGAGAGAGACGAGCAGAGCCGTTGAGAATTGTTTTTGCAGAAACCAGCTGATTGTTTTGTCGTGTCCGTGCTCTGTGCAGCCTGCACTGGGCCGCGGTGTTGAGCCTATAATTGCATTACGCCATATTAACGGATAAGCTCTGCGATAAAGTACTGAATGGCGCAGCGATTTCGGGCATATCGTCAAATTAGCTTGCACACTTACGCCATGTAATTCACAATTTTCGTTAATACTATTATGTTCACGATATCAAAAATGGCCGAGTTAAAATTTCATTGCACGGTCAAGCGTGGATTAAATTGACGACGTGAACTGCTGTTAAAAATATTTAAAAAGATACTCATTTTATACATTGGCACGATAGTAATGCTTTGAAAGACCATTTTAAATATTTGACAGTTATGTTTCAAAGTGTTCAGAAATAAAAGACCTCTTATTCCTATTGATAAAAAATTCTGTGTCTAGTTTTATATTAAAATATAATATAGATTCGTGTATTTTATCTTAAGGTAACACTCTCGTTTTTCACGAGCCAAAATATGCTTATAATGAGCAATTTTCGTGGTGCAAACCAGCTCAGAAAAGGTCAAAACCTATCTGTATTGTAATTTATCTGTGTAAGGAACAGACACTTCGTCTAAAAAACGAAGCGTAGGAAAAACAGTACCTATCTAGAAAAAGATGTAATTTTCCAAATGCGCCACCAGGGGGCATCTTTTAGCCGCCGCGCGGTATTTAGGGCGCCTGACGCTGCCTTGACGCCTGCCTGAATTATTACTAGCATGTTCCTCGAGCGCGAGTAATTCGTTCGCTCCACTAATATCTCCCTCGTGAGGTATAAAAAAGATATTGAGAGTAAATTTCGACGTCAACACTTATTATAATGAACGTAGGACTATTAATTTTAATCCTTCTTTAATTCTGCGAGAAGTTTGTGATGTTGTTTGGGCAATAGTTACTTCATCACGTAACCGCTGAACGAGTTTGATTAATTTTGTATCATAATAAGGGCCAAGCTAAGTAATCGATATAGCCCAAGGGTTGAGCAAATTGAGAGCCGTCCAACATTGATGTTGAACGGCGAACTGGATACGCATATTCTTGAATAGATTAAGCATTTTGGTAAACAGTACGAATAAGTATATCTTATATGTAGAATATTATGTAAAAATACTGTTAAGTGTGTTGTACAAAAAATAGAACACCGTATAGATAGAGTTCATGGTTTGGATTACAAAAGGTAAGAAATGATTGTAGAACCTCTACGGATACACCTCCTTGTGTTAATTGCTCCCAAGTGAAGAACTAAACAAATGAAAATATGTGAGGCATACGAGGTTCAGTATTAAATCTCCAATATTGGAAAATGACGAAATAATGAAAAATAGAAAAGACGTAAAATCATTTTTCATGAGCTAAGGACATCATAATAGGAATACATCTTGTTTACCGTCTGGGCGGGTCTCTACATTATAAATGTTTTAACCAGCGCCTCGGCTCGCACGCGCCCTAAAGACGCGGCGCTAAATGATAATACACTCGCGTCTGAAAGCCGCACTCTTGTAAAAATTACGCTAAAAACTTCCCCCGGCCTCGTCGCTGCGACAAATGAGCGGCGCGACTCATAATGCACCCTCTTCACAACTTGTAATGGTTTTTTTTGTATGATAACTGTATTCCATAACTTTTTAAAAATGTTGCGTTACATTTGTGATGTTTGTTAGCTTTCAGCAGTGTACTATTAACTTTTACTTTTCTTTATGTATATTTTCAGTAAATGATTACAAGACATTTGCGAAACGACAATAGCATTTTCATTATTCAAGAGAAAAGACACCTTTCCTATAAATATATTTTCCCACAGCTTTATGAAACATGCATGAACCACATCTATACGGCTTCGTTTATTGGAACTTAATCAACATGTTCAACAATTTGACATTGACTTGTCATATTTTCATTTGCAATGCATCAAATGGTTAAATATGCAAAACAATCTCGGTAGTTGATCCGCTTGGAATCTATAAACGCACGCACCCTCTTTATGAAACTTATAATGTTGAATCATCGTTAAAAATATTGTACAATGCGATTTATAGTCAGATGAAACTAATTGACGTGCCATCCGAAGTACCTACACAATCTGAAGTGAGTTAGGCAACTAAGTGGCTGGCTCAGTGGGTACTTAAAACGAGAGTATCACGAAAAAATATAAGTATTAAGAGTATTGAAAATAATAATACACCAGAAGATCTCCTTGAATATTCCAGCAATAGCCAGCGAAAGAATTTAACAGCTTAGAACGCGAACGTACGCGTATGAATAAGAGAATTTAATAGAAAACCTTTTCAGTATATTGCTTTTAATCTTTCATTACTCACAGCATTCAGAGAGTCTTTATTAAAAATATTTCCATAAATATGTTTTTATTGAATAGACTTGTTGAGCGAGCGCACGGATCGGGCACACGCGGCGGGCAAACGAATGAAAGCCTCAATATTTATTTTCAATATTTTTGGTTACTCAATGATTTGCGTCTTGAATATTTACGTCATCAAGATTTCTTTTAATCAAAGCTCTATTCTGATGTAATTGAAAATCATAATTACTAATTTCAGAATACAGTGATTTAGTTAATTGAGTTCTTGTACTACGACAATTATTAATTTTTGTCAAGGTTGAAATATTAAGGTAAGCATTGGAATGTTAACGATTATAAGGATGAGCATAAGGTAAAAGTTTACGAATTGATTGACGAATAGTTTACACTAGTATTATTTGGTAGCAATCTGTACAGCGCATATACATTAACATAGATCTAGTGTCAATTTACACAAAATATGATATATTATTGTGTAAATTAGGCTCATATCCAGTAATTAGGGTAACTACCGCGAGTTAGTTTGGTACAGTTGATGACGTCACCGAGATTGATTGACTCCATTACACACACGTGTCACACGGATTATTATTGATGACGTCATCACTCGTGCCCACCAACACTCCAGTTAGTAAAATGGTGGCTGTAAATTTAGTTACTCCTGCCATTTGCGGCCGATCCAAAATACGTGCGATAATTTTACCACTAAATTTTGCGAATTAGTATCAATTAATTGCGGATGCAATTAATTTGCTATTAGTAGATATAGTCGTTAACATCCTTTAATTAGGTAGAGTTGGTAGAGCCGTGTAAATCAGTAATTTTACCGCACCTAACTAAATAATTTGGACTAGGAAATGTACCTATCCAGTTCTGTTTCATTATTTAATGTATTCGTTAGCACTTGCCTTCAAAATAGATTTATTGTAAACTAATTTAGCTGTACATTTGAAGTTAGTACTGCAATGATTCCTACAAAAGTTTAATATAGTAAAAGCAACCAACTCATTTTTTTTACAAATCGACCTACCCCGTGATACCTCTAAAAAGCTATGGGATATCCCGAATAGCGTATGAATAGCCTTATTGTGATTGCTGCAAAGGGTATCGAAGCAGATTTTTGTCACTTTCGGGAAGGGTGCCATAAGCCGCATCCCGCGCCCTTGACCCGGCGGATCGATGCGGGGCGGCATGGGACACCAAGGTAGGCAAAAAAGATGCATCATATTCTAAAAATGTCCTAAAATACATTTATCTTATACAAAAATATGTCGTCATTTTAAAAAAAATATTTGGTGTTGTAGCCGAGCTCTGAAGCACTGCTCTAAATCATCATCGGGCATTTGAATAAGTGATTACATGGAAACCATGATGAGTGACTCAAAATTGTATGTAAGATTCCAGAGGATTCCTGATCCTGATAGGTATACAGAATACCTAAGCGTGGGAGAATGTGTGAAAAACAAGAGAACGGTCCAACTGTAATACTACCATTTTGCTACACGATCGAAGACATGTCAAAGTTTTGGGGCCATTTCACTAATCCGTTCCCTCGCAAGCGTTAGGGCGATCCGTGACGAAGCGATATTTCTGATAGAAAACGTTTTTGCGGCGCCGTCTGCTTCCAGAGCTGTATATCAATATCGTGAAATGTGACGCTTCGCTTGTTTTCTTGGGTGCTGACGATTGCTTTTTTATTTTAGTTTATATTCAGAAAGTAAAATATGATTTATAGAATAATTCTATTGTGTTTCTAATTGAACTACATACTACCTATATAAAATTGTTTAACATGTTGCTTACAGTAAAATCTATGTAAAAATAGTGCAAAAAACTAGGTAAATAAGCAAATAAACTGTTCGTGAACTTCAAGAAGAATTTGATTTAACAGTCCTTTTTCTTATTATGCTAATATTTACAATGCTATTCACTGATATCGAGTGATTAAAATGATGTTTAACATCAAAAAGCTCGCTTTATTGCAAAACAAATGCCTTAATGTGAAGCTACCTTAAAACATGATATAAACTCAATTTCCGTAATGGGGTACAAAAAACTTTCCCTGTGTTATCTCATTCCCCGCCTCACGTCCTCCGTATCATACTAAATTAGGAAACGTAACCAAAGTGACATACCGGCGTAATCCACCCACCCGAATTTAATCACGAACTTTCCGAAAGAATACTTCTTTACAACGTTGTTTTCCTTAAACAAATTGTTAAAGTTCCTTACTTATTCCATAATTACGCGGCGAGCACACGTTGCGCGCCGCAGAGCCACTGCCCCAGTGTAAACGTAGACAGTACTTACAGTTATTTTACCCTGTTTTAATTATTACAAATACAAGAATTCCCGCTTAGGCTGTATCAATTTTTTGAGCATCAGCATTTGTCACATTTCA
Source organism: Ostrinia nubilalis (assembly GCF_963855985.1). Classification (NCBI taxonomy): domain Eukaryota; kingdom Metazoa; phylum Arthropoda; class Insecta; order Lepidoptera; family Crambidae; genus Ostrinia; species Ostrinia nubilalis. The sequence goes on from NC_087094.1 coordinate 17,668,631, forward strand.
CAAGAGTTACACACAGCTCTACCTCTGCAATTTCCCTCTAATTAAGATATGGCCAAAAATGTACAATCAATACGCGATAGGCATGAGACGTAAGCTTATATTTAGGTACCTACTAACTATAAGATAGTAAGAGTATATTTTTGGTATTTTTCCATGATTGAATCATATACCTAATAATAAATCTATTGCACGGTTGTCTTTCTGTGATTTCCTACTTTGTGACGCCACCCCGAGCTCAGATCTTTCAACTTTCCACACTTTTCGCGTCGAGTGCGCCCTAACTCGTTTTTACCGACCCCAACTTCACGTCTAGTTTTTATGTCACTTTGTTGATAGATAAAAGCGCTCGTAACATGCTCGTGTCAACTTTCATTCCTTTTATATTAAAAGGCGAACAGATCGTTAGCGAAACTTTACGTAAGTAGTAAAGTACCTACATGTACAGAGTACCCCCAGGGGGTTCATTTTTAAAGTTAGACGGCGCCGTGGCGTGGTGGTTCACATCAATGAAACGGAAACAAATGCTCGTGATTATTACTCAAACCTAGTTTTCCACTTATTTGCTTATTTGATGCCGACCCATGGACTACTTAGCCAGTCATATAATTAAATTGAACAAATTGCTAATGAACTTAACCAAATACTAGTTCGAAGCTATAAAAGACTTTTTTTATGCAGAGCAAGGCAGGTATTTGACGGCAATCGCACCTGATGTACAGTGAGATGCAGTCTAGGATGGTACATAATATCTGCCCTGTAAGTGTAAGTGCATATTCACTCTAGTTGTAAAAAGGCCCGTTTAAACTAGGTTTTTCAAAGTATTGATCACCCCGTTAAAGAAAGCAACTATAAGTTAGGAAAGTATAAAGTAATGAATGGATAGGTCGGCATATAGCAGTTGAATCAGGTGATGGAAGATTCAAATCCAACGGCAATTAGCAGCGCATGGCGACTCCAGCGCAGAGCCCGCGCGGCTACATACGCAGTTACCGCAATTTGCCGAATTCAAAATACCCAAATGGAGAAACAAAAGGTTTTGCGCGGCTATCGTACCGAAGGATACTACTATTAAAAATGTTTGTACCTACTAAACTGCTTGATATCTGATCAAAAACAACTCCCGACAATCTAAATTTGGGATAACATTATAATCCTTAAAGTGCCTGACAAGTGATTAATTTTGTAACTTTATTGTACGAGTATAACCTTTTCGTCTTTTTTATTTACCGAACAAGCGATTTTCAAAGCCTTTCATCCCCATTAGAATCAATTATTGTGTCTAGATGTTACCACGGTGAAACTCAAGAAGCAAGCTAAAAAGTGCTCTGCAACATTGCCATGTTGCGGACTTGTTTGTTCTACGAATTCACCCAATTCTAATTCGATAACGCGAAACATAACACCACATTAAACTTTCCATAGCAATCAGGACATCTGGTTTTCTTATAAAAATAGCGAGAGATCTGCTTCTATCGATATAAGAAGGTCAGCTACGCAAACACTTAATATCAAAACCCTCTCATCTACAAGAATTGTAAAGGGTACGCTATAAATAATAAAACCCATCGAAATGTAAGGGGCTTAAATAAAATTATATTGTTATCGTATCGTACTCGAATTATGTCATAATGTTGTCCAACGACACGAATATGAATGCGGTATTATGCCGTATCTGCCGTGGAAGGGATGAGCCGTCCGCCGCAGCTGCCCGCGGCCGCGCCGTGGAACGATTGCTCTCGCATTTTCTATTTCCGCCTCTTCTTTTGGCGTCCCTGACGGCGAGCGATTGATAAACACGTTTCGATTACCGCTTTGATCCGCCTGTACGTCACTCAGTGTGAGGAAAATAAATGACTGATGAAAGTCGATATGCTGCGCTTTTTTCCAAAAATGCTTCCAGAAAAATTTATGTGTACCAAATAATGTAACGAAAATCCGTTAATTTTTAATTGTTAGCTTGAATCGCATGTTATAGGTAATATTTATTTAATACGTTTTTTATTATTATTATATTAAGCAACTACTTACAAGATGAAAAATGATTTATATTTCAAGCTGTAATAAATAATTCACGGTAGGAACTGAAATCTATAAAAGCTATTTAACGAAAAATTTTAATTCTCCGCTTCCGTCAACCATTGAACTGCAGACTAAACCTGCTCTTGCACACGAATGCGATCGTTATCGAATACTTGATTATCTCTCTATAGTCCAGTCAATGAACGCCTTAACGACGGTGTAGAGAGAAATCCGTGGAACACAATTTCTGACCTCGGGACTTTATTTAGCCTAGTTAGGTGATGAACATAGCAAAAGTCCCCGCCCTTAGCCCTTGAGCCGGCAGGGAGAGGGGGGTTTAAAGGTACCACTTTTCGGTTTTTCGCTTAATCCTCGGAAACTATGCGTCCTAGTGACATGACAACTATGAACCAAAAAAAGCATATTCAATTTGCTACAGGTGAGATAGTCAACTTTTTCTATATCTTGTATAGTTTATGCGGCATCTGCTCTAGAAGGTCTGTAAAATTGGAAATTTAATTTTTGTCTTACAGGTTCCTATCAGGAGAAAATCGACTAAATCAACATTGAGCAAACACTATAGACATGCGGGAGCATGTTAAGCCTAGTTCCAGGGAGGGGACTGCACCGTGCGTATATTTATACGAACCAATTGGAGCCACTTTTGACTCCTCATCATTCAAAAACTACTGTGCATTAACTCTTCAAATTTGGCTCATGTATTGAGACTTGCAAGATATATATCAGCTTTAAATTTCATAAATATACCTCAAACGGTTATTTAGGTATTGACGTTCAAAAATCGACATTTAGAACACTAAAATCTATCTATCACCTGTGAAATGTTAAAATTTACTGGTTTTTTATTTGTTCCTTTGTATTTACATAACTACCTTTCTGGATGCCAAATTTGAACCTTCGAGGTCACCTGGAAGTGGTTAGAATTTGGTATATAGGTCAGACATGTAGATTTTTGGACGTCAATACCTAAAGAACCGTTTGAGGCATATTTATGAAATTTGAAGCTGATGTATATCTTGCAAGTCTCAACACATGAGCCAAATTTGAAGTGTTAATGCACAGTAGTTTTTGAGTGATGAGGAGTCAATAGTGGCTCAAAGTGGTTCGTCTAAATATACGCACGGTGCAGTCCCCTCCCTGGAACTAGGCTTAACATGCTCCCGCATGTCTAGAATGATTGCTCAATGTTGATTTAGTCGATTTTCTCCTGATGGGAACATGTAAGACAAAAATAAAATTTCCAATATTACAGACCTTCTAGAGCAGATGCCGCGAAAACTATATAATTTATCAAAAAAGTTGACTATCTCACCTGTAGCAAATTGAATATGCTTTTTTTGGTTCATAGTAGTCATGTCACTAGGACGCATAGTTTCCGAGGATTAAGCGAAAAACCGAAAAGTGGCACCTTTAAACCCCCCTCTCCCCGCCGGCTCAAGGGCTAAGGACGGGGACTTTTGCTATGTTCACCTCCTAACTAGTCTAAATAAAGTCCTGAAGTCAGAAATTGTGTTCTACAGTTTTCCATCTATAATGCTTTATTGACTGGACTACTAGTGGTAAGCAAAATTTTCGCTGACGTGACTATGACTATCAATTTTCTCGGCTCCCATTAAAATGTTTTCGTCATTCCCTAGTTATTTCGATGGCAAAATGATTGTAGCCCGACACGCTCACGCTCGCCGGCGAATTCCCAGCGTCTTCCGGCCGGCCCGTGATCGGAATGTAAAGGAATGTCCGAACTTGCCTGCTCCCTCCCTCTCGTTATTGGCAAACTTTCCACTGAATACATATTTTCATACTTTCCAAGACATTGACATGCATGGAAGTAATAAAAAGTTTCACGTGGAAAGCGCCATTTGGCAATCCGAATGACTCGAGCTGACTGACAGTGTTTTTTTGTTTTCTCTGATTATAACAATAAAAAAGAAATGCATAGATGATGTTAACGGTCCGTTTATTAACAGTTAGGGAAGTAACGTTGAACCCCAAGAAACGGCGAGAGATACGAGTGTCGCATGTAACGCGAGAGTTTGAGAATAAATTGGAATTTCAAGCGAACATTTATGATCGGAAACTACGTATACTCCCAAAGGAAATAAATAACAGTTTATAAGAGCTTTTAAGAGCTTTAAGAGCAAGACAATAGTGAATAGACACCTGAGGCATTTAAAGTTAAAAAACCCAATGTAAAAAGCACACAATTTATAAAAACAACTCCAATTACGCGTGTTTTTCGACCGTAATACCCACACATGCAGTAACGTTCAAATAGACAGATGTTAAATCGGAAATAGCATAAAAGTAGGCGAAGTCCAAACAGATCAGATTCGCACCTGAGCGCTGATCGGGAGCAGATAGTTTACTCAGCTCACTCGCCTCTAAATAAATACCAGCTCCAGGGCTGCCGCGCACGCCGCGGAAACTCAACCAAACTAAATTCAGTTCAATATTAATACAATTTCTGTAATTGTTAAGACTATAAAAATAAAAAACAGTTTTTGAATGGTAAGAAAGGGCTATTAAAAAAAATGATTGGCCAAAAGGGGCATCTTCAACTTTGTCTACTAGTGCTTGATACAAAAATTTTGCAAGTGCTGAGTGTGCCATGGTAGGGACCGTATGAATGAGACAACAGTTGTTGTTAGTCTCTGGTATTAGTATTAACGTGAATTTATACGATATTTAACCGATTGAGTCCCAGACGGCATTAATTAATGTCATAACAATTGATTATCTATTGTGTCTAGATTCGCGGAGCTTGAAGGATTAATTTTATACGATATAGACGTCACAGCATCAACACTATACGTGATAAATGTGCTGACACTGTGAACGTGATCAAGATAAGATATGCAGAGATTAAGTATTGTGCATACCGGCACACTGAGAAAAAACTCTACAACCAAGACACCACTTTATTTTAGTAAGCTTTGCTTAGTTTGGGACTGAATGACGAAGTGTAAAATGTCCAAGGATATTTGTTTATTTAGATAAAAATAAGTAAGTAATAAACCTATCATGAAACGGAATCGAGCTTTAAGTATTTTGAGCGGTACATGGCATTTTTGTACATACCTAACCGTGAAACTTTTACAATTAGATAGCAGCAACCCTGTACACAAATAAACGCAGTACCGCACGCAGGAACTACGGAGGAAACGTAAATACACAGCGCGGCACTAAATCTCGTTTTATAACGCGCGTAAACAAGCCTCCCGCGACCGACACCTAGCAGAGACAGTTAAAATGCCCGAGCACCTACTGACGACTTCGCGGTAATTTTAACCAAGACCCTTTACTATTACGGAAGTTTACCTATAAAATCTTCAGATGGGAATGAGTTGATAAGTTATGGTTAGGTAGACAGCTCCATAGCATTAATTACATTTTCATTTAATCAATAGAATTAAATTATTTAAGGGGTGTCATGTGTGCAAGGTACTTTACTTTTTTATTTACCACCTGTATTTACCATGTGACAAGCAAATAAATAAATAAACGTGTTTTGCCGATTTTCAATTTTCCATTTAAATAAGATTTTAAAACAAAGGCAACTGAAAGATTTAAACTAAATAAAAATATAGTCTCACATTGCTACAAGAAAAACACTTGGCAAGTGCTAAGAACACAGTGTATGTTGCTTTATTTGCTCATGACACAATTCAATATCTAGGTTTCTGAAGAAACTACAGTTGTAAGTGTTGAAAATGAAAACTAATGACAATGGAAAATCTTTGTTCAATTTAGACCAATATTTGGAATGAATTACTTACAACTACACTTATGAATGTCAAGAAGGCACTAACTGTTTGAGAGAAAGCGGAACCAACGTGAAAAACATTTTCCAACAGAAACTATACAATGTTTTACGCGCGATATCAAAGTGTGTTGTAATGTTAAATCACAAATGGCTTCTATACGACAAAAATATTATTTACCCTGTTTGGTGAGCGAATTCGGTACATAACATATCTAACCAACCGTCGCAAAATGGTCACGTACTTGTAAAATGCACAGATTAGGCCCCGGCGATATTGGCGCGTCGGCAGATTTACATCGCGACAATAATCGTTACAATCATCGGCCCGATGCTCGGATCGGACCAATTTGTGCGATCCCCAAATAGCCGCCAGTTTAGTGATTAAAATTGTAGCTTTGATTCCGAACTTCGAGTGGCATTAAGCCTGTTATTGGATAAATTGAATCGAATTACTTATGAAATACAATTCGAAAATTACAATTTCAGTTTCTAGGAATATGGATAATTAATATTGATGGCAGTTGTATTTATTGTGAGTAAAATGATATTATTATAGAGAATTTATGGCAAATCATAAATTTGGGTAGAAATCAAAATCATTAAAGCAAAATTTAGTTCTGTACATTCAATTATTTCAATGGTTTGATGTGAAATTGTAAACTTTGTAGATAATAAATACTCATTAGATTTGATTTAGAATTTAATCCAGCTTAGATACTGCTTGAAATAAAAATAATTTGTCTGACTTTTTGCCAATGTAAATGAACTACGTAAGTATACCTTTACGGAAATGGGCAGAAAAAATGAATAAGTTTGAGCTCGTTCATTCAAAAGTAACTGAATGTCTCGTTAAGTTTCATTCACTGCTCAAAAAAGTCAAATAATGAAAAGAAACAAAGCAGAAATTAAAATAAACAATAAACATCCAAATAACTTTCCTAAGACACCTGAAGTTCTTGCAGATAAGTTAGTGAAGTCTAGTTTGTCCTGAAAGTTCCCCAAAAATTAGCCAGCGGTTTATGGGCGCGAACTTAGAAGTGTCTTGTCCAGCTCCTGTTTCGAGCGAGGCTCATTACACCGCTCTAACGCGAGTTGCTGTTGTTTCGGTGGCGCGCGGCCAACTGCCAGATATTCATAAAACCCCGCGCTTGGGCCAACATCTCTCTTCATTTAGGTAGCACTGGATACTTAGACAAGATTATTTTGAGCATTAGCTTTCGACCAACTTCACGAACTAACTATAATACTGGGTGTCCCAAAAATAGTGTCAAGCCGAAGCCCAGAGGTAGAGTATCACTGAGCTACCCCAATCACCGCGACTTTTGATAGTTTTTTAAACATTTAGGATTTTTTATGTTTTTAGTGTTATGAATGTAAATACTTCTGAATCAGCTAGGCCTAGTATTTATCTAATAATAATTAAAAAATCAGCCATGTACCTACCTTTACTATTTGTGTCACAGTACCCAAAAAAGTACCTAAGCATAGAAAGGACATCATCCATTTTGGTCCAAAATCAAAAGTGCCAAAAATAAAAGTGCTGTATTCTGATAGAATACGTCCGCCTTAGCATTTATTACTATGGCACCAAAGCTGTAGCACCACTGTGCATCGTAGTATTTGAGTTCTAAAAATATATGAAACGACTGACTTTGATCTCAAATACTACGACGCACAGTGGTGCTACAGCTTTGGTGTCATAGTGACAAATGCTAAGGCGGACGTATTCTGTCAGAATACAGCATTTTATTTTTATTGGCCGACATTTTTGATTTTGAACAAAAAATGTATGAATCGTCGATGAATTTTAGATCTCAAATACTCGACGCACAGTGGTGCTACAGCTTTGGTGCCATAATAACAATTGCTAAGGCGGACGTATTCTGTCAGAATACAGCACTTTTTTTATTGGCCGACACTTTTGATTTTGAACAAAAAATGTATGAATCGTCGATGAATTTTAGATCTCAAATACTCGACGCACAGTGGTGCTACAGTTTTGGTGCCATAGTAACAAATGCTAAGGCGGACGTATTCTGTCAGAATACAGCACTTTTTTTATTGGCCGACACTTCTGATTTTGAACAAAAAATGTATGAATAGTCGATGACTTTTAGATCTCAAATACTCGACGCACAGTGGAGCTACGGCTTTGGTGCCATAGTAACAAATGCTAAGGCAGACGTATTCTGTCAGAATACAGCACTTTTTTTTGTTGGCCGGCACTTTTGATTTTGGACCAAAAATATATGAAACGTGGATGATGTCCTTTAAAACAATCATAACTCGAAAACTATAAAAATGCGAAATATTCGGGGATGATTCGGGTAGCTCTAGTGATGATCTACCTCTGGGCTTCGGCTTAACACTACTTTTTGGGACACCCTGTATATAGTATGTATTACATAAACATAATACGATACATTCGAATTCAGACCGCAGAGTTGGGGAATAATACAAGCTAATAGCTAGATAAGCTAGATTCTTTCCGTCCCCGTTTTTAGCGTCGTGCCTCCAACATAAAATGCGAATATACGAGTAAATGTACTTAGTTTTCTGTATAGCGTTTAAATCGAGGTTCGGAGTTAAGGATCGATTTGCCTACTCTATTAAATAAATCCATATTATGCCCTAAAAAGAATAAATGTTTATCTTTCGGCAGAAGAAGTACCTTTGCAACTTTGACTGCTAAAATAAATAATTATACAAATGAAATAAATAAAATGTAGGTAGGTAGGTACTTCACGATAATTTATTATGAATTATGTATTGTTTGTTTTAGCGTGAAGTAAGTTTTAATTTAGTCATTCAGTAACAACAGCCGGAGTGACATTGCGTGCGAGTCAAATCAGCGAACACGCCCTGAGCTCTAATGTAAAATTATGCGACAAGTACCAAGACTTCATGTAAATTGCCCTATCGTCACATTCGCGTGTCAAAAATTACACACCGATGGTGTAAGTAACTCGTTTTTAATATTAGCGGCATACTTTCCATAAAGTAATAGAATTTTTATCAGATTTGATATAATTATCATGATAAACATCATAATTGCCTGTTCAATATTTTTACATAGGAATGAACTAGCTGTTTAATTAAATTCTTATATTATTATTACACGTATATTATCAAGTTCCTATTATGCACAATAACCGATATTATTAGTTAATCAGCCATCTAAGTATGTAAGTGATTTTTATTAGGTTTGCAATACTAAAGGAAAGTTGTTGCGTTTGATTGCCCGAATCGCCTATTAAAAGGTTATTAACCTGTAAAATGGCCCTGTATAAATTTACCGCACTAAATGTATGTTCAGGCAAACATATAACTAGTCCACAAACAAGGCGAGCGAGCAGTTTCTAATGAGGGCTATCGTTTTAGCGCTCACCAGTTAGCGCCACTGTAGAGTAAGGTCCTGTCACTTGCTAGTAGCGAAGACAGTGGCGCCAACTGGTGAGCGCTAAAGTGGTAGGAGGACTATCGCATTTGCACTCATCAAGATGGCACCACTGTAGAGTTAGGTCCTGTCAATCGCCAGGGGTGCCAACTGTTAAGTATAAAAAAGATAGCCCTCATTCAATCAGCCGGCGCTCGCCGCTCGCAAGCCGCGGCCGCAGTATCGGTCGCAGCTTCGAAAGTGGCGCGAGTGCATCGCACGCGCACTCAATAATCTGTTGTCGCTATAAACATCTCCGAAGAGCTATTAGTCGGGCTTGATGTGCACGCCCACAGCCGATGTAGAACAGTTTGGCAAAAATTTTACATTAACAAATTATTTGACCCTATCAAATAATAAAAAAAACTAAAACCCAACTACAACAAAAGACGACGCTGAAAAAGTATAAAACAAGATTTTAGGAATACTGAACTGAACAAAGTTGCTAATTTAGTTGCATGTAATTTTCATGTTTGGAAAACCGCAGTCACACGTTGTCAAAGTGCTACGGTAGGTAGGTATATGTAACGTGTGACTACGCCTTTCCAAACATGAAAATTACATGCAACTGCATTAGCAACTTTGTTCAGTTCAGTATTCCTAAAATCTTGTTTTGTACTTTTTCAGCGTCGTTTTTTGTCGTAGTTGGGTTTTAGTTTTTTTACTTTTTATTATTTGTACTATTTTGGTGTTAAAGTGTATTTGTGGCGCATAATATTAACAAAAGTTAAATTGATGAACTAATAAGTAGGTAGTAAAGAAACTATGAACGAAAAGATGTGAATTATATGCAATCAGCCCATGAATACAGGTAAAGTCACTAGCAAATGCTAGTAATATATATATATATATATATATATATATATATATATATATATATATATATATATATATATATATATATATATATATATATATATATATATATATATATATATATATATATATATATATATATATATTTAAAATGTACAAGTAAAGCGCTTTCAAATGATACCAAACACGGCATATTTATCTTAACTTTATTTTTTTACTCTGTATGTTTTGTCCGCTAGAGGGCGCCACATTAGATTTTGTGAAACCCCATATAGCCTATAACCAGCGAACAATTAAGACGCTTCTAATGATATTTCACTTGTCGAATTCTGATAAGTAGTTTAGAAGTTACGAAGGAACATATGAACATACATACATACATAGCCTGTCAAAAATCATAACCCTCCTTTTGCTTTGCCGTAGTCGGGTAAAAAAGCATGCATGCACTTACCTTCTTACAGGAACACTAGACAGGCCTCCCGCTCGGCGGTCGACGACCAGGTGCAGAAGTGGTCGCCGCCGCGTGGACATTTTTGGGAAAGGCTTCATTGTCCAACACTGCACTTCCTTAGGCTGAAAATAAGAAAAATAAAAAATAACCATCATAATACTTCTTAAACGATAAAGTAGTTTATTCATACAAGGAAAAAAACTTTACAATTTTAAATGCCAAGAAATTATGTATTATTATTGTAAGTAATTTTTAATTTTTATTAATTTTCAGTTTTGTTCCCTTACATTAAATTATGATGAGAATTAACTGTTTTTTTTTTCTAATTTGTGTGTAATGTGGAAATCATTGGGGGAGACATGTTCAGCAGTGGACGTCCTGTAGCTGAAATTAAGATGATGATGATGACTTAACGTAAATGCGCCTATTACCGCCAGTTTAAGCTGACTTCGGATAAACGTTACAAAATTAGATATAAGACGTGGTGATATAAAAGACACTTTAATTTATTTATAACAATGATGAAATAATCTTTGAATTCAAGTAGTAACAATGAGTATTCAATCACACAATAATTAATAAATAGCAATTTAATCTGAAAAAGCAGTTGTTTCTATTACCGACCTATAGTAGGGTGTCCCGAAATATCTTTTTTTATATTTTCGCTACACAAGACCCTTCAAAAGTTGCGTCATAAGATGTAGATTACCGTAAAAATAATTAAAAAAATATAAAATAATGTCTCAAGGGCTCTACCGGCATTTTTATGTCTCAAAAAATCACTTAATCAGCCCTTCACTGTTTGTCATCGATTATTTTTTTTTCACAATTATTTCATTTTATTTTGTATTAACAGTGGCTGTGGAACCCTAAGATATGATTTGCAGGCAATGACAGACTGTTTCCAGTGAGGAATAGGTTTGGTTTGAACTAGCAGAATTCATATTTTGACTTGTTTTTCTCAAATTTTCTACTTCTTCGGCGAGACTGTTGGTATTATTTCTGTTGAGGTTTTATTGCTGTAAGGTATCGCACCGCACTTTTTTGTTATAATATTACATACTTTTAGCATACATTTAACAAAAATTTAGCAAATATATGGTAGTAATATACTTTTTGATTTTTTTCAGGTAAACACTACCTAGCCAAAAATCTTTAAAATATTATATTGAAACAGAATACTAATTGACATGTTAAATAGTTTTAGCATACTATTAAATATAAATAACATTTATGTACGTTACATGCACTTTCTAGCTGAAGTTTTTGTTCTGTACGCAGTTTTTTATCAATGGTGAACTTCAACGGAAGAAAAAATATATTTTTAGTTATGAAACGCATACATGTTATATATCAAATTAAAGACAATTTAATACGCTTCTTTGGCTCGTGTAAAACTTTTAGTAGAGTATAAGATATTTTGTAACAAAATAATTTAAAAAGTAGTATCACAACAATGTAAAAAAAATCAATTTTCCTTTAATTACTAACTAAATGTTGATTTTATCGATATAATTTATACTACAAAATATCAAGCGCATACGTAGAGCTTTGATTTAAATAAAAAAGTAATGAATTCGGACAAATGGTTTTCAAGTTATGGTTGATTTTCTAAAATTGACTGCCATTTTTGTTAGCTTCCACTTAGAGATGCCAATCATTGTTTTATAATAGCGTAATAAAATTATTAACCTGCTGTGAGAAGGGAATTGAGTATCCTCAAATGAAATCGGTATCTTGACTGACCCATGGATTAATTAGGAATACATTAAAATCGCGCGCGTAAATGCCTAATTCTGGTCAAAAAGCTAATTCTGTTTTTAAAGTATTTATGGATTTATTGGTTTTTAAACTATTTTAAACCTTGCTGTGACTCATTGTGTACCTTCAAATTTCATAAAAACGCTATTTTTGTATTATTTATAGTTTATGTTAGGAACCCCTAAAATAGTAATTTAAATTTTTTTTAAGGACAGGTAGAGACCTCAAGATGACAGATATCTAATTAAATTTTATGCTAATCGTAATCTATATGTCAAAACGCAACTTTTGATACCTCTTGCGTAACCGTAGCTCAAAAAAATTTTTTTCCCATACAACGACGGGACACCCTAACCTATAGACGAGGTGTGTTTCTATTAACGTTTTTTCTGTTTCTATTACCGACCGCTAAGAATATTGCTCTTCAATTGGGTATATTCCAAGAGGCACGGGTTCGATTCCCGCTCAGAGGCTCGGGAACCACTTGATTTTTTCAAGTTAAATTTGTTTTGCTTTTAGTTTTAGTTACATTTGTTTTTTTTTTCAAGTTATTTTTTTTATATTTATTTTTTTATTATTAAAAGAGAAAAGGCACCCTTCTCGAAAATAAATAAATAATCAAGAAGAAATAGTAGAATAATAAATTCCTCTATTATACTTGATTACACGGTACCCGGTGTTCTAGTGAGTAGTGGGTGTCATTATAATTTAAACTATACTTGAGTTTTAATAAAAATTAATTTTCATTTAATATTTTATTTTTAATTTGACTATAATTTTTAATTAGTTTTTGATTTTAATTATGTGTAATTGTGTATTTTAATTTAAACTATGGACAATTGGACACTGTCTGTATAATTATTTTAAATTATTTATTTATTATTCAAAAGATCTTAAAAAGTTACATAGTAGTTGTGATAACGCATGATTGGTTTGGTGTCATGTCATAAATGTTAGTTATATCCAAAATACAGGCATAAAAGTCATTGCAGGTGGCGTTATAGTTATGAGGCGGTAATAGAATTAACTATGAATATTACTTTATTCTATTACCGACCGTAAAAAAAAACAGTAACCAGCTAAAATATCTACTTTAATGAAGACGTGATCAGTGAAGTATCATTTTTATTAGGTTTTATTTTATATCAAATAGGTACTAATTAGAATATAACAGGTTTTTACAAAATCTATTGTCATACATTATTAGAGATATTCTTTAATGTTCATTGCAGTTTTATGCCAAACCTATGACAATTAACGTATGGCGTTAATTGATTTACTTATGTGAAATATTCTTATGAATCGATTAAGACAACAAAATGGAGGTTAAATGCGTAATTAAACATATAAACACTAAAATAAAATACTTTATCAAAATTCTAACAACGCCATGGGTCGTTATTAGAAACCAAATTATGAAAAGTGTTTCTATTACCGCCCTTATTTAAAATTGTATTTAAGCCACAAAAATACAGCGAGAGGGCTATATTGAGGGTTTATTAAGGAAACTAAAGTACTAATTAATATTGTTATGCAAAAACATGTTGGTATACTTATTTTAAATGTGTTAAAATTGCTAATTAATAACAAGTTGCACCTTAAGTAGCTGGGAGCGCGTCAGTATGAAAAGTGCGTCCGTTGCGGGCACGTCCCATTTAATGTCAAATAACTCCGTTTACTGGTTATTTACGAACACAAAGTTTAATCGTTTTGATAGTCAATAAACATATCTAGATAGTTTTTAGGTAACGTGTTTTCGGGAACCTGTTATTATGTCTTTTATGAAAGAAAGAAAAATAGGGCGGTAATAGAATACAAATTTTGGGGGGTCGTTAATAGGCGCACTTACGTTACCTCTTCACAGAAAGAATAGAGACTCAGAATAGGTCTCGCACTCTGTGAACCGACGACTAGGTGAAGGCTGTAAGGCGCCTGAACGCGGGCAGTGCAGAACTGGTCACCGTGGAAGTGCTTGGAGGAGACTTTTTTCAGCAGTGCACGTCTTTCACCTGAAAATATTATTATAAAACGTCAAAAATATGCAGTTACATTATTTTTACCTATTTATTAACAAGAACGGTATTTAATTTATAACAAATGCTAGAAATTAACTGAAATTAATTCTGATTTCAGCTTTATCGTATTGAAAATTTGATTATAAAAAGGCACTTAACTCTTTCCAAGGTCCACAAGGTGGATTGACGACCTCACAAATGTATCAGGAAAGCGCTGGACACAAGCTGCTACCGATCGGGCGATGTGGAAATCATTGAGGGAGGCATGATCAGCAGTGGACGTCCTGTAGCTGTTAAGAGGAAAAAAATTATGATGATGACTTACCTCTTTACAGAAAGAATAGAGAATCGGGATCGACTGTGAACTAACGACTAGGTGAAGGTTGCAAGAAGAGCCTGGATGCGGGCGGTGCAAACTGGCCACCATGGAAGTGCTTGGAGGAGGATTTTTTCATCAGTGCACGTCTTTCACCTGAAAATATTATTAAAAAACGTCAAACGTATGCAGTTACATTATTTTTACCTACTTATTTAAGAACTAAAAACTTATGTATTAAGAAAAAATAATAGAAATTAACTGAAATTAATTCCGATTTCAGCTTCATCGTATTTAAAAACTTTGATTAGAAAATGGCACTTCATCTCTTTCCAAGGTCCACAGGGTGGACCGACGACCTCATAAAGGTAGCATATAGATAGCAGGAAGACGCTAGATGCAAGCCGCTAGATGCAAGCCGCTACCAATCAGGCGAAGTGATAATCATTGGGAGAGGCATGTTCAGCAGTGGACGTCATGTGGCTAAAATGATGATGACTTACCTCTTTACAGAAAGAATAGAGACTTGGGATAGGTCTCGCACTCTGTAGACCGACGCTAGGTGAAGGTTGTAAGAGCGTCTGTATGCGGGCAGTGCAGAACTAGCCGCCATGGCACTTCTCGGGGGAGGCTATGGTGCAGCAGTGGAAGTCTTTCGGCTGAAAAGTAGAAGAAAAGTGTTATTAACGCCATGAAAACTCACAGGACTTTGATGTTTAGATGCTATAGGTGTACTACAATCGAAATACACTGTCCGTTCTGTTTGTGCTGTAAGTACCCATTTCAGAAGGTAGAGTTAACGCAAGCGCTAAAACTTGCACAGGAATTTATCCGCGACTGCGCCTGAGTGGCGCTCGGTTAGCGCGTTGACGTCGTAATGTGGCAGGCGTCGGCGGCCACTGAGCGATATGTACTTTACTTATGCTCACGCATTGTAATAAGTACTAAGATTTATGGAGATTGCTTTATGCACTTATTCTAGCTTGTAACCATGTTTTATGAAAATAAAATAATTACAATTCTTTCCAAATTTTGGGTAAATGCTTAGTAAGAATAGGTACCGTTCAGTCTATCACTGTCTTCAAATAAATTAAATAAATAGTACACAGTTAAACTGAAGTTACTAATACATTATTTCAGGATGAAATATTCTTACTTTGTTTTAGTTTCATTTAGGAGAATTATTTTTGATGTTCCCAGAAAACAAACTTTTTATAGTGAAATGTATTTATTTGTCGCCGCCTACATGTGATCTTTGTAAGGTATAACTTTTTATGGCGTAACTTTTATGTTTAATATCCGGGGACTTTTTACTCCCCGTTTGAAATTAATACAACCCATGTGCCTTAAATGTCGTCATGATTAACGTTTTAAAACTTCCTTGTTTACTTTCTAGAAAGCAAGTTAATATTTAAAAATAGTCTTCAAAAACTTCCCCCGGCGGATAGTTTGTTTCTCTGTGCAGTCGTAAACAGATTTACATTAGAAATTGTTTATCTTTTACGACGCGTTCACATGTGGCTGCTGTGTTTAATACAAGGCGATACGCTTGCATTTTGTTTGGATAAAAACTCGACTGATATTTTACTGAACTTTGACTAAATCAAATTCAAAAACAACATTATTACAAACTATTTTTTCTATTACGTAAACATTAAGTAAACCTTAACTAGACTATCAATTTGACTACCAGGTCCTATTTCTTAACCTTTAAAACAGGGACTTATTATAAAACTAGCGGCCGCCCGCGACTTCGTACGCGTGGATCCCGTTTTACCCCCTTAGGGGTGGAGTTTCGTAAAATTCTGTCTTAGCGGATGCCTACGTCATAACATATACCTGCATGCCAAATTTCAGCCCGATCCGTCCAGTGGTTTGGGCTGTGCGTTGATAGCTTAAAAAATGGAGTAACTTCTCCCGTTTTCCCAAAATTTCCCTTCACTACTCTGCTCCTAAGTATATTATAACCTGCCCAGGAGTATGAAGAATAATTGTACCAAGTTTCGTTAAAATCCTTCGTTTTTCGTCTAGTAGTTTTTGTTTCTATAAAGGAACATACAGACAGGCAGACAGACAGACAGACAAAAATTTTACTGATTGCATTTTTGGCATCAGTATCGATCACTAATCACCCCCTGATAGTTATTTTGAAAATATATTTAATGTACAGAATTGACCTCTCTACAGATTTATTATAAGTATAGATACTTATTTGTTAACGTTAAAAGCTATTATTTTAATATCGTTTTTCATTCTATAAAATAACAGCTATTTCAGCACTTGCTCAAGGTTTGTGCTGCTACTCCAAGGTTCTGATTGCGATTGCTGAGTTGCATGTTACCTTACAAAGTATGTAGCTTAATTAAAACTTGCAGAGCAGGAGGAGTAAAACATCGCGAGAAAACCTGCACATTGCTCGCTCGTTATTACTTTCAGTGTAATGTAAAAACATTGTACAGATTAAAATTGCTGAGATATCTTGAAAATCACACAATAATCGCTCTTATTACTATGAAAAGTCCGAAATAGAAAGAGAAACACAAGAAGATGATACTCGTATAAATTAGTAAATACCTGCTTAGCTCGTAGCTGATGGCCAGTCTTGAGTGACTATGGAAGACATAGTGGATGCAGGCCTCCCACGTAGACCGATGAGCTGGTGAAGGTCGTGGGATGCACCTGAATGCGGGCAGTGCCTTTGGGGGGCGCCTTTTTCCAGTCGACACATTTTGGCTGAAACGACAACGACATACGAGTTTATTCAAATTGTTATTTTAAGGTGATACCCTTCCTAATTATGAAAAATTAAAAATAATCTTAAAACTAGGACTTAGGAAATGCCAACAAATGAATAGTTGTGAATATAAATAACTGAGGCCGAGTTCACTATCTTACTTTAACTTTAGAAAAGTCAAAAATATGTCAATCTCTACAAAAAGCACCCGTTATCGTTATAGTTACGGTTAAAGTTAGGTGGAGCAACTCAGACTAACTCTCCAACGATTGACTTGAACACCAACGCAACTCTTATTTAGACTGCACATTGTTCCGGAGTTCAGCGCCCGGCTCTAGTTGAAGACGCCCAAGTTGGAATCATAGCAAACGCAGCATCTGCTCGTTAGAGTTTCGGTAATGTTATGCGCGCTCCGATTGAACTCGGCGCTTCCCCGCTTTGTTGTGCCCGGCTAGTGTTGTGATACTCGTTTCAGACTTACAAGGGTACAAGTCCGAATGGCCAAACTTAGTCTTAGTTAGCTTAGGTGTACGATAACGTTACGTACCTACGGATTATAATATGTTATACAAATCTTATTCCCAATTAAAAACGTGCTCTACTAAACCAATAAAGTTTTAGACGTGGAATTTGCTACACGAGTGTCGGCGTCTGACTCAAATTATTCAAAGTAGATATTATCTACCTACCTAATTTAGATTGAAAAAAAAACGAATACCCAATTGGTTACAAACAACTAAAGTTGCCTGATTATTATTGAGATTGAGAGTTTACAACGCAAATGCTTCGAATCCCATCCTAGGCCAGGTGCTAGTGTAAAATGTATCACTATAGTGTGATTATTATCATCAATTGTGCATTACTTTTGTATTGTTATTTTTAGCTACCGCACAATTTATCGCAGCAATAGTGTTTAAAAATTCAAATATATTCAATTCGCGTGGATCGCGAATTTCAAAGGGAAATGAGCGTTCGTTCGTTACACCTCCGAACTCGCACGTCGCACCTGACTCCGAGCTTTATTGCAAAATTATAATAATGTTAAAAATAAATATATTTTTAAATAAACAAACCTACCTAGTTACTATAATTTTTTTACCGAATAATTCTAGTGACTGGGCCTGAGTTTTTTCATTGTTACTACCTTAGTTCTACTATGACTATAATGCTTATTTTTCTTGTAAGTTAGAGTAGATAAAGTACATCGGTGACTTTCTAATAAAGTTCACGGGCAAAGCACTTGTGGGCAAGGCTACACTACGCGTTATTTTTTATGTAGGTACGTGTTCATCATAGTGTCACGACGTCGATGGCGGTAAAACTAAAGGCCGTTCCCGTGTAATTGAATCGGGCCGCGGCAAAAACCGCGCCATTCCCGCGCTGATTACATTTGCGCCATGATACGCTGATGGACTACTGGACTCCCTTTCAACACGCTAGTGCTACGGGACGACACGTTGTTATATTACGATGGCTTAGAAATAGTGAAAACTACGACATCTTGTAAGCCGATGTAAATACCCAACTAACCTACCTTATCTATCTTACTTCTTACTATCTAGTTCTAATCTAGTTTGTATGGATGTCTGGATGTTATCATGTTTGATACTCTTTCACGCAAAAACGACTGAACGGATTTTGATGAAACTTTACAGTATTATTGTTTATAACCCAGACCATCTTCTTTTTCTTCTTTTCAGCCAAATGACGTCCACTGCTGGACAAACCCAGACCATAATAGACTTTAATTTATGACGATCTGTGACAAACTAAATTTCACGCTTGTGAAGCCGCGGGCAAAAGCTAGTAATAATTAATTAAAAATAAAACTACAAACAAAAACAAAACACGATGATAAAACTTACCCTAAACTAAATGTGACTAAATACTTATTTGTACACAAATTGCACGTTCCTTTGTTTACGCGTAAAGTATTTTTTTTTTCCTACTCACGGGGGTAGAAAAAAAACTAGCGTAACGTTCGAGTCGACGGAGTAGGCGTAGTTATCGCGTCGCGCGACTCACCTTCAGCGGGCAAATTTATTGAAGCCTACCGCCATCCTATAATATTAATATTAAACTACACGCAGTTATTATGTACCTACTACCTACATTAAAACAAGTATTACTATGAATGTGCGATGTCACAACAAACATTTTTATGTTGAGTGACATAAGAAATGAATAGATTTATTTATTTATTTAAGCTTTTTTACATAAAAGTCATGTACAATGGCGGACTTAATGCCGGGTGGTATTCTCTACCAGTCAATCACTAAATAGATACTAACTAACACTACTAATTAGGTACAAATACAAAAACTTAATAAATAAATTCGTAATTACTACGTGTAGGTATTACGAAATGCATGTTCCATAATGAAAATATCTTTAAAAACACTTTCAGTACAGAGTAGAGGTAAAACTGCTTACCTGAATCAATGTGGACTACAAAAGCAGCAAACTCATCATTGGGATTGGTTGCGATTCGCTTCAGTTTTAGGAACGAAGCGATTCTGTTTGGTGCTGGTAGCAGCTAATTTGCGGCCCGTCTCTGAACGATCGCAAACGCGACTGTCCATCAGTCAATCTTATGTAATTGGATGTTCGAAGCCTAAACACAGTGGCAAGGAAAATCTGATTGCACAGTCTCATTTGCTAGTTTGTTAAAGCTTCTAGAACCTACCCTCGAAAAAAAAAAATTTCAACTAACCTCACGACTACAAAATAACTCGGGTATTTCACGTTACTTTTATTTAGGTCACCGAACAAAATAACTGCGTACCTACTAATAATTCTATCAATCATGAACTACCTACTTATTGTATCGCGACAAATTACCGTTTAAATGCATTCAAATAAAATTATGTGACTTACCTTCATATTTATACGGAATAAAAAAAACATCCACCGTACGATATCGTTTAAATATTACGACAAACTCTAGGCCTCAGGCCGCGAGGGAAAAAGTAAAAGCGCCATACTACAATGGCGTTACCCTAAGCGGGAAATTGACCGAGACGAAGCGCGAGCACGCACCCCGAAGTATGGGCGATACAGGGCGAAACTAGCTAAAGTGCGTGTTTACACTATACCTACCTTTGTCTCGATCAATTTCCCGCATATTATTTTAACTGCAACACAACAATATTTGTAGGTACGAGTAGGTATAATACACGTTTAAAATAGTTGGATGGACGCATAAAATTACAATCTCAAAAAACAAGTTAAAATAGAATAAAAAAATGGCGGCATAAAGTAACGATGAACAGCTTTAAAAAGTTAAAAGTGGCACTAACCTTCGTCTTCTGGATGAAGCTGCAGGCCCCAACATGATATTCAAGTGATTTCTACTTCGAATTATCTAGAAAACTATGTAAATTGCTAAAGATACAAAATACAATACGGACATTTAATAATTTGTCGACGCCTTCCTAGGTCTGGGTCACGAGAGAGCTGACGACGACGCGGACACACCCAGTGCAATGAAAAATTTCTACCTCCACTTCTTGAATATTCCAATCAGACCACTTTATTCAATTTTTTTTTGTAGGAATACAGATAGGCAAAGCCATTACGCGATACAGCCAAGTCTTCAGGTTCTTAACTATTCCATGGTCACTTTTTCATCGACACGTTTTTTTATTTTATTTTTTTCAATTAGTTACACTACCATAGTTATCATAAATTAACAAAGATTAAAAACAATTTGTCCCAAATCGAAAACTATTTATGAATAAGTATATAAATTAAAGAAATCTTTAAAATACAAAATATTTTTATTTGCTTTGAATAGAATATGCATGCACACAATAGTATAAAATAAAATTAATTTTAAATATTATGTAAAAAATTAAATATTCACGAATTCCTTTAAGTTTTTTATGTTTTAAGATAGAAAAACGTCTACCGGCAGCTTATTATGGCTACCATTTTGAATAACGAGGCGTTTTGTTTCATTTCCACCAATTCTCTCAATTTCATGGTTCCCGTAACGCGCGTTTGATTGTCTGTGGCTGCGTGGAATTTAGCTCAGTTACGATTTAATAAATCATTAGGGAAAATTCGTTTATGTTTAAAAAATGGCAAAATTAAAATAAGTGGGCGGGTGATTTGTATTGCAATGCTTTAGAATTACCAGAAACATTACTGTTTTAATTTTTTCACCGCTCTGAGCGACACGGATTGTTGTCAATGGGAAATTTTTATTATTATACTCTACGTATACGAGTATAAAAATAAAAATTTCCCTTATGATTAATTTCAAAAAGTTACAATATTTAAACATGACGTGAATTAATGATAATAGTACTTGATAATTTTTAGGCTGAAACAAGGCCCTAGACTAGACTTTTGTAACAAACATATTAGCAATTACAGCTAACTAAAATACGTGCCACAGTGTATAGCTAGATTGCTCTTCAGTACATTGCCTAGTTTTAAAAATTTTCAAAAAACAAGCATAATTATTTTAACTAATGATACATTTAAGTAGCATATTTTAACGAACCTTTAAACAAAATAGCAACAAGTATAAATTACATGATAAAAGACCTAGTACTTTCTGGAAAAAATGACATATAAAAATACCTTATAAAGAATTCGAATTTCAAATTTTAAGCGCGTGCCTTCTTCATTCTCATTGTTCGTGTTATTATTTTTTAAATTAGAATGACGTTCCATTTTTAAAAATGTAGATAGGTTCATTGAGTGTCAGTGCGCGTTGATGTCGCCATTTATGCAAATACTACTTGTTACAAATTAAATTTATAAAGTATGATATTTTATTGTAATTTACGCGAATCAAATGGTTGTGCTACGTGATAATGGTGATGTCACATACTTAACAATTTATAGTTGATGAACACAAAATAAGACGTGACCGAAATCGTGAGAATAGTGAAAAGTTGATCTGTTTGACTTTGTTTACAATCTGCTCCGATGATGGCCTTCGAGGTTTCAGTAACAATTTGATGGTCTCCAGTTCCAGATATTGGATCGTGATAGAATATCTACAGGTAAGTTTCAATGTTTTCTTTGTTTAAATGATTTTCTTGTACTGTTTGCAATGGAGTGGTGACCCCCTTGACGTCACTTGAACCATGATTGAATTCGCCGCATTTTTTATTTATGTGCTTGTGCAACTTATAATGTAATACAAGTATGAAGTAAAAACTTTAGGGCGGTTAGATCGATTCAACAATTTTATTATTGTTTCTTAAATAATGTCCTAGAAAGGTTCTCAAGAAGAAAATCTCCGGAAAACGTAAAAACCCCATTTTTCTTTTTCAGGTCCAACAGAACAGCGTCTGTCGAGCTAGCTGATTAAGAAATTATGTAAGTGCATTTATGTTTTATTCCTTTTTGATAATGTATAAGGTAGGTATCACTAGCACTAACTATGCGCTGTAGTCCTGAAACCGCACGCTCCGCCCGAGCGCGCCCGTGCCCGCCGCAAATTAGCTCTAGCGCTGTGTGATTACTTGCGGAAGATCACTATCGCCTAAGTGTCGGCCGATCTGTTGTCTTTAGCAACCCTGCAGCTGGTAGGTATCTAATCCACTTTTTCTCACGTAGAAAACGTCAGAAGTAACAAAAAGCCGTGGGCTTCTCGAACCATCTTAATTTTGACTTTGATTTTGCCGTCAGTTACTATAAAATCTGAAACTGACTCCCACGTCGTGATTATGTTGATCATGAATCATTAATTACTTTTATCACTATAGAATCCCTACTCCTTACCAATATTACTCGTATAAATGCGAAAGTAACTCTGACTGTTTGTGTCGCTTTCACTGTGCTTTCACGCCTAAAACACTGAACCGATTTTAATGAAATTTGGCATAGACATAGGTAGTTTGAGTCCCGGGAAAGGACATAGGATAGTTTTCATCCCGGTTTTTGAAACAGGGACGCGCTCGATAATTTTTTTCTGTGTTAAACAAAATTTCACGCGGGCTAAGCCCCGGGCGGAACGCTAGACGCTAGTAAACAATAAAGCCGAGATACCTACTCGTACCTAGCTGTTTACATTTTCATTACATGGAACAATTTCCATATTAATATTTCGTTTAGATAATGAATACGTGTAACGGAGTGTTATCGCTTCATCTAATGAGCTTAATTGATATTGACCGTTTTATAAAGAGAGAGAGAGAAAACACATTGTAAGTAAGCATTTTAGCGTAGATTTTAGTTGATACGTTAATTACCACAACATTCAATATTTGTGTTAATTTCTTTTTAACTAAAGCAGGTTGGTTTAGTACAATTTAAGTAAACATAAGATTACCTTAGCAAACGCTTTCTTCAGCGACATGAAACAGTACATCAAAGGCGAATTAAAATGTGTGTAACGCGTAGGCATATTCCGAGCCAGCAGATCGCGTACCTAGCGGTGAATAGTAAGTCGGCCATTTGCATGTCAAAGCCACCCCAAGGCTCATTGCCCACCTGATGACGTCACATGTCGTTTGTCAAGAAACAAAGTAATGCGCCAACAGTGAGGTATTTTACATTTCCACGAAGGTTGGCTTAGAGACAAAATGTGTCTTCATTTTTCTTTGAAAGTTTTGCTTTCGCGATGAAAAAGCTAACTGTGAAATTGGAATAAAAGCATACTTTTTTAACTTTTATTTTACTAACGAAAATAGTCATAACTGTCTGTCCTTTTTGCACCTAAACCACTGAACATTTTAAAAGAATTTCGTGAAAATTTGAATTCTCTTCAATCAACCCCATTCCGTGTGACATGCACTAAACAACTCAATTAATTTATCAATGTAGGCAGTAAAAAACGTAATGTTTTATTTTTTATTTTTCTTTATTAAGGAAACAAACAGCATGAGTTTATACATTTTATTATTATAATCTACATTTTATTCGTAGCTGCTCTCCCGAGCATGTTTTTAAGCTTGCTCTTCCTCCATCAAAGAGTGTATTAGCGTTTTACGTTTAGACAAATATTTCGCTCTTTGTCTTCCGACAAACATGTCTAAATAAAATTTTAAACGGCTTATAACGGTTCCAGCATTTCAAAGGAAAACTCAACTGAAATTAGGCCGGTAAACAGATGATGTGCCTAAACAAGCATGGAGTAGGTACATTCGTGTACACCGTATGTGAGTGATGTCAGTATTTGGGGCTTATAATTTCGTAATTGAATTAAAAATAGTATAATAATTTTAATTTTACGATCCGATTTCTTAAATATATAAATCGGTTTGTATATACAGGGTGGAAACGATAAGTGATCTCACTCGATTATTTCTAAACTATACAAGATATCGAAAAACTGATTACTGATCCTGAAAGTGCTTCACGAGCTCTTTCAAACTATATCAGTAATAGGTTACACAATTAACTGGATCTATCCGAAAATTCAATGTTTTCAGCCTCCATACTAAATGTATGCCACTATGCCAGCCACATAATATTAGAAGTGTTATTTTTTTTTATTTTAAATAATAAACACTTAAAATTAACTCGTAAATTGCATTCTTATTTAAAATTATTCATGGAAAACATTGGTTTTAAGCTTTACTTGCTATAATATTATCGAGACATGAGTGCCATGACTGTGGCAGTACTAAATGTATGGAAGCTGGAAACATTGAATTTTCGGATAGATCCAGTTTATTTTAGAACTTATTATTGGTACCGTTGGATAAAGCTCGTGAAGCACTTTCAGGATCAGTAACCAGTTTTTGGATATCTTGTATAGTTTTTAATAAACTGTGGTTTTACTAAATGTATGGAGACTGGAAACATTGAATTTTCAGATAGATCCAGTTTATTTTGTAAACTATTATTGATACCGTTGGATAGAGCTCGTGAAGCACTTTCAGGATCAGTAACCATTTATTGGATATCTTGTATAGTTTAGAAATAATCGAGTGAGATCACTTATCGTTTCCACCCTGTATAGTTATTGTGTTTTAAATAAAATCATTTAAAATAACTACAAAATACCACGATTTAGTAAAGTAGTTTTAGCTCTATCGAGATAGACTTTATTCAGATTCATAATCTGGTGCAGACCACCTATTTCGAATCGTAAAACATAGGAGATCAGACAATTTAAAAAAAATGACTAGCCCGGGATCCAATTAGAGAGTTTAAGATAGGTATAACTTGAAAATTGTTCTTAATTTGCACCACATCTCCGATTAGGTTACTATGAGTACATTCTTGGCAGTGCACAGTGGGCCTAATTTATGAAGCGGTGATAAGGGCCCGTTACTCAGCTCAGTCGTTGTAATACCTTCGGCGATCTGATACAAGAATGGGGCGCGCCATCGCCGCGTTTGAAGCGAGCGACTGTCGATTGATGTCCGGATAAAGCGCTAAATGGACCTGCTTCACCGTTATGCAACGGTTGCAGTAATAATGTGTTAATTTTAGATTGATATTATATTAATAAGTTTCTGCACAAGTTTGATTTATTTCTATTTTTTTTCTGCTAATAAAATGTTTCTTTCAGTTTTTGAAATACAGACTTTAAGCGCGACAATTTGTTACAAAGAGACTAAAAATATTTACAGCTCCATTGTAGCCGAGATACGTCTTCTTTGAACGGAATATGTTTTCTTTGTGGATTGAAACGCAATCTGCAACTGTCGTGCTATTGTAGGATCGCCCGGTTTTGTGGGTTGTTTAATGGTTTAGCTTTTCCTCTTACATTTGAATTTTAACATTTTGCTTTTCACGAGACGTTGATCGATATACATACAGGGTGTTTCTTGTAAGGTGTCAAGCCGAAAGCAGGTGATAGGTGAGGACTAGACCTATCGATTTCACCCCCATGTATGTTCTACGATTTTTCGTAGTTTAGAAGTTATCGTTAATTTTGTGATTTTTTCAAATTGTATGACCTAGTGGCTTAATTTTTTTAAATATTTTTTTTTTGTTGACTTTTCTCAGATTTCTTTTTTTTGACAGATTCCCCATTTATTTCAGATGTTTGAAAAAAATAATCACCTTCCTATCTTTGATGCAAGATACAAAATTTTTGCTAGAAACATAAAAAATATGCTTTTAGCAGAACGTTCTAAAATTTTCTAATTAAAAGTTTGAAAAAAAAAATGAACTTGCAAAGGTCCAAAATATTTTTAAAAACTGCGCAGTTTTCTGAACTTTCATAATAACACAAAAAAACATGTACTTAATAGGCCATTATTTTCTGTGATCGCTCGACTAAAGTGGTAAATCGGAGATTCCGTTACATGTTTTTGACTTTCTTAGGACTAACTAATGTTTGCAATCCCCTAAATTTACGTTACGTAGAATACATTTAGAGACAATAACGAGATAATAATAAAAGTTTATTATTAATAAGAAAATATATTGAAAATTTGACATGTAAACAATAAAAACATTATGAATAAATTTCTTATTCTTATTCTTAACTGAACAGAACATTTTTTTATCCACAACGAGGAAGCTCTTACCCTTCATCTGACCTGATGGAAACTGATGGATGATCAGCGAGCTTCACCCGGAATCCTAAACCACAGAGGAATTGGCTGTCCTAAATAGGTGGTAGAGTTTGTGTGTGTGTGTGTGTGTGTGTGTTTGTGTGCGCGCGCGCGTGTGTGTATGTGTGTGTGCGTGTGTGTGTGTGTGTGTGTGTGTGTGTGTGTGTGTGTGTGTGTTTGTGTGTGTGCGTGCGTGTACATGTGCGTGTGTGTGTGTGTGTGTGTCAGAGAGAGAGAGAGATAGAGAGAGGGAGAGCAAAAAAGGGAGTAATGATTTAATTTAAAGTAAATATTCAAAATGTCCGCCGTTGACCTGAATGCACATTTCGACAACGAAGTAAAAAAATTCTTTGTAAAACAAAAGCTTCTTCTTGCATTGTAATGTGGTTTTGTGTTTCAGTCAGCTTTGTCCGCAGTTCATCAATATTTTCATATTCCCTGTTGTATACCAGATGAAGGGCAAGAGCTTCCTCGTTGTGGATAAAAAAATGTCCTTTTCAGTTATTGTCTCTAAATGTGTTCTACATAACGTAAACTTAGGGGATTGCAAACATTAGTTAGTCCTAAGAAAGTCAAAAACATGTAACGGAATCTCCGACTTACCACTTTAGTGGAGCGATTACAGAAAATAATGGCCTATTTAGTACATGTTTTTTTGTGTTATTATGAAAGTTCAGAAAACTGCGCAGTTTTTAAAATTATTAAGGACCTATGGAAGTTCTTTTTTTTTTTCAAACTTTTAAGTTGAAAATTTTAGAATGTTCTGCTAAAAGCATATTTTTTATGTTTCTAGCAAAAATTTTGTATCTTTGAAAAGATAGGAAGGTGATTATTTTTTTCAAACATCTGCAATTAATAGGAAATCTGTCAAAAAAAAGAAATCTGAGAAAAGTCAACCCAAAAAAAGATAAAAAAATTTAAAGCCTACTAGGTCATAAAATTTGAAAAAATCACAAAATTAACGATAACTTCTAAACTACGAAAAATCGTAGAACATACATGGGGGTGAAATCGATAGGTCTAGTCCTCACATATCACCTGCCTTCGGCTTGACACCTTACAAGAAACACCCTGTATAAGTACACATCATTTAAATATTTTGCTATCAGAAAACATTTGTTTAATGAAAATTACTGTGTACCTAATATACAGTAAATAATGAAAAGTTTTTCCAATTCAAAAAGTTTAACTGGTAATTCATACGTACAGCTTTTTCATGAAAATGCTTCAAAGCTTCGGATTGGTTTTGAAATATATAAAGTACAAATTACAAAGGCCCACAACCAATGCAGTTAACCGTTAAATATCTCCACTGGCCAACAAAGTCCGAGTTTCGCGCACTCCGCGCCTCGTGGGGCCCGTAATTGGAAAGTTATATCGAGGGGTAAATATTTTCAGCGTCGATACTCACATGGGGACCGATTCTAAGATAATTTGGCAAGAAAAAGTGAGAAGAAATGACGTCTCTACTTTACATTATTACAGCATTTTTAATAAACATCAAAATATTTCTTCATTAATGGATGTGACTAAGATAACTCATTTGCTTTTCAGTACCTTTACCAAATTAGTCATGTCTTATTTGATCTTTGCTTTCCATTCACATAAATCCTATGACAATTTATTAAAATAATTATTA
Source organism: Ostrinia nubilalis (assembly GCF_963855985.1). Classification (NCBI taxonomy): domain Eukaryota; kingdom Metazoa; phylum Arthropoda; class Insecta; order Lepidoptera; family Crambidae; genus Ostrinia; species Ostrinia nubilalis. The sequence continues at coordinate 17,697,078 of NC_087094.1, forward strand.
TGTAATACCTGTAGACCAGTGAGAATCTCGGAATCGGGCTCCCTTGTCGTGCAATAGTTAGTAGTTGCCGGATAAGTATTCCGGACGCCGGACGGGAAGCGGACACGGCGGGCATAGCGAGATATAGTGCATCGTCACCTGTTCCTGTTTGCGGAGCGTCCGCTGCCCGCGCTTGTGGCCCATCGCGATGAACTGGCTGTTTGCGTATTATCCAGATCAACAGCCGGGAAATGGTTGCTACCTACCGTTTCCATTGTTATGATCGAGGGGTTCATTGGAATTATATATTTTGCCTATGTTTAGCTTTGTAATTAAGAATGTGAGCTTAGGGATAAAATTCACTATAAATAGTTGTACATTTTGATTTTAGTGATAGAGGACAGTGGTGGTCAAGCGCCAGTCAGTATTAAAGCTTCTGTGGTCTCGTAAGAAAGTTGGACTCTCTTGATCCAATGGCATTTTGGGAATTTAGTTATTGTAATTTCAGTAAAAAAAGTGATTCAAGTGTTTCAGTATACACCAAAGAACCGAAAATGTCTACATTTCCCAGTGACGTAGCGTTCTACGTAGACGTTCAAGAATATATTCGGTCAGTATTTCTTCTCATGTAAATTCATGCGGCACTTTTCAGCGTTATTGGAGGCCTGGAAGGAGGCCTGGGCCAGACCTCTCCAGCTTCGAGAGCGGGTCGGGTCGCGTCACAGATACGTGGCCAAATATTTTGCTAGCATTAAGTGCGGGTCATTTCGGACACTAGATATAGGACGACACGGCGGCTGTTTGTGAGAACTTGCCAAATATTAGTTCAACTGCTAATTTGTTCCCAGGTGGGACTTAGAGATATAGTATCCACTCGTGTTTTCCGTTCCCGGTTTTGTTGTAACTTGAACAGATTCACTGGAACAAAGATGATTGTTATTACGAGTATTACGAATAGATAAAAGTTACAGAGTTCGTCGTAACTTCCTTGAGTTGAGCAAAGAAAAGCTGTTCAAAATGTTCTTAATTTATTTCTCACAATAATCTATATCAATCAGCAGTCGTTCGAATCACTGAATCGAATCAGAATCAGTTTCGAATTTGGTTTCGGATATTTATTTAGGACATCCAATAATTCCAATTATCCAACACACTCGGACCACGCGGCGAGCACAGTAGGACTGCAATGTAGGTAAGAGAAACTTAAGTCTAATCTGACTGAAGCGTCTCTTACTTAATATTGCGGCTTATAAACTGCTGTTTAGTATACATATAATAGAGCATATCATACACTACTACTCGTACCTAAATTAGTGAGTAATTTCGTATCGTATCGTAAGTTTTTGTTATTGTTCGCTCATATTTTGATTGTTAGCATAATGTTTTTTACTTGCATTTCATAAAAAACGCCTTTTCGGAGAGATTTTAAAAGAGAGTGCCTCCTTAGCAATATTCTGCTGTGGTCGCACTTTCAGTTGGCCTCGGAAGTCGGAACTCATAAACTGCGTTAGTGACGGACTGATGACCGACTCGGCAAACTTTATCAATTTTGCTTTGATTCCGTTGTGTGCCTTGGATTGTTTATGATTTTGGCTATCAATATTACAATCAAAGTTATATTGTATTATTACTAAATCGATCTACCATTACATATTTGAAAGTGTATATCTTGTTGATTTGACAAAATGTACCTATCTAAGTATGTCGATTAGGCATTGACATTTTCTAAAAGAGTCATGCGACATTAATACTTCACTTGCATTAGTTTTATGTTTTATCGGCGCATCTTTTCTGCTCACTTCCAAATCCGGCCAAGGCCAACCCACTCAATTTGGCCTTAATAAATTGCGCACGATTTATTTTTCGGGATTATTCACAGTTTTGATACGGATTTGCGTGTGTGGCGTCACTGGCGGATCATAACCTCGTCACGCTGTCGTCCTCCTAAAGCCTAATAAATCGCGCTGCCATAAATTTGGAGTGACGAGCCTCTGCGTGACGCCGCGGCCGCGTGCCAACTCGCAGTCGCACCACTGCGTAGTGTACGCACTTTCAGTAGACCCACGGTACGGTTCCTCGCGTACAATGCATTTCTGAAATAAATAAAGAATGTAACCATGAATAAATAAATTGATGTTCTAGACCAGTGGTTCTTAACCTTTAAGTCACGAGGGACCGTTTTACCAAATTTCTGTCTTGTCAGGGACCACTTTTTTATTTTCAAAATCCTTTGAAAGGGGAGGTCGATTTCTCGCCCACTGTGCGCCGTTTAATTTGCATTGTGTTGACTCGACTCATCAAGTCACGTCACTTGTTTATTACGATGTCGTCGTGGACCACTTGGAATGCCTCCAGGGACCACCAGTGGTCCGCGGACCACCGGTTAAGAACCACTGTTCTAGACAGACCGAGTAAGAAGTAGGTTATATTGAAACCGAAAAAGAATAGTGGTAGGTACAAAGGTTCTGAAAACTAGTCACACCAAAAGTTATAATGTAGAGATGACTAATGTACGATACTGCTTGCGTCAAGTGAATCTTCTGCCTGTGGGTCTAGGGTGCGCCTCGAGCGTATCGACAACACTCAACGCTAATAAGCGGAATCTAAAGTTAAAACAAACTTTCTAACTTGATCATTGGACCGAGATTCTGAATCCTCCAAATCTTTTACGATTTCCTTCGAGTTGAAATAAAGATTTTAAAGATATAACTTTAATTGCGACGGAGGGAAGACCGGCTCGTCTGATTAGCTACGTTATAATAATAACCGCTACCACTGAAATAATAAAATATACACACCATGACTTAAACTGAATTGCACCACCTAACTTTCACCGTAACTTTCACGATAACCGGTGCTTTTTGTATGAAGTTTGACAGATTTTTGATGTTTGTCAAAGCTAAAGTAAGATGGTGAAACCCAGCCTAACAGTCAATTTATATTTGTGTGAAAATACCTATTAGTGGTTTACGTACACTTATTACTCGTTGGTTAAAATAGTGTGTTTAACTTTAGAATAAAGTTTTATTCGTTACAAAAACTTTGAAGGTTGTAACCTTTAAACTTGTACCTTAACTTTCCGAATGTCACCAACTAAAGCCACATCTGTCACAACTTGGTATTGTCGTGTTGTAATATTTTATGTGAAACAAAGAAGCTACAGAAGTACTACAAAAGACCGTAAATATTGGATAACTTTGTCACGATAGGTACCTATTAAATATTTTTAGTTTCATAAAACTTTCGTCCAATACTGAAAATTTAAGGTTCTGAAACAACGAATAAATTGTATGTCCAATAGAATACTTATTTAATTACCATCCTAAGTAATCGATCAACATTCGGATAATTCATATTTATCTGGAAGACTGTTAATTTCGAAACGTATTCTCGTCATTATAGAAATCATCAAATTATACCTAATGTTCCTATAGGAATTAATGTAATTCTGAAAGTATCATTTCTGTAACATGGTGAACATTAATTCGTATTGGATATAAATGTCAATTGAACGCAAATTTATGGGCGAATAAATAAATTCAATTAGCTTTCATAATGCCTAAGTTTCGTACCTACGGCAATAAAATTATGAAATCAATATTCTATATCTTAATGAATTTTGCAATTTAAAGCTTTTATGAAACCGTTAGTTTATGCCATTTCCAACCTGATTTATTATTTAAGACATAACCAACGCATTGACAACGCAAGACATTAACGACGACTTCATAAAGATGCTTCAGGAAGGCGCTGAATGCAGGCCGCCACCCACCGGCCACATTGTGGAAATCATTGCTGGAGGCCTATGTTCAGCAGTCTATGGCTGAAATGATGATGATGATAAACCAACGACTTTCAAATTACTTACCATAATTTTTTAGATCCATCTGTATTTTGATATTGTATTAACTACCTACGTAATATACTTACTGCATTTGTACGGGAATACCGCGGCTTATCATTTAACGAAAGCCTATAATGTTTCCCTGATACAAATAAAGATTCATGTCTAAAGCTTTTTATCTACCACCATTCCACCATTCATATTTTATTAGGTACTCGTACAAGCTTGTAATCTAAACTCGGTTAGATAATAATATATACTAAAACATAAAAGTGGATTCAAGTAGTACGTAACTGAAAAATATTATAATAACCGATGTACTCGTTGGTACATATTCAACGAATTACTAAGTGAATCCTTCCCGGCAATTTTCTAGTCGGGCGGAGCTAATAATAATTATTACCACCTTTAGGGCGCCAGGCCAGATATTAAGTTAGCTCGACATTCATGTATGCATTGACTCAGGTACAGTTCCTGCGAGAGACAAATTAGCCCCACGGGACCATGTCCTGCATAATGTATTAAGATCACGTCATACCGGTCGCTAATGACAGTCTGCCATGTTACTAAAATCAGACATTATTATCCGCAAAAATAATATGGCAATATTTCCAGCAAGTATCTTTAATTATTCCCTACACAACAATATTTTTAAAAAGAATATATTAACTAATTTGTAATTGCAGAAAACACTAATAGTCCCGTTAATTCCTCGTGCTAAGCTTACTTAGACATCGTGGTGGACATCTCTTTGAATGGAAATCAATGAATAAAATTCGAAAATAAGTAATTGCCTAATCTTTTTGTGAGAAAATTGTAGTGTACTGTCCTTTTCATACACTTAAAAGAAATATACAGAGACACTGATTACAATTATGTAGTTACTTCGTATTTATAGGGAAAGCTGAATCGTAATTACTGTCTACGATAATAATAATTGGCGATGTTATCGTCCGACATCGTGAACCTCTCGCCGTGATGTAAGGCGCGCCGATAACAGCCGCCGGGGCAAGCTCCATCATCAGTTACCCGGAGGAGACAAATTAGCCCCCCGGGTCCGTACCCTTGTACCCTTACGCAACCGGCAGGCCGGTCGTACCCGCCACTCCGCCAGTAATGAGTGAGCCTCCGTGATTTCGTTGCGGCTCCCCGCAAGTCGGACTCTTCAAGGAACAATTTAAGTACTTAAAAGGTTGATGTTGTAAATAGAGGCAGGAAGTCGGGGCAACTGACTCCAGCAGAGACAAATTGGCCCCTCGGGTTTGGACCCTGCATAATGTAGTAAGTCGTCCGCGTCATAGCTGCTTGATGATGACTCCGTAATGGATCTACAAATACAAACGACAAGTGAATTAAGAGTATGGTTATTCGTACATGGTACTGAAAGTCAACAGCTAAAGCTAGGCTAGAGGTAAGCTACAGGCGGAATCATAATTATAACGGAATCTAAATGGAAAACAAATGGGTAAAAGTGCGAAGGATTATTTGAAATCAACCGTCCAGTAATACTTTAGTCCAGTAACGAATGAGCACACAATAACATCCTCGTTAAATCGAAATACCTCACATCGCATTTCAAATAAAGAAAACTCATTACAATTTGGTTATTGGTTTTGTTTTGTTTGCGATTTTAAATCCGCTTGCAAAATAACACACGCGGATTTATTTTGTTCGTCACAGCGCGGTGGCTAATCCCCGATTATTAGCGAGTCCGGTGCCGCCATCAATTTCGCAGTTTAAAGTAAATTATTCTTATCATGTCGGCTGTAATAACTGTCCAATATGGCAACAGTTATTCAGCTCGTTGTGACAGATGGCGGGTGTTTAACATTTAAATCCGTTGTTGCTTCATATATGACTTTTATTATCATCATCAGTCGACCAGTCGTCTATTAAAATAAGTATAGTTTAAAATCTAATTCTAAAAGAGACAATCTTTTTTTTAGTTTTAAAATTTATTCAGCGTGAAGATGAAGCGTGTGGGCGGGGCACATAGCTCGTAGAGACGATGGCCGTTGGGGCAGGAAAGTTCTCGAGTGGCGACCACGGGCTGGAAAACGTAGCGTGGGCAGGCCTCCTACTAGGTGGACCGACGATCTGGTAAAGGTCGCGGGAAGAGCCTGGATGCGGGCAGCGCAGGACCATTCATTGTGGAAAACCTTGGGGGAGGCCTTTGTCCAGCAGTGGACGTCATTTGGCTGAAACGAACGAACGAACGAAGATGAAGCGCATAGAAAACGGTATTACTGTTACTATGTTGTTCTTCGGCGGAAATTTAATATGAAATGTACTGAAATACTCGTAGGTGCGATATTCCTACAACTCAGGTTTATTTTCACATATCCAGTAACCACCTACTTTCTATTTTCGTTCCCTTGGAAATGTATACTTAATGATTTATTTATACTTCTGGTATGACAATATTTTCCTTGTGTAGCTTTTTTAATGGCTTAGCTTGTTACCGCCGCGAGTGCAAAATGGTTTCGACTAATATGGAAAATATTATAAAAGCGGTATTACCTTGGACAACGTTAAAGCCTCCTAGGTACTTACGTGCTGTTTTTAATTAATGAAGATATGGCTAGTTATTTGAAGTTATTTTTCATTTTTCCGTCTACCTACTTATTACATAAAGACATATATTACAGAAAATAATTTGACCACTATTTCATAATATCCCATTTTGTGTCCTAAATGATACACATTATTCATTACAAACCTTTGCTTTGCCTTGTGGACAGAATAACTGAATCAATACTTAATTTCAAATTATCCAACAGTATGCTCTACAATACCTAGTGGGCACATAAGCTGCATAAAAACCGAGACTCTATAATATACTGACTGTAATATTACTAAAATAACTACACGACACTTCGTGTTGCAATCACAGCCACCTGGTACTGTTTACTGTAAGACAGTAAGCAGACAAGCCTAACGGGACCCTAAAGCTTGTAAGACGGCTGTTTAGTAATTACCATTCACTCAAAAACGTGTAACATAAATATATAATCACCTGTTTGATATTTGTCTCTGCTATTTCTATACTAATAACAGCTTTAAAGACGATTATACACGGAGCTCCATAATTAGAAGATATAAATACATACACAGGAAGCAATACCGGACTAGCGTAGGCTGAACTTGAGGAAGATCTTTATTGCCATTTATGCTAATTAGGTAGGTGGACTTTTATGGCACTGGCGACCGACAGATAATAACGTTGTTTAAGATGAAATAGAGACGGATTTCTCGGAAGGATAATAATCGGGATGAAGTTATCTGTTATCCTTGACACTTCGTCAGAACGCACTTAAGAGTAAGACGGGGCGCCCACGAGCAAGGCGAGCAAAATATACTTAAAGTTACTGGATTAGATTCGGTGATTCGCCTACCTACCTCGCGTACGCTCTACCTTGTCTTATTGCCGGAGAGCTCTGATAGCCATGGGTAATCTTCAAAATTATTAATGTCTACTTTAATGTGCATTCAGCTTGAACAAGTATACGATATAAATACGCAGACAGGTAATGGAGACTGGTCTGAGTCAGCCGTCTGGCCAGTAATGGGCGCCTGTCATCTAACGACAGCGCCGTGTAAACAATAAACTCTTACATGAGCTTGAGCTAATGTGCAAGTGTCATTCGAGATGGATGATGTCCAATATGTCCATAGAAATACCCCCCCATTATGTTTCATGGATTTCAAGTGTGCATTAAAAACTTACCTTGTTTAAAAAATCAAGTTGTAAGAGATACAAGTAACGTTTTTTCAATTAAAGTAGGTATGGTTTTTGATGCAATTTGTACTAGAAAAATATTTGTCCGGATTAAGACTGGTGGTCTGACGTTGCTTTTAGTGCACATTGTGACTTCGTGACCTTTAGTTTTCATCAAGTCATCGCCCTGTCCCAACACCGGCTTACACGGCCACACACGACGTGCGTCACCTTATGTTCCATTTCGTTGAAAGCTGCACAAAACAGTTATGGCTATATGGCTTATATGAAACATTTGTCGTAACATAGACACTTGTCTTGGAAGTGGCGTGGATTGTTAATTTAAAAGCACATTTTTTTCAAGCACGGTCCTGTTTTGATTTGAACAAATTAGTTAATCGTGGATAATCCGTTATATTTTAAATCAAATTTAGTGGTAACGCGAATTATTATTTTAGCACACAAAATGGCAGAAATGCAAATGGCCGGCAAGTTCGCTAATCGCTCAAATTGCGCGCGGGTCCGGCGACGAATTACACCCGTGCAGTTATCGTCTGCTACTTTTGAGCGGACCCATTAAACTTTCCGCTCACCTTTACGTTACTCATTGTACAGTAAAACAAAAACCTTTGTACAATTCGGACAGAAAATAATGAAATTGTATGGCTACAGTTAGGTTTATTTTCATTGCATTGGCAATTTGGCATAGGTAAAAGCTGAGGTAATTAATCTGTAAATACGATACAGCATGACATATGATGTGTGGTATTGATAATACGGAACCCTCTGCACGCAAGTGTAACTCGCACTTTTTATTATTGTTTCGTTTAACATGGGGGTGGTTCGCGGCCTACTTGGGCCCGGTGACTGATGACCACGGCAACACAAAGTATGTACTTTGTGCTGTTTTACTAAAACGTGAACACGAAATATGAATTTGAACCGTGCTTTGTATTTCAGTATCTATAGAAACTACTCGATATTAATATTCAAATAAAAAACTCTTCGAGTATTTATTTTGCTGACATCGGAACGAACTACTCGTAAATCCAATTTATTTTTATTCCGCTTCTCTTTACGTCGTGACAGGTGCAAATGCTCGATCAGTGTTTGAATATCGCACGTCACTAACTCACTCCATTTAAAACTAAAATTTACTGCAGCGATTTTAAAACGCAAGGTAAATCTACTTTTACGCTTAATCCGTTACAGGTCGACCGGAATTTCGTACGACCGCATATCATATTCGGTAGATATTAATCGGAATTAGTTTGCGGGCGATTTTAGTTCATCAATCTCAGTTAGTTACGTGCGGAGCGGCGGGTCAGAGCGATCCATTAGCGCTGGCTACTGCCGTCTCAAACTTAGATTCGACCAAATATAACTATTGCAGGTACCTACCTAGTACTCAAAGATACTATTGGGCCGCTGATTGGCTGAAAGTTACACCTAAAAGCTCTTTATGTCTACTTATTATGCACTTATTACACCTGTTTTTTTCATCTTTTGTGAATAACACAAGTAGGTAGTTGTACTCGTAGATGCCAACTAAGTAGGTATTAAGTACATAACTAGTCAACCCGGACCTACCTCAATGCAATATTATTAGATACTCTGATTGATAGGGTAGCCTTGTGAGCAGACGACACGTAGGGAACGTCGCTAAAGTTATCCATTGACAGTCGCCGTCTGACGACGCACTGCGGGCCAAGTGCCGTTATTGACACCAGCGACAAATCTTGTTGGCAACTTTAGATTAAGTTCACAACTCTCCACTTGCCGGATTAGCAGTTCCCCACCCTCACACGTCCCCCGGGATGTAGTAAATAATTTAAGAGATCCTAGAAGTTATTTTTTGCAGCGCCCCGGGTCACTTCTGGGAGAATATTTAAATTCAATTTAGCTAACTGGCGCTTTGATAGTTTTTATTGGGGATTACAAGGCCCAATGTGTATAGTGAACGCTAACTGGGTCGTGTTAGAAATAGTATCGATTCTGCGTTTAATGTCATTTGGCGTGAGTTGGTGCCGATGGAACCACGAAGCGGTGAACTTTTACTGCTTGACTTTACGGTTTACAGTATCTTCTTTTTTATTTTATGAAAAATGAGAATACTTACTACAATGCTCTATCTACATAAAAGAAAGACTGCCATGGCGTTAGCCTGAAAATAATGATTATTGAATCTAAAGAAAATATAAATAACTTTCCCAAACCTTTGTTTTTAATTTAAAACTAACCATATGGAAGAGTGTCTTTCACATGATAACTATTATTATTTGAGCCCCCGCTGCAAAGTTGCCCGCTCAGCGCCGGAGCAGAGCACGCGGATGCAACTTGCCGAAGAATCCGCCTCTTAAATATACCCTAATGGATCCGAATTCCGAACTTGAATTTAATTTGGTTCGAAGCTTCTTCCAGATGTGAAGGAATTTATGGCGGCATTGTCTCTTCGGAATATTTTACTTGTGTATTTGAAAAAACTTTAGTTAAATATTGAATAATGCATCGACAAAGTTTGATTAGATGACGAAACCATAAAAAGATCTTAATGTAAAGCACATCACAACCTCCTCAGTACAACCTCCTCAGACCAACATGACTAACTCATTTATAAAAATATTCTTCCAAATAGCTAAATCAAACTTATAAAAGTAACGCAGATTCTCGAACGATGTCTTATTCGATAACACAAGTCTCCAACTTCGTAATGAGTTGCTGCTTATAAACATGTGCCTCCGACAATTTGATAAGCTTTGTGGCTTTGTTTGATAAATCTTCAAAAGTTCTAAAATACAGTTAGGTATTTGTTCTTGATTCAGATATTTTTGTTACAAATTAATCATAAACCTAGTTAGATAATGAGTGTTTTTCAAACAAAATACAGTTTGTCCACATTTCCTATACATCCTACCTATTAGAATGATTTTATTTTTAGCCCAGCATTTTCTACAATTACTGTTATCTGCTATAGGTAATCCGCTTAATAGTCAAATCAACTTTGCTTAATAAATCTTTTTTTTTGTTATCATCGCGAGATAAATTTCAAAGATAAAAACGGCCGAGTGTCCGCCCCAGATTCATTAAGCCTTAGGTTTCTTTCTTTAAACATAAAAAGAGTACCTACTTCAATCAGAACTATGGAAACTTCTCGAACTTCTCTCCCCAGTAAAAGTTTCTGCTTATTACGTAAAAGATATTTAAAAATCCTTTGCGCTAGTACTTAATAAGCTTAAGATTGCGGTTCGGGGTCATTCTATCTGATAATCTCAGAAGGAAGAGCAGTCGTCCGACAAGCGAAAGGTCGTGGGTTCGATTCCCGCTTTAGGCCGTTCGATATTTTCAAGTTATTTATATTTTTCAAAATTTTGGACGTAATTCTTTTTCGATACACCCGAGTCGATTACACCCGTAACATTTGACTTTAAGGCGGGTATGAGGTTTCTAATGTCGTATATTTATTTATTTAGTTTGACTATCTCTTTTTAAACGGTTTTAAATAACATACAGACTACAGAGCCTAGTATGCTTGCGGGAGGTCTTAGAACGTCTAAGAGGTCAGTTTTATAATACTGGAGATATTACTTATTAAACTGACTCTTTTTATCCCATCAAAAACAATACTTGTCAAAAAAACCAAGTCTCGCAACTCAGTTGTTCTACGGTAAAAAGTTGTGAGATCCATGTAATACCAAGTCCAGGCCAGGAAATCTTTAACGTTTTACATAAATTATTGACTTGGCCATCGCACTAAATAATTTAATTTACACGTGTTTTCATGCGATGGCCAAGTCAATATATTTATGTAAAACGTTAAAGATTTCCTGGCCTGGACTTGGTATTACATGGATCTCACAACTTTTTACCGTAGAACAACTGAGTTGCGAGACTTGGTTTTTTTGACAAGTATTGTTTTTGATGGGATCTCATTTCTTTTTGTATTTTGTAGACAGCAGTTATGTATCTAGAAAACTGGACCGAAATTGAAAAATTTTACTCGACTTGGCGGTTGCACTACCGTGCCCCCAAATCTCATTTCTTTTTGTATTTTGTAGACAGCAGTTATGTATCTAGAAAACTGGACCGAAATTGAAAAATTTTACTCGACTTGGCGGTTGCACTACCGTGCCCCCAAATATTATAGTTTTTCCTTGATTCATACACCAAACACTACTTATATTCCAAATTTGAAGCTTCTAGGTCTGCTAGAAGTGCCTTAGAATTTTGATGATCGGTGAGTCAGTCAGTGAGTCAGTGAGTCAGTGAGTGACAAAATTAAGTAACTTTGACCCGTTATAATTCTTAAACTACTGGTTCAAATTGAATGAAATTTTAAATATACCGTGTCTTTACAATGCCTGCATAGCTAATGAAAATTCAGCCTTCTAGTTTTATCCACAACGAAGTTACAGGCGGTCGAAAATGGCCTGAATTGCTTCGAGAAAAGGATGGTACGGCCGTGCCGCTTTTTTGCTCGACTTGGTGGGGGCACTGCCGTGCCCCCAGATTACATCCTGTCTTTGGTGGAATAGTCCATGTTTCTTTAAGTGTTTGTATAATATTTAGATTTGTTTAAAGGTCAAAAGGCCGGCCCTGGCAAAGGCGATACACCCGCGTCAATAATTCACGGCGCCGCGTATCGTATTAAAATCCCGACCTTTTAGATTGATGGCTTTGACACTGCGCATAGCGTTCGCCGAACAGATGCGTCGCACTCGCAACAAAGTTGTTTGAAATACAGATAGAAAAGCCTTTGAAATTCAACAAAACTACTCGGGTGACTTCCGAAAACATTCAAGCCGTAGAGATGCGGTTACACGTTGCATGCCGAAGTTAGTCTTCGCGCAGCCACAGAAAGTAATAGTCTGCGGTACAGTTGTAGCTGCTCTGAGCCGTTGTATGCAGAAAGGTTTGGACAGAGTTTAACCTAACTTAACTGGATTTTATACGTAATAAAATTATTACAAGAGTTTCTAGTTTGTTTTGCGCAAACGGTATATTCTAGCGTGTTAATATCTCTCGCACAGTCTCTGGGCTCATAAAACTGTGGTCTGCCTGCATCTAGGTTATGAAGTAATCTCTTTAGATAACTTGTGGCTTGTTGTGTAGAGTCCTTTGACTCTACAAATGAAGCCAGCCTACAGCCCGGGGCTTGGTGTCGGCGGCTTTATTAAAAATAAACAAGTCAACGACTTGTAAGTACTTTCTATTACTTTTGACTTGTCAATTTTTTTCATAATATATGAAAAATTTGTAGCCTAGGTACGAGTTTTGACATGAAAATTTTGTGCTGCTGTCGGATCCGCACTAACAAAGTCAAGCAGATTTATTTGCGCAAAATGTAAATTCCTAAAGCGCTGAGTGCGCTCGCAATCGACTGTGAAGCAGAAACTCGTGCATGAATTGTTCGGGACGAAAGTTCTAGAGGTAAGAACGATTAATCGTTTCGAAGTCGGCATAGCGATTGCTCTCCGTGCTACGCTCGTCGGCAGCAGCCGCCCGAACAATGCTGCGGAACCGAGAGCTGTAACATTTAGTTTTTCCCAAAAGCCGCTCCTCCAAGTTTGCACATAGAAATAAACCTCCAAAAGAGTGAAACTTTTGCGGCAGACACTCGCGAACTTGTCAGTAGTGATACTATGAACGAAGCTAGCGCCGAGAGAGGGTTCCAAGAGCTCCCGATTTTCCCGTTTGTGCCGCGCCGAGGATTGCGGCGACGACACACTGACCCATAAAACTCTCACATTTGTCATTTCGTCTCGCTTTTAATGAAACTGCAGTCTTATTTCGAGTAAAATACGTATCGTTTGTCAAAAACAAACAGCGCGCGCCACCGTTTGAAATAACTCGCTGGAATTAAAATGTAACTCGACACAACAAAACAGCTCTTACATGCGGCGTAATGACAATACGTTGTCGCGGTTAAAAAATAAAGCACAAAAACACTGCGCGTTTTCCTGTTGCCAGAAATAGTCTTTAGAGGTGAGTATACCTATATACGTGACGAGATTCGAAGACAATTCACTTGACACGGAAATTGAATTTACGTAGAGGTTCTAACGTGTTTCACCTTAGTTGTGTTGTTGTCGGCGGTCTTACGTCACTACAGTAATTAGATTTGTTGCCGGTGTGATTGTCAGGTGAGCATCAAAGGGCAGCGTCTTGTCTTCCCTCCCCTCCCCCTCGCGGGTCTAGACGTGAAAGTAACTCGACGGGCTGCAATTACCCGTTCTCTGCCCTTTTCACAATACGCTCGGTAATATAATAAATGAACCAATCGAACGAGTATCTGCGCCATTTCACTGTTACAACTGTGCATTGTGAGAGCGAGGCCTATTTTGCGAAATGCCAGCTTTCAACTTGGGTACGTTCAAATAGTCGTATTCTTAGACTTACCAAGTAACTTTCTAAAAGGGCTTTAATATTGTAGTAGGTGCTACTATTATTAATACTAATTGATATGTACCGATCGTTCTATTAAAAACTCAACCCAAAGTTAATGATACAGTATGATAGTTTCAGGAATTCTACAAAAATTACTTTATTCCTAAATAAACGAGAATGGTGGAAATAAGTACGGAATTTATATTAATATTGTACGTTTATTGCTTTAGCCTTATATTAAGCACGAGGCCAAGGACTCGCCGGCCAAATGTCCCCATCCTCGGCCCGAGCGAATTCTTTGCCGCGCTTCGCAACGACTCTATATTCAGCCTCCCTTTAATATTTGAAAGAATCGTAATCGTGTTTCTGGAGGGCTGCGACGAGAATATAATCAGAAAACATTCGTTGGGGCGCGCGTTCATCAATTCCGAATAATACACGGAAGAAAGGGCCTGTCCCTCGCGTAATATTCACATTATTTTGTGGGGCAAGCATAACACAACGCGGCGAAATTTCGCAGCAACAAATTGTCGCGGGCACTAACACCCATCTTCATATTGCGAAATATTATACCTGGACGGAGCGCTCGGCGAGCTCGTTACGAATTCTGAATTATTGTGAAGTGTATTGTGGCTGCTGAAATGTTTACGTTCTCTTTGGGGCCGCGCCCGCGACAAAATGTAAGGAATTAGACGAATCGTCGACGCTCCGCGGCCACGGAATACTTTGCCACTTCTCGGAACTTCTTCGTATCTCAAAAAGATGGCCGCAGAGTGTACTGTACTCATGAAGTTCCTTAAATCAGTTAAAAGATAAGTAAGGTTGTGAATTTTTGCCGGAAAAGTACAAAGTGCAGAAAAGATGCATGATAAAGTATTTCTGAAATGTCTAGTTTTCAAGATGCACTGTTCAGTCGTCCATCTGTTGCAAACCTGGCAAATTCGAACGCTAAATTCGATAGTCAGAATGTTTGTCTGAATAACCTGGTTATCGGCGAGCAGCCGCGGGCATTAATATGTATGCGGCGGACGAGCGATGTTTGAGCGCCATTTGAATTCATGGAGACGCCAACAAAGCAATTAGCCGAGCTGGACATCTTCCTAGCGACTTGCCTAATTATAAACGACTGTCGTATACAGGTTATTTGTTTCAATCCTTGTCTTGCCTGTGTTAAGGCTGACAAACCAGCAGGTTAAGTAGACGATTATTTTCATAAACAAAAGGTGGTTGTCAGTAAAAGGTTTAATCAAAAAGACGTTTTGATTTTAGTTCCATTACAACTTTTAATTCTACGAGTGTACTTATTGTTGCACATAGGTACCCATCAAGAATAAAACATATAAAAAGATAACATAGTTATTATTTTAGGATTTTGCCTAGATAACTACTGTAGTAAATGTTACGTGAATGATTTAAGAAACAATGGTAAAGACAGGCCACTCATCATGCACATATGTAGCTTTTAACTGAGGCACAATAACAAAGTTGAGACTATCCTGAAAATGATTTTTCTGTACAAAAAAAAAATAAACGACAGTCAACAATAACTCGATGATGATTTATTGTATAGCGTTAAAATTACTTTTAAGAACTCTTTATTACCAACTTCGACTTAAAAATACGTGTCATGAATACAATATTACAATACTACTCGGAACAGAAGCTTTCAAACATGGTGTGAAGCCACCGCGGAGGCGAAGGGCCCTCCTACAGAATGTCGAGGCGCTGGCATATTGACGGAACGATGCCCGCAACGACCCACTTGTCTCAAAAATTTACACTTTATCTTGATGAACATACGGTGGAAAATAGGAAAGGTGGATTAGCAGAAACATGGAGGTAGTAACTATGGCTTCACTTAGGTTATGCGAGTTGGATGTCATTATTTACGTAAGTGAATTGTTAGTGTAGAACACTCAGCAGGCGGCCCTTATTATAACCTAGTTTAGATTAAATTTAAGAACCGAAAAGTGAGCTTTTACGTAATATTGTCCAAGGTGATATTATTTTTCAAAATACTTCTTTTCTTTCATTGCATGCGTAGGAATCAAAAATACATAGGTACCATGAAGAATGTTAACAAAGAAATAAAAATAAACTTTAATGACAAAGTAAGACAAAGCTTAAAACGGTATATGAGAGATTCATATTTTTGATTAATATGCAGTCATAGTAATAATAATGCGATAGAATATAAATATCATAAGGAATAACAGTGAAATGCGAAATTGTGTGAACAATCACCTATGACGTTTCCACAGTGAACTTTTCTTATATTTAGTTCTTGAGGTAGCGTTGCGCAAACCGAGCTAGAATTCGTGGAAAAAGCATTATGAATTCTGTTTGCTCGATCTAAATATAGCTCAGTCGATGTGGCAAGGAAACATGCTCAAAATTTTGAAATAAATGATTTGATGCGCGATGAAGACTTTCATGAATTTATGTAATGCATTCGGACAAATTCTCGGGGGTCTAAAAAAATCAAGTAAATGAAAAAGGTTTTCGAAGCATTATTTTAACTAAAATAAATCAATAATCAGAAAACAAAATGGATGGGAAATTAACCAACCCCATAAATTTTTCAAAAGTGCGTCAAGACCATGTAGCTCTCCGAAAGAAGGGACCCGGTGGGTCGGTTGTTGACAAATATGGCGACGCGTTATTATGACAGGAAAAAAGGGAAAATATGATTATCTAACAATGAACAGCTTTCAGAGATATTTTACCCAAAAAGGAATGGCCGTGTAAAATTCAAACTCCACACAATACATCGACGACCGTCTGCGCGCGGTCCGAGATTGAAGTGGAGATGTCATCAATCAAATTACCTTTTACAACAACTTGCCTTTTTGGCGAGAGCAACATATTCCATATTCCCGAGTAGCATAACTTCTTTTTTGCAATGAATGCAAGCATTTTGATCAGTAAGAAAATTATTATTATATCAATAAGGGATAATAATATATTATCATGTTCCTAGTTGTTAATTGGCAGATATTGAGCTGGGTGTCTGGCGGTCAGATTTCGATTATCAACTTGCGGTCGCCGCTAACGATCCTACCTATGGATCCTACAAACTATGTAACGTGAAACTGACTTAAGTGTGTTTATTGGACTAGCGACAATTTGCATCCAGTTAGGGATTTCCTGCGAGTAGAAGTAAAGAAGACATACGCTGTCTTAAAAAACTGTTGAGTTTTACTGCATGTTACTGATCATACACACCTATTGACATACTTTTTGTGCCTACTTTTTGGGCCACTTTAAAATCTTACCTTGTTTCAGTTGATAGAGTAAAAATGCACCGCACTTCGCAAGTCAATGACTTATTTAATTGTATATCAATGCGAGCCGCAAAAATAGAGAGCCTATTGCTGAAATCACGCAATTCTGTCGTTAGGTAACAAGGAGAACCAAACAGATGCTATCTTTGGAAGTTGAAACATAAACCGCCAGTTGTTACACTTGATTAACGATCGGGAAATGTGATACCTACCCGTGTAGTAGTGAAATATTATATAAATTATATAATTGTACATTATATATTTCCTTCCTACGGCCCGATCGCGAACGTCGGTCTGCGACCGACGCGGACGAACCTGGGCTTCGCTTCGCGAAGCCCACACTCGGCCTCTTCGGCACGCGCACCGACGATCGCCAAACGGCTAGAGTGCCTTCTGTACTCGCCACTCTGCCCGGTGAAGCTGGAAAAGCTCCTCAAGCTACCAGCGCGCGTCCCTTCAAAAAAAAATTAAATATATATATATATTTCCTAAGAACAGACTGTCTTGGTGCCTCAGAACAAGGAGACCCGACACCAAATAGGAAAAAGGGCTAGGGTAAATAAAAAGATAGTTACATTATAAATCCGTACCGCGCGGGAATAACTTGACATGTCATTTTTGCGTACTTTTCAGGGGAGCGATTTTAAAGTTTAGAGTTCTCTGGTAAATCGGAATTAATGATAATTGATATTTTTATGATTGAAATAAGCTAATTTGATGCATATCTATCGATTGGCGTAAGAATTTGATTTAATTATTGTGGTGATCCGGCTCGAAGGACCAGGAAAATGTGGTGATCCGGCTCGAAGGACCAGGAAAATGTGGTGGACTGCAGTGGACTGTATGCGTTTGTGTGTGTTCGAGAGCGCTGACCGGACGATGATGACTGCCGTTGAGAGCTTGCCCTTACTATGTCAGGCGTAGTAGGTGCTACTTGCAGGAATAAAACCACTATTTCACTTGCTGAGACTTCTCGCGTTTATTATTCGCTTCCTTTTCTCAGTTCTTGCTTCTTCAGATCACTTGTTGCTTGGAGCACTTGTTCTCTGAACTGAACAAAACAACACAATTAAACTTAAACTTGTCTCCCGGAGCGCCTCGCTCCGTATTTATAGGGCCCCGGGCTATATCCATCCCTTTCTCTCCCGATATTCCTGTCTCTGTCTCTCATGTTCTGGACCATAGTTCTGGAATGTTCGAAGCGAGAGGTCCGATATTGCCGTCCTGTTTCTTTTTCTCTCGAATATTCCAGAAGTGTGTGGAAGAGTAATTGATGTGCAAGCGAGATGACAGATAATGTGAGAAAGAGATGGAATGTTATTTATACCTAATCGACTCTAATTGATTATTTTACAACATTTTCTGACTGTTAACGTTGCTAATCAATTCTAATTAATGATTTAGCATATTTCCTTAGTTGACGTCGCTAACAATTATATTCTTAATCTATTAAAAAAAAGACTTGTCAAGTTGTGTACCGACGACTTGTCAAGTTATTCACCAAAGAAAAACAAATATTTAAGGTGTAAAAATTGGATTTAAGTAAATTATTTTGAATGAAGTTTAAGTAAAAAAACAAAACATAAAAATAGAACATATTTTTATCACTTTTGCAATGAAATAGTAACAAATTTATTAGAAAAATCAAATATAATCGCAGATTATGATCGCTTTTGATCAGATAGTTGTACGTTTACTTAAAATTAAAAAAAAAGACAAATAAAATAACAAAGGCCATGCTTCATAACAAGAACAATTAATTTTAATTATTTTAAGCTCACCATTAAGCTTAAAATAATTAAAATTAACTGGATATATTTTTGCGTAAGGTCGACACGACCTTTCGCGTCCACCGTCCAGTTCACGTCCAAATGACGGATCACTCTAGAACGAAAGCTATTGCTATGATTACCTGAATGTATGACAGGTAAACCCACATTAAAAAAATCTTATAGCATGCTACCGTTTTTGCCAAAAATAAATCCCACGTGAGCAGGTGCGCGTTTCAGGGTCAGTTTTTAATATATTTAGGTCTAGTTTGGGATTTACCGCAGTCTCTAAGCCTTAACCATGAACCATACAATACGGATATTGATATCGGTGATTGTACTTTATTAAATGACACTTAAAATAAGGTGGATGCAAATTTACTACAATGCAATTTCCAATTTGCGTCAGAAGTGATCGCGGTCTGGTCTAACTGGGTCTAAGATATTAAAATATACAAAACAATGCATGTTTTATATCATTTAAAACGTTATTTACATGACGTATCGAACACAAAGATTTTTTTCAGTACTTAGGCCTTTTCCTGGACGCTAATACACGCTCCAAATGTAGCTTACCCTTTGTGATAGCCAATTTGCGTCCACATTATCACGACTATTTTCTAAATACAGACGTTGTAAATAATATTAAAAAGCAAACTGTGCCTAGGGAGGAGACCATATTGAAAATTGAGCCATACTATTAAAATTTCAAAAAAATAAAATAAACTAAAATATATGTATGTTTATAATTATTAAGTGTGATACCTAAATATTTTGAATACCAATTAGTAAGATTTTATTTATATTTTTTTATTTCCATGCTGTTATTAATTATTAGTGATTTTGAATGCATTTTTTCTATATTTTATTAATATTACAAAGATAATATTAAAACTTCTAATGGTTTAGAGCAAGTTTAATACTATACTTATAAAGACTAAAGGGAGCATAATGACAACAATTTTTCGTTCAAAATGATTACGAAAAGTTGTATATTCTTTTTATTTTTACCAATGGTCCGTGACCCTCACTCGGCATGGGGCACACTGAAAACCAGCGCCGTGGCCTTCGTCACCGTGGGCCACGGCATATGCTGAGTGGGGTCCCGTTGCAGTGGGCATCTTGTTGGTGGCACTGCTCAGTTTACTCTTGTTTTTATTTTTTCTTCTTCCATTATTATGTGCCACTGTCATGTCTATGTAATTGCCTGTATTTGTGTGATGTCCATTATAATTAATGTATCTTTCTTTCTTTCTTTCTATTCCTCAAATCTACCAACTCACTAAATGGACGAGATCTGGCGTATCGACCTTACTTACTTTTACCTCATCATTATTCCTAAATAATGCCATTGAATTCAAATAGACTATAAAAATTATCCGGAACTTAAAATTGACCTAAAAGTTTATTATTAGATTTTTTACTTAAATTCTGTTGCAAACGAAATATTAGTCTGTTATGAAAAAACATTAGTAGATAGTACCTACCTATTGACTAAACTTATCCTTCTACTTTCAACTTGCTATTTAAACGTTAATTTAGTTTTAAACTATTGAAAACAGTAATGATTAACGCTTAAATATATTTAAAAAAATATTTTCCGGGGTTGGTAAGTAAAAAATATTTAAAGACGCTCGAAACCCTGACAATGTTATATTTTAACAACTGCTAATGACACATAAAAATATGATTATACGAAGGTAATAGCTGGATAACTCCAAATATCCAAACTCTTGACAGCGTGCATAACTAGACAACTGCACATATCATGGATGTGTTTAGTACTCAGAGGGGATCATAGCTTGATAACTGTTTTTGTCAAATTAAAAACGAAAATCCATAAATGTATAAGTCGAGATATAAATAAATACATGTTCTGACATACATTAATAAATCGAAATATAAATGTTTGTACGAATAATATTAATTGGATATATCGTTATGTCAAATATTTATTGCCTAAATTGGAGATATTTACTTATGAACAAGAGCTGTATTTCAAGTATTTTTGGGTATTTCGAGTTGAGTTTTTTATACCAGTAGGGTATAAGATAGAGGAAGCGTTTAAGCTAATAAAAAAAAAAGTGCAGGTCGAGATGTCAAGTTATTCCCGCGCGGTACGGAAATATTATTTATATTTAAATTAATTAAAACAAAAATAACTAATACTGAGAATATCTATTCAATCACAAAAAATATGTATGTGTATGTATGCACATATGCTAGAATGTCAACTACTACCTATTTCAGCACTAGGTTACTAGAGCTAGGTTCTCTATACATAGAGTTATATGTAACTCTGTTGGTGCAACGCAATAATTGACAAATGTACCTACAATTCCATGTAACAGGCGCTGCGAATCCAGCGAATTGTAATCGAAAGCATATTGTTGCAGCGAATGTTCGTGCCCGAGCTTGTTTGAAAGCAGCACTCGCTCTAGTCTGTTGTGCCATGTTTTGTTAGGGATTAAATTCGAAACATAACTAAGTACACTATTCCTGGATTCTATTATGATATGGGAGCACGCACTGCTGTTTATGGTCAGTGCATATAAAGTACGAACTTAATATTTTTATTTATATTAGTACAGAAAGGCGTGCTTCATTTTCTCCAGTGACTATATCAAATGTGGATTACCGCTATGGTTTATAGCAAAAGCTTCGACAGCATCGGCCGGCGCGGCCGCTGTCGGTTGGGGCGCGTCCAGTTGGCGCGTCACTTGCTCGCGACAACTAAATTATAATGCCGTTTTCGCACTTATCACGCAACTGCACAGTAAACGGTACACAATAGCTGAATGAATTGAATTTATTATTTTTTTGTTCTAAAACATACAAGATACTTACATACAAGATTGCATACAAGAGACAAGTTAGCAAAAATAGACTTCACAACATGCCTTTTAAATAATACAGAAACTGCGATGGTAAAAATTAACTTTTATTTTTCTTTGTTAATTGTTTCGATTTAATTGTATTTTTTTGTACTAAACATTATGTTGTTACTGTAAAGAGCTTTTCGAGCGTGAAGCGTAGAGCGTGCCCGTATGGCAACACGATAAGGATGTTGGCTATATTTAGACTTGGCACCAGGAAAGTACCATTTTATTCTTTGTTTGTAATAAAAGAAAGTCGCAAAGATATCTATTACCAATATGGTAATTAAATGGAAGAAATAGACTAGCGGATAACATTCTCTCTCTCTCTCTTTTACTCCTCCTTTTCAGTATCTCTCTCTCTCTCTTTCTCTGTCTCTCTGTCTTTGAAATCTCGTGACATTGTGCAATTTCAGAACAAAATTACATCACCAACGAGAAATGACTTCAAACTTTATACAGCCAAAATTGAAACGCTTGCTGCTAATTTACTAATGAACATTTTACGAAATCGTTGCATTATGATATCCCATAGGAGTAAGCGTTCATTTACATAATATTCTATACTTACGGGAAATTAGGTTAAACCTACCATCTTCCGCGCCTTCAAGTTCATTACCTTTGAGAATTACGTAAGACTCGCTTATTTCGCCTTGTTACTCCGGAGACGCTCGATGTTCCTGAGTTCGTAGTTCTTTGTGAAAGCCCAACGCATTTTCAAACATCAAAGAAGCGTCACAGGAACTCGCGTTATTTTTGTCACGCCGGAAACAACTTGATTTATGCGTGAACTCGGTACATCAAAAGAATATTAAAAGCAAATAATGTAAAATCAACATTTATCAATGTGCGATTCTTAAACGTCAAAGCTTCAATCGATTTTCAGTATGTTTGGTTTCGATCACGCTCCGATATTACACCCTAGTGCTGCCGGAAGGTTGATTGAGTTCATGTTGTTAATCGATAGGTATTACCATTATGCACTACTAAAACAAACTAAATTAGTAAACTAATAAGCATACGGACGAATACCTACTACATGAATTTTATTTAATGTCATAAATATTTTTGTTTATTATTAGCCGAGATGTACTCGTAAGATATGCAAGCATTAAATCCGTACCGCGCGGGAATAACTTGACATGTCATTTTTGCGTACTTTTCAGGGGAGCGATTTTAAAGTTTAGAGTTCCCTGGTAAATCGTAATTTATGATAATTGATATTTTTATGATTGAAATAAGCTAATTTGATGCATATCTTTCGATTGGCGTAAGAATTTGATTAAATTATCTTCTTAATCTATTAAAAAAAAGACTTGTCAAGTTGTGTACCGACGACTTGTCAAGTTATTCACCAAAGAAAAACAAATATTTAAGGTGTAAAAATTGGATTTAAGTTAATTATTTTGAATGAAGTTTAAGTAAAAAAACAAAACATAAAAATAGAACATATTTTTATCACTTTTGCAATGAAATAGTAGCAAATTTATCAGAAAAATCAAATATAATCGCAGATTATGATCGCTTTTGATCAGGTAATTGTAGGTTTACTTAAAATTTTAAAAAAGACAAAGAAAAGAACAAAAGACATGCTTTATAACAAGCACAATTAATTTTAATTATTTGAAGCTTACCATTAAGCTTAAAATAATTAAAATTAGCTGGATACATTTTTGCGTAAGGTCGACACGCCCTTTCGCGTCCACCGTCCAGTTCACGTCCAAATGACGGATCACTCTTGAACGAAAGCTATTGCTATGATTCCCTGAATGTATGACACGTAAACCCACATTAAAAAAATCTTATAGCATGCTACCGTTTTTGCCAAAAATAAATCCCACATGAGCAGGTGCGCGTTTCAAGGTAAGTTTTTAATATATTTAGGTCTAGTTTGGGATTTACCGCAGTCTATAAGCCTTAACCATGAACCATACAATACGGATAATGATATCGGTGATTGTACTTTATTAAATGACACTTAAAATAAGGTGGATGCGAATTTACTACAATGCAATTTCCACTTTGCGTCAGAAGTGATCGCGGTCTGGTCTAACTGGGTCTAAGATATTAAAATATACAAAACAATGCATGTTTTATATCATGTAAAACGTTATTTACATGACGTATCGAACACAAAGTTATTTTTCAGTACTTAGGCCTTTTCCTGGACGCTAATACACGCTCTTAATGTAGCTTACCCTTATGATAGCCAATTTGCGTCCACATTATCACGACTATTTTCTAAATACAGACGTTGTAAATAATATAAAAAGCAAACTGTGCCTAGAGAGGATACCATATAATATAAAATACCGGATAAAAAATGAAATAAACTGAAATATATGTCTGTTTATAATTATTAAGTCTGATACCTAAATATTTTGATTGGTATTAGTAAGATTTTATTTATATTTTTTTATTTCCATGCTGTTATTAATTGTTAGTGATTTTGAATGCATTTTTTCTATATTTTATTAATATTACATAATATAATATTAAAACTTCTAATGGTTTAGAGCAAGTTTAATACTATACTTATAAAGACTAAAGGGAGCATAATGACAACAATTTTTCGTTCAAAATGATTACGAAAAATTGTATATTATCTTTATTCCTCAAATCCACCAACTCACTAAATGGACGAGATCTGGCGTATCGACCCTACTTACTTTTACCTCATCATTATTCCTAAATAATGTCATTGAAGTCAAATAGACTATAAGAATAAAATTGAACTTAAAATTGACCTAAAAGTTTATTATTATTAGATTTTTTACTTAAATTCTGTTGTCGAACGAAATATTAGTCTGTTATGAAAAAACATTAGTAGATAGTACCTACCTATTGACTAAACTTATCCTTCTTCTTTCAACTTGCTATTTAAACGTTAATTCTTTTTAAACTATTGAAAATAGTAATAAAAGTAATAATTAACGCTTAAATATATTAAAAAATATTTTCAGGGGTTGTTAAGTAAAAAATATTTAAAGACGCTCGAAATCCTGACAATGTTATATTTTAACAACTGCTAATGACACATATAAAAATATGATTATACGAAGATAATAGCTGGATAATTCCAAATATCCAAACTCTTGACTGCGTGCATAACAAAACAACTGCACATATCATGGATGTGTTTAGTACTCAGAGGGGATCATAACTTGATAACTGTTTTTGTCAAATAAAAAACGAAAATCCATAAATGTATAAGTCGAGATATTAATAAATACATGTTCTGACATACATTGATAAATCGAAATATAAATGTTTGTAAGAATAATATTAATTGGATATATCGTTATGTCAAATATTTATTGCCTAAATTAGAGATATTTACTTATGAACAAGAGCTGTATTTCAAGTATTTTTGGGTATTTCGAGTTGAGTTTTTTATACCAGTAGGGTATAAGGTAGAGGAAGAGCTTAAGCTAATAAAAAAAAAAAGTGCAGGTCGAGATGTCAAGTTATTCCCGCGCGGTACGGAAATATCTGAGAGAGGCTAGAAATAGGTAGAGACTTATTTAATTGATAGGTGTACCTGCTGAAAAGAAACACTGGTTATCCAAATCACCATGTGGAATAAATAAATAAATATCCTTAGACATTTTACACTGCGCTTCTAGTCCCAAACTAAGCAAAGCTTGTACTATGGGTACTAGACAACGGATATAAACATACTTAAATACTTTTTTTTTGTAAACACATACTTATTATACATAGAAAACACCCAGTCCAATACAAAAAAATATGTTCATGCACACAAATGTTTGTACTGAATACCTAAGTACCTAATTATGTGCTGGAAATCAATACCGATTTAGTTTTTTCTATTACACCATCGATAGGTACCTAAAGTTTTAATTATTTTTCCGCCAGCACTAGGCCGATCTAATGCGCCGCTTATTGGGGGCGCGTCACTGTTTCGATTATGGATCTGCATCGCAACCTTTAAAAGCGTCCGACAAAGGAATATTGTGTTTCATTCATAACGCGGCTCAATTTCGACCCATCAATAGGCTAAGCGAAATTTATTTTTGGGTAAACATAAGTGCTTATCGATTTTGCCCCACGTCGACATTTTTAGGTCGTTATGCGTTGACCGCGTTGAATTCAAGCTTGGGTATCCATTAAGGAGTTATGGGTTTCGTTTGTGGTCTCTTATAGAGATTAATATGGGTCTAAAAACCCATTGGAGAATGCTCAAGTTACCTAACCCGGGCATCATACATAATACAAACAAGGTACCTATTGAAAACATGTTTAAAATCTAGTCTCATCTAATAGAGAGCCATTAACAATATTAAAAGAAATATTAAGTACAAATAAATCTAATCTTGAGAACTACTAACTTTATCACTATTTTGTACCACATTTACCGCAATAAATAAATTCTATTCTACGAAGAAAAAAGTTCGGTTTGTAAAAAGACCTTGAAATCTGTGCTCTACTTCTGTGATGGATCGGTGTTTGAGGTGTACCTCGATAAAAGATTTCGTTGTTTTCGAGTCTACTTATCTCTCTCAGGAATGATGTCGAGTGAGAGGGACAAATTCAGTCTCATCTAAATCGCATTACATAATAGGTAGTCTTCCAACTGCAGACGGGAACGGGAAACCACTCCGTTAAATCTGTCCAAAGTGCCGAGAGATTTTTCCGAATCACAAAATAATTACACTTCCTTGAGGACAGTAAGATATCACCTGATGCTGACGTTTCTCTAAAAATTATTGCTTTTATAAGTAACGTTAATATTATTTTGTGGTAAATATTAACTATTTTTTAATAACTACACAGTTACTAAAGTTAAATAAATAAAAATGTGCCTCATAAATAATGTAAATACTATGTAATTCTATTTTAAAAATTTTTGAGGTTATTAGTTTAAACTCGACGAATGTCTTGCACATCTTGTTACGCTATTAAATTAATGTTTTTTCCTTTTTTTTTTTCAGGGAAAATGTAAATAGTTGGCACAGCTGCAGCTTCATCTCATAACTGGGTCTCTGAAAATCGACCTCCATGGACATCGTACATTGTACGTAAGTAGTTATTTCTAAATATTAGGACAAATGCGTTGATATCTCTGTCTTGGCATAAAGGGTTTTCTGGATGATGTTGTAATAAATGTATTAGTTATATTTTTCATAAAATGTATTTCGATACGTATTGATGAACTACACTCCTACAAGCCCATGGTATGTTTGATCTTGTGGTTTCATTACCGCCGTAAGTTCTCGTCTCCGGGCTGCGATCGAGGTCCGCAGAAAACTTGTTTAATCAATGGCTGCTAATGACAGCGTGTTGACGAACTAACCGCAGCGTGCAGACACGGCTCTCTGCTTTAATGAATTAACCCTGTCGCCGAAGACAATGGGCTTTGATGTTTATATCATATTGCTGATATTATTATTTGATATGCAACTCTCTATATTAACTAACTGGTCCCGCGACTTCTTACGCGTGATAATAGCGTTTGCGTTTTCGCAATATTTTTTTATTAATAAGTAACAGTACTCTGCTTTCCTATTGGTTATATCGTGATATTATAGGGTACCTATAGATAGGCTTAGTAATTTTTTTAAGTCGGACCTGTAGCTCTTGACATTAGCGCGTTCAACTAAGTCACTAAACAAACAAACTCTTCAGCTTTATAATATTAAGTATAGAATAGGTAATATCATTGAAAACTTTCGCACGTTACGTGACTAATGTCCTTCAAATCAATAGAATAATTAATGATAACAAAGAAGTAGCATATAATTTAATATTCAATTATGATTTTGTTGGTTTAAGTAGTAAGATGGAAACAAAGTTTAGCAGAATTATGTTGTTGCACGGCGGTCGGAGTACATCGCAATTAGGGTTTCTGATTTCTCGACTTATTTTTTTTCTCGAGTTTCGAGAATTCTCGAGGCCAAAGTCTCGAGTTTTCTCGGGTCTCGAGTCTTTTAATTAAAACTGTTGAAATCGGTTGAAATTTAATAAAAACACGGGTTTTTATTAATGTTATAATGTGTCTGGGTTATAATCAATAATACTGTAAAGTTTCAACAAAATCCGTTCAGTAGTTTTTGCGTGAAAGAGTAACAAACATCCAGACATCCACACAAACTTTCGCATTTATAATATTAGTAGGATAATTATAACTTAATAATTAACTAAAGGAACAAAAGTCATAAAGTCGCGTGTACTTTAAGGATTAATAAGCATACATATCTGGAGCTCCAATTGAATCACTTGTTTTCCAAAGAACACAAGTCCAAATTAATAGAAAAATTACGATAATAAACCTACATTTACAAACAAAAAAAAACTTTTAAATAAAATTTTAAACTTAAAGATAACGACTTGAATAAACGTATTTACGAGTACCTAAACTAACAGACAGTTAACAAAAAATTTTCAGTCTTTAAATCAGTCAGTTATACAAACATAATAAAATATAGCATACTCGTAGGTGAACATTATTAGTTTCGGTTAAGATCATTACTTGCAAATCAAATTAGTTAAAAGAAGGAAAGACTAGGCCAGTCTAAACGCAACGTTAACCTATTAAATAATTAAAAACTTACTTTTGTCTAAGAAAATAGGCTTTCAAGAATATTAAAGCTTCAAAATCGAAACTCGAGAATTCTCGAGCTCCGGTAATTTTTTTCTCGTCTCGAATGAAGCCAAATTTCTCGAGTTTTCTCGAGTTCGAGAAAGCTCGAGCAGAAACCCTAATCGCAATTCGTAAAACAAATATGACTGCCAGTGCCGATGTACAATTTGAAAGCACAATATTTATCTATCCGCGTGTCGAATTGGAAGGCAAACCAAAAAGCAAAAAGCTGCGTAGTAAGGCCACGTCCATGTTTATGCGGAGCGCGTGGCACAACCCAGCGTAGAGCCTGAAGCTATTCCCGTTCATGCAAGCTCCCGCGGATCCCGAAGAGCAATGTAAATGTGTTTCAAAAGTACAAATAAATGTTGACAGGGTATAACGTTCATTCTAGCACGCCTTCTTCTTTGAGATTGTGCTGAGTAGTTAGCTCTATGTTTTTTCAAAAAAATAAGCAGTGTCTACTGCGCTTACTAGGATATCCATTATCCATGAACGCTCCGACTCGTTTTCATCCTTAGTTTTATTTGTGCGCAAGCTCTACGTTCCGCGCTAAGCTCCGCGCGTGAACGTGCACTAACACGAACACAGAGATGCCAAATATTTTGGTAACAAAAAATAAATCATACGTAAAAGTTTCTATTCCATATCGAGCACAAGTAAAATATGAGTAGTGCAAACTTTAAAAGTAATGCTTATTGTTGCCAAACGTCGGCCGGCGGCGCCCGGCCGGCATTCTCGCGCGTAAACGAATTTTATCTTAGCCCGGAGTCGAGCGAGTCCCGCCAGGAGGCTGTGCGAGTCAGAATTTGGCAAGCACCGGGAAGTTTAAAAATCGTTCCTAGGGTGTATTCTACGTTGAATGCCGTTTTATACACTTCGCACATAATTCTTGCATTAATGTCGTAGTTTACTCCAGTTCCAATGTTTGTTTGGAAAGATCTGATCTGGAGAAAAATGATACTAACCGCATTTTGGAACACACAAAATATAAGTTGAACTTTCTCACTAAATTAAAGTATTTATCTGTGTTAAAAAAGCACGAGATTGATTATAATGTTGATTGTTTAGTTTAGTTTAGTCAGATATCGTCTATGATGGTGCTAAAATTTAACCTGATGACCCATGACATTCAGGATGGCTTCCTGTTTGTAATATAGGTAGAGTAATAAAAGAAAAATTGATTGAGAAAATACATTTATACTTGATAATGTACCATTAACCTAGCTATCCAAAAAAGGCAGGTTCTGCTTTATTTAAGTGCTATCTAGCTTTTACCCACGGCGTAGCCCACGTGGAACTTAGTTTGTCACAGAAAGACAATGTGTGATATAAAGTTTCATCAAAATCCGTTCAGCAGTTTTTTCCATCTATCACTCTTCACAAAAAATTTTAACATACAATATTCCTTATTAATAGTAAGACTAAACTATTTTCACAAATTTTATAGTTAGGTTAGACTTTACCGGTTCGTAGAACTTTTAGAGAGTCGGTGCAATATGACTCTATTCTGATATAAAGGACGTAAAAATAATTAATTTTTCAAATAAATATCAAAGTTTTGTGAGGTGGTCATGACTTTTTTCTGTGTAAGTACACCAAGTTTATACTTCAATTTGGCATCGATCTGCGGTTCAGATCGGAAGACTGCGGGCGCCTACCTCGGGGCCTGTAATGCGTGCAACATTATCGGAATGTTTCGCTAAGAACCCGTATTTGGCAGCGGCGGCCCATAGATCGCTCGCCGGGCCGCGGCCGCCGCGTGCCAAATGAACCGACATTAACTTCAATAGTGCGCTGCACGCCCGCCCGGCCGCCCGCCCGACCGGCCGCCCGCCCGCCGCACTCTTACGCAACCCGCTATATCCCGCTGATAAGGATAAGCAAGGGCGCGGGGTATAATGCGATCTGAGTATCGATTGTTGAATATGTATAAAACAGAGTTCTTTTATTGCTCTGAAAAAGGCATACAAAAGTACGTATCTTCTCCTTTTAAATGAACACTAGATTTGGAACTCAGACACCTGACATTTTTTTATCATTATAATGAATTGCCCAGTTTATTTATTTTAAAACTAGAATATTTGCCATAGAATGATATTCTGACATTGACACACTACATTGACGCTTAATTTTATTGACAGATTAACAGTTGTAAATAACACTGTATTTATCTGGGGGCACGGCAGTGCCCCCACCAAGTCGAGCAAAAAAGCGGCACGGCCGTACCATCCTTTTCTCGAAGCAATTCAGGCCATTTTCGACCGCCTGTAACTTCGTTGTGGATAAAACTAGAAGGCTGAATTTTCATTAGCTATGCAGGCATTGTAAAGACACGGTATATTTCAAATTTCATTCAATTTGAACCAGTAGTTTAAGAATTATAACGGGTCAAAGTTACTTAATTTTGTCACTCACTGACTGACTGACTGACTGACTGACTGACTGACTGACTGACTGACTGACTGACTGACTGACTCACCGATCATCAAAATTCTAAGGCACTTCTAGCAGACCTAGAAGCTTCAAATTTGGAATATAAGTAGTGTTTGGTGTATGAATCAAGGAAAAACTAAAATATTTGGGGGCACGGTTGTGCAACCGCCAAGTCGAGTAAAATTTTTCAATTTCGGTCCAGTTTTCTAGATACATGACTGCTGTCTACAAAATACAAAAAGAAATGAGATCCCATCAAAAACAATACTTGTCAAAAAAACCAAGTCTCGCAACTCAGTTGTTCTACGGTAAAAAGTTGTGAGATCCATGTAATACCAAGTCCAGGCCAGGAAATCTTTAACGTTTTACATAAATATATTGACTTGGCCATCGCACTAAATAATTTAATTTACACGTGTTTTCATGCGATGGCCAAGTCAATATTATATTTATGTAAAACGTTAAAGATTTCCTGGCCTGGACTTGGTATTACATGGATCTCACAACTTTTTACCGTAGAACAACTGAGTTGCGAGACTTGGTTTTTTTGACAAGTATTGTTTTTGATGGGATTACACTTTTCCAACGTTCCAACATCAGCCACGGGCCAATAAAGCTAACTAGATCAAGTGATAGTCGGTAATAATATCAATAACGCGTCGCACGCTTAATTGCTTCCATTCGTTCATTGCTCAACGCTACATTCCGGGGAGTGACGCCGCGTCGGTGAACACCAGCGCACACATGCAAGCGAATGAGTAAACAAATTAATACCTATAGGGCTACTAGATGAGATGGAGGACCATCAGAATGGTTTCCAAAAATGTAAATCTGTCGAGTGGAAAATAGTTTTCTTACACCGTCTATCTACAAGAAACAACACTAGTTTTACCATCTCTATAGAATTTTTTGTAAGAAGATAATAAACGATAGAAATAAACCTTCGATTGAACTAACTTATGTTACTTAAAAAAGTACCTACCATGTGAATTAATTGTTCTATTGATACCGGATCATAAGAGCCACCGTGAGCATCTGGTCAGATTAACGGGAATGTCTTGTGAGACTCAGATTTTTTCTTACTTTAATTAAAAGTTTCAAGGAGTTATTTTAAGAAGCATAATTTACATAATAATGACTCTAAGCTAATAATAGCTTAGATCCTCAATTAGCTGGCAGCCCTGGTGACATGTCATTTGCCCTCCTCGCGAAGATCCAATTAAATTGGGTGACGTACAAGGAATAAATTTATGCATAACCAATTACCGACGGCGTGGGCTCAGCATTACAACACGCGCCTATTCTGCGTAGCGATTGCTCGAGTCTAAAAAATGGATGAACTTGGAATAATAAATATAAAAGACTCTACAATAACCACTATTTTTACGTATGGTCCTGGCATCAATTAAAGTCACGAAAAGAACACCAAATTCAAACACAAACATTACCCATTTTGTACTTGTTATTATAGGCGTTTAAAAGCAACTAAGAAGACAGAAACTTGCTTCTATTGAGAGACAGCACCGACTTTTCTAAAGTCGTTACGACTCTACCATACAAATAAAGTCCTGTAAATAAAACTCATATCCCGCAAAGCACACAAGTAATAAACATTCATGAAACGGTACCTATGTACATGAAAATAACTGATGGATTCATATAAATAAATATTGTGCTCGTCGCGCTGACGCAAATTGAAATGGTTAGAATGTCGCAAATAAAGCAAAACTGGGAAACGTGAATAATGGGTTTTGTGCATGAAAAAGCTCTAGCTCTAACGGACTATTGATAAACAATTATGGTGGTGCAGTTTTTTGTGTTAAAATTGCAGTTTTTATCTAAATCAAAATAAAAGCGATGCGCCTTCGTTTCTTCATTCGTTTTACCTCATACAATCATTAAAATATGACAGATCAGGATCTGCGCTGAAGTAGGTAGAAATCATAGGGGCATAGGTACTCTATTTTCTGTAATACTGACTGAAAATCTGATAGAAAGAAAGAAAGATAGAAAGAATGATACATTTATTACGATATATTATTAGGATGATAAAGGAGTTCTGTGGATAATCTCGAATGGTTTTATTCGCTGTCAGATGATTAAAATGTATGGATATTGTTAGGCTTGTGAAGCACTGTCTTGGTCAATGCTCTTAGCAAATTAGGTAAAGGTTGCGTTTATAACGACAATTACTTGTAATAGTATTTTTACTGTTGGTAATCATTTGATATTACTCGTCACAACTTTAAACGAAAACGTTGGTATGTTTGCGCCATGTAATAAATATGCTACATCACGATGGATATTTAAAGCAAACCACCAGTCGCGTTCGGTCCCGGGGATTCCATAAAACTCCGTGGCAGGATCGCGCGGTCAATCAGACTCGTCGGCTGGCACGTGAACGAGATATGTCAAAACGCTAGCACAATAGATCACGTTTGATGCACCGTGGATGCAGCCGTACAAACATTATGACGATAGGTCCACAAGAAAAGAAAGGCCATATTACAGATTTTTGGATAACATTGGATATTTCCTAATCCTCCTTAAGATAAGCTGATAGGTACTAAGACTTCTAGAACTTCTAACATTATATTATTTTGACATCAGTTTCAAAGTCTAAATGTTGCCTTCAATGTGGCCGGTATCATCCATGAAATTGCACATAAAAGTAATAAGATTCCCAAAAAGGTAAATAAAACTGTGAAAGTCAAGGAACCTTCTTCTTCTTCTTCTTCTTGTCGTGTCGACAACAAACTTAAAGTATCAGCCCAAAACTCCGCTACAAGAGTGGCGTTGTCAGTAGCATTCATTAAATCTTCCTGCGTGCAGTTGTTTGGTGTTTTAAATTCTGAAGAGAAATATATAAATAAATATAGCCGTGGTATACACAAATGCCGGTCTGCTGGATGATGGCTGTTCTGTATACACTAGCGGCCGGCGCGCGCGCTCCCAGAGGAAATCAGCGCGCCGCCCGCGCCGGCGCGCAATCCGCCGCATCCGCGCGCGGCACCCTCATTAGCTAGCTCAGCTCGTCTGCTGCAGTGACACGATGAATCTGATTCTAAGGAGTTTGCAGCCCATTGATACTCACTTGAAATGTATATTCATTTATTTCA
Organism: Ostrinia nubilalis; assembly: GCF_963855985.1. Lineage (NCBI taxonomy): Eukaryota > Metazoa > Arthropoda > Insecta > Lepidoptera > Crambidae > Ostrinia > Ostrinia nubilalis. Next base: position 17,731,091 of record NC_087094.1, read on the forward strand.
AATGACTAATGGAAATCGTAATTAACCTTGTACGAACGCTAGGACGCTAGTTAAGCAAAATGTTAAATAAATGACTAAGTTTCGCTAGGTAATGAAATAATGTCACGCGCAGCCATCTTGAATCCCAACTGCAGCGTTCGGTCTCCATTACAGCTGCACCTGTGATGCATCGCGCTAATTCGACCCGGGATTGATCGCCGTGTGTTTTTGCTCGCGCCTCCAAAGCTTCGGGCGTTCATCCGGAACTGGTTTTGTAACGTTTGCCAAGTGTGCTGATTTTCAGTGATAGATATAAACCACATAAAACTGTAAAAAAAAAAATACTAAATCAAATCGGCACAATTTACGTGGTGTGAAACTCTAAGAAGCGATATATTTCCGACAGAAAATATTTTATTAAAATTCTCCTTAACATTCCAGAATATGAATGCCTATGAGGGCATGCGATGTCATGCGATTTGTAATCAAATTGTTGTATTGCATCCTTTAATCCGTTAAATTCATATTTTTTATGAATTAGCCATGCGGATACCTAGACTTCCTGAAATATGTTTACCAAATCTAGGAATAGGAATAGGATGAAGCGCACCTGTGCGGCGCGACAGCGGGCACAGATTAAAAAGCCATTTGCGGCCATCTATCTCGCCGCGACTGCGCCGGCCGCGCGCGACGCCGCTGCAATTAAGAGCGCCCGCGAGCCTGAGTCCGGCCCTACTGTACAAACCCATTACCATATTATACACATCTCTTTCACTTACTCAAAAGGAACTTGAGTAAAAGAGACGCCAGGGAGGGTTGTATCAAAATCGTTTTACAGAGTAGACCCGCTGACCTGAATCGATGCCCTAAAGTTATTGATGATGGCTGATTGGAGTTTAACACGACCGCTTTCGTTCCGTGTTCCGATCCTTCGACTTAGCAAAACACGTACCCTGGAAAATGAATGAACTTTGCGGATATTCACGCGGCTTATTTAACCTTTTTAGCTTAACTCATTTACGCCTGAAATATTGTAAAGAAGTAGAGCCGATTGAAAATGTTCGTAGCAAATATTGTCGTCAACAACGCGTATTGCACTTCTGTCGAGTGGTTTAGAGATCGTCAGAGGGAGAGTCGCTTTGTTAGCGGCCGGCGGAATTGTCAATATCCTGCCGCTCAATTTTTAAAGCCTAGCCTAGATGCGTCAGCCGCCTGCGACCCGGCCTGTGCGGGACATTCACTAGACGTACTTAGGTACTATTATAGTACAATCATGTCTACCATTTATTAAGAGAATACATGATACGACTGTATACTATAAAGTTACCCGTCTATCAAAGGGGTAGAGTAACATTAACATCCCGTCCTAGCCACTAATCGGATCAGGCGGCGAAGCAGAAGAGCGGTTTATGAAATCGGACACAAGCGGGAAGCAGGTTAAAGGTGACCACCGCGCCAGCGCCGCACCCAGTTAGGTGCACTTGTATGTTATTAGTTGTTTCTATTTTTACCGCTCCATTACATTACGGTACGGTTGATGATCCATTGTACCATATGACCATAAAATAATTTGCATGGAGCGAAAATAAAGTGTTAGGAGAAAATAGACTCGTGCTATACTACTCTACTTCTCAGATTCGGTGGGTTACGTATGTCGCGTGGAATGTAGAGCCAATGGGTGGAACCTAACTTCGCTGCAAATTAAATAGCACCCTCATTATTAATATCTGATCGAGACATTACTGCTAATCACACTAAGTAGGTACACCACACAAGACTTCAGTTTATTCTAAATTATTAAATAACTCGTAAACTTTTTTCTAGGTAGAAGTTGTGTGAGGAAATTCGAAAAAAAAAGACCTAATTAAGCATGTCCAATTGTCCAACTAAGAAAGAAGTAATCGACCAATATAATTATCTCGGATGAATAGACTACTAATCATTGTTTTTGGGAGAAAAGAAATCATTTATTATTGTCACGAAACATACAATATGTTACAAAAAGTCAATCAATGCAGTTTACGAAAGTTGCCAGATGGAAACTTGTCGCTGAATATCAATATCGTTCAAACGTACTCGTATAACGTTCAATAATATTAATAATTATTCTGTCGATGACTCAGAGTAACTAGCTACGTGTTATGAGTTTGTTTTCAGTTAAACCTATGACGAATTTCTAGAATGACATAGTTTTTTATTATTAATATTTCCACCTCGAATATCAAACCCGATAATGCGCCGCTAAGTAATTGCCGCGCTATCTATGTAGGTGGCGGCGGATCGGATTACATGCATTGTTGTGCTATCTAAGTCAATAGACACGCTCTATTAGTACGAGCGCGGCAATCATTTCATTATCCTTAATAACCCTTTGTCTAATGGTATGGAACCATGTACAAGTTAAAACTACTTTTTTCAGAAATATTAACGTTGTTTTATAAATTAATTGAATAGCTGAAGTGGCAATGGGCAGGGCACATAGTACGCAGAACTGACGGCCGATGGGGCAGCAAGGTTCTGGGAGTGGAAGCCGCGTACCGGAAAATACAGCGTGGGACGTCCACCCACCCACAAGGTGGACCGACGATATCATAAAGGTAGCAGGAAGGCGCTGGACGCAGGCCGCTCCCAACCGGGCAGCATGGAATTCATGGAAAGCATTGGGAGAGGCCTATGTTCAGCAGTGGACGTCCTATAGCTGAGATGATGATGATGATGATGATGATAAATTAATTTTTCATATTAATCTACCACAATGGCTTTTCTGCATAAAACTTTTGTTTTATGATGATTTGCACCTCACGTGCATGAATAAAAAAAGATAAAACGTTGCTATTATAAAAAAACGTAAATAATTTTTATACTTCATCGATCGAGAAAAATAATTATCGTACTTGCTTACATCTGGCAGCCGAAGCGTGACATCACGCGTGCAAATTATTCACCGGCGCCCGCGTCGGCGCGTAGACTGCGGCACTCACGCTCAATTGATCACTACTTACCACTTATTTGTTTAACATTACCATAACCTTGAATTGATTTGCAAGTCTCTACATATTTTATAAAAAATGTAGAAAGTAAAAGAGAAAACGAAGACTCTCTGCCTATCTCAAAAATCTCTACTAGAACTTTCCAAGTTTAAGGCTGAGTTGCACCATCTTACTTTAACTTTGAAAAACGTAAAAATCTGTCAAACTCTATACAAAAAAAACCGGTTATCGTTATAGTTACTGTCAAAGTTAGGTGGTGCAATTCAGCCTAAGTGTAGTACACTCTCTACAAGTCACTGAATACTATTTGTATTATTTTTATTCTTAAATCTGATCCAATTAGACCATCTCCCATTGGAAGATTTTAAATTCCAGTACATGGTGTATGAAACCCTATCTCAGTCGGTATTTGACATCGTAAGTAGGTGCAATTGCGTCAATTGTTCTAATTCAGCGCCGCGGGACGACGCCCGCCGGCCGCGCCTTCGCGGGTCTATAATTGTTTATGCCTTCCGCGGAGTTTAGATCACGCGACTGCCAAGGACTACTAAGTCACGTATGCTACTTTTCCAAACATGTTTATATTATTTTTAAGAAATGATTTGATTCCAAAAACTCTATCACTAATAGAAAATTACACTACATTTTCTAGAAAGTACGTGGCTTGAGTTGGAATTCTGAATTAAAATAACGAAGGCTTAATTTTTTTAATAGGTACCTATTTATGTTTGGCCTCACTTGTATAACTATTGGAATATTAAAGTTATAATTAATACAATTTACTAAGCGTTATATTCACTGGCCAGCTTTCAGGCAGGCCCACTACGAACAATTTCTGGTTATCATGTAAGATCGTCGCTATCCTAAACTTGCTAATGTTATAATTATTTATAAAAGGGATGAATACTAAAAATCGAAAGTTCATGAAAATCGTAAAATGTAAACACCACTGTGACAAGTGGACTTCGGCCGCTCCTGCGCGGGCGCTGCTCAAAGAGACGAATCTGTTAACACAATTGCTGGTGGACCTGAATTTCATTACCATCTCCGCATTTTCATTTATCCTTCTTGGCGTCTAGTTTTATTGAATTGTGACATATCTTGTCATCATCTCGTTATCAGTTATTTACTACACATTCAGATGATGATGATAACTTAAGTCATAAACAAGATACAGTTTAAAATTGTTACAATCAAAGTTTAATTAATTCTGTTTCAAATAGACTCAACCGTTACAAACAGCATGAATTGTAGCGCGGAATCAATAACAACTTTTTATAACAGGTGAAGCTCCATCTGGCTCATGCTCCGTTACTTCTTAATCAATATTTATAGCGTGTTGCGTATCTCGAGATGCAAGTCAATCAGCCACGTGAAGCGATCGACCGCTCGGCCGTGACCGTCTCTATTTTTGCCCCATTGATTTCCATCGGCTGCTGGCGCATGAATTATTAGTGGGCGCGAAGCGAGCGGCCTCGCCAAACATCGCCGGGTGCGCACAAACAGAACAGCCCACTCCCCAGCTTCTCCGAGTAAGAGGTGTAATGAGCCAAATCAAAGCAGAGCACAACCCGCCGTATCAAAAAGCTATTCGTGCTTCATCATCATCATCATTACCACCATAGACATCCACTGCTGAACATAGGCCTTCCCCAATTATTCTCGTAATGACCGGTTGGTATCGGTCTGCATCCAGCGCCTTCCTGCTATCTTTATGTATCCATTATCCTTATGAGAACATAAAACCGCAAATATACAGTGTACTACGAGTATTAACACTCAATTTTTCCATCTAATAACCACTTATTTACCCCGACTGGCCGTTCCAGCGCGCGCTACGAGCTCTGCACTCCGACCCCCGACCTTTGGGCGCGGTGCGTTACACAAACACTGCGAGCCAGTTTTTGGCTAATCTTGCTTGTTAGCGAGCACCACATCACTCCGAGCCCGCATTCATCTCTGCCTCTGCCCTTGTTAAAAATAGCCAACTACATAACCCGGTTGCTTCTTATTTATGAATGGAATATGAAATAAGTTTATAATCGTAACTTTTGTGACTCTTCTTCTTTTCGAAAATGGTACGTCGAAGACCTCTTCTTGAATACGTATACTTACTCGTCGATTCGCGACAATTGGTAATACATAATATCATTTGTGTTCTCTCTCTGTGTGTGTTTCACGAATGTATTCATTTGGTAATGTACAAAAGATCTTTACTGCGAGATAAATTTCAACATAATCGGCTCTATCCATCTCCCTCAATCGCCCCAAGATGCAGACAGGAGTGACTGAAACACATAGACCTATTATTATCTGGTATTCTCGTTTTAATCATCAATTTGGAAACCACTTACTGCGAAAAGTGGAACAGTCTTGTAAACTTTTAAGAATTAATTTCCAATTCATAAATCTTAATAACCACTTGCGCAAGTCGACGCCGAAAAATTCATGGACCCGTTTACAAGCTTAATGTGCTCACGTCCTTCGTGACACAATTCTGCCGAGTGTCGGTGAAAGCGCCATAAAGAGCGCTTACACGCGTCCGACCATGTTTGCGATTGTCCGGCCTGTCGCTGTGAGATCATACCATCGTCATCTAAGCGATCCGGAAATTTATTTGATTCATTCGGCTCGACATTTGAAAGATGATGAGATAGATGAGTCTTATTACATACACATTGTACACATATTGTTGACACACACAGTACTTGGCGCGGCTGCTGATACCAATAAAGTTACAAGATATTTTTGACCTCAAAATACTCGGTGATAGCGAATTAAACAGCTTCGGATAATTTATAATCGGAAGACCAGCTAATCTCGTATGTGGCTGCCCTTAAAACAGAAACTTTGAGGCTCATTCGCGCCACGGCCTCAGATCATAATCGCCTCAGACTCTACAAAGATTTTTATCTGCAATAAACTAATTCTCGAAATATGCACACAAATTTGAACCTTTCCACCTATATCATAAGAGGCAACTTGTATAATTCAAATGAGTTAATATTATAGCTTTGTTTTATCGCGCCACGTGCCGTGTTGAATGTTAACGTCATTGTATTATGTAGCATCAAGTGACACCGACTTTCCGACGACCCTTTACGTGCTCTATTTCGAAAGCAATCGCCTCCGTGAATGTGAAAGTGAAAAATGCACGAGCCCCGCCTTTAGTAGGTGCAGCTTAAGTCTCGGGGTCGGCGATTCAACACTTGCTTGCTCGGGCCATGCTGGCACTTAGACCTCCCCCAATAATTATGAAAGATGAGAGCCGGCTCCATTACCAACTAGTCAGTATATCTCAAATTAAAAATACATAGGTAACTTCTAGTTTGAAGCTCTAGTTATCTTCAGACACTTTTAAAGCTGGATAACAACTAATACCTATGACGTGGAAGTAAACCTACCATCGATTGTCAGTCAACTGTGGATTAGATAATTAAATAAAAATCATGTAAGGTATAAGGTAAAATAAATTATTTTTAAGTAGGTACTTTGTTCGTTGTTCCTTACCCTTAAAATATAAAAATTAATTTTCTTAAAAGAAAGCTAATTCACTAATAAGTATGTAAAAGTAAATATGTACTCGTAATAGGTATGACCTAATTACAAAAGACCCCATACGTCCAAATTTGACTGCAGTAGTTGCAAGCAAGCAAGAGTTAATACTACCGCTAGCCTAATTAGCCTTATTACACGCTCAACCACATTTGTGCTAATTAAAAAGTTACATGTTCACTAGAACAAACTTTATTCATTTGTTATCTTCTTCCTGTTGTTGCCAGTCTACAATGTTTTCTCTTCGGCTTAAATTCGGTATTAGCACGGCTTCACTGCGGTTTCTTTCATGGTTCCTTCCGAGAAATTAGCCGATAGTAATCATAGTAAGTCGACCCGACTGCCACGCGGGACAAAGCGCCGGTGTATGTCGGAGCCGCCTCGTCACCGATGCATTATCTGGCAAACAAACAGAATGTCGTGTGTTCGCTTGTAACCTGCATTTGCCGCGAGTAGTGCAGGGCTGACGATATTGGGTTTTTATCAGTTCTAGCACTCTTCAGTAGCTTTCGGATTGTGTTCCTTCCTTCAGCACTGGATAAACAAATAAGCAGTGACTTCAAATCGCACACTGTTTAAAATATTTTGTCTAGTTTGTCATGCAAGACGCTAAGATTCCTTGATTCGTTGTAATGATGTCCACTGTTGGACAAAGGCCTGGGATTTCCACAACGACCGGTGCTGCACTTTCCGCATCCAGATACTTACTTCTCGCGACACGACCTTCACCAGATCTTCGGTCCACCTACTCAATACTCAATAAGTTTATTGCTTCTAGTGGGAGGCCAGTACGGCTAGCACGAAAAACTTTCGAGTTCAAATCGTTTGCGTAGTCGAAACGCCATCAAAAGATTTAGTGAGAAAACTACAACAGCGCCCTTGTGAACGTATCGTAAAGTGAACTTAGTATGAGATGTGGTTGCACGAAACTTATTTTGAGAATCAAAATTGTCACGTTGTCGTTTAATTCAAAGATTGAGTATCGAATTTTATCGAATACGCAAACGATTCGAAGACGAAAGTTGTTCATGCTAGAGGTACTGCCCACATTACGTCTTCCGGATCGTGGCCACTCGAGAACTTTAGACGCCTAAGGCGACCGATAAAAGTCAAACCATCATTGCATCCCTAAATTAAATTCAAATTCTATAATTTTATTCAAATATTTATGTATTTGCACAATGTTTGGGTAAACATAGGATCTTAAAACTAGTATTATGTTATGAAACTTGAAAGAATTTTCTGATAATTACAAGCTGTAAGCCCTGCAATGAATGTTTATTATCGTGAATGGGCCGCGCGGAAATAGCGCGCGTTGGGCAACTGTCGCCGGGCGCCTGCGCATCTGGCCTCAAACCTGCGCAATTGGGTGAAATGCAATCTTATTATTCATTAAATTCAAGGAAGAACTTTCCATGCATTAATATTTTTAGTTTTTGATCATTAATGTGATGAGTAGGTATATAAGTACTGTACACATTCGTAGTCGTGCTTCTTATGCCATAATTTGCTCCCCCACGGAATTGAACGGTATTGTTGTAGTACTGGTCTGATGTCAGTAATCAAATTTTTATCCCACTTAAAACATTTTCATGTAATAAATTGCTTTCAAAACGTTATCAAATTTAAATCTAATGTAGAGCCAAGCTTCTAACCCTTTCAGACCTGAAAATTTTTTTCTACAAAATTTATGTTTTCTCGGATTTTATGTAACATTTGGTCCATAAGGAAGACAAGAAAAATAATATAAAAATTTTTCGACTTTCCAATTTTTCAGAAAAGTACCCGCACTATCGTGCGGGTTAGGACTAAGTGCACTATACGCACGCTCGTGCATAATTAATAAATTAGAGGAAATCCATAAGAAAAGACCCACTTTTTTGGATATTATTATTAAAATTTAATAATAATCAGCTTTTACTTGAATAAAACCATTCCAACTCATGACCCTTGAAGTGTTATGAGCTCCTGGTGGAACAGTTAGAGATTATCATAACAAATGTGTTGTATTTCCATTTTAAGAGAGCCAAGTCATCAAACACGAATTATTCTGACTCTCCTCTTTTCATCTTATGGTCAGATATGAAATTTAACGTTTTTCGTTGAAAAATACCATTCATCATAATGGTGCTAGTGCCAATCAAAGGCAATCGCTGTCAAATTTCTAATAACATGACTGACGCTGGTGAAAAACCTGTCGAAGTATATAAATCTGTGTGGAGGAACTGCTTAAGTATACAAAATTACTAGTGCACCAACATCCTGCTCTTACTCAGCAAAAGCTGTACTTGCATCCAAATAAATACTGAAATCAAGCATCAGTCTTCCAGCTGTTAGAAGCCAAACAGAGCAAGATTCATTTCTTACAACCTGCATCTGTCAGTAATATAATATACTCATTATATAAAAGTTACTCATCTATTTAGTAACTATTAGACACTCTATCCATTTTCTGACAAGCTTACAAGACTTTGAAGGCTGTACTTTCCACAAAAGGTATGTCCTCTAGGGAAGTGGGATGGTCATAGGGAACAAAATTCAATTGGCTTCGCCACGTTGCGAATCCTAACGTCTTCAGAATGTCACCTATGACTACTTATCGTATATTTAGTCACCAGAACAGATACAACTGGGGAAAGAAAAAAATCCATGTATGAAAGCATACCAAACATTTTATCAGCGGAGGTATTAACGGCTCGCCCAGTTTTTCTCAAGTAGTAGTTATTGAAGCATTTGGCTCCTAGTCTATAAAATTATGGCCAAGGAAGTTTCCAAAGTACTTCATTGGAGTCTGTACAGTCGAATAGATTGATTATCTATCAATATCTTTCATTTATTTTACAGATATGCCCTTTGCCTTTATATCCTGGCCCTTTTCTCTCTTCAATTGGCGTAATAAATGGTAAAGTTACTTTTACGGAGAATTGAGCACTACTGGTACTCCCTGATGGCTCTGCAGGCTCAGATCTAGCCAAATCAATGGATTGCTAGCATAAAATAACTTCATTTCATACTATTTCCTTCTTTTGATCTAAATGGTGCAGAAAGTAGCTTTCGTTTGGATTTTTTTTAATATCTGAGTCATTTTCATCACCTAATAAGCATAAGATAATGTTTTCTGATAATTAAACTGCTACATCAAAGAGTTAAATTAAAAAATGACTACTATTTGAATTAAATATCCAAAAAAACAATACGCAATAGCGTGCCGTTTTTTCCGTTTCAAAATGAATTTAAACCGAACTGCTACGATAGTGCGAATTAAATTTAAGTTAGTTTTAAGTAAGCAATACTATAAATTATTTCAATGGTTTTTCATTTATTTATTAGAATACAATATTTACTTTATAATTTATAACATTTTAACAACAATACTAGCAAAATACTATATTTTTATATACGTACCTCACCGGGAGTTCGCGCCTAAAAATTCTGACATCTTTCACAATCGCTGTCCGGCGACCAACTGCCCGCAAGAGGGTCCTATATTTTTTATTAAAAGTATCATAATACGCACGATTGCCGTGTATCGATTTCGTTCCGAAAAACAAAATTTTGCCAAGCAAATTTTTATTTTAAGTCAATGCGCACGCTTATTTAAGTAAGGTCTGAAAGGGCTAAGGCCAGGCTTCCACCAAGGTGGAGCGAAGCGGAGAAGTATTTTGAAAACAAATCAGATTTCCTGGTTTCCTGAATAATGAAATCTGACTGTTTATTCAAATAATTCAAAACACTTCTACGCTCCGCCTGGGTGGCAACCGAATCTAACTCTACATGCCTTAACTTGATCAACGCTATGCCTTATAGTAAAAAAATGTGGATTGCCCTATTCGCTGTTGTCACATGGGCGTAAGTTAAGTTGAAAACTTAATTCTCTGTTCATTACCTTTCTTCTCAACAACAGCTCTTGTAGTAACGATAATACTTATTTGTTTTTCTAATCGCTACTAATAGATGCGGCTGACATTGTGGCGAACGAGGACAAAATGTTATTTCGCAATATCAAATCAATTAAAGCAACTCATGTATTTGAATGCATGTTATTCGCATTTGTCTCTATTATTTAAATTGAATTGCATGTATGATCATTAATTGTTTGGTTTTGTTGTTCAAAGCATTATTTTGTCTGGACATGTGTTTGTATTTTGTTATGTATTACTCGTATATCCGTTTCGTTTAAATATCTAATTAATTTAAAACTAGCTTTTGCCCACGTAAAATCTTGCCAAAAAAGATAACCTATGTTATTCTAATGTTTAAACAATAATACTGTAAAATCTCTCAAAAATCTGTCCTTTCACACATATCTAACCCGTATTCATTTTACGTCTCTCTCTACACTTCGTATAATTGGTACATATCGTTGTGTCATGTGTTTATTACAATAATAAATGAAGAAAATCCAAGCGCGTTATTTAACGCGTGAGCATGTTTATTGAAGCTCGACGTATTATACGAGTAATACTGTACGGACGACAGCACATCGGCGTACACACTTTGCCATCGTATGTAGTCGTAATAGGGGTCATAAAAATGTATGTCCTTTCGACAGTACAACGCGTTCGCCGCGACCTACTACGGCGTGTGCGCAGGTCGCATCTGTGCGTGTCAGGGCTGCTCCTTCGTGCGAGCAGAATGCGAGCTCTTGAACTACTTCTGTTGTCTGTGCACAATAATTAATCATGCTACTAAATTGACGTTACAACTTACCTGCTCTTATTTGATATATCCAGCAGAATTATGTATAATGTGGACAATAATTGCAATTAATAGTACCTACTTATCGTCGATAAAGGTAGACGGAGACAATAGACCAATCAAGATGGATGTTACCAATAATGTCGTTAACTTAAATGTGTTGCAAAAAGATAAGTGAACAAAAAGAAACTAAATAATATACAAGCAGTTAAAAAAAAAAAACCGACTCCAAAAAACCTACACTAAAAAGTAGAAAAATAATTACTAATTACCTACTTATTTATTAGGACGAATTATTAATATTTATGTAGGTATACCATGATTGATACTTTTGGAGTCGGTGCAGGCAAACTTTGCATGTTTCATAATCTTGGCACCGACTCCAGAATTATCAATCATGGTATACCTACATAAATATTAATAATTCGTCCTAGGTAATTAGTAATTATTTTTCTACTTTTTAGTGTAGGTTTTTTGGAGTCGGTTTTATTTTTTTTTATAAAATTTTACTTATTTCTTGCTTTTTAGTTAACTAATTATTACCTTGATGTTACCACTGAAGGTAGGCAGTACATTGAGACCAAAAAAAATTGGTTCATAATCGGCGGAGATATTGCGTATAAAAAAGTTCATCCCCAATTTTCCACCCTTGGGGGTGAAATATTTTCTTCAAATTCGCATGAAACCACCCTTTTGATAATACCTATTCAACAAAAAAATAAACGTTCAAATTGGTTTATAATCGACGGAGATATTGCGTATAAAAAAGTTCATCCCCAATTTTCCACCCCTGGGGGTTGTTTTTTTTATTATTAAATTTAAATGGGACCACCCTTGAGGTATTACCTATACGCCGAAAAAAGATTTGTTCAAATCGGTTCATAATTGGCGGAGTTATCGCGTAACAAACATAGAAAAAAAAAAAAAAACATACGGGTCGAATTGAGAACCTCCTCCTTTTTTGAAGTCGGTTGAAAAAAAAAAAAAACATACGGGTCGAATTGAGAACCTCCTCCTTTTTTGAAGTCGGTTGAAAAAGGTACTCCGTGTACCAGATACATACGAGATAGTATCAGCACGTGGCGGCCTAACCGGCCCTCGCACCGCACGCGTCTCGAGTGCGTCTCGTGAGATACGCATTCAACTTTTGTGCCAGTTCCATCGACAATATTTTTATGACAGACTATTTTTGGAAAATACTTTAACTGACGTGACTGAATGCACTTGTTGAACTTTTAAATTTATTCTGGTTCCTCTCACAAACTCAATATTTTTAACAGTGTATTACGACGTTTGCCACTCTGACTATTGTGCAATACAAATTACTAGTATTCTTTTTTTTTGGTAGGTTTTTTAGGTTTTAGTATAAATTCGAGGAAAAATAAGCATGTGCCTAGTTAATAAAATAGTGCAATCAGTTTCCTCATCATTTAGTCTCCACTGCAGCAGCATGATCTTCTTTAGTTTACCATGGTCTTCAAAGGCAAATGTATGATTGCCTTTTGAATATAAATAAATGTTAAAATATCATCACAATAATTATTATGTTTCTAAAAATAAGTAAACTTTTCCCTTTAGAATATAAAAATGCATTTGTGCATCGTTGCGTAAGCTTAGTCGAACATTCCGAGAATGCAGCGTCCGGTCCTGTGCTTTAACCGCGCCATGCCGCTTGATTGCAGCCGCTGCTGACTCCAGTCTGCGCTGCGTAGTCAGCCGTGTTGTTGTGTTATGTAATGACTTTGAAACTCTACTTTCAGAAACACTTAGTACCACTATTGGAAGTGTACCTACTTAAAACCGACTGTAGAGTAAGTTCAAATAGAAATCGACTTTTACGATACAATTTTTTAAGTTCCAATAGAAGTAGAGTTTTCATTAAAGGCGTTTAGAAATTTTTTTAATCAATATAAAGTGTCAATCAAGGAAAAAGAGCTTTTATTGGATAGTAAAATCATCTGTTGATGACCCTTCTAAATTTTTATTTTGCTGATGAAACATTAAAATGAATATTTTTGTATTATTATCGCGATAATTATACAAGCGTTCGCGAAAACCTGAAGTGACCTCTGAAGGACGCTCGAGCGCAGCGGAGTGGCGCCGAGCCAGACTCCGTACACAACTTATTTACGAATTTATTTTTACGCCCATATTTGAAGCACGCTCTCACTTATAGCCACAAAACAGTGCGCACTCACAACTCACAACACGAGGAGCTGAGCTGCTACACGATAAAAAATCAACAAGTTACAATACAACTGTTCATGTCAATGAAATTCTTTCAGTTTTACATTAACTTTAGATTAGGTGGAAGAAAGACAAATTATTGTGAGTAAGGTTTAAGGTATTTATCAACTTTAAGCTATTTGTAGGTATAAGTACTTTAATTTTCTTCCTTTAATTTCTAGAACCATTAATACACCCACTAATGGAACTAATCGTACCCCAACCGATTAATTCCTTCGTCGCGTGCGCGCGTAGGTAATCGCGAGTGTCAGCCGCAGCGGTGTTGCGGAATTGGCTCGTCTTTGAAACCCGCTTCGAGACTCTACCCAGCAAAACGATTTCGATATATCGGTATTATCCTTCTCTGTCACCTTTGCTAGTTCACGAGGTGAGAAAGGGAAACAAAAAAGTTAATACATAGAACTCAGTTTGCGATTAGAGCCTCACAAGATTGTGTTTGTGTGCGGCTTGAAGTCGGGCTTGAACGTATTTCACTTGCTTTGACAATTTAAATAACTATTTCTGCAAATAAATCTCGGAAGGATATTCGAATAAACACCGCTTATTTACAACGTTCATAGTTACCTATTATACACATTATTACTGATTTATTATAGCAGTTATAAAACACAGAAGTAGTAGGTATCTACATTGTGATACCTATTTATTCTTCCTTATTCTCTTGTCTTGTGAAATGTTTTAAAAACAATAGTAGGTACTTCTATGTTTTAAACTTTCATGGTCACTAACAGAATATCGGGAAACTCGAAATCAAGGTACCTACATGGTAACAATCTCGTCAATAATAATTAATAGTAGGTACTTCTACTCTAGCCTCACACTAATTCGCGTACATAATGAAGCTCAAAGTACTAAGCTCAAAAAAACAATATTTAAAATCGTGAAAATGTTGACGGCGAAATGAATGTGATTCAAGTGACACTCGGCGCATTACAAATGTGTAATAACTCCCGCGAGCGCGAGCGGCGCAGACGAGTGAATCATGGGCGCGCGCGCAGCCGCGACACTTCGTCAGCTATTTTCGATGCGGAGATTGCATTTCCTAAATATAACGCGCCCCTCCCCGCGGCCGCTGCACTTATTAACACCAAATATAATGACGTTAGACGGGTTGCCCCGGTCGCGGTCGTTCGGTCTTCGGTCGGTCGTTGTAAGGTTAAGAATAATCTTCTTCTTTTTAGTGGAATTTTTATAGACATTTTTATTACGTATTACTAATCATACAGTGTGCCACCTTGTGAATGGTTAGCGTAACACGATGAAAAAAATTCCCCATAAAAGGAAATAATAACAAAAGAAGTACCTACTCGTATGTAGATCCTTTTCATGACTTCGATTGGCTGCTGCTGAGAAGCGATTAGTTTGAAAAGCTTACTATCCTATTAATATAATAACTGTCAAAGTTTTTGTGGATGGATATTTTTCATTCCTTCACGCAAAAACTTTTGAAAGGATTTTGATGAAATTTGGTGTAGCGATAGTTTATGATCCAGGTAAAAATAATACTATAGTTTATATTATTCTGTTTTTAAAAGGGTGGACACGGGCGCAATTAAGGTAGCGCCAGAAAAGCATGGACAAGAAAATCAATGCCTACAATTATTTGACTCTGAGTAATTTACCTCCAACTCGTGTTTGGAAATCTATTCGGGTTTCAGTCGTAGCGAATTGTTTGTATAGTGGGTTAAATTAACATCTTATCAGTTCTCAAAACAATGTTAAGTCTGATTGTTCCAGTGGTTAAGCTCATTGATTGTTGTAACAAAACTTTATCAGTATTTTATAGCACGCATAACCTCTACAACTTTCGGGAAGCGGATTTCTATATCAATTAAAGCTGTTTTCTAAACATGCCTGTTCCTATAAATAAAGTTATTTTTATAGTTACTACAGTCATTTCGAAGTGATTAAGTCTCACAAATGAGTCATAAAAATCTTACACTCGTGCCATTAGTAGCGATGAAAACTATAAACTGAAAATATTATTGTTGGACTTGAGGACGAACACGTGGCCGCGCGGTGAGTGGCGGCGAGCACCGAGCTCCTGAGAACCGGGGCCGTAGCTTTCTTATCTTGAAAGTCAAATTAATAAAAAACATGCACCTATATTAATTTTATTTATTTATTTATACTTTAATATGTTACGAATGATAACGATAGTCATTTGGGGATATTTATAGTTAGTTTACTTCTGTAGTAGCATAATGTAGAGGCTGTCAAAATGAACACGCAGGAAAATCCTACTCATAACCTATCCCCAACGCAGTAATGCGCTGTCAGTGTAGGTAGACTCGCTCTCTACACAGAGGAGTGGCGGGTACACCGACATTTCGCCGCCACGCATCAGTCATAATCAGTTGATGACCCTATGCGTGTATTGACACAATCTTTGTATAACAACTTCCATTAGCACTTGTGTTGAAACTCTTCAATTAGAAACTTTTGTCAGCGACTTTCTTTTAAAAAAAGTTTGATCGTTGTTCAAATAGTGGCATAAATAAATAGAGACAATTTGACATCGATTTCATTGGATAAAACAGAAGTTATTATTTTAAATAATAGTTCATAATGATCCAGCTTGCATTTGGTTTGACTTTTTTATTAATCTTCGCCGACATTTATGACTATGAACCCAAAACATACACGAGTGGGATGACACAAACTTTCAATAGCCACTTTCTATTTCTATTCGGGTTTAATAAAACTTACAACTGTCAAACCGAAAGGAGCATCCCATGCTTAAAATGAGTCTCCATCGCGCGGACAGGCGCGGGCGCGGCGGGCGCTGGTGATGGCCGAAAACGACGCATTCATTAAGCAACGCGCTCTAGTGGTGAGGGATTAAGGGATATTGCCCGCGTTATTAGTGCGTTTCTGGAAACAAAAATATACACCCAACAAAATGCTACCATACGTAAATCTTACCGGCGCCGGTTGAGATATTTACTTCAATAATTCAGATGCAACAAATTTACAAAATGTTCAGTGTTTAGGTTGCCATTTTTAAAGCAAATGGTTAATTACTGAAAATTATTAAATTAAAAATTTGCAACAGATAAGTAATTTGATTAATCTTTCATTTGAGATGACTTTAACATCATCACAACTAATACTTATTGTAACGGCCCTCCAAACACTATTGTATTATCTGTGCTCTGACGCTCGGATTCGCATTTGGCGGGCTTGAGTTTCGCGGGTTCGCGCGCTCACCCGGCGCGCTCTTTTCAACGGCCGCCGCGCTTTGTGGTCCGCAGAACTCGACCTTATTGACCAGTCGCGCCCATCGCCTCGACGCGTGCGAACGAGCTATCGTTTTAATGGTTATTAATGTAAATCCGCCATTACAATTGCGCCCAACGAGTGGCCTCGCGTTCTAAGTTCGAGAACGTTCGAGAGAAACCACAAGTACCGCGACCCCAGTGAGTCGTGTTGATTGAAAATTGTGTTGAAGTGAGAAAATGCCACCGAAGACACGCCGAGGCACGGCCAAAGATAGCCAAGAAGAGGAGAGATATTATTCCAGCGATGACGAAAACGACGACGCGACTGTGAACGCGGGGCCCGGCGCCGCCATACCCGCCCGCGAAGCTTCGGCGACGACGCCGACTACTACCAGCCGCAACGACGTCATCGGGATCACAGAGGACCAGTTGGCGAGACTGATCACCAATGTCATCAGAGGTTTACCGACTCCGACCCCGGCCGGCGACCTACACGGGCCGCCGCCGGCGACTCCGACCCGAGTTAGCGACCCCGCGGCAGCGACCGCGACCGCGCCGCAAGGCGGCAACTTCACACGGTGCACCGCACGCTTCGACGGTGCCACCCGGAGCGCCGAAGTACTGGAGGCGTTCATCGAGAACATCGTCGTGTACAAAGAGTGCGCCGCAGTGAGTGACGAACACGCGCTGCGCGGCCTCGCCATGTTGCTGACCGGAGACGCTGCCGTGTGGTGGCAGGGCGTACGGACCACCGTGACGACCTGGGACGACGCGATACGCCGGCTACGCTTCATGTACGGCGCCCCTCGTCCCGCCTACCGCGTGTTCCGGGACATTTTCGCCTCGGAACAAGGCGAAGAAAACGCCGATTCGTTTATATCGCGAGTGCGCGCTAATCTCTCGAAATTACCATACAAACTGGATGACGAAGTGCAAGTTGACATCGTGTACGGCCTACTTAATAATGACATTAAAAAATTAGTGCCGCGTAACAATATTGTTAACCTTGATTGTTTACTCGCGCAGGCGAGGTGTGTTGAAGATATTTCGCGTGAATCCAATACCACGATACATGTTAACCCATCCCGTGCTCAGTCTAGTTATGTTGACAACAATCATAATAGCACGGCCTCTTCTAGTACGAACACAGCGAAACCTATACGTAATCGTCCACGTTGTAATGTCTGTAAGCGTTTTGGGCACGTCACCGATGAATGTAGATCGAAACCTACACCTGCTAAAGCGAATGTTTCACCACCTGTTCCTAATAACCGACCTGCAGGTAAGTTGTATTGTTATGGATGCGGTCAGGAAGGTACAGTGCGCTCTAAATGTACCACTTGTGCGAATAAAAGTGCGAGTGTGAGTAGGGAAAGTAACAAAGTTGACTTTCAGAATGTTATTGTTGACAACACGCGCGCCGCGCGCCCACTGGTTAACATCACGGTGGCCGGCCGCGCGGGTGTCGCGATGCTGGATACCGGCGCTACTCACTCCGTGGCTAGCCCTGGACTGTACGCGATCCTTCTGGAGAATGGTGTTAAATTTCACGCCGCACGTCACACAGTAGGACTCGCCGATGGAACCTCGCAGGTACGAGATGTTTTGATTTGTAATACCGCCGTTGTGCTGGCTGGACGCAGCATACCTACCACTTTCTACGTGATACTTGGGGCTGAGAATCGTACCCTCCTCGGTCATGATTTTATAGTGCGCGCTGACGTCATGTTAGATATACCACAACGTAGCTGGAGTTTTTCCAATTTACCTGAACAGAAGTTTTCTTTTGTAGATACTTACGACCTGCTGACACCAGCGCCCCCGCCGACCGCCGACGCCGCAGAGCTGATGCGCCTCGATGCCGCGGCCCTGACGCTGAGAGATGACGAGGGTTGTAAGCTGTCACCTGTTCAGCGAAGACAATTGAACGAGCTGCTAGCGCGCCGCGCCGACCGTTTCGCCGAGGTTGGCCCACCTACCAGCTACGCTACGCACCGGATCCGGGTCGATGAGAGGCAAGAACCTATCGCCTCACCGCCCTACCGCTTGTCACAAGGCAAGAAGGAGATCCTGGAAGAAGAGCTTCAGAAGATGCTGCAGGCTGATATTATTGAAGAGTGTGAGTCCCCCTGGGCTTCGAACGTGGTTCTTGTCAACAAGAAAGATGGTGGAGTACGCTTGTGCGTAGATTACCGCAAGCTGAACGCCGTGACAGAACCCGACCGGTACCCGCTGCCCAGGATTGAGGACGTTCTTCATGCAGCCAAGACCACCAGCTTCATGACAACGCTAGATCTTCAATCTGGCTATTTTCAAGTGGCCGTCGCTGATGAGAGCCGTGACGTCACCGCCTTCGTTACGCCGTCCGGTACCTACCGTTTCAAGAGGATGCCGATGGGACTTCGCAACTCTGGCGCCACGTTCCAGCGACTGATCGACAGATTCAAAACGAACCTGTTCGTTAACGGAGATAATGCTGAGCCAAAGGACAGAGGAGGAGGCACCGCTGCTCTGCAGAATAGGAGGCCTGTAAACGTCCTAGCGTATCTCGACGATATAATTATATTATCAGAATCGTTCCTTGGACACCTAGAAGACCTTGAAGCAGTACTCGACAGGTTAGAGAAGTTCAACTTACGCGTAAACAGGAAGAAAAGCTGCTTCGCCCGAGACTCTGTCAAGTTCCTGGGCCATATCATCGTGCCTGGAGGCCTACGGGCCGACCCGGAGAAGACATCAGCGATCGCAGACATGCCTGCCCCGAAGAATGAAAGACAGCTGAAGGGTTTCCTGGCTACATCCAGCTGGTTCCGGCGGTTTATACCAGGCTACGCTGCTGTTGCTAAGCCGCTGACTGACCTCCTCAAGAAGAACAGCACCTGGGTGTGGAACGAAGAACAGCAAGCTACATTCAACAACATCAAGGAGCTCCTCGTCACCGCGCCGATACTGCGCCAGGCGGACGAGACGAAGCCTTTTACCCTGAGGACGGATAGCAGCGGATACTGCCTCGGAGCCGCTCTGATGCAGGGGGAGGGCCCCGACGAGAGGCCCGTAGAATACGCCAGCCGTCTCCTAGGACCTGCAGAACGAAACTACACGACCACCGAGCGAGAAGCCCTTGCCGTCGTCTGGGCGGTGACCAAATTTAGAGGCTACATCGAGGGATCGGAAGTCGTCGTGAAGACCGACCATCAACCCCTGCGCTGGTTGATGAGCTTAAAATCACCTAGCGGCCGCCTGGCGAGGTGGGCGCTGACGCTCCAGGCGTATAACTTGCAGATCCAGTATACGCCCAGGAAGGTTAACGTCATAGCCGACGCACTGAGCCGCCCCGCCTGTTGCGAAGAAAACCCAGGTGGATGCGAAGTATGCTTGGTGACCGTCGACGTACCGCACAGGACACCAGCTGACGTGCGTGAAAACCAGCTGAAGGACCCCGAGCTGAAGAAGATAATCGAAGACCTGGAAGAGATCGACGATCCATTCAGGGGGAGGAACTGGTCGAACCGAGGATACCTGATATCCGACGGTATACTGTATAGATGCTTACCTGAGTCTGACGATGAAGATTGCACGTGTCTCGTAGTTCCACAGCACGAGAGAGAGCAGATACTCGCCGAGTTACACGACGCTCCAACCGCAGGACACTTCGGCGTCGATCGCACTCTGGAACGCATCCGGAGCCGTTATTTCTGGCCAGGCATGAGAGCCTTTGTTACCGAGTACATAAAACGGTGCGTTGCATGTCAGCGTTATAAGGCAGACAACAGGGAGCCGGCCGGACTACTCCAGACCCCTGCTTCAACCCGGAGATTTGAAGTCGTCTCTGTGGACTTATTCGGACCCTTACCGAAGACCGCGAAGGGAAACCGCTGGATTTTGATTATTGAAGACGTTTGCAGCCGTTGGGTTGAGCTCTTTGCCCTGGAGAGCGCCACTAGCACCGAGTGCTCTGAAGTCCTCGTCGCAGAAGTGTTCCTGAGGTACGGAGTTCCCCGACGAATGATCAGCGACAACGGAGTGCAGTTCGTTGGTGAAGTAATGCAGCAGGCTTGTCACGTGATGGGTATCAAACAGTCGCTGACGCCGCTGTACCACCCGGAAGCGAACCCCGTTGAACGCAAGAACCGCGACCTGAAGCCCCTACTGGCGATACTCGTAGGGAAGGACCACGCAACATGGGATGCACATCTTGCTGCCATCAGGTTCGCGATGAACTCCGCTGTAACGGCGAGTACTGGACATTCACCAGCTTACCTCACCTTCGGGAGAGAGCTGCGAGCCCCGTCTGACGCGGTGGCTGATATGAAGGCCATCGCGGAGAGCGACAACTTCGTGGCGAGCATCACACCCTACCTGCGGAAGCTGTCCACCGCGCTGCTGGAGGCCCGCGACGTGCACGAGCGCGCGCAGGCCACCCAGAAGGCGTGCGCAGACGAAGGTAGGCGCGCACCCCCGGATTATAAGGTGAGTGACCTTGTTTTGTTAAAGACCCAAGGGCCCAACGACGCCGCACCTGGCCAGACCGCCAAGTTCATACCCCGCAGGGATGGACCCTATCGCATTCGCGAGGTTGTTAGTCCTACGACTTACCTGCTGGAGGGGATTAGGAACAGCAAACTTATAGGTCGCTATCACGCATCCAACCTAAGCCCATTCATCGGTGACGTAGAGGCCCCTGTTAGGGAGAAGCGTAGGCGCGGACGCCCACGCAGGTATAGTCCTAGTCCGAACGCGAGGACGCTGTGTTCGAACTAGAGGGGGAGTATGTAACGACCCTCCAAACACTATTGTATTATCTGTGCTCTGACGCTCGGATTCGCATTTGGCGGGCTTGAGTTTCGCGGGTTCGCGCGCTCACCCGGCGCGCTCTTTTCAACGGCCGCCGCGCTTTGTGGTCCGCAGAACTCGACCTTATGGCTTATTGACCAGTCGCGCCCATCGCCTCGACGCGTGCGAACGAGCTATCGTTTTAATGGTTATTAATGTAAATCCGCCATTACATTATTAATTATTCATATTCTAAGTAAAGAGATGGAACATGAATCACTTGCCTAACTAAGAACTACGCTGATTCGTCGAAATCCACTGAGTTTCTAAGCTTGAGATATATTCCGCACCCGATCTCCGCTTATAATAATTCAGGGAAAGTGACACCGCCTAGCTGCTAAACCTGAAATAAGCGGAATATTGGAATTCTATTCACACATACATCACTCGTAAGCGCTGAACATTGACGCTAATGTTCGACAGCGTGTAAGCGCGGAGACGGCGCGGAGCACACACGATGCGTGGGGTTACCTACGCCATATCGAATGACAAATGATCGAAAATCAAAATATCGAATACGTTTCATCGAACGATCAAAATATCGAACGATCAAAATATCGAATGCTCAAAATATTGAACGTTCAGAATATCGAACCATCAAAATATCGAACGATCAAAATATCGAACGATCAAAATATCGAAAGTCGATATAGACGTTTTTATTAAATTTCATCACGCATCATTTCTGAACTTTCCTTTTTGGGACAGGCTAGGCTTATAATAGGTCCCCACGGACATTATTCTCAAAATTTATAAACTTGAAGAAATGATGCATGATGAAATTTAATAAAAACGTCTATATCGACTTTCGATATTTTGACCGTTCGATATTTTGATGGTTCGATATTCTGAACGTTCGATATTTTGAGCATTCGATATTTTGATGGTTCGATATTTTGATCGTTCGATGAAACGTATTCGATATTTTGATTTTCGATCATTTGTCATTCGATATGGCGTAGGTAACCCCGATGCGAGGGTATGCGTGCGCGAGTCCATTACCGCTCCCGGACAAGTCCCAGCTGTAAGCCGATCTGTTTGATCACTCGCCCGCCCCGCCCGCCGACGCCGCCACTTGACTCCCGGCAATCTTTTTATCTCGAATACGTGAGAGAAAAATATTACTTCATCCCGACTTTGAAATGTAAGACTAACATTAAACCGAAATGTCATGACCGAGCCCGGCCAAAATACGATTTTATGAAAAAAAAAAAGCCAACCGAATTGAGAACCTCCTCCTTTTTTAAATCGGTTAGAATTCTTACATCCCATACAATCAGTTTAGTAGACTATGCATCTTCAATTAGACAAACGCGAATAAGGCAACGTTCACATCCGTTTACGCACCGGAATTCTGAAAGCATTGAACTTTACATAATGCTTAGCTCCATTTGACTCGTACTCAATCAGGTCGAATGACTCGACAAAGTGCTACCTAATATTTAGCCTAAAATATCGCTACAACTTGGCCATTTAGATTCGTGACATTCAGTCGACAAGGCTGTCACTGCGAAATTAGGTTTAGTAACGGCAGTAAAAAATGGTGCTCCAAATTTTGTAACTACCCCCCGAGTGACACGCACGGTGCTCGTCGGCTATAAATCTCGTTCTATTTACCCCGTAAGCGATCGCGGAAAATCTACTTTTTCGTGATTTCTATTTGTAAGAAAAGAGGGGGCGGTGAAATAAAACGTGTCCGTTTGTGCCGAGAGGCCGCGTCCTAGTCAGTCAGCGTCAGCGCCTTCAGGGACAGTCAGCACTCACGGCTTTATGGGCTTACGGCTACTCAGATTGAGCTGAACTCTCGCACCGGTCGACACTATATTTATGCTAATTTTCGTGTTAATATTTTCGTACCTATGCGTGTAATGATTACCTACCCACCGATTGCATGAACGGCCAGGAATAGTACCTGACTGAAATGTAGAGCTCCCAACCTCAGGTGCACTCAAGAAATACATAATTATCTTTAAGCACTTCCTCCCATAACCCCACACGCGCAGAGCTCTCCAGTCGACCAAGTCTGTAAGCGCACTGGTATCTAGCCGAGACTAAATTATCTGATAACGACACCTTGGCGCCCGACTTACACTAATTTAACGCTAACCATGTTTGCGTTTCACTCGAAATCGATATCTAATCGACGCCGGCGCAGCCCCGATCGTCGTTTGATTACCTGGATGCGCACGCCTGTTTGCTTTCCTTAACTTACAATTTATTACGAGTAGTGTTTACATAACGATAATAATAAGGTGTGATCAATAATTTTATTCCTAATGTCTCCGCTCTTCACACATTGCCGCTTTCCTTAGATTAATAAAGCCTAAATGGATAGTCTTTAAACAAACGCTTCGTCAAAAGTGAGGCAAAAATCTTCTTTTTCGAGAGTGAGAGATTTGTATGCTCATTTAATTTTATCGTAATGAAATGTTATTATTTATTTAATAAGACATTTGAAAAACAATTAAGTTTCAAGTTTCAAAAAAGTTGCCTTACTTTTCGTGCGCTTACTATCTATCTAGGCTTTATTAATCTATGCATTTGACCAAAACATTCGTAACAATAATTTGTAATAGAGCAAGAGCCATTTCTTCGTTTCGTTAGTTAATAAAAGCCGAAAATTTGTCAGCGCATCTGCGCCCAAGTATCCCAACACAGAAGAACGGATTATCATGAAGTTTGGGTCATCGTGGCTTTGGCAGCTATCTCAAAATGCTTGTCTAGCAACTTACTAGCAAGTCATACAAAATGTACAAAATCAAAACTGACCTTGACCTGAACGAACAATATAAAAATAGAAATCGTATCGTGTGACATAGATAGATATTCGTATTTCCTCTTAGAATGCTATCTGTAAATGACAATGTAGAGATATTGCTGTGATACAGTATCACTGTAGATTTATCGTATGTTTTAGTATGTGTAAAAAAAGTGTTTGTCAACACTAAAATGCATGAGTCATAATTGAATAGCTGGTGTACCGTTTTGATCAGTACGAGTAGGTACAAAGAGAATAAGTTCGTAGTAGTGGCGTTTGTAAGAGAGCCGTCGGCCATCTGTCTAATTGCCGCGCTCGTGGGCTACAGCCGCGCCCGCACCGCGACACGCCGCTCTCGGACCATTCCAATTCGCTGCCGTCGCCGAGCAGCAGCCGCGGGCACGGCCGCTCCAGCGACTCCCCGCCGGCGCTCTATGGGAAACAATACTGATCGAGTGCCTTTCGTTTAAGCTGCACTAATGGGGCGGAGCATGCGAGCCAATAAACATCAAACTTTAGGAGCTGAAGTTCAATGTGCGGCCACGCCGACAAACGTAGAGCCATAATGCTCTACGCGTTTTCTATTTATTAACAGTCGCTTGGAAATTAAACCGTGGAACAAACTTTCTTATTTGATCGTAGTCGTTTCACAGTCCTATAACAAACTCTACTGTAAGCCGTAGAATCTAGTCTGTTCTTAGGCTCGGTTTGCACCATATTACTTTAACTTTAACAAACGTCAAAAACCTGTCAAACTCCATATAAAAAGCACCGGTTATCGTTATAGTTACGGTCAAAGTTATCACGTTAGGTGAACTAACTCGGCCTTAGTGTGTGAATAATTTGTGTACATGAACGGATAGATATAATGGTATCGCCTATTTCCAAGATTTAATACAATATCGGTCATCAACGATCTCCTCATACAAATTCCAGTTTAAACGCATGTTTAATTCGATTCCTTTTAGGCCAGCAGTTGTTATCGTCGCTCTGATCGCAATTAAGAGTGACGCGAGTGAGCTAGTAATTATAATTAATCCGCTGACGCGAGAGCCGCAGACCAGACCTTTGTCTAGTCATCGACGCCTCACTTCGCTCTCTTCACAATAAAGACCATTTTGTGCCGCACCTCTAAATATTTGTCAAATCCAGAAGCCGAGTTCGTTCAATTAGACAAAGCCACTGATCCACGACAAAACGTTTTTTTCGAGCGAGCGGTTTCAAAATAGTTTTAACCCTATCGTTGTTCACAAATCCCTTTTTATTGTTCCTTTGTGGGTGATAGATGGAATTGCTACTCGAACCTCACTCAATATAAGGAGGGAACTGAGAATAAATACGTGAGATGATTTCTATTAGCTGAATTGATTTGCGCAACCTACCCTAAGTAAATTGAAGCAAACTTCAAACAACTTTCGCTAAGTCACGGCGGTGGAGTAACCTAACTAAATACGCCATGAGCTGCTGGCCGGTGTCGTCACCCGGCCCACGCCGGGCGCTGGTCAGCTAACAGAACTACACCTACGCTGAAGGGCATTGAGCTTTTTTGAGCTTAAATTGAGGTCCAATCGAGTGGGCATTGCGGCGACCATTCACCGCTCGCCCACCTCTCGCATCACAGGCATGTGCATTGCAAGTTGTCAATGTGTATTGTTGTTACGACATCCAGGTACTTTAACCATAGCTTGTGTTAAGAACCTGTAAGTAACTAAGTAGGTATATGTGTCATGGCGATTTCTTAATGCTACAGATTACCACTGCACAATCATGTATGACACGCAGACAGGTCGTAAAGTTGTGGTAATGCGAATGCAAATAATTTGCCTTTCACAAAAGTGCACGAAGCCAGCCAGCCAGCCTACTCACGATATGAGAGCAGGCAGAAAGCAAGTTTATAGGGCAAGCTGCGGAGAGCGCCCCCCGCGCCCTGCGGCTCGCGACCGGTCCGCCGCGGCCGCACGCCAGTCAGCCGGCGGCCGCGGGGCGCAGCGTTCGTGCCACTCGTCCGCGCAACTCTCTCCGCACACCGCAACTTACGTTCGCCAGACGGGCACGCGTGGATCACCAGTGACGATTGGATTTCCAACTTGTGAATAAATAATAGTTCCACATTATGATAAGTGACATGTGCAATTAGTTAAGTGCAAACAAATATTCAGTGCATTGTTGTTGAAGCCGGTTCACCTCGTGAGCGAGGCCGGTTCCGAGTGCCGGTCGCAGTGCCTGTGCCCCTCCGACTTGTGCTTTCTAAACGAATCCCAAGCGAGCGTTAACTGTTCGCTTGCTACGTGATCCTTAACACTTATTTGGATTTTAAAACGAACAGGTGAGTTACAATGATTGATTGACTGCATGTTTAAGGTGGAGGAATATGAGTTGAATATCTCTAAAATAGCTTTCTGTAATGATCTAGATACTATTTCGAAATAAACCAGCAAATTATTATTTTTACATAGTAGATAGTTAACATTGTATGCTTTTAATATTTCTATTTTGTACTAATATGATGGATTAAATCTTATATTTCATATCTAATTTAGGAAATACTCGTATGATCCAGAAAATCAAGAACATGAGAAAGAAATCAAGTAGAAGATAATGACACTGGATATTGATCCCTGAAACTCAAGCACCTCGTGATTTTAACATGAGTAACTAGT
Source organism: Ostrinia nubilalis (assembly GCF_963855985.1). Taxonomy (NCBI): domain Eukaryota; kingdom Metazoa; phylum Arthropoda; class Insecta; order Lepidoptera; family Crambidae; genus Ostrinia; species Ostrinia nubilalis. Next base: position 17,758,032 of record NC_087094.1, read on the forward strand.
GTAACAAGCCTCTCTTTACTATTCTCCGACAAAAAATAAATAACCCCGAGAAAAAAAATCGGAGCAATATTATGAGCGTTCAAGTTTTTTATTATAAACTTCGAGTATAGATGAAGTTCCTACACAAGAACAAACAGCCCGCATTATTAGACTCTGATCACTATTCCAACTTAGCTCCCCAAAACCCAGTGTTCTTAAGTTAGGAACATTTGTATTAAAAAGAACTGTATAAGCCCCTTAAAACACCCTTATCACCTAGCTAGGTTATGAAAAATAGTTTTCGTCCTATTCTCAGACCTATACCTACTTATTTATATTGAATATACACACAAAATTCATAATAATCGCTCAAGCCGTTTCGGAGGAGTTTTGTTACAAACACTGTAATACGAGAATTTCATATTTCTTAGAATATTTTCAAAAATTACGTAAATTAAAGTCATTCTATGTTATCCTACTACATAAGTAAACCAAGGCTGTAGTGTACCTACTTTATTAGAAACTTTTCACTATACAAAAGTTCTAAAATAATAGTTTCCAACTTGCCAAGATTTTCAACATAATACCTACCTAGTAGGATTACAATACATACAATATAACTCTATGTGTTGTAGACCCATTAGTTCTAATGTATTGAAATACCTATTATCAATCTTGTTTCATGTCTATTCCTACTCGTGATTTATTGAAATTATTTAAGTTGTGAAAAAGCACCTCTCAAAAAGTACCTACCTACTTACAATAACAGTTAGATGATGAGATCAATAGCGCTCATCGCAACTGCCGCAACAATGCCCTCGTTAATGACTTCCAAGAGCTTAGAAATGCAAGTGAAATCAGTATAATATCTGCGTATGTAAACATCCACGAGCAATTGAGGAATGTACATATCAATGTTCTTTGATGATTCGGAGTGCACTTGTAATGTTACTGATTTACGGTAAAACAATACAGGGGTGGGCGTGCGAGCGCGAACTAGGTTAGGTGGAGCAATCACGCGGGTACACCGCCTGCTCGCTGCTTTATCGCCTATCATCAAGCCTTTGCAATCACCATAACCTCTAGTCGTCGATATTTCCTCAAAATTAGTTCAAGGGATTGTATCCGAAATTGTTAAACCTTACTGTAATCATACAGGTTATTATCTATCTGTGGATAATGGTGCTGGTTACATTGTTACTCAATTTTTAAGTTATTAAGATTTAGTACATTAACCCTCAATGTAAACTGTTTGTTGTCCCGAAAAAGGAGAAAAAAATATATAATTACAGATAATCATACAGGTTATTATAATTATAGTAACAGTACTGAATATAACCAATATAACTGTAAATGAAATTTAAATAACACTTTTCAAATCATTTGAGTAAAATGAATTTTCAGTAGGTATCTACTTTAACTTTTTGGTGAGTTTCACGGAAAAATAAGGTCACAATGGAACTTATTAAGAGATAATATTGTACGTTAGACGTTTGAGAATAGCTAAAGAACAACATTTCGTGATCTAAATCCAAAATGTTAGTAAAAAAATAATGCCAAATACACAGATAACTCCACGCTCTGCGACGATGCAAATGTTTAGCCTCGAATAGAAACCCCAAACTTTGGTAAAACTAAGTACAATGCAGGTACAATGGCTTGCCCATACAATTACTTACTAAAGCTAAATACATAATTGGTAATCAGAAATCGCAAAGTTATTGTATTTTTGCTCAAGAAAAATATTTTTAACAAAATAATTAACTTAAAGATGAAGTAATATCGGAAATCCTTCTAAGAATATTTAAAGAAAGTTACATGTAACTAGCAGGTAGGGGATTCAGAGAAAAGATAAAGCTTCGTGTTTCGAGAACGTGTTCCCGCAACCTATCCTATCCTGCAATAAATTAATCCTACGAACATTACGCCATCTGTTGTTTATTACAACGCTGCCCCTTGCTCGAAACTATGCTCAGATCTAACAAGTTTGAGCATAATGGAGTCCTGCTGAGTTTCAATACTGTAAAATCACAATCATGTTAGTGGCTTTACCATTGTTATTCTGTACAATATGTAATGGCCGCTATGGCTAAATTTTATAAATCTGTATTCATTTTACCTTTTTAATTTCTGAAAGAATTTAGGTTGTGATCATAATTTATCTTCCGACTTGACTGATATTAAATTACTTTGCAGTCATACTAATACGCGTATAATTATTATAACGACAGAGATCTACGTTTAGCTCCTCAATAAAATAACATTAGTTTTGGGCCAATCTCTTAAAAGTTTAGGGACAGGAATGTACGAAGTGGAGCGTGTACCCGGCGGCAGCTGCCTTCACATTGTTGGAGAACCTTCACTACAGCAAAGGGCAGCTGTCGAGGTGGGCTCGCTTGGAATCCATCTGCAACAAAGTTTTCGGGCTTTGATGCTGATAGTCTGGAATTTGTCTTATAAACTCAATTCGATTTCAAAGGAATCTGAAACTTAGTAATTTCTCTTCTTACTAATTTAGAAAATGAATGTTGCACAATTAGCAACGCAAACTCCGCATTTTAATCAGTTGTCCACGGAATTACAAGTTTTGTTGAACAAGTAGCCAATCTAGTGCACACTCGTTCGCGTTTTTTTTTAATGGAAAAAGGATCTGTGGGCTGAGTGTAAGTATAAATCAAACGCGCTCACTAAAAAATGTAGGAACATTTTAGTTCTTGAACGTTTCCGCTAGGGGCGCTGTAGAATCCATCATACATTTAATGTCATTGTTTGACGCGCGTTTGATGTAAATTCACACTAGGCCCTCTGTTAAAAGATCGACGTGTCGGCATCGGAGCTTCCAATGGATACAACTATAATAATTATAGTATTTGTTAAACCAGTTCTTTCTATTATAATAAGAATGTAAACATATTATACATAAAATATTACGCTTAATGATACTGTATCGTTAGAAAAATCTACATTCTGTAAAAGAAAAGTGTTTAGTTTTTTTACGTTTCATGATGAGCTTGATAAACTACCTACACTGGACCGCGAAGAAAAAGGTCGGTTAGAAAATCTTCTACAGGGTGACAGAGAAACTCGATCTATTCCTTGAAAGGGCTATAGTAGAAGTCAAGGGAGAACCCCATATAACCCATTAGTTGCCCCCCAAATTGGACTAGAAGATTCTGCAGCCATAGCCAAAATTTTATTGTCGAATCGAAAATTTAATGTCAAATTGAAGTCAAACACAGTTTTTATTATTATTAGTATTATATTTACTTATTGCAAACAATGTTCTGTGAGTACAATAAGAAGTTATAAGTGTTGTTTACAGCAAATTGTCAATTTTCAAATGTATTTACCTATTGTTAATAAGTTCTAAGCTTACAATTGTCAGTAGTTTACAATCGACAAGATAGAAGAAAAAGTAATGTGATATTCACGTAATAAATGAGCAGTGACATGATGAACCCTAAACAATGTTCTGACAGTAAACTGTTAAAACAGCGCAGGTAAACAGCCCTGATTGCTGAAGCCTGCCGCCACCTGCCGCCACAGCTGCGCCGGCACTCCTAAGGCTTCGCATAATTAGACCGATCCTCTACACTGCTACACATCTGGCGCGCCGGTGATCATGCTCCATCACTCGATGTGTGTTGCCCTTGTTTTTGGAGACCACAAGTGAATGAATGAGCGGCACATTAATTGGTGACCTTTTCTAAAACAACGCGGTAGTAACCTTATTTATTTGTTTTCTCTATTTACGCCATTTACACGTTGGCTGAAATCTGGGTCTTAGATCAGCCCGCAAATGGCATCTTTTAAAACTCATAAAAAATCTAATAGTTACAAGGAGTATAGCGATATTTTATATGAAACCGAAGTGGGAGTGACTGATAATATATGATATGTAGGTAGTCTTTCTCAACATAAGCTGAGCCACTTCCAATAAAATTGCTTTACCTGTATCGTTTTTATTTTGTAATTTTTATTATTGTTGTTGTAAGTGCCTACACATTTAGATGTCCAGCCATTTATGATGATGATGACAATAAAAAGTTCTGTCGAATGTTTTATCATGATTAAAATTTAAAATGAATCTGATCCCATAGTAAAGGATAATTCTAAAGTGGTTCCCAAGCTCTACAAGTGCAGTGATGTATTAGCAGCCACACCCCTCCCCCTGCGCGCCGCGGTGCGGTAATAATAAACAAATGCCGCCCGCGCCCGTTGCCCGCCAGTCAGCTACCGACCATTTCAACATAAGTAATTATGAACTACCGCGTTGTGGTCACTGTGTTGCGCCTTCGATGAAAGTATTATTGTAGTAAATAATGGCGACTACAATCACTATTAAAACTAAAATAAAAAGGACAGCGACGTAACAATCTGTGCTTACAGACAGAACCACCGAAAATAGCATTCATCATAATACTATTATATTCATTTAATCTCCGCATTTTATTGATTAGGTACACTATTACTAGATGTATGACAGTTACACGACTGAGCGAAAGCAATTTAGTCACTCGTTCCAAAAGGATCCCAATATGGAAACTTCACCAAACATGACTGTTAGACGAGTCAGTCGGCTTAACGAGCGAGCGCGAACACAAGGCTGTGTGGCGGGCCCGTCTGGTGAATGTAAACAAACACGCGCCTGTGTGCGTACACGCAGCTGCCGGCCGCCGCCGCGCCCCCCGCGCCCCGCCTGTGCCCTGCGCCGGGTTATTTGCCCGTTGCCATCATCCGACCCTATGGAATGTTTACTACATTACATACCTGCCGTCTGTTGCCTCTACTGCTTTAGCTAAAGACATTTTTACATCATCCCATAGTGCATTATGCATTATTACTACGTTGTTATTATAATAATTTTAATATGTATTTACAAAATTGAATACAATGCCCTTTCCAGTCATGGCGGCATGATGACCTGAATCAAGTAGAGTATCTTTATTGCCTCTAACGATATATGGCGTCGAGTGCTCCAAAAGGTTAGGCCGATGACCTGACACCGGCTCAAGTGCTGACATCATTCCTTGTTGCATGTTTGATCTACAATCTAGGCGCCTCGTGACAGGCTCGTGATTAATGAAGAGACTAACCGCTAAAATGACGTGTTGTTATCAATTTACTATCCCTTTGAGTATCGCTCGTGGATCGATTCGCTCTATCAGCGACGACACCTATTATGAAGCGCCTAATGCCTTTTCAATGGCTGTTAACACCTGGCATTGTCAAACGTGAGAAAAGTAGTGAATGTGGTAACAAAGCGATAGGGTCACAGGCGATATCTCACGGCGTGCTTATCGCGACGCGTGTCCCAAGAACAAAGCAGAGGTGTGCGCTGGCGCAGCCTCGCCGTGAGTCACGAGCGCTGACGTCACTGCTGCGCCCGCTCGCGGCGCCTGCGCGCTCGCCCGGAACCGAACGTGTCGCGACTCGCTCAGTGCTGACATCATTAGCATAGATCCACTTATTCTTACGTTATCTTATATCATAATTCATCAATTGACTTCCCTGTTCATGAAAGTCACCTAGATTCAGAAGAACATCTATATCCATGGCAGTAAAACCATTCTTTTTCACAAAAAGTTTCAAAAAAGTAGGAAAAATTGAAATTTCGGATAGATCAGTTTATTTTGTAACTTATTATTGACACCGTTTAATAGAGCTCATGAAGCACTTTCAGGATCATTAACCAGTTTTTATCTATGTAATTCCATCCTGTATATTCGTTGGAAAAATCGCCTTATCATTCCCATATCCCAAACTATTCCCATATATACATAGATACTTAGTAAAAATTTACAGAAACACAGGTAAATACAAACAAAAATATCTTTATGCACACAAAATTAAATGTGTTCGTATTGTGCGAGGATCAAACCGCGACCTCAGGCATAGTAGTCCGGTAAGTGAAGCCTATCTCCACCAAAAGGTCGTCTATGTTGTAATAACGATCTACGAGTAAGTAAGTAAGTAGGTAGTATTCATAATAATATTATTATCTGGCGCTACCTATTCCCTATTTATCATTGTGTTTATCATACTATGCAAATCTGTGTCGGTTCCCTGACGCGAAGTGGTGCCGTGTCGGTCGTTGTTAATGTGTCCAGCACGGTGGCATGCGTGATCCAGCCCCATTGACAAAGGCATCACCTTTGACTGCTGATTTGTAAAATTTTAATAAATGACATTATTTGGTTCATATTTACTTCTACTAAATACCTACTATACTATACGTCAAAAAATCTGTTACTTCTCGTCTATACTCGTATGTAGATACTAGATATATTTTACAAATTACCAGCGAAGTTTTGAGAAGCATAACGAGAGCTTTGTGTACCTACACACAATAATTATGGCTTTTATCTCGAGGGGATAAGGGCGTTTGCCCACGTGGTCTTGCGGAGTCGTCGACCGCGCGCCCTGCTTTGATAAGTTGCTGATAACGCATATCGCAAGACGTCTTAGCCAGTCGATTCCTTAGACCTGCTCAATTTTAGGTCCATTATTTTATCAGCATATCGAAAGTATTATAATAATAATACATAGCACGTCTATGTCTCATAGCAGCATAACTGCAGCTGTCGTTTACCTAGTCCGTGTCAATTTAGAATTTTTTTATGTACTTATTAAGATAATTATAGTAACAGGGACTGGACTGATTATTTAAAATCACAATACTAATTATTTTTCTTTGAAAACAAATATAGCTTTACTCAAATTTCTAGGTACACATACAAAGTTTGTGTACAAAATAAAATAATAACTAAAACTAATCAACAGGGAACATGCACAAAGATGGCAAATTTGAAGTTATGAACAATATTAAATAAATAAATAAAAACGATACACGAGCGATAGCGAAGCGCAGGAAAAGTCTAGTATTATAATAATGTGTGCTTCGTCATCTTTTAGGCCATAAATAAAAGTTCCCAAAAAGCGGTACCCTCTATGTACTTTTCAGAACATGCTTCTATGAGATACATCATTCTAAGGTTTCTTTTGAAGAGGGCACTTAAAGGTGAATAAAAGGTATAGTCAAAGTCAAAGTCAAAATTTCTTTATTTGTTTAGACTAATAAATAGTTCTTACAAATCGTCATAAAATATGCTCTTAAGGAGCCTCTACATGTCTCATAATCTTTTTACCCTACCAGCGCTTCGAGACCAACATTTGGCAAGTGCTGAGAAGAAGCGCCGCAACAAACTCAGTCACCACTGTCTATAACAAAGCTACTCTTTGTACTGAACTGTTGAATGCTCTACCTGTGTTCCTGAAGGCAAACACAAAAGGAATTATAAGTGAATGTACGATTGTTTATTTTAACCACCATCTTTGAAGGGTTTTAGCCGTTATTTTATCTTGACTACCCCTAACGTAATAATAATTATACATAATTTGATTTTAATCCCTAAAATAAAAATGGCCTAATTGGGAAATAATTTCCTGACAATCAATTTATTTAACAGTCAGTCCATATCGTAATATATTTCCAAAATTGCCGAAATGACCTTGAATTCAATTTGCAATTATTACCTACTTTGTTTGACATTCATTTACCCTACGTTTGTTTACTCTACTATCTACTGCTATCTATCTATCTAAATCTACACTAATATTATAAAAAGAAAGGTTTAATCGTTTATTTGTATTGAATAGGCTCTGAAACTACTGAACCGATTTGAAAAAATATTTCACCATTAGAATCCTACGTTGTCCCTGATAAACATAGGCTATAGAATATTTTCAAAAAGGGCGGTACGAAATTTGCTTGAGCAAGTAACTTATGCTCGTTATAATATATTATAAATAAAGCCATTAATCGTCACTCGTTTATGAGTCTGTTTCCAAACGACTCCAACAGAGAGCTGGTTGGCGTTTGCAATAGACTCGGCGCGCGTTCCTTTCGGGAATGTTGCTGCCGCAATAAGTAATTGTGTGTCTTGAGTTACGTCGCCGTGCCTGCCCACGTACCTGCCGGATAAGCGCGCAATTAGGGCTGTCCCGATGAATGGGCGGCCTCGCCGGCGAGCACTAACTGCCGGGACGTCGGTTTCTGCCGATTACTGACAAAATTACTGGTTTACGGCAAACACAAGACCCTTCGCTTGATATTGAACCGACTGTGTTCCGAACATCAACATCGTTTACTGATTAATATAAAAAAAAGAAAGTTTTCTTTTATGGTAACTGAATGGTTTCCTACTGCAGGTAAATATAAAACTAGTTTTTTTATGCTGCCATTAACCTAGTCAACGGCGTATTGAGGAGCCTTGCCAATGCTTTTAAAAGAAAATTGTTAGAAGAACATTAAAAGGTTGTTACTATTTGGTCGTATAGTTTAGTGAACAAATATACACTGTAAAAGGTTTACTAGGTTTTCAAAAACATTGCCAACTATCGCAATTGCGCCCGCAGCCATTTTTGTTTGCGCCAAGTTTTTTTTATCTTCCCCGACATAACGGCCGTCCACTAACGATTCAGGTGCAATCCGCACTCCATCGCTGTCAGGCTTACGTGAATGCCAACATATTCATATTATGATATCATTCTGAAAAACTTTACAATATTTGAAATACTTATAAAGTAATAAATTTAAGTTGTTTTTCTTTTTTAGGTATAGAAAATTATTCGCATTTAGGGTGGATTCAACCAAACAAGAGTAAATATTAATCTAAGAATAAAACGTCAGTTTTGACATATTTCCCATACTGCAACTCTGTCAATGTGCCAGTTATACCAGGAGTTATTCTCGGATAAAAGTTTGGTCGATTTTCGAACAGTTAAATAGAACGGTTGGTTGTTTTTTCCAAGCAAGCAGGTACCTTGTTTATCCTGAACGAACCTAAATTTTCCTCGTTTGAAAAGCTTTCTTTAGATTAACTAGTAATGAAGGTTCAGGGCCGCTCCTGCCTGACGGCTTGACCGCGGGCACGGCGCCCACGCGCTGACGTCACGCGGATGCTGTGACGAGACGCTGCTAATTAATATTTAGTGGCGCTTGCTCCCGAGCGAGTGCCCCGCTTTTACTATTCACAAGGGTCGACGAGACTCGCTGTCGTTGAAACGGACTGAAAGGCGGCCGATGTATTTACACAGATGTAGTAGCCGTCCAAATCATTTCGCCAATTAGGATTTTAGACACTGATCACGCTAAATAACTATATTATTTACTTTTAAACTGTTTTATGTTGTGGCTCCCATTTGTGTACCTATATTTTTATGATCCTTTGAGAGATTTTGTTTCTCCAAGATGCTTAACAATATTATCAATAAAATTACAACTAGATTTTTCAAAACTTGTTTTTTAAACTGTTCTTGACAATTATGTGATCTATGTATGTAGAGATTGAATATCGAATATTACCAAGCTATGAATTTAATGTAATTATTCATGAAATCATGGCATAGCATAGCATACTCCAATATTAATGTAGATTATTCATGATCGTGTTAGGACATTACAATTATCGTGTTTATGAGTTAAATTGTCTTTAAAAATATTATTATTACCGTTTAGTATCTAAACTTTAGATTATTAAAATTACAGAAATTGGCACAACTTGATTATAAAATTATGAAACCGCCAACGCCATCTATGATACCGCTGGCGCACTAAACGTATGGAACATCCTTATGCTTAACACCTTTCGTTAAGTTTATAGGACCGATCTGATTTTTGTGGTTAAAATGAACATTATTCATGGACCTAATAATTATAATAATATTTTAAAAAGTATACCTTTTTTAATAGACGTCAAAAAAGGAGGAGGTTCTCAAATCGAATGAAGTTTTTTGTATGTTTTATACGTTTGAATTTGGTTTGAATTACGGTATGGACTATTGATATGGGGCAATAGCCCTCATATCAATGGAGCATTTATTGCTCAAAAAAATGCCTTAGAGCAATGTATGGTGTTCCCCCGCGTACGTCCTGCCGTCCTCTATTTAGTCAGACGCAAATAGGTAGGTACTAACTCTGACTTTACATATTTGACACATGTGTATTTGTTATGCAGAATTAGCACTTATTTAAACGGGCATGTGATTACTATCCAAGAAATAGTAGAGACGCAAACAGGTTGGTACTTCAGTGTGCTTACCATGAGTTATGTTAGGTGTGCTCGCTAGCGACTGCGTAAAAAAATGACATTTAATTGTATGACATATTGTGCAGCGCCCCTAGCGGCTACTTTCAGGAAACAAAATCCTCATAGAGATTTTTGACGTACTCGCTAGCGAGCACACCTAACGTAAACTCATGGTAGGTACATCACAGGTCACCCCAAAAACAGTGCATTACAAAAATAGCTGTTTAATCATGTGTATTAAAATCTACAATAAAATACCCAAATAATTTAGGACATTAAGCATTTGTAATTTTAAGAAACATTTGAGTAAATGGTTGCTATCACTGACACTTTACGATTTAAAAGAGTTCTTTGACTTGCTGTAGTTTTGTTCTTCTTTAGAATCGTCGCTAATATTGTGGTGTTTCTAATTTAACTTTTGCATGCTAATAATTTTAGCTAAACATGTATAGTTCTCACTGTCTGTACCTAACATCTTTATATACCATGTTTAATTGCAAATAAATGATTATGATTGATACGTCCGTTTTTATGGATCGATTAAATGGATTCATGTTCCCAGGTCCCATTTATACAGGGTGTTTGGCACATCGTGTGCCAAAATGATTTGGCGGATAGAATGGGTCATTTCCTATATTTTCAGCCCCCATAACACGTTCCATGCCAGACGGCTACTTTTAAATTAATTTTTTTAGTAATTTCACCAAAATACCCAAATCGCATCATTTAATTTCGATTAAAAAAAAACACGATGCGCCAAACACCCTGTATTATGAAAATTGGTCATCCGAGTAATCGACAATTACAGATTTCGTTCAGCGGTGTTGATAGTCATTAAAATACTTGTAGGTACTCAAGTAAACCGATATGGTCACACCCTACTCAACGTTTTCCTTAAAAAATATTGTAAAAAATGAGTTGTTTTTTAAAAATGACACAGGGACGATTGGTTCGTCAAATTTTAGTACAACGTTTTTCACAATTTCTGATGTAATTACCTTCTACCTGTAAGTTTGGGTTTATAAGGATCACTTAGTTGGGACTATTCGAGAAAAAACAAGATTTTCATTTTCTTTTAAGCCAGTAAGATTTCAAGCACGATGCTTGTTTCAAAATTTTTCCCAGAAGCATAATTTATTATAAACATAATATTCTTTCATACTTTTTCAGTGCCATCTGAACATAGTGCATTCTGACTGATCCATATAACCGTTCTAAATATAACACGTAACTTTGAAACGAATCGAAAATTTGTTTAGCAGCTTTCACTGATTCTTTACAATTACATATTTAAAATGCTAGTTATAAACACATGGTAGTATATTATTGGATACGCGTTATGTCTTATTCTTCAGGTGTTCAGATTGAGTAATCCAGTTAATTAGTTCTAACTTTCTTTGTTTAGGTTTCACAAATTTTATACCTTACCATGAAGTTTTCACAATTATTTCCTAAATCCTGTTATAATTTGGTTGTGGTTGGATGAGTTTTGAAAAGATCACTCAGTCCACACGTAGGTACCTACATGCTTTTTGGTCCATAAGTATTATAAGTATAAACAAGTTATCGCTAAGGCTGAATTGCACCATTTAACTGTAACTATAAAAATAACTCGTGTTTTTGCATGTAATTTGAGATGATGGTGGAACCCAGCCTTAGTGTTACGATTACAGAAATTAAAAGAATATGTACTGGACGTCAATTTTGTTGCCGTCCAATATATCACACTTTCCCCTATAAGGTCTTATTACTACCATCTATAAAAGATCCATTATAATATTTTGCCATTTAAAGCGTAGAAATGTCATATTCGATTGTAAAATTAACTAAATTAATAAATTTACAAAATTAAACATTTTCATTTATGTTCCTTATGGATTACGGAACTGTATTTTTTTAGAGAGAAAAACAAAATTACGTTCTGTAACAGAACGAAATTCACGCACTGAAGTCGTGTACAAAATCTAGTAATTATATTATTGTATTAATGTTTCCAAATCTTTCGATACTACATACTACGAAGCTACGTGGTAATCGCCTACTACAACAACGCGCTTCGCTACGAGCTACGAACTTCGGAGCTTTGCTACGAAATAAACTGCGGATGCTGCTCGTATTCATTTCATGTTAACTTTCATTACTGTTGATGTAAAAATACCTATAAAAAGGTACGGAAAATAGACGGGTTCAGTGTACTTTGGGGCTATTAGCAGGCTAGCTTAGGAGGGTGTCGAAGACAGTTAGGAAAAAGTGGCCGGGGGTGGCCGGCGAGACGCAGGGCGGGGCGGGGGCGTTAGGGCTCGTTTCACGCACAATTAAAAAGGCCAGTGAGGCGGGTTAATGGCGGCCTTTATCTGCAGCGGAACAAAGGCCGCGCGCTGCCGCCTCCGCGCCTCCGCGGCCCGGCCGCACGGTCCACCTTACGGGATCCTAGCCGCAGGGACACTCTACTTTTTGTACTAAACAAATGCCTTCCACTTTTGGAGAACATTTAAAATTCTACTCATTATTTCGTTAATTATATTCGTTATCGTCTGTAATAACAGAAATTTATTGGCAAGCTTCATGTGATACTAAATTACAATACGTAGGATTTCAGAAAATTGACATATTTAACAAATTTTGTTCCCTATTTAGTGATACATCCATTTATTTCATTTTTCATTAGAGACAAAATAGAATAAAACGTATATAGATTGTATTATAAATTTTAGTTGTTATTGCCTGAACTTAAACAAAATATTGTCTGGTTGTTGCAGACGGCGGGCGGCGGCCGGCGCGCGATGAGGTAGCGCCGCGGCGCGCGCGCAGCCCACACTCACCGCTCCCGCGACGCGCGCCTACACACACTATATGAGGTGCTTGCTTTCTCCGTTTTATTAAAAATAGATCCCATAGCACAGTGGAATATGGTTTGGCTTGGTTTCTGAAATTAAATTATTTTATTAGTGTTATTTATGAAGGTTGCCTCTCTACGAGGAAACTAAAAGATACGGGACTATTCCCACCTCTTGTTCCCACCACTGCAACTCCTGTGTAGCCAGGATCTACAGCTTGACCGCCACAAAAACCCAACCAATGAAGGTCAAGTTTTTCCCGGGGGAAAGTTAAACTGTCATTGGACCCGTAACGAAATTAATCAGAAGAACATAGGAGGAGTTCGAAATTAAGGTTCGACTTCCCTCCATTGCAAAGCGGATGACAGGTGACAAACAAAGGTTTAAAACCTTTAAGAAAAGAATTTGCACCACGGACAATAAATTACATTAAGGGGGCCTATCTTATGAGCAATTAGCAACTACCTGCCAATAATATTTTTCACAAAATCGCTTAAAAGAACGGAAATTTTTCCTTGTCGCGACAAGATCGGTGTAATAAATTGCGGAAACAGATGTATGTTGTATTGAATTAAGCATTATATCACGTTCATGTTTCCAAAGATCACACTCCCACAAGATATGATGGGCAGACTGCTCATGACTGATCATCAGTGGAACACTCGCAAAAAGGAGACGGAACTAGTTTGAATTCGTGAAGTTTATGTTTAAAGTTGCCATGTCCCGTGAGGAACTGCGACGAGCAATGGTCGATTTCTAACCATCGCCTAGTTAGACGTTCGCGTGCATTCGGGAAGAATTTATATAAGTGACGTCCTTTGACTGACGTATCCCATCTTTTTTGCCATTCATTAAGTAATTCTTCTTCAACGACTTCTCGGGAATCAAATAATCGACTTATTTTAGAACGATCTAGAACTAAAAGATAATGAAATAACATTATTATTCTGTGGCGTAATTGTATCTATTAAGTTAGCGATAGGTACTACATATAGCCATTTAACAAACCACAAGCCTAGTCAAACACCTTTCGTAGGAATTAAGTTTAATCATTATTCAAACGAAAGAAAAGTGTCAACGCTCGATAAGCTTCCTATCATCAATCAACAGCCGCAGGTGTACGCGCATGCTCGTGGCGTGTAGAAGTTCGTACACATAATATTTCAGGAGCTAAGTCAACACTCCATATCCGTCCAGTGTTAGCTTAGGGACTCGGCTTAAACCAAATAAAGGAACCTTAAAATTGAGCTGAGATTTAAATCTCGATTGATGATGTATTACAAGCGCATAGCATAAACTCCAATATTATTACATATCTCCAACATAAAATTATATTATTACGTTTTTGTCTCAAGTGAATAAACAGCTGAAGAATAATAAACATTATGACACAAATTCAAATACAGGGTGGCCAAAACAGTGAAGTCTAAAAGAAAAATTTAGATTCCTTACATCAAGGTGTATCTAAATCACTCCCATGTATGTTCTACGATTTTTCTATGTTTAGGAGATAGAGTTAATTTTGTGATATTTTAAAATTGTATGACCCAGTAGGCTTTAAATTTTTTATCTTTTTTTTTGGGTTGACTTTTCTCAGATTTCTTTTTTTTTTTGACAGATTTGTTATTAATCGCAAATGTTTGAAAGAAATTATCACCTTCCTATCGTTTTTTGCTAGAAATTTAAAAATAAGTATGTACCTATTATGCTTTTAGCAGAAAACTATCAAATTTTCAACTTAAAAGTTTAAATAAAAAAATTGGCCAAGTGCGTGTCGTGTCACGCGCAGTGTAGGGTTCCGTAGTTGTCTGTCGTTACCACAATATATTTCAGAAGCAAACAATTACTTCATCTAAAGTCACTTTTCATATTTTCTTCCAAGGTATTTTTACTGGTTAAGAACTTTTATAATACATGAGTCAAATTACTATTACTCTTAAACTAACTGATGTATCTTAACCGTTATAGTTTTCCTTGAAAGTTCATGAAAAGCAATATTAATACAAATTTTTCTAATTTTTCTAAACCGCTTAAGTTAGACGCTTGAAATTAGGCATGCAGGTACCTTAGTAAACTTAAAGCTTAGTTACTATACGATATTGCATAATTCCCACAGGAACGGGAGTTAGCGGGAAAAAACATTTGTATGAAAAAATCTAAACCGCGTAAGATAGATGAAGAGGGTAAAACGGGATCCACGCGTACGAAGTCGCGGGCGGCCGCTAGTTCATAATAATACAAAAAAACATGTACTTAATGGGCAGCTATTTTCTGTAATCGCTCCACTAAAGTGGTAAGTCGGAGATTCCATTACATGTTTTTGTCATTTTTTTGATTCCATTATATCCTCTAAGTTTACATGACGTAGAACAGATTCAGAGACAGAACATGTTTTTATTCTCAACGAGGAAGCTCTTGCCCTTCATCACACCTGGTGGAAACTGATGATTAGGCTGAAGGTGGAAGGGAACTTCAACTACAGGGAACTATGGCTTCCTAACTCCAAATGTGTAACATGGAAAGCATTGGGGGAGGCCTATGTTCAGCAGTGGACGTCCTATGGCTGAGATGATAATGATGATGATGTTGAAGTTGAAAATTTGATAGTTTTCGGCTAAAAGCATAAATTTTCGTTTTGCTTGAGTAAGTTAAAAGATTTTGATTGACTTTTCCTACCAAAGATCTCGCACCTCGTTCTCGAAGCAGTTTTTTTATTTAATATTATCCACTTCAGGCCTTATGATGTACTTATCAAAAATAACATGATTATAATTTAATACATTTTCAAAGATTACATTATGCATCAGTGCGGTTTTTTTACTGATTGTACTTGTAGCGCCCCCAACCCAGAGTTAGCGTAAGGTTCCTTAATAGAGTAGGTGGTAAAAGATTGAAGATGTAAATATTAATTCCTAACTTAATAAATATTACTGACGATTTAGTAGCTAACTACTCATTTTTTAGGTATATATTATCCGTATAGTAATGGTTTTCTTATCAATTTTCAGAACTCCAAAAACGCGATGCTTGGTGCGCGAGCGTGGCTGGTGCTGGCGGCGGTGGCGTGGTGCGCGCGCGCCGGGCCCGGGCCGCCCGCGCCCGCCGCGCCGCCGCGCTTCCCGCGCGCGCTCTACAACCTGAGCGTGCCCGAGAACAGCCCGCCGCGCACGCACGCGCTGCCGCCGCCCGGCGCCGAGCCGCTGGGCCTGGCGCTGCCGCAGCCCGACGCGCGCTGCCGCTTCCGCATCCGCCACGGCGACAAGGACAAGTTCTTCAAGGCCGAGGAGCGCGTCGTCGGCGACTTCTGCTTCCTCACCGTGCGCACGCGCGCCGGCCACGCCGACGTGCTCAACCGGGAGCGCCGCGACAGCTACCGGCTGGAGGTGCGCGCGACGATCCAAGCCTCCGACCGCCAGTACGAAGCGGATACGGTCGTCGCCGTCGACGTCGCCGACGAAAACGATCTGAGTCCCCTCTTTTACCCGACCGAATATGAGGTTGTCGTCCCGGAGGACGCTCCGGTGCACTCCAGCATCGCGCGCGTCACCGCCGAGGACGCGGACCTCGGCCTCAACGGTGAGATCTACTACAGCCTGGCCGAGTCCACCGACAGGTTTGCCGTTCACACCACCTCCGGCGTTGTCACCATCACGCGGGCTTTGGTGGCCTCAGAAAGTTTAAGGCATGAAGTCATCGTACTGGCTCGAGATCGCGCTTCACTTCTACTAAAAGGGGAAGATGCGCCTGCAGCGAAAGCTACGGTCGTAGTGCGCGTTGAAAGGGTGAATTTACACGCACCAGAATTGAGAGTTCGTAAACTGCCAGAACTCGTGGAGAACTCGACAGCTGAAATATACGCAATAATAGAAGTTAGCGATAGGGACACGGGTGAACATGGCCGAATAGCTAATTTAGAGATTGTCGACGGTGATCCGGACGGCCACTTCAGAGTTCGACCTTCAGTGCAACCGGGAGAATACGATGTCGTCGTACACGCACTCCTGGATCGTGAGAGCGCCCCGCACGGCTACAATCTGACACTTCGTGCGACAGACGCAGGCCATCCTCCTCGTTCCTCTTATTTAACGTTACCAGTGACACTTGTAGACGCCAACGATAATGCACCAGTATTTAGTCGAGAAGTATACGAAGCGAGCATACCTGAAACCGCGCCCCCGAATACGCCAGTTATTAGGCTCAAAGTAAGCGACCGAGATGAAGGTCGCAATGCTCGCGTTTACATAGAAATAGTTGGAGGTAATGAAGGTGGCGAGTTTGTAGTAAATCCAGATACAGGTGTTTTGTATACGGCAATAGCGTTAGACGCTGAAGAAAAATCGCTTTATACTCTTACGGTTTCAGCAATAGACCAAGGGAATGCCGGAACACGAAAACAGTCATCCGCAAAAGTAAAAATAGCAGTCCTCGATTCCAATGATAACAACCCTGTATTCGAACAAGACAACATGGAGGTCACAGTACTCGAAAACGGTGCCAGTGGAACCGTAGTAGCGAGATTCGTCGCGAGAGATGCCGACTCTGGCGAAAATGCTTACATATCTTATAGCATTGCAAATTTACAACCCGTGCCTTTTGATGTCGATCACTTTTCAGGTGCAGTACGTACAACCCGAGTACTTGATTATGAGAGCATGCGCCGAGAATATACTTTACATATACGTGCAAGCGATTGGGGACTACCGTATCGACGTCAAGCTGAGATGCATCTTACAGTTCGGGTTAAAGACGTTAATGACAACCGCCCGCAGTTTGAACGGATCGACTGTGTCGGATATGTGCCGCGGAGGCTTACCATCGGCTATGAAATTGTTACACTTTCAGCTATAGACTTTGATGCGGGCGATGTGGTCTCGTATCGCATTGTGAGCGGAAATGAAGATAACTGTTTTTCTCTTGATTCAAGTACGGGAGTTTTGAGTTTATCCTGTGATCTAAATGATGTTCGATCTGAAACAAAAGTGTTAAATGTGACAGCTACTGATGGCACTCATTTTGCGGATGCAACTTCACTTACTTTACACCTCGTAGGAGGCGGAACTGGTGGAGATGCCAGTCCTTTGGAATGCCGAGACACCGGTGTTGCCCGACGCTTAACAGAACTTTTAGCAGCAGCTGAACGAAGCAATGCTCCTATTGATTTTGCAGACGAATTTCCACTTGCACCCTCACGTTACGGGGAAAACTTACATTCACCTGACTTTATTGACTTTCCTGTGGAAGTGAAAGTAAACGAATCTGTCGCGCTTGGAACGTCTCTGGTACGTTTACGAGCACGGGACCGCGACCTTGGTTACAATGGGCTCCTAGTTTACGGAATATCTGGAGGAGACGCTGATTCAGCTTTTAGAATAGACCCAGATACTGGTGACCTGCAGGTAATTGGTTACTTGGACCGGGAGCGAGAAAGCGAATATTATCTCAATGTCACTGTTTATGATCTGGGCTCACCGCAACGATCGGCATCACGGTTACTGCCAGTCACCGTATTAGATGTGAATGACAATCCACCTCGATTTGAAAAGACACTTGCTAGCTTTCGAGTAACAGAGAACGCTCTCAACGGTACCGCAATATTTCGTGCAAACGCAACAGACCGCGATTCAGGAGACTTTGCTCGTATCACTTACAGTTTAAGTGGTACTGGAGAAGACGAAGGAGAGTTTTGTGTGGAACGTGATACAGGTGTGGTACTGGTATGTGCACCGCTGGACCGCGAACGTCGAGCTCTTTACGAGCTGACTGTTCGCGCGACCGATGGAGGCGGGTTGCACGCCGAGGCGCTGGTCCGGGTCGCAGTAGATGATGTTAACGACAATCCTCCGCACTTCGGCCTGTCCGCCTACGGAGCACGGGTCCGAGAAGATGTGCCTACGGGTACCCTCGTCGCAGTACTCGAAGCTTTCGATCCAGATCTCGGAGCCGGCGGTATCGTCACCTACTCCTTGCCAGATCAAGCAGCGGACGATGTCATATTTACTATTGATCGTACTTCGGGAACATTACGAACCGCAAAACGTTTGGATTACGAAGAAAGACAGGTAATTTAATATTTTTATTCAGTTTTTAAAGTTAGGAAATGACGATGGCAGATAATAAAAATTTATGCTTTCAACGTCAGGTATACGGAGTGACAGTGCGTGCAACGGACGGAGGGCGTCCAGCGCTATGGGCCGAAGCCACAGTGATAGTGGAAGTGTTAGACGTGGACGAAAACGCTCACGCTCCTCAGTTCGCCGACCGCACGGTGCTGCTGGCGAGCGTGCGGGAGGACGCCGAGCGCGGCTCGCGCGTGCTGGCCGCCGCCGCCGCCGACGCTGACCCGCCGGGCCGCGACTCTCGGCTGGCGTATTACATCGTCGCCGGCTCCGGCATGGCGCACTTCTCCATCGACGACGAAGGTAATTACTCAAAATACAGAAAATCAATATTGACATCATCGAATAGAATGTGAATCAAATGATTTCCCTGTTGAGCAGGTGTTATCCGCACGTTGACTCCTCTGGACCGCGAGACGGTGCCGCACTACTGGCTGACGGTGTGCGCGCAGGACCACGGCCTCGTACCCCGGCACTCTTGCGTGCAGGTTAGTTATAAATTATTTATTTTTAATTCAGTCTTGCGGTAGGTAACTTTAGTCACAGTATACAGGGTGGAATTTTGTAATGCCACCTGGAGGGAAACTACTCTTAATACTGTCGATAGAAAATTTTACTGAAAGAAAACATTCCTTTATTTTTGAAAATAAAGAGAACTGCATTCAAAGATTTTCGAAAATTTTTCGAATATTCTTTACCATACCATACAATTTCCTGTACCCACATAATTACATTTAAGATTTTATGGTTTTCCTTTCATTTGATTTATCAAGTTTTTTAGAGAGATTTCATCCTTTTATACTTAACCCTAACGATCGATGCAATAAAAATACGGGGTGTAATTTTAACAGATTTTAGTTGGTTCGAATCCCGGGTGTGGCAAGCAAACTTTTGGAAATCTTTAAATCTACAATATTAAGAGTACTTTCCCTCCAGGTGGCATTACGAAATTCCACCCTGTATATTTTTTATCTACTGTGCTTATGTGTACCTTCTCTAATAATAATCAAGCAGTAATGAGTGCAATCAAGAGTTTCCAAAGTTATCTCTTTATTTTCCGCCATTCCGTGACCCAGGTGTACGTGGAAGTGTCGGACGTGAACGACATGGCGCCGTGGCCGACGCGCGCCGCCTACGCCGCCGAGATCCCGGAGCATTCGCCGGCCGGCACGCGCGTGGCGCGCGTCACCGCCATCGACGCCGACGCCGCGCCAGCGCCCGCGCGCATCTCCTACTCCATCGTCGCCGGCAACCCGGACGGACTGTTTTCGATCGACGAACAAACTGGTAAAGCTCCAGTTTATTACATTTTTAGCGACAGCTATAAAAAGACAATAACGTAAGGAAACTTCAATCAATATCGTTCACCTGTAAATGACTAAATAGAGAAATAATTATACTTAATTTGAGTTTTCATTATTTGTATTGGTCGCTGTAGATTTTCCGAATAAATTAAAATAACGTTATACCTCCGCAGGCGAAATCGTAACGACGGGGCGCACGCTGGACCGCGAGGCGGCGGCGTCGCACGCGCTGGAGGTGCAGTGCTCGGACGGCGCGCTGGCCACCACGGCGCGCGTGGCCGTGCGCCTGGCCGACGTCAACGACCACGCGCCCGTGTTCGCGCAGCACTTCTACGACGTGCGCGTGCCGCTGCTGCCCGACGCCGCGCCCGACGACACGCTGCCGCAGGTACGCCCCGTCGCGGGCTCGTGACGAACGGCGAACCGGCTCGTGACTGGCTTCGACGTCGCTGACGCGCGATCCAGTCGCCGGCCGAGGCATTTTTCCGAGTTTCCATAAAGCGCCACGTGTTCGATCCCGTCGGCCGTTGCATGCCTCGCTTACGACCGGTTGCGCTTCTGAATTGATATCGTTCGCGTCGCTTGTGTGAGGAGTGGTAGTTTAGAGTGTGCGTGTTCAGGGCGACGCGGCGGGCGAGCAGAGCAGCACGGAGTGGGAGGGCGAGGGCGAGGCCGACGACGACGACGAGGGCTCGGGCGCGCGCGCCGCCTGGGACGCGTGCGACGAGCCCGCGCCCGGCGCCACCTACGTCGCTACGGTGAGTCGCCGCGTGACGCTCGAGTGCATTTGAAAAACACAACGCCTCTTTTTAACTCGCCCGGCTGATTTGACTTTCCATCGTACTGCATCACTTTAAATGATCACGCAGGTGGTGGCGATGGACGCCGACGCGGGCGCCAACGGCACAGTGCGGTACACGGCGCGCGCCCGCGGCGCCGCGCGCGGCCTGCTGCGCGTGCACGCCACCTCGGGCCGCCTGCTCGCCGCTCCTCGCCTCCCGCTCGCGCCGGAAACCTCGTACGACATCACCGTACGTTCGATCCACTCGGACCCAGTCGGTTCAGTCGCTGAGAATATTTTGTGAGCGTTCCTAATACTAATAAAACGTGTCACGTCGTGCAGGTGCGGGCTTGCGACGGCGCGCCGCGGCCGCGCTGCGGCGTGACGCGCGTGAGCGTGCGCGGCGTGGCGGTGGCGCGCGGCGGCGGCCCGCCCGCGCTGCCCGCGCCGCCGCCGCTGCAGGTGGCCGAGCTCGACCCGCCCGGCTTCCTCCTCACCGTCCTGCAGGCCACGGACCCCGATCAAGACCGATTGTATTACGACATCGTGGGTGAGTTACGAAACATCCACAGAAACGACTCCAAGAAGTTTTTTTTGTTTTTTTTTATCCACAACGAGGAAGCTCTTGGCCTGCATCTCACCTGATGGTAAGTGACGATCAGGCCGAAGGTGGAAGCGAGCTTCACCCGTTCTAAAATAACTCAAAACGATGTTATCGTAGGGGGGGACGAGCACCAAGAGTTCTACATCGGGCGCGAGGACGGCAGCCTGGTGCTGGCGCGGCGCCTGCTGTGGGAGCGCCAGCCGCACTACGCGCTCAACGTCTCCGTCACCGACGGCCAGCACATCGTCTACGCCACCGTGAGTTCGCTGCAAATCTGCGTCATGTTTGAATCTTTTTAAATTCACTCGTATTAATTAACGGCGAACTAAAATTCACCAGGTGAACGTGACCGTGATCAACGACGCGAACGAGGGCGGCGTGACGTTCTCGCTGGAGGAGTACGTGGTGGAGACGTCGGAGGCGCGGCGCCCGGGCGAGGCGCTGGTGGCGCTGCACGCGGCCGGCGCCGGCCGCCTGCTGTACGGGCTGCACGCGGCGAAGGCCACGCATTCGCTGCCGCTGTTCAGGCTCCACGAGCTCACGGGCGTTCTCGAGCTGGCTCAACCTCTCGATCGGTGAGTCGAGCTCTCTCCGTTTTCGTACTCGTGATTTGAATTTCGAGCGCTATTTTAATAAAGTTCTGTCATTCTTTACGTCAAATCATTCTTTACTTCACGTTCGCAGCGAGAGCGCAGAGGTACACGAGCTGACGGTCTGGGCGCGCGACCAAGCGCCGCGGGCGTCTCGGGCGTTCGCGCGCGTCACCGTGCGCGTGCACGACGCCGACGAGCACGCCCCCGAGTGGGGCCGCCGGCTGGCGGAGGCGAGGCTGCCTCGGAACGCGCCGGCCGGCGCCCTGGTCGCTGCCCTGCGCGCCGCCGACCGCGACGCGGGGGACGCCGCGCGCATCGCCTACTCGCTGGCCGGCGGCGACGCCGACGGCGCCTTCGAAGTGGACCCGGCGCTGGGCGACGTGCGCCTGGCGCGCGAGCTGCCCGCGCGGGGCCCGCGCGAGTACACGCTGCACGTGCGCGCGGCCAACCCTCCGCCTGCCGCGCGGTCTTCGACGCTGCCGCTGCACGTGATCGTCGTGGAACCCGACGACGCGCCGCCCCGGTACGAGTGCCTGTTCGATGTTTAACTTATAAATCGTCATACACATTACACATCATACAAACACACATAATACTCATTACACACTCACATTCATACTTACATCCTTCACACACACACACACATATACACATACACACACACACACACACATAAGCATACACATACATACATAAAATATACACACTTCCACACAAAATATTTACCTACCTACATTATATTTGTCTAGGGAAGAGCGGTATCACCTAACATAGGCGTACACCTTATGCCTAAAGGGTGATTCCATTGTCAAAGATTTTGTAAAAGGTTTATATTGAAATAAAAAAAAATTATTATTATTATGTTTGCGTATAAAATATTATTATTATTAAAGCGTATTTAGAGCTCACGGGTCAATAGTGACCCGGTCCTTTATAATACAGATCCAACACGTAGAGGCCGTTTTAAGAGCAAAATAATCGACAAAATTATTATTATTATTAACTTGGCGATAAAAACTACCGTTCAAAAACCAAACCGTTCGAGCCTCGCTCGCGATCGATAGCGGAATACTGACGGCCCCCTCTCGGCAGGTTCGTGACGAGCGACATCGTGTGCGAGGTGTACGAGAACGAGCCGGCGGGCGCTGCGCTGGCGGCGGCGGAGGCGCGCAGCTCGAGCGCCGTGTGGTACGCGCTGGAGGGCGGCGCGGGGCTGTTCCGCGTCAACCCCGCCGCCGGCCTGCTGGCCACCGCCGCGCCGCTCGACTACGAGGCCGCCAGCTTCTACAACCTCACCGTGGTCGCCGTCAACATGGTGCGTTGGGGCGGCACTGACGGGGCACTTTTAGCACTTTTAAGACTACCCATCCGATGCCACCGCAACTGACCGACTGAGAGGACTGACCGCTTGTGAAACCAATAACACCGGTCAACAAAAAAAATATTATAAATAATTATGGGGGCTTATTCGCAAGAACAAGGGGCACGCTTTCATCAAAATATAGTGGGGTTTGAGAAACGACGTTACCAAGGCCAGTATACTGAAAGCATGATAGGGTTAGATTTTTATGAAAAAAATCTTCTATGGAACATGACAGGAAATTAGAACTTTTCATTTCTAATAAATATTTGGACTCTATTTTAATTTTTTTCTTGAGAAAATGAATCTTAAATGGATGTTTGTTATGTTTTAATAATTAGAAGGAATGAAAGAAAGAAAGAAAAAAATATATTTGGCAACAAATTAAATCATCTCTATGTTCATGTCTCATACATTCATTGATATGAATTTTTCTACTTTTTACACATAAAGCAAATTCAGAACAATTTTTTGTTGTTATTCTTGTTTCTAGGTTATAAAGCAATAAAAATAAGCTATGCATAACCCGTGCGCAAAAATACTGTAGACAGTTGTAATTTATTGTAGTTTATGGGACTCGATCCGTTCCAGACCTCAACTGGGCTCTAATATGCTCAATGTATTCCTTATTAGGGAGGAGGCACAGCCCGAGCGCACGTCGCCGTGCACGTGCTGGACCGCAACGAGTTCGCGCCGACGCTCCGCAAGCGGGAGTACCGCGGCCGCGTGTCGGAGGCGGCGGCGGCGGGCGCGCTGGTGGCGGACGGCGACCCGGCGGCCGGGCTCGGCGCGCCGCTGGTGCTGGCGGCCGACGACGCCGACTCGCCCGCCAACCGGCAGCGCGCCTACGAGGTGCTGGAGCCCGCGGCGGCGGCGCTGTTCCGCGTGGACCCGACCACGGGCGCGCTGCACATCGCCGCTCCGCTCGACTACGAACGCGCTCCGCGTCACGAGTTCACTGTCAGGGTGAGCCGGTTGTCTTATTTTTTGGTTTGATATTTTATTTATTTATTAGGTACACCAACAAAGTCACATACATAATACCTACAGTTCATACATTTTAACATGGTTTCACACATGATGCGTATATGACCTCTTATTACAAGTATACACAGCATTTCTTTTTGCAATGTTAGGGTAATTATACACTAGTAAAAACAAAAAAAGAATGTTCACTAATTTTGTTTTTTAGCTTTCTGTATTCTCTGTTAAAAATAAAAAATACACGTGAAAGAATTATTTCGATACGTTAATTAGTTTCCAAGATATTGAATTTTAAAAGTGCTGGCGGCGGCCGGCCCGCCATTTTATGCGCGTGACGTCATATTACAACGACTAGCTCATATTTGTATGGGTGGAATCTTGAAAACTGAATTAAGACCCACTTCCAGGCAACCGATTAAGCTGAAATTTCGCAAACACATGTGATTTGGATGACCATGCAATATTATGATGACATGGAGCTGATCTGATGATGGAGCTGGAAGGTGGCCATAGGAACTCTATAATAAAACGACTCAAATGCATCGAGTTTGGGCTCGTTCGTTTTGTATTGATGAGTATTTTAATTCTATATAGTAATCGGGGTCTAATGATGGAGCTGGAAGGTAATTCGCAATAAAACGACACAATCGCCTCAAGTTTGGGTTTGGTTCAATTTTAATTTCTGTGATGGGTCTGGGTGTTAATATGTAAGTATAATAAGTTTGTATTTACAAAAAAATATATATTTAAGTATGTTTATATCCGTTTTCTAGTGAGCGGACGCTGTGAATGTACGTCACACGGGGTCACGTGACCGTCGGCGGGATTAAATATTTAAGCGAACTTTGAATGCCTATAAAATCATAACTACTGGGTATTTTTGAATGAAATAAAAACTAATGTATTTGTAAATGTAAAAGCTTAACTGTAACATAGGTTTCAAGTGATTTTGCATACCTAGTAACATTCTCAATTGAATACAGTTATTAAATGTGATTATTTATTATTTTTAAATGTGATTTTTCTCTTTTGAACGTTATCGTCATCTCGTCAGGTTTTAGACGCTGGCTCGCCGCGCTTGCCGTCGGACAGCGTCGCTCGCGTCACCGTAGACGTGATCGATGTGAACGACTGCCCGCCCGCGTTCGAGCACGCGTCCTACGAGGCGACTGTGCTTTTACCGACATCGAAAGGAGTGGTCGTCACGAAAGTTTCCGCGACCGATCCGGATCCGCCGCAAGACGGCAGCATCAAATTTGACGTCATCGAAGGCGACGAAGGCGGAGCGTTCGCTTTATCGAGCGACGGGACTCTGTCCATAGCGAAACCGGACAGCCTCGCCGATTCATATCGACTGAGAGTTCGGGCGTCCGACGGCCTATACTCGAGTACTGCTCGAGTGGAAATCAAGGTGCGAGAAATAGAAAACTCGGGCCTCGCCTTCCAGAAATCGGACTACTACGGTTCGGTCGTGGAGAATTCAACAAAACCGACTCTGATCGCCGTACTGAACGTTCTCGGCGCCGCTCTCAACGAACACATTGAATTTTTCATACTCAATCCTGTGGACGGATTCGAAGTGAGTTATTTTAATTTTACCATGAAATAATTAACTTTCTTTCTATTTTATTTTTATATTAATACTTCACTTTTTCTCATTGACATGCTATATTTTTGTTTTGAATTGTATCCATCTCTGTTATTTGTGAAAACAGTCCTAGGCATATTTGATATAAACTGCCTCATCTATTTTATTTATTACATATGTGAAAAATAAATAAATAATAAAACTTTCGAAACAACCATCCGCCGCGCCGTCTACTGGGTCACGATGTGGTAACGCAACGGAACGCACCCGCAGGTGGGGCGCACGTCGGGCGCGGTGCGCAGCACGGGGCTGGCGCTGGACCGCGAGCGGCGCGCCGCGCACGAGCTGCTGCTGGAGGCGCGCGGGCGGCAGCGCGTGGCGCGCGCGCGCCTGCACGTGGCCGTGTCCGACGTCAACGACAACTGCCCCGTGTTCGTGGAGCGGCCCTACGTGGCGGCCGTGCGCGCCGGCGCCGAGCCCGGCACGCCCGTGCTGCGCGTGCGCGCCCTAGACCTCGACGCCAACGACAACGGCGAGGTGACGATCTAAAATTTTCTTTATTTATTTTATTTATTTATTTATTTAATTAAAATGCAAGTGAGCTTACAGATTTATATCCAAAGCGCTCACATTGCCAATTTGAAATTACATTTAATGTTAGTAAGTAGGTACTTATATCTATTTATGGTTAGTAGACAAATACAATCTTAATTTTTTTACAAAACACTAAGGAGTTGGCAAAGATGTCGACGTCTTGAACGGTTTGCGTAAACATGTTTAAAAGACAGAGTGCCCTGGGAGTCGGTGTGTTGTTAGCATGCAGTGTGCGCAGGCCATCGGGGGCACAGAACAGGCGGTGCTGACGACGACCCGTACGTGTGTAATTATTTGGAACAAATAAACTAATACTACGAAGCACGACAGGATTTTCTATTTTGCTACGTAGCAATAAGTAGTAGTTTTTACACGATGACATACGTATTGATAAAAAAAATGACACCGTGTATCCGATACCTTGATGTGACTGTGTGTCACTGGTATCACTCATATTAGACTCATCTCGTGCTGATTGCGTTTTATACAAGACATTTGTGCCCCCATAAATTAAAGTGTTGATTGAATTAAATATTATAACGATTTTGCAGGTCCGATACGAGATGAAACGCGGTCACGGGGAACTGTTCCGCGTGGACCGGAGAACGGGGCAGATCACGCTCAAGCAGACGGTGGACGCGCACAACCAGCTGTACACGCTGGTGATCGCGGCCTTCGACGGCGGCGCGCCGGCGTGCGGCGCCGACGCGGCGGTGGCGGTGCGCGTGTGGGGCGGCGGCGCGGCGCCGGCGTGGGAGCGCGCGCACTACGAGCTGGCGGCGCGCGAGGACGTGCCGCCGGGCGAGCCGCTGGCGCCGCCGCTGCGCGCGCTGTCGCCGCTCAACCGCCAGCTCATCTACACGCTGGTCGACGACCCCGCCGCCCCCGGCCCGCCCGCCTCGGACCTCTTTGAAGTCCTTTTCGATGCAGGTGGGGAATGTCTCGGTGTAATCGTTGCTCTCGTTGAATGACCGATGGGGACGGTTGAATTGACGGTTCGGCTTTTGAATGCTAGATACCTATTCGGAAATTCTCTTAACTTTCCGAATATTGGACATTTGATGTTCAAATTTGGGCGGTGAATTATCCAGTAGCGTAGTGGTGTACCGATTAGCGCCTCACTAACGTATCGGTTTTGTCCCGCAGCACCCGACAGAGGCAATAGTCCATGTGAGTATCCGGGCGTGCGTCCCTCCCCGCGGCCTCGCGCCTTCGAGCGCTCGTCTCTCGACCGCTATCGTTGTGTTGCTTGTGCATGGGTCACCGAGAGCTGCATGCTTTCTACTCCCGACAGCCTACTTCAAACGTCATTTCACTCTCGATCATCTCCAACATTGACGATAGCATCTCGGTGGATTTTATTCCTTTAATCAGGAGAGTCATTTTTACAGACGTTCACGTCATTCTCACTGTACATAAGAAGCACATTTATTCCTATCATCGCAAGAAGCATCGCCTGTATTTTAAGTTTATGCAAATTGTATTTCTGTCATTTTAAAATCATTTTAAATTTTCAATGCTTTGTTTTGCTGTACCCGCTTGTAAATATCTCAAAGTAGACTCGCTCACACGAAGTTTAATGAGTATCAAAATTATCACGTAAAATATCTGTACAGAATTTAAATTTCAAATTACATTGTTTTGTGTATGGTATTTTTTGTTGCCATATTAGTACTTATGTATTAGAAAGTTTCGTTGAATAGAAACGCTTACCGTGCAGTTAGTACCTAATCAGTATCAGCCTTCGTGCGAGCGTCGTCTCGAGACGCGTGGCCATAACCGGTGCGGTGCGCAGGCGTGCTGGTGGCGCGCGCGGCGCTGGACTACGAGCGCGCGCGCTCGCACGCGCTGGTGCTGCGCGCCACGGACGGCGTGACGGGCGCCTTCGCCGACGTGGCCGTGACGCTGCGCGTGCTCGACGTCAACGACTGCGCGCCCGAGCTGGCGCGCGACGTGTACCGCGCCGCCGTGTCCGAGGCCGCGCCCGTCGGACACCTGGTCGTGGCCGTGCGCGCCACCGACAACGACACGGGTGAGATTCGCTTTCGTTAACTATTTCATAAATTTCTTCAAATAATGCCCCCATAACAGGTGGTTTTTATTACTGTTGTGATAGGGATAGAGACATGCGATTTTTGGTTTTACAAAGATAATACGATAGAGAATAATACAAAGTAATAAAAACCACCTGTTATGGGAGCATTTTTTGGAGAAATTCATCAAATAACCAAAAAAACACGAATTTAAAAGCAGATTTTTTTCAAAAAGTATCTTTTTTTATTATTTGTTGGCATTTTCTAGGTATTTTATGTATTTAATTAGTATTGCCTGTTATTTAGAATTATTACTGTTTTTATTTTATTAAGATATACCCCTTAGTTAAAAAGTTATTACGTTTTTTCTACAATAAGTAATTGAAAGAAAAAAAATCTATAAAAAATTTAAAAAAATCTCAAAAATTTTTTGACCTCTTTTTTGTCGATAAAAATAGGTCTAGTTTCACCTATTTTCATATGTGCACTTTAACGTGACTCACACTGTATACGTTATAGCGGAGTGCGTTATTATGGAGTTTGTTTCTTTGAGAGTCGAGTACAGTTTATTTTCCTCCTGTAGGAGTGAACGGCGAAATCCGATATTCCTTGAGCGGGTACGACGACGGCGAGGCCGTGCCGGAGTTCAGCGTGGACCCCGCGACGGGCGACGTGCGCGTGGCGGCGCCGCTGGACTGCGAGGCGCGCGCCGCCTACCACCTGCTCGTCACGGCCGCCGACGCCGCCCGCCCGCCGCTGCTCACCACCGCTCATCTCTTCATAACTGGTGAGACTCGATACATTTTATAATACACTAAAACAACACTAAAACCCGTTTTCGCAACATTTTTCATTGTTGCTCTGCTCCTATTGATCGTAGCGCGATGTCGTATAGCCTATAGCCTTCCTCGATAAATGGGCTATCGAACACTGAAATAATTTTTCAAATCGGACCAGTAGTTCCGGAGATTAGCGCGTTCAAGTAAACAAACAAACAAACTCATCAGCTTTATAATATTAGTAGTCCAGTCAATGAATGCTTTAACGACGGTGTAGATAGAAATCCGAGGAACACAATTTCTGACCTCGGGACTTTATTAAGACTAGTTAGGAGGTGAACATAGCAAAAGTCCCAGCCCTTAGCCCTTGAGCCGGCGGGGAGAGGGGGGTTTAAAGGTACTACTTTTCGGTTTTTCGCTTAATCCTCGGAAACTATGCGTCCTAGTGACGTGACTACTATGAACCAAAAAAAGCTTATTCAATTTGCTACAGGTGAGGCAGTCAAGTTTTTCTATATCTTTTATAGTTTTCACGGCATCTGCTCTAGAAGGTCTGTAATATTGGAAATTTTATTTTTGTCTTA
Source organism: Ostrinia nubilalis (assembly GCF_963855985.1). NCBI lineage: Eukaryota > Metazoa > Arthropoda > Insecta > Lepidoptera > Crambidae > Ostrinia > Ostrinia nubilalis. The sequence goes on from NC_087094.1 coordinate 17,788,259, forward strand.
CATGTTCCCATCAGGAGAAAATCAACTAAATCAACATTAAGCCAACATTTTAGACATGCGGGAGCATGTTAAGCCTAGTTCCAGGGAGGGGACTGCACCGTGCGTATATTTAGACGACCCAATTGGAGCCACTTTTGACTCCTCATCACTCAAAAACTACTGTGCATTAACACTTCAAATTTGGCTCATGTGTTGAGACTTGCAAGATAAACATCAGCTTCAAATTTCATAAATATACCTCAAACAGTTATTTAGGTATTGACGTTCAAAAATCGACACTTAGAACACTAAAATCTATCTATCACCTGTGAAAAGTTAAAATTTACTGGTTTTTTATTTGTTCCTTTGTATTTACACATCTACCTATTTGGATGCCAAATTTGAACCTTCAAGGTCATCTGGAAGTTGTTAGAATTTGGTCTATAGGTCAGATATGTAGATTTTTGGACGTCAATACCTAAATAACCGTTTGAGGTATATGTATGAAATTTGAAGCTGATATTTATCTTGCAAGTCTCAACACATGAGCCAAATTTGAAGTGTTAATGCACAGTAGTTTTTGAGTGATGAGGAGTCAAAAGTGGCTCCAATTGGGTCGTCTAAATATACTCACGGTGCAGTCCCCTCCCTGGAACTAGGCTTAACATGCTCCCGCATGTCTAAAATGTTGGCTTAATGTTGATTTAGTCCATTTTCTCCTGATGGGAACATGTAAGACAAAAACAAAATTTCCAATATTACAGACCTTCTAGAGCAGATGCCGTGAAAACTATAAAAGGTATAGAAAAACTTGATCGTCTCACCTGTAGCAAATTGGATAAGCTTTTTTTGGTTCATAGTACCTAGTCATGTCTCTAGGACGCATAGTTACCGAGGATTAAGCGAAAAACCGAAAAGTGGTACCTTTAAACCCCCCTCACCCCGCCGGCTCAAGGGCTAAGGGCGGGGACTTTTGCTATGTTCACCTCCTAACTAGTCTAAATAAAGTCTCGAAGTCAGAAATTGTGTTCCACGGATTTCCATCTATAATGCTTTATTGACTGGACTATAGTATAGATTTGATACAAAATAAAAGCTAAAATTGTAAGTTTTACAAAAGAAGCAGTAAATTGATCTAATTTATTATTTTGTTCACAGTGGACGACGTGAACGACAGTCCACCTCGGATGGAGCGCGGAGTGGTCTCGGTGGTCGTTTCGGCGGAAGCGGCGCGAGGAACGGCGGTCGGCCGCGTCGCCGCCTGGGACCCCGATTCTAGTGACGCACCACGACTGAGGTAATGTAAAAACGCTTCTCTATCCGGAAGGTAGATTCTAATTTGACACCGATTAAGTAGATAATGTGCATGAATTATTATACAGGTTGTCCCAAAAAGGAGTGTCAAGCCGAAGCCCAGAGGTGGAGCATCACTAGGGCTATCCAAATCACTCCCATGTATCCACGTATGTTCCGCGATTTTTGATAGTTGTCGAGCTATAAATTATTGTTTTAAAGAAGAACGGTCATCTGTGACCCAGGCCCGACAGAAACGAGACATACCTCATTTTTTTTGTCATGTCTTAATTAGTTAAATTATATATTTTTTATATTCGAAATCTATGTATAACACCAAAATATTACCCTTTGTTTTTGTTCAGTCGTTATACAAAAACTAATACAAAATGCCTATTTATCACCAAAATTGGTAAATGTAGGTATGTACCTAAATGTCTATTACAGCTGCTATGGAATGTATCTAGGTGACCTGGAGATACAGCCGGATTATACAGGGTGGAAACGAGAAGTTACAAAATCCAAAACTTCAATGTTATCAGCTTCCATAATCTGTAACCTATTATTGGTACCATTTGAAAGAGCTCGTGAAGCACTTTCAGAATCAGTAACTAGTTTTTGGATATCTTGTATAGTTTAGAAATAATCGAGTGAGATCACTTATCGTTCCATATGTATAACCACCCTGTATAATCCGGCTGTATCTCCAGGTCACCTAGATACATTCCATAGCAGCTGCAATAGACATTTAGGTACATACATTTTCCAATTTTGGTGATATATAGGCATTTTGTATTAGTTTTTGTATAACGCCTGAACAAAAACAAAGGGTAATATTTTGGTGTTATACATAGATTTCGAATATAAAAAATATATAATTTAACTAATTAAGACATGACAAAAAAACTGAGGTATGTCTCGTTTCTGTCGGGTCTGGGTTTTTTTTTGTATGGGGCGTGACCGTTCTTCTTTCTTGGTCACTGTGACGCGAATAGTCAAGTCAGTTACATTCCTGATTATTTATTAGGTATTATTAGATGAATACTAGGCCTAGCTGATTCAGAAGTACTTACATCCTCAACACGAATATAAACTAAAATTATGTTGGATATACTAAATAACTAAAATGTTGTAAAAAAAATCTTTACTAGAAAACTATCTAAAGTCACGGTGATTTGGGTAGCATCACTAGGATGCTCTAACTCTGGGCTTCGGCTTGAGACTACTTTTTGGGACACCCTGTATATCGACGATATCTTCCTCGACACAGATACGCGTTAGCCGGGGCAGGCGTGCCGCACCACGCGTTTGCCGTGCACCCGCGCACCGGCGTGCTGACGCTGGCCAACACGCGCGCGTGGGCCGCGGCCGGCGCCGGCGGGGCCAGCCCGCGCTCGCTCAACGTGTCGGCGTCCGACGGCGCGCACGCCGCCTTCGCGCGCGTCAAGCTCGCGCTCGCGCCCGCCAACCGGGAGGCTCCGCACTTCCCGCATCTCGTCCACGAAGCTCGCGCGCTCGAGAACCAGTCGCCTCCGCTGCTGCTCACCACTGTAATGAAACATTCTTCTTTTTCTTCTTTTCAGCCAAATGACGTCCACTGCTGGACAAAGGCCTCCCCCAAGGTTTTCCACAATGAACGGTCCTGCGCTGCCCGCATCCAGGCTCTTCCCGCGACCTTTACCAGATCGTCGGTCCATCTAGTAGTAGGCCTGCCCACGCTACGTCTTCCAGCCCGTGCTCGCCACTCGAGAATTTTCCTGCCCCAACGGCCATCGTCTCTACGAGCTATGTGCCCCGCCCACTGCCACTTGATTTTAGCAATTCTGCGAGCTATGTCGGTTAAGTCAAAGTCAAAGTCAAAGTCAAAATTTCTTTATTTGTTTGGACTAATAAATAGTTCTTACAAATCGTCATTTTGCTCTTAAGGAGCCTCTACATGTCTCATAATCTTTTTACCCTACCAGCGCTTCGAGACCAACATTTGGCAAGTGCTGAGAAGAAGCGCCGCAACAAACTCAGTCACCACTGTCTGCCGGTTAATATAAATAAATAGAAATAGTAGTAGTAGGTACATTCGATTCAGGAGCAGTTCACTGAATTTACCATGCATTCTTGTATGGTGTATCTTATGAGAATGGGTATACAAGATTGCGTGGTATATTAAACAAGGTAGTGACGTGCTAATATCTAGACTTACATATTAAGATACTAGTAGAAATGACTCGCATACATAAATTTGAATAACTTGGATTGACCAGTCCCCGAAAGCAGCGCCTGTTCACAGACATGACGAGTGAACCAGCCATCGCTTCACTCGACCATATTAGAGGGAATGTAACGACCCGCCTCACTACGCCACCACCCCAGAGACATTTTAGTGTGTAGTTACTTTGGTTCTCCTCATTTCTGATTCGATCACGCAGGGAAACTCCGAGCATAGCCCGCTCCATCGCCCTTTGGGTGACCTTGAGCCTTCTTATGAGGCCCATAGTAAGCGACCACGTCTCAGATCCGTATACTATCACTGGCAACACGCATTGGTCAAATACTTTCGACTTGAGACACTGCGGTATTTCGGACGTGAGTATATGGCGAAGCTTCCCGAACGCTGCCCATCCGAGTTGGATTCGACGATTGGCCGAATGAAACATTATCGAACGTTAATTTGTCACGATCGACCTCGTTCGCAGTTTTCATTCACGCGATCGATCGATTTCAGGTGAAAGCCTACGACGACGATCCCGGCGAGTACGGCGCGGTCACCTACTCGATACCCTCCGCTCGGCTCCGCGAGACGTTCGCCGTGGACGCCGCGAGCGGCGCGCTGACGGCCCGCGTCCCGCTGGACCGCGAGCGGCGCGCCGAGTGGGAGGTGCCGGTGACCGCCAGCGACGGCGGCGGGCTGCTGCGCCACACGACGGTGCGCGTGCGCGTGGCCGACCTCAACGACAACGCGCCCGTGTTCCCGCACCGCGAGTACCGCGCGGCCGTCGCGCACGACAAGCCGCCGGGAGCGCCGTTCCTCACGCTCACGGCGTCGGACGCGGACGCGGGCGATAACGCGCGTCTCTCGTACTCGGTGTACGAGGGCGACGTGCGCACCGACGCCAGCGGCCTCTTCGCCGTCGATCCTCACACCGGAGCACTGTCCTTCGCGAGAGACGCTTCTGGCTTTGGTGAGTGCACGGTTTTGAGTTATATTTTTTTACCTTAAATTGCATCTCACTTAACATGTGCGATTGCGGTCAAGTAACTGCATTGTTCTGCATTAAAAAACTCATGGTTCTGTTGAATTAAATATTATAATATGTTTATTCTAGCGTCACGGTCGGTGCAAGTGTGGGTGAGGGCTCGCGACGGCGGAGGTCTGGCCGGCGAGGCCCCAGTGTCAGTCTACGTGTTGGGTCCGGGCGAAACGGCTCCGCGAATACACGCCCCGCCTCCCGATCTCTTTCTGCCGGAAGATGCCGCCCCGGGAACCCTCATCGCGGAGTTACGAGTTCCCGAGTCGCCCGACGCTCCGGAGAGCACTGACTCCAACGAGGCGGCGGATTCACCCTCCCCGAGGTTCAGACTGGCTCCGGGGCTGTGGCCGCGGGACCTGTTCGCCGTGGACTCGTCCGGGCGACTCGTTCTCGCCGGACAACTCGATCGGGAGACTGCCGCGGAACACATCATCGGTGAGTCACCGAGGGTCAAGTAATATAAGAGACTAGCGGCCGCCCGCGACTTCCTACGCGTGGATTCCCTTTTACTCCCTTAGGGGTTGAATTTTGCAAAATCCCGTCTTAGTGAACACCTACGTTCTAAAAGGAACCCTCATGCAAAATGTAGTTTCTGAGATTTCATGATGAGCGAGTGAGTAGGTAAGCTGAAAATATTGAATTTTCAGATAGACCAAGTTTATTAATGTAATCTGATAGAGCTCATGAAGCACTTTCAGGATCAGTAACCAGTTTTTCGATATCTTTATAAGTTTTGTAAGAATCAAGTGAGATCACCTATCGTTTCCACCCTGTATACATAATAATATTAGGTACGAAAGCGCGTTAACTTTAGGAATGTTTCGCCAGGCATCATCCTGGAGGGCTCGGGCAGCCCGGCGCCGGCTCGCATGGCGCAGACGCGGCTGCACGTGCTGGACGTCAACGAGCACGCGCCCGCCTTCCACGCGCAGCCCTACGTCGTGCACGTGGCCGAGAACACGCCGCCGCACTCCAGCCTCGTGCAGCGTGAGTTGGCTATGTAGCTTCGTCGAAAGGCTGGAGCCTGAAGCACGCAACTAAGCTTTCATTTATTTCATTTAATAATTTCTATTTAATAGGACAACCGAAAAGACTCACACCGAAACCATCTTGGCAATGTTTTGAACGTTGTTTTGTAATGTGGACCTAAAAATTGGTAGCCTCGACTAATAGTCCCATTTATGTAACCTTATGTATTTTATTTATCCGCAAAATTTCCTTTTTCAGTGATGGCAGACGATCCAGACTCGGGCTCCAACGGCGAAGTACGATTTTCACTGGCCGGTGAGGGCGAGGAAGGGACCACATCCACCAGCCTGTTCGCCGTGGACCCGTACAGGTAGACGTTATTTCTGCTCGCCGCGTCCGTATCAAACGTTCTAGAGAAGTTACAAAAGGACACCGCATCGCTTCCAGCCCACTGAATCAGACACAATATTTATGCTATCTTTACAGGGAAAGCCTAATGCAATGTGATTTATTTAAAAGCGGTCCGATTTATTGGTCTACTCTGGTTGGCTCTAATATGGTCGAGTGAAGCGATGGCTGGTTCACTCGTCATGTCTGTGAACAGGCGCTGCTTTCGGGGACTGGTCAATCCAAGTTATTATGCAAGTTATTATGTATGCGAGTCATTTCTACTAGTATCTTAATATGTAAGTCTGGATATTAGCACGTCACTACCTTGTTTAATATACCACGCAATCTTGTATACCCATTCTTATGATACACCATACAAGAATGCATGGTAAATTCAGTGAACAGTACCTCTATTACGAAAAACTTTCGAGTTCGTTTCGTTTGCGTATTCAAAGTGCCATCGAAGAATTTTGTATGAAAAATTAAACAGCGCCCCCTAGGGCTATAATATAGGGGGCGCTGTTTAATTTTTCATACAAAATTTTTCGATGGCACTTTGAATACGCAAACGAAACGAACTCGAAAGTTTTTCGTAATAGAGGTACTGCTCCTGAATCGAATGTACCTACTACTACTATTTCTATTTATTTATATTAACCGGCAGACAGTGGTGACTGAGTTTGTTGCGGCGCTTCTTCTCAGCACTTGCCAAATGTTGGTCTCGAAGCGCTGGTAGGGTAAAAAGATTATGAGACATGTAGAGGCTCCTTAAGAGCAAAATGACGATTTGTAAGAACTATTTATTAGTCTAAACAAATAAAGAAATTTTGACTTTGACTTTGACTCTATTGTTAAATTCTGGTCGGCACAGCGGCTGGGTGACGACGACGGGCGCGCTGGACCGCGAGGCGCGCGCCGAGCACCGCCTGGCGCTGCTGGCCGCCGACAGCGCCGCGCCGCCCGCGCGCCGCACCGCGCGCGGCACGCTCGTCGTGCGCCTCGTCGACTACAACGACTGCCCGCCCGCCTTCCTGCACGACGACTACGACGCCGAGGTGAGCTCGCTGCTGCCGCACTCTGGGGCGCTTCAAAGTTAACTTTAACAAATTAAACATACATACGTGAGATACAGGCCAAGAGCTTCTCGTTGTAGATAAAAAAAGAAAAAAAAAATATCCAGTCGCTCTCACTCCAGACGTTATGTGCCTAAACGAGGTTTGACAGCATCACCGAACACGTGTTACATAAATTTTATTGTTCGAACATTAATCGAGCATTATAGGTTATGAAACAATTTTTTCTTATTTAATTTTGTTCAGAACACCGACGGCTTCAAGTACGGAACAAAGGGACACTCAATTATTATTCCTACTTAGGAATTTAAGGAAAGCGAGTAACACTGATACACAGTGAGTGATGACCTCAGATCATAGAAGGGGAATAGATATGAACTCGCGCGTAACTACAACGAGAACCAGTGTCCCCACATTTCCCCCACCACAGCTCCCACACACACATTCAACTGTGTAAAAACAAAGCGATTGACAGTTGTGCCATGTTGGGGGACCGTATGAATGAGACACGGGTTGTAGTTAGTCTCTGATATTAATCTGTTTATTAATGTGAACTGCGCGACTATTTATACGATATAGATCAAAGGTAAATGACGTCACAGCATCAGCACTATACGTGATAAATGTGCTGACACTGTGAACGTGATCAAGATAAGATATGAAGAGATTTAGTATTGTGCGTACCGGCACAGTACTCCCCCCCTTTAAATAAGAAAAAATAAAATAATGCGCTAACTACAATAACATACATAAATTATCTACGTTAATACATGGTTCAATGTTCAATCTCTACATACAAGAAATAAAAATAATGTGCTAATTACATAATACAAATTACAATAACTATCTACGTTATACAAATCATGTGGTGAAAAATTGTGAAATGTTCATAAAGATAAAATTATAACAAAACATAACCACTGGCTTCTTCCTTATCTGGCGTTTTCACAGTCGTGGGTTGCCCTCGCGCAAGCTCGGCGTTACGCGATGGGTGCGCTGTAGTCACAGCGTTCATGCCTTGTGTCCTTGCACATTTCATAAGCGTTATCGGCTTCTGAAAACCAAAGGATAGGCGAATTATCATTCTTGAAATATTCAAAGTATTCAACTTCGATACGCGGCTGCGTAATTTTCTTAATTCCTTAACTGTGTTTCACTTCATCGATTGCTTTGATTTCTGCTCTGTTGGGCGATTCCTTGGCTCGTTATCGGATAACCTAAGAAATATTCGCTCTGGAGGGACTCACATTTTTCTAAATGATTGAATTCCCAAGTTAAGAGTCAGCGTTTTCTCACCGTAAGTGTTTATCTTTGAACCATTCGTGGTATATGTATAACATATTGCTCATTTAGCATTGTTGTTTATCACTTTTACATTGCTCCCGTAACGATTAAAAACCTCATACCACTTTTTCAGTCGGTAACAATGAGGCGGTTAGACGGGTAGATAGCACAAAGGCCGTGCTGGCTGTGCGATTTTTAGTTTCCTTGTTTCGTTTGTTTCCAATCACATGATTTTTCACATTTTTCTGCATACGTTGATACATATTATAATAACAAAATCTTCTTACTTGACTAGGCGACCTTGGCCTGTAACTGCTGCGTCGCAAATTTTCACGGTCATAGCACAATCATTATTTCAATTGCACATGTTAAAGCTGTGTTAGCACATTTTCCATTGTTTGGTCTTGAATTTTGCTGATGTTGTAGTTGACTGTTGAACTGCTGAGACTTCATTATTTTTGTATTCTCTAATATTTTATTAGCGATTTGATTCTTTTGAAGTTCCAAGACTGATTCCAGCTGCACAGACGAGGTTGGTCCTTCCAGAATTCGGGAATACGGACGTGACAGGGGTACTGGCAGCGACTTCTCGTAGTGTTGCGTTGCACGACTTGCACGGAGTTGACATGATGACGATGATTGATGTTGAAGTGACGTCACGGATTTGCTCTGCTCAATCGGGGTAGCCAATTTGATTCCATGTCAGATGAAAGCTGGCGGATTTTGTGCCATCTTCGTCGGGATGGTCATCTTCGTCCGGTTCATCGTCGGGGTCACCAATTTGTGGCAACTTCGTCGGGATCATCTTCATCGGGATCGTCAGGTTCGTCGGGGTCACCAATTTGTGTCAACTTCGTCGGGATCGTCTTCTTCGTCGGGTTCGTCGTCGGGGTCACCAATTTGTGCCATGTTGGGAGACCGTATAAATGAGACACGGGTTGTAGTTAGTCTCTGATATTAATCTGTTTATTAATGTGAACTGCGCGACTATTTATACGATATAGATCAAAGGTAAATGACAACACAGCATCAGCACTATACGTGATAAATGTGCTGACACTGTGAACGTGATCAAGATAGGATATGAAGAGATTTAGTATTGTGCATACCGGCACAACAGTCTACGACAACAGGCGCAAAAATGCAATGATTGGCCATAAGGCACTTCACGCACACTTTGAAAACGCTAGTGAGAGAGGAAAGATAAAATGGAGTCGATCAGTTATCGATACTTTAAATGGTTGGGGGCAAGGCTCGAAACTGGTTTAAAAAAATGCTTATGTAAGAAAACCTTTTTATTATTATACGTTATTATTAACTACTATCACGCATTAACTTTTTAATTTTGGCGAACTTCGTACCGCATATGTTTATCAAAAATAATGCCTATTTTAGGCTTTCAACTAGCTCTTATAGTAATTACATAGTTGACAGTTACTAATTACATCTACTGTTATTATTGTTTTCAACCGACTTCAAAAAAGGAGGAGGTTCTCAATTCGACCCGTATGTTTTTTTTTTCTATGTTTGTTACGCGATAACTCCGCCAATTATGAACCGATTTGAACAAATCTTTTTTCGGCGTATAGGTAATACCTCAAGGGTGGTCCCATTTAAATTTAATAATAGAAAAAAACAACCCCCAAGGGTGGAAAATTGGGGATGAACTTTTTTATACGCAATATCTCCGCCGATTATAAATCAATTTGAACGATTATTTTTTGTTGAGTAGGTATTATCAAAAGGGTGGTTTCATGCGAATTTGAAGAAAATATTTCACCCCAAGGGTGGAAAATTGGGGATGAACTTTTTTATACGCAATATTTTTAATTTTTTTTTGTGTTCACGCATTGAAGTCGGTTTTATTTTTTTTAAAAGTTATTGTAAAATTGTACGACTTAATCGCGACTAACCTGGCTTCGCGGTCGATGTTCGTTTCTGGGCATATCGCGGAGACACGCGCCACGCCCCCGTTTCACATCTATTCCCTTCTATGATCTGAGGTGATGACTAATCAGTTCCTACCGCGCGGGCAGGTCCCGGAGGACGCGGCGCCGGGCACGGTGGTGGCGCGGCTGGGCGTGCGCGACGCGGACGCGGCGGGCGGCGCGCTGGCCTTCTTCGTGGCGGACGGCGACCCGCGCGCGCGCTTCCAGCTGCGCGCCTCGGGCGAGCTGTTCGTGGCGCGCGCGCTGGACCGCGAGGCCGCCGCGCTCTACCGCCTCACCGTCGCCGCCACCGACGGCAAGTTCACGGCCTACACGCGCGTGCGCGTCGTCGTGCTCGACGTCAACGGTGAGTTTGCCACGAACGTTGTCGCAGTGACAAATCCGTGCCTGCAAATTCAATAATACATATGTTTAAATGATTATTTTGAGAAGGCGCTCGTGTTATGGTCTATTCAAACCTGAGCGATATTCGCTGCCGCTGTGAGTAGAGGTACATAGGTAGACGGTAGCGAATACCGCTTAGGTCTGAACAGTATTATTACCGCATACCCACTGGGTTTTCTCTGCCGCAGATGGTAGCGAATACCGCTTAGGTCTGAATAGGCCTTAACTCGTATATCTTGGTGATATGGCCGAAAAAATTTGACGTTCCCGGGCACTCTTCAATGACTCTTATTAACTCCTCATAATCGACAGACAACCCGCCGTACTGCCTCCGACACCGGTACTACGCCGAGCTGCCGGAGGACGCCGCCAACGGCACGCGCGTCATGCAGCTGGCGACGGGCGACGCCGACGAGCCGGCCGACCCGCAGCTGCGGCACTTCCTCACCGGGGACTTCGCGCACCACTTCGCCATCGACAAGGTACCGACGACTTATCCTGTTTAGCCCGAAGGTTTACTGGCAGATAATGCCCGATGACATTGCGCCTTATGTACCGACTGTATGGCATTAATAAACAAAACTTCCCGAACGGCGTCGACCTCGATCACATCGATCGTCGATCTCAACTCAACCCGATGTGACTGAAACTTTTTTTTATTTACTGATTTCTTGTGTGATCGTTTATCATTTTAATAACTTTTTGTTTCCCAAATATGAATAAATAAATAACGTACGTCCGTTATCGGGGCGCAGGAGAGCGGCGTGGTGACGGTGGCGGCGGCGCTGGACCGCGAGACGCGCGCCGCGTACCGGCTGCGGGTGCACGCGCAGGACCGCGCGCGGCCCGCCTGGGGCTGCTCGTCCGAGCTGCTGCTGCGCCTGCGCGACGCCAACGACAACGCGCCGCGCTTCTCCGCCGCCACCTACACCGTCACGCTGCCCGAGGACGCCGACGTCGGCACGCTCGTGGCCAAGGTAGGCGGCGCCTCACACCTCGCCCATGAGTGATTGTACCCTGTTCTACAAAAAAAACTGACTGGACATTCACTACGATCGCTTCCGAGCTTCGATCGAATGCCGCAGTCGCTGTTTATTGTCGTTTCCGTTTGCAGGTTCACGCTACGGACGCGGATCTCGGAGAAAATCGTCTGGTGCGCTACTCGTTCGTTGACGAGTCGACGGAGGCGTTCGAGCTCGCGGCCGACAGCGGCATCATCACGCTGCGCGCTCCTCTGGACCGCGAGACGCAGGCCGAGCACCGGCTCGTGGTGCGCGCGCGCGACCGCGGCGACCCGCCGCTCTCCGCCACCGCCACCGTCCGCCTCACGGTCGCGGACGTCAACGACAACCCGCCCGAGTTCGAGTTCCATCAGTACCGAGCTGTCGTCCCCGAGATCGACGCTCCCGGCACCGAGGTGCTCCGCGTCCGCGCCACGTCCCGGGACGCCGGCGTCAACGCCGACGTCTACTACTCGCTCATCGGCGGCGACGGCCGCGATGACTTCGCCGTCGATCGCTCGAGCGGTGTTCTGTCCATCGCCCGACCTCTCGATTATGAACGAAGGAGAGAATACGCGCTGACCGTGCAAGCGATCGACGGTGGCTCACCGCCCCTCAGTGACCGCGCATCGATTAACGTAACCGTATCGGACAACAATGACAACGCTCCGTCATTTTCGCAAGAATCTTACGGAGCTCGAGTTCGCGAGGACGCCGAGGTCGGTGCGCGAGTTTTGCAAGTGATAGCGGATGACGCGGACTCGGGAGCCAACGGCCGCGTGGCGTACTCCATCGCCCGCGGTGACCGCGATGGACAGTTCACCGTTGACGCTGACACCGGCTACATTTCCGTAGCGTCTCCGCTCGATCGAGAAACCATTCCGGCTTACGTTCTCGAAGTGAGAGCACGCGACAGAGGTGTGCCGTCTCTAGAAACCACGACGTTGGTAAATATTGAAGTGGTCGACGCCAATGACAACCCGCCTCTTTTTGCTCAGACAAACTACACGGCCGTCGTTCAAGAAGATCGACCACTGGGACACACCATCATCAAATTTGAAGTGCAGGATGCTGATGCACCTCCGAACGGCGCTCCATACACATTTGACTTTCAATCTGGCAACGAGATGGGTGCTTTCCGACTGGAGCAAGATGGTTACTTGCGCTCGGCGACTCGATTCAATCACCGTATCAAGGACCGCTATGCACTGCAAGTTAGAGTATTCGATAACGGTACTCCACCGCTGTTTTCTGATGCCTGGGTGTACATAAGGGTGATTGAAGAGTCCCAGTATCCACCAGTTATAACTCCGCTCGAAATAATCGTAAACTCCTACCTCGACGAATTCCCTGGAGGAACCATAGGACGAGTCTTCGCATCGGACCGCGACGCTTATGATACCTTAACGTACGCGATAGCCCCCGTGGACGGGGCCCCTTATCCTCCCACGGATCTTTTCGAAATCGATCCCAAGAACGGAACGTTGCGTGCGGCGCCGCGACTCGACGTCGGTGATTATCGACTCAACATCACAGTCGACGACGGCAAGTTCATCAGTTTCGCGATAGTGCGCGTCGCCGTCGTGCTGATCTCCGACGAGATGCTCGCGCAGGCGGTCGTCGTGCGCTTCCGCGAGGTCACCGACCGGGACTTCGTTCTCAGCCACCGCAAGGGCTTCCTGCGGGCCGTCGCCGAAGCGACCGACTGCGATCCCGCCGACGTGGTCGTGGTCAGCGTCCAGCCGTCGGGCGAGACGAGCGAGGACGAGCCCCGGCGAGAGAGGCGGCAGGTGGCCCAGGACCTGGACGTCGCCTTCGCGGTGCGCACGGCCGCCGACGGAGGCGGCTTCCTGCCCGCCGACGCGCTGCGGCGCCGCCTGCACGCGCACCTGGAGCGGCTCGAGGAGCGCACGCGGCTGGTGGTGGAGGAGCTCGTGCGCGTCGCGTGCGGCGGCTGCGCGCACGGCGCCTGCGTGGAGCGCGTGGCGCTGCGGCCCGGCGGCCTGCGCGCCGTGGCCACCGACGTGTTCGCGCTGGTGGCGCTGCCGCACCGGCTGCGCGGCGAGTGCGCGTGCGCGCCCGGCTTCGGCGGCGAGCGCTGCGACCGGCCGGCCGGCGAGCGCGACGCGGGCGAGGGCGCGCCGGGCGTGGCGCACGTGGCCGGCGACGGCTACCTGGTGTACCGGCTGGAGCGCGGCGTGGTGGCCGGCGAGCGGCTGCTGGACGACGAGCTCACGCTGTCGCTCCGCTTCCGCACGCGGCGCGAGCGCGGCACGCTGCTGCAGGCGGCCGGGCGCGTGGACTACGCCGTGCTGGAGGTGGCGGAGGGGCACCTGCAGTTCCGCATGGAGCTGGGCTCGGGCCCGGCGCTGGTGCGCGCGTCGGTGCCGGTGGCGGACGGCGCGTGGCACGAGGCGCGGCTGGAGCGGCGCGGCGCGGCCATGCGGCTGACGGTGGACCGGCGCAGCGCGCACGCGCAGGCGCCGCCGCCCGCCGCCGTGCTGGACGCGCGCGCCGACCGCCTGCTCATCGGCGCCTCGCTCATGAGACACGCCCACGCCCTGGCGCCCGAACAGGTCAGCTCGATCGTTCATCTGCTCTGTTGAAATTGTTACTTATTAAGACAGCCCATTAATGTTAGTTCCAAAGTGCTGGCAGGGCAAACTATTTGTGATGACGTGTCTAAGCGCCTTGGATAACTCTAGCGAGGAAGAATTTATAAAATGGAGACCGGACACGCTTCATACATTTTTGAACCAAATACAAAGTAGACGTCATTCTTCTAGGTCTAATTCAAACATGCTTAATATATCATCTTATCTATTCTTAATTGTTATTTTATAGTAATGATGAATGACTTTGTCGACAGGTGACGTACGGCTTCCACGGCTGCATCGCGGAGGTGCGGCTGGGCGGCGCGCTGCTGCCGCTGGAGGAGGGCGGCACGGCGGCGGACGGGCGCGCGCAGCTGCTGCGGCGCGTGCGCGTGCGCGTGGCCGCCGCCTGCCCGCCGCTCGCGCCGCCCGGGCCCTGCGCCTCCTACCCCTGCCTCAACGGCGGCACGTGCCGCGAGGCGCCCAGCCTGCTCGAGGCCGAGCCCGCCGGCAACGACCTCGAGGGCTACGCCTGCACCTGCCACGCCCGCTTCCTGGGACCCAGATGCGAGGTGCGCTTTGCAGTTTAAAAATTATGCTTTGTTTGTGATGATTTTTTCTAATTTTATTTAATACTAGCTTTCCGCCCGCGGCTTCGCCCGCGTTGCATTTTGTCTGTCACAGAAAAACAATATCGCGCGCGTATTTGCTCACCGTTTAGACCTACCCTGGACTACGACAAACATTTTAAAACCAAAATCAGCTCAATCGGCCCAGCCGTTCTCGAGTTTTAATCAGACTAACGAACAGCAATTCATTTTTATTTATATAGATAGATTTAAAGTATAACATTTTTCTGAAATTCAATAAAGACACAAGCGTCGTCATTTATTTGCAGGTGGACGCGGACCCGTGCGCGTCGCAGCCGTGCCTGCACGGCGGGTTCTGCGCGGCGGCGCCGGCGGGCGGCTTCCGCTGCGCGTGCGCGGGCGGGCTGGCGGGCGCGCGCTGCGAGCGCGGGCGCTGGTGCGCGCCGGGCGTGTGCGCGCACGGCGGCGCGTGCGAGGAGGGCGACTGGGGCCCGTCGTGTCGCTGCCGCGGCTACTACGGCCCGCGCTGCCAGTACGACGTGGACGAGTGCGCCGGCGAGCCCTGCCTCAACGGCGCCACCTGCCTCAACGAGCCCGGCTCCTTCCGCTGCCTCTGCCCGCCCGACAAGACCGGTGCGTTCGCTGGCCGTCGCTTGCCTTTTGAACGAAGACCAAATTCGAGCCGCACTTCTGTGTGAAGCGACCGATGTCAGGATCGCTAGTTTAGTTTTCTTCGTTCACATAAATTTTTTTATTAGTATACCGTCAAAGTCACATACGGTTTGATACATTTTAACATGGTTATAATAACACACGATGCTTATTTGAGGTCATATTATGACCTCAATTTAAGCACCAAACAATATAAAGGATTCAGTATCGTTCATTTCGTTCGGTGCCTGAGTCTTTCCGACATTATTAAGACTCGACACTATTTCTATCCTTCACGATATCGCTCTTTCAACGTACGATTTCAACCCGCAGGCATGAACTGCGGGAACCCGCTGTACTCGGACGCGGTGGTGGCCGGCGGCGCGGGCGGCGGCGGCGGCGCGCTGCGGGCGGCGTGGCGCTGGGCCTGCGAGGCGCGCTGGCCGCTCGCCGCCGCCGCCGCCGCGCTGCTGGCGCTGCTGCTGGCCGCCGTCGCGCTGCCGCTCGCGCTGCGCCGCCGCGCCCGCGCCGCCCGTCCCGCCGCGCCGCCGCCGCGCTGCGACAAGCTGCCGCCCGCGCGCGCCTCCAAGCTGTCCAACCTCGAGGCCGTGGCCACGCGCCGCGAGCGCCCCGCCTCGTGCGCCGAGCCGCCGCTCAACAACGCCGACACGCTGCGCAGCTACGGCTCCGCCGGCGACGAGCTCGAGGGCATCCCGCCCGACTACCGCCGCAACCTCAACATCGAGCCCGCGCACGACCGCAAGCCCTGGTCGGAGCAGATGCACCTGCACACCTTCGTCGACAATAAGATTTACAACGGTGAGTCGATTCGATCGCCTCTCCGCGGGAACAATCAATATGCACGCGTAACACATAGGTGTACCTACATACGCTGTGCTCCAAAAACGTATCCCTCCAGTCGGGTAAAAATTAGATCGTATCATCTCTCGCAGCCGATATTAATTATCTTAATGATCGTGTCGTTCCAGATCTCAAAGGCAGCAAAAGCCGGTCACGAACCCGGTCGCCGGGCGCGCTGCGGCGCGGGCCGGGCGCGGGCGAGCCGCACCTGGTGGGCGGCTACCACTGGGACTGCTCCGACTGGTGCGGCGGCGGCGGCGCGCTGCCCGGCATCAGCGAGGTGCCCGGCTCCGAGCGCCCCGACTCGTCCTCGCCGCCCTCGCCGCCCTCGCCCCGCCGCCCGCGCGCGCGCCGCGCCGCCGCAGACTCCGCCACCGACGACCTCGACCTCGATCTCGACGCCGACCGCGACACCGACGCGTCGCGCTTCCCCGACGGTGAGTGCGCCGACCCGCTCCGGGCGCCCGCCCCGAGGAGCCCGCCGCGGTCCGGACCGAGGAGCTCAATCTTAAAATTGTGGTTCGCAGCGTCCTCGTACCTGCTCCACCCGGATGAATATCTGCCGCACCCGGACGACTGCCGCTCGCAGCCGCCCTCGGACTCGGAGCCGCTGCGCGCGCGCGTGCTGCGCGAGCCGGACGCCGCCAGCCTGATCACTATGCTCGGTGAGTGCCCGCACTGACCGAACCGTCTCATTCGCAGCGGTGGTAGGGCGAGCTATGTATATTTGGGACGTGTATAAGTGCCCCGGAAAGGGCCCATGTGCTGAATAAAATATTTGAATTCGCAGAGGAGCGCGACTCGCTGCTCGGCGGCGCGGGCGCGGGCTCGTGCAGCGACCTGTCCACGAACCTGTGCGAGATCGAGGAGTCGGAGGCGGAGGAGGAGGCGGCGCCGCGCGCGCGACACACCGACGTGTGACGCCGGCGCGCGGCCGCCGCGCCGCCCCCACCCCCGCCCCGCGGCCTCTAGCGGACCCCGAGCGAGACCGAGCGACGGTCTCTCCATGATGATTATGGAAAATAGTGTAGTTCCTCGTGGGAGGTGTAAATATGTACATTGTAGTCGTTAAGATTCGAGCGAGCGAGCGATCGGCCGTGTGCGATGGAGCGAGGCCGATTCGATTCAACCGACTGACGGACGCCCTTTCCGCAAAATGCGTACGCGTGAAAATATATTGGTGGTCGATGTTTGATTGACTGTGATCCTGGTGAGTGCTTGCGTTCTGTTGCGAATCACCGTTATGCGTCTGAACTTGCCATCGTTATTTTTATAATAGTCATGATCGAATTAACAAATTATGCTTCTCTAAAACTTAAATTCTAGTATTCGCGAATACTTACATGAGCTTAATTATAAAGGAATGGCGAAGCACCTTGAAAATATATTAAAATTAGAACTAAACTCAAAAAAATATCTTTCTTATATTATGTTTTTCATTTATCGATAAATCTCTTGCCGTTCATTTTATTCGTATCTCCTTTTTAGTAAATTAAACATCTTGCATCTAATCGATCATTTTGTGTAGATGTTTATTTATTTCGTAGTATTAATTTTACGTATTTCGCGGGACCATACCGTAACTATAGCATTTATGTAATGTCACTACGTAGTATTACTACTTACTTTAGTTTATTGCGTATGTAACGAGCACAGACAGTGATTGTGTGAATGTTAGAGTGCGTCCGAGCGCGCCGCCGGCTCGCGGCGGACGCAGTGTAAATAGTGCGGTGTACATACGGAGGCGCGCGGCGGCGACCGCCGATAACGTTGTTATAAATTATAATGGTGCTCTGACTATAGGTTCATATCATAACTTTAAACTGTGCATTTATATAAAATCGTAGGATAAACGTTCTCCTTATAGGTTAGCGAATTACATTAAGCGATCTATTTTTATATGTATAAACATCGGTTAGAGATATCGCGGCGCCCGCGGGCCCGCCCCTTGTGATAGCACGTATCTTCCCGCGCGCTTGTTTGCTAATGCTCCGACTCCGACTTGAGTTCGTATCGATTCACAGAACCTCTATTATATTATATACTAATTAGCAAACGGTCGCGTCGATTCATTTTTTTACAAACTGATTTATTATTTATTGAATTTATTGTTGTGTAAATTTTGACACGACTAATAAAAAAATGGAATTATTAAGAATTTTATTTACTTTATTATCATACCCTACCCTACGTTATCTGGCTAGTAATTTATGTAACTACGAGTATTTCTGAAGTGCAGTAAATGTTACCGGCATCTCTGGCATCTGTATAATCCGGTATTCTATGCAATACCTAGGCAATTAATTACTTTGCCTAGGTATTGTGTACAGTGCGACATAAAAGGTACTAATACCCTCATTTCCTAGCAACACTGATTTATTTGTACGTGTGTCAAGTGAACACTGTTTTAATTGAATTAAATTGTTTTATACAATTTAATAATTTAATTCAATTTAAACTTTTGCGTGCTTGCTTTTGCGTGGATTTCACTCGCGTGAAATTTCTCTCATAATCATTATAAATTATTAGGTATATTAATTAAATTAGTTATTCTGGTGTATAAACAATTAAACTGAAAAGTTTCATCAAAATCAGTTTAGCAGTTTTGACAATACAGAAAACAAACATGTTAATATTCATACAAACTTTCACATTTATAAATTAGTAGGTTATGGTTACTTTTTATAGTTACCTACTGTATAAAAATTATATTTAATATATTAGTGTTTAGGTTTAAATAAATAATTTTGAAAATTTAATTAATAGTATAATTAAAAGTAACAATACTTAAAAAGCTACTTGAAAACCTAAATTTTAAAACAATATTTTATTTACAAGAAAATAATAATAATATACATTTAGTTATTGTTTGGAATATCCAATTTATCATATTATTATGACACAATTTAAAAAGTTAAACTCATAATGTTTTGAAGTACAACCGGCCCCGTGACAAACGAGAAGCGCCCGTGCGCGCGCACCTGCGGGCGCGGGGCGCGGGGGGAGCTGCCCGCCCAGGTAAACATCTCACTCACCCAAAAATGCTCGCGCGTGCTGCGCACGCGCTCGCGCTTGGGTTAGGTTCTTTTCAGAACCTAACCCATTTTCAGGATGGTGTCAGCAACCTAACCTGTAATTTTCAGGAATTTCAGACGTGGGTTTTCAGGGACCTCACGTGGGTCAAGTTGGGTTTAATAAAGTTAGGTTCTTTTCAGAACCTAACCCATTTTCAGGATGGTGTCAGCAACCTAACCTGTAATTTTCAGGAATTTCAGACGTGGGTTTTCAGGGACCTCACGTGGGTCAAGTTGGGTTTAATAAAGTTAGGTTCTTTTCAGAACCTAACCCATTTTCAGGATGGTGTCAGCAACCTAACCTGTAATTTTCAGGAATTTCAGACGTGGGTTTTCAGGGACCTCACGTGGGTCAAGTTGGGTTTAATAAAGTTAGGTTCTTTTCAGAACCTAACCCATTTTCAGGATGGTGTCAGCAACCTAACCTGTAATTTTCAGGAATTTCAGACGTGGGTTTTCAGGGACCTCACGTGGGTCAAGTTGGGTTTAATAAAGTTAGGTTCTTTTCAGAACCTAACCCATTTTCAGGATGGTGTCAGCAACCTAACCTGTAATTTTCAGGAATTTCAGACGTGGGTTTTCAGGGACCTCACGTGGGTCAAGTTGGGTTTAATAAAGTTAGGTTCTTTTCAGAACCTAACCCATTTTCAGGATGGTGTCAGCAACCTAACCTGTAATTTTCAGGAATTTCAGACGTGGGTTTTCAGGGACCTCACGTGGGTCAAGTTGGGTTTAATAAAGTTAGGTTCTTTTCAGAACCTAACCCATTTTCAGGATGGTGTCAGCAACCTAACCTGTAATTTTCAGGAATTTCAGACGTGGGTTTTCAGGGACCTCACGTGGGTCAAGTTGGGTTTAATAAAGTTAGGTTCTTTTCAGAACCTAACCCATTTTCAGGATGGTGTCAGCAACCTAACCTGTAATTTTCAGGAATTTCAGACGTGGGTTTTCAGGGACCTCACGTGGGTCAAGTTGGGTTTAATAAAGTTAGGTTCTTTTCAGAACCTAACCCATTTTCAGGATGGTGTCAGCAACCTAACCTGTAATTTTCAGGAATTTCAGACGTGGGTTTTCAGGGACCTCACGTGGGTCAAGTTGGGTTTAATAAAGTTAGGTTCTTTTCAGAACCTAACCCATTTTCAGGATGGTGTCAGCAACCTAACCTGTAATTTTCAGGAATTTCAGACGTGGGTTTTCAGGGACCTCACGTGGGTCAAGTTGGGTTTAATAAAGTTAGGTTCTTTTCAGAACCTAACCCATTTTCAGGATGGTGTCAGCAACCTAACCTGTAATTTTCAGGAATTTCAGACGTGGGTTTTCAGGGACCTCACGTGGGTCAAGTTGGGTTTAATAAAGTTAGGTTCTTTTCAGAACCTAACCCATTTTCAGGATGGTGTCAGCAACCTAACCTGTAATTTTCAGGAATTTCAGACGTGGGTTTTCAGGGACCTCACGTGGGTCAAGTTGGGTTTAATAAAGTTAGGTTCTTTTCAGAACCTAACCCATTTTCAGGATGGTGTCAGCAACCTAACCTGTAATTTTCAGGAATTTCAGACGTGGGTTTTCAGGGACCTCACGTGGGTCAAGTTGGGTTTAATAAAGTTAGGTTCTTTTCAGAACCTAACCCATTTTCAGGATGGTGTCAGCAACCTAACCTGTAATTTTCAGGAATTTCAGACGTGGGTTTTCAGGGACCTCACGTGGGTCAAGTTGGGTTTAATAAAGTTAGGTTCTTTTCAGAACCTAACCCATTTTCAGGATGGTGTCAGCAACCTAACCTGTAATTTTCAGGAATTTCAGACGTGGGTTTTCAGGGACCTCACGTGGGTCAAGTTGGGTTTAATAAAGTTAGGTTCTTTTCAGAACCTAACCCATTTTCAGGATGGTGTCAGCAACCTAACCTGTAATTTTCAGGAATTTCAGACGTGGGTTTTCAGGGACCTCACGTGGGTCAAGTTGGGTTTAATAAAGTTAGGTTCTTTTCAGAACCTAACCCATTTTCAGGATGGTGTCAGCAACCTAACCTGTAATTTTCAGGAATTTCAGACGTGGGTTTTCAGGGACCTCACGTGGGTCAAGTTGGGTTTAATAAAGTTAGGTTCTTTTCAGAACCT
The DNA here is from genome assembly GCF_963855985.1 of Ostrinia nubilalis. NCBI lineage: Eukaryota > Metazoa > Arthropoda > Insecta > Lepidoptera > Crambidae > Ostrinia > Ostrinia nubilalis. The sequence goes on from NC_087094.1 coordinate 17,809,710, forward strand.
AACCCATTTTCAGGATGGTGTCAGCAACCTAACCTGTAATTTTCAGGAATTTCAGACGTGGGTTTTCAGGGACCTCACGTGGGTCAAGTTGGGTTTAATAAAGTTAGGTTCTTTTCAGAACCTAACCCATTTTCAGGATGGTGTCAGCAACCTAACCTGTAATTTTCAGGAATTTCAGACGTGGGTTTTCAGGGACCTCACGTGGGTCAAGTTGGGTTTAATAAAGTTAGGTTCTTTTCAGAACCTAACCCATTTTCAGGATGGTGTCAGCAACCTAACCTGTAATTTTCAGGAATTTCAGACGTGGGTTTTCAGGGACCTCACGTGGGTCAAGTTGGGTTTAATAAAGTTAGGTTCTTTTCAGAACCTAACCCATTTTCAGGATGGTGTCAGCAACCTAACCTGTAATTTTCAGGAATTTCAGACGTGGGTTTTCAGGGACCTCACGTGGGTCAAGTTGGGTTTAATAAAGTTAGGTTCTTTTCAGAACCTAACCCATTTTCAGGATGGTGTCAGCAACCTAACCTGTAATTTTCAGGAATTTCAGACGTGGGTTTTCAGGGACCTCACGTGGGTCAAGTTGGGTTTAATAAAGTTAGGTTCTTTTCAGAACCTAACCCATTTTCAGGATGGTGTCAGCAACCTAACCTGTAATTTTCAGGAATTTCAGACGTGGGTTTTCAGGGACCTCACGTGGGTCAAGTTGGGTTTAATAAAGTTAGGTTCTTTTCAGAACCTAACCCATTTTCAGGATGGTGTCAGCAACCTAACCTGTAATTTTCAGGAATTTCAGACGTGGGTTTTCAGGGACCTCACGTGGGTCAAGTTGGGTTTAATAAAGTTAGGTTCTTTTCAGAACCTAACCCATTTTCAGGATGGTGTCAGCAACCTAACCTGTAATTTTCAGGAATTTCAGACGTGGGTTTTCAGGGACCTCACGTGGGTCAAGTTGGGTTTAATAAAGTTAGGTTCTTTTCAGAACCTAACCCATTTTCAGGATGGTGTCAGCAACCTAACCTGTAATTTTCAGGAATTTCAGACGTGGGTTTTCAGGGACCTCACGTGGGTCAAGTTGGGTTTAATAAAGTTAGGTTCTTTTCAGAACCTAACCCATTTTCAGGATGGTGTCAGCAACCTAACCTGTAATTTTCAGGAATTTCAGACGTGGGTTTTCAGGGACCTCACGTGGGTCAAGTTGGGTTTAATAAAGTTAGGTTCTTTTCAGAACCTAACCCATTTTCAGGATGGTGTCAGCAACCTAACCTGTAATTTTCAGGAATTTCAGACGTGGGTTTTCAGGGACCTCACGTGGGTCAAGTTGGGTTTAATAAAGTTAGGTTCTTTTCAGAACCTAACCCATTTTCAGGATGGTGTCAGCAACCTAACCTGTAATTTTCAGGAATTTCAGACGTGGGTTTTCAGGGACCTCACGTGGGTCAAGTTGGGTTTAATAAAGTTAGGTTCTTTTCAGAACCTAACCCATTTTCAGGATGGTGTCAGCAACCTAACCTGTAATTTTCAGGAATTTCAGACGTGGGTTTTCAGGGACCTCACGTGGGTCAAGTTGGGTTTAATAAAGTTAGGTTCTTTTCAGAACCTAACCCATTTTCAGGATGGTGTCAGCAACCTAACCTGTAATTTTCAGGAATTTCAGACGTGGGTTTTCAGGGACCTCACGTGGGTCAAGTTGGGTTTAATAAAGTTAGGTTCTTTTCAGAACCTAACCCATTTTCAGGATGGTGTCAGCAACCTAACCTGTAATTTTCAGGAATTTCAGACGTGGGTTTTCAGGGACCTCACGTGGGTCAAGTTGGGTTTAATAAAGTTAGGTTCTTTTCAGAACCTAACCCATTTTCAGGATGGTGTCAGCAACCTAACCTGTAATTTTCAGGAATTTCAGACGTGGGTTTTCAGGGACCTCACGTGGGTCAAGTTGGGTTTAATAAAGTTAGGTTCTTTTCAGAACCTAACCCATTTTCAGGATGGTGTCAGCAACCTAACCTGTAATTTTCAGGAATTTCAGACGTGGGTTTTCAGGGACCTCACGTGGGTCAAGTTGGGTTTAATAAAGTTAGGTTCTTTTCAGAACCTAACCCATTTTCAGGATGGTGTCAGCAACCTAACCTGTAATTTTCAGGAATTTCAGACGTGGGTTTTCAGGGACCTCACGTGGGTCAAGTTGGGTTTAATAAAGTTAGGTTCTTTTCAGAACCTAACCCATTTTCAGGATGGTGTCAGCAACCTAACCTGTAATTTTCAGGAATTTCAGACGTGGGTTTTCAGGGACCTCACGTGGGTCAAGTTGGGTTTAATAAAGTTAGGTTCTTTTCAGAACCTAACCCATTTTCAGGATGGTGTCAGCAACCTAACCTGTAATTTTCAGGAATTTCAGACGTGGGTTTTCAGGGACCTCACGTGGGTCAAGTTGGGTTTAATAAAGTTAGGTTCTTTTCAGAACCTAACCCATTTTCAGGATGGTGTCAGCAACCTAACCTGTAATTTTCAGGAATTTCAGACGTGGGTTTTCAGGGACCTCACGTGGGTCAAGTTGGGTTTAATAAAGTTAGGTTCTTTTCAGAACCTAACCCATTTTCAGGATGGTGTCAGCAACCTAACCTGTAATTTTCAGGAATTTCAGACGTGGGTTTTCAGGGACCTCACGTGGGTCAAGTTGGGTTTAATAAAGTTAGGTTCTTTTCAGAACCTAACCCATTTTCAGGATGGTGTCAGCAACCTAACCTGTAATTTTCAGGAATTTCAGACGTGGGTTTTCAGGGACCTCACGTGGGTCAAGTTGGGTTTAATAAAGTTAGGTTCTTTTCAGAACCTAACCCATTTTCAGGATGGTGTCAGCAACCTAACCTGTAATTTTCAGGAATTTCAGACGTGGGTTTTCAGGGACCTCACGTGGGTCAAGTTGGGTTTAATAAAGTTAGGTTCTTTTCAGAACCTAACCCATTTTCAGGATGGTGTCAGCAACCTAACCTGTAATTTTCAGGAATTTCAGACGTGGGTTTTCAGGGACCTCACGTGGGTCAAGTTGGGTTTAATAAAGTTAGGTTCTTTTCAGAACCTAACCCATTTTCAGGATGGTGTCAGCAACCTAACCTGTAATTTTCAGGAATTTCAGACGTGGGTTTTCAGGGACCTCACGTGGGTCAAGTTGGGTTTAATAAAGTTAGGTTCTTTTCAGAACCTAACCCATTTTCAGGATGGTGTCAGCAACCTAACCTGTAATTTTCAGGAATTTCAGACGTGGGTTTTCAGGGACCTCACGTGGGTCAAGTTGGGTTTAATAAAGTTAGGTTCTTTTCAGAACCTAACCCATTTTCAGGATGGTGTCAGCAACCTAACCTGTAATTTTCAGGAATTTCAGACGTGGGTTTTCAGGGACCTCACGTGGGTCAAGTTGGGTTTAATAAAGTTAGGTTCTTTTCAGAACCTAACCCATTTTCAGGATGGTGTCAGCAACCTAACCTGTAATTTTCAGGAATTTCAGACGTGGGTTTTCAGGGACCTCACGTGGGTCAAGTTGGGTTTAATAAAGTTAGGTTCTTTTCAGAACCTAACCCATTTTCAGGATGGTGTCAGCAACCTAACCTGTAATTTTCAGGAATTTCAGACGTGGGTTTTCAGGGACCTCACGTGGGTCAAGTTGGGTTTAATAAAGTTAGGTTCTTTTCAGAACCTAACCCATTTTCAGGATGGTGTCAGCAACCTAACCTGTAATTTTCAGGAATTTCAGACGTGGGTTTTCAGGGACCTCACGTGGGTCAAGTTGGGTTTAATAAAGTTAGGTTCTTTTCAGAACCTAACCCATTTTCAGGATGGTGTCAGCAACCTAACCTGTAATTTTCAGGAATTTCAGACGTGGGTTTTCAGGGACCTCACGTGGGTCAAGTTGGGTTTAATAAAGTTAGGTTCTTTTCAGAACCTAACCCATTTTCAGGATGGTGTCAGCAACCTAACCTGTAATTTTCAGGAATTTCAGACGTGGGTTTTCAGGGACCTCACGTGGGTCAAGTTGGGTTTAATAAAGTTAGGTTCTTTTCAGAACCTAACCCATTTTCAGGTTGGTGTCAGCAACCTAACCTGTAATTTTCAGGAATTTCAGACGTGGGTTTTCAGGGACCTCACGTGGGTCAAGTTGGGTTTAATAAAGTTAGGTTCTTTTCAGAACCTAACCCATTTTCAGGATGGTGTCAGCAACCTAACCTGTAATTTTCAGGAATTTCAGACGTGGGTTTTCAGGGACCTCACGTGGGTCAAGTTGGGTTTAATAAAGTTAGGTTCTTTTCAGAACCTAACCCATTTTCAGGATGGTGTCAGCAACCTAACCTGTAATTTTCAGGAATTTCAGACGTGGGTTTTCAGGGACCTCACGTGGGTCAAGTTGGGTTTAATAAAGTTAGGTTCTTTTCAGAACCTAACCCATTTTCAGGATGGTGTCAGCAACCTAACCTGTAATTTTCAGGAATTTCAGACGTGGGTTTTCAGGGACCTCACGTGGGTCAAGTTGGGTTTAATAAAGTTAGGTTCTTTTCAGAACCTAACCCATTTTCAGGATGGTGTCAGCAACCTAACCTGTAATTTTCAGGAATTTCAGACGTGGGTTTTCAGGGACCTCACGTGGGTCAAGTTGGGTTTAATAAAGTTAGGTTCTTTTCAGAACCTAACCCATTTTCAGGATGGTGTCAGCAACCTAACCTGTAATTTTCAGGAATTTCAGACGTGGGTTTTCAGGGACCTCACGTGGGTCAAGTTGGGTTTAATAAAGTTAGGTTCTTTTCAGAACCTAACCCATTTTCAGGATGGTGTCAGCAACCTAACCTGTAATTTTCAGGAATTTCAGACGTGGGTTTTCAGGGACCTCACGTGGGTCAAGTTGGGTTTAATAAAGTTAGGTTCTTTTCAGAACCTAACCCATTTTCAGGATGGTGTCAGCAACCTAACCTGTAATTTTCAGGAATTTCAGACGTGGGTTTTCAGGGACCTCACGTGGGTCAAGTTGGGTTTAATAAAGTTAGGTTCTTTTCAGAACCTAACCCATTTTCAGGATGGTGTCAGCAACCTAACCTGTAATTTTCAGGAATTTCAGACGTGGGTTTTCAGGGACCTCACGTGGGTCAAGTTGGGTTTAATAAAGTTAGGTTCTTTTCAGAACCTAACCCATTTTCAGGATGGTGTCAGCAACCTAACCTGTAATTTTCAGGAATTTCAGACGTGGGTTTTCAGGGACCTCACGTGGGTCAAGTTGGGTTTAATAAAGTTAGGTTCTTTTCAGAACCTAACCCATTTTCAGGATGGTGTCAGCAACCTAACCTGTAATTTTCAGGAATTTCAGACGTGGGTTTTCAGGGACCTCACGTGGGTCAAGTTGGGTTTAATAAAGTTAGGTTCTTTTCAGAACCTAACCCATTTTCAGGATGGTGTCAGCAACCTAACCTGTAATTTTCAGGAATTTCAGACGTGGGTTTTCAGGGACCTCACGTGGGTCAAGTTGGGTTTAATAAAGTTAGGTTCTTTTCAGAACCTAACCCATTTTCAGGATGGTGTCAGCAACCTAACCTGTAATTTTCAGGAATTTCAGACGTGGGTTTTCAGGGACCTCACGTGGGTCAAGTTGGGTTTAATAAAGTTAGGTTCTTTTCAGAACCTAACCCATTTTCAGGATGGTGTCAGCAACCTAACCTGTAATTTTCAGGAATTTCAGACGTGGGTTTTCAGGGACCTCACGTGGGTCAAGTTGGGTTTAATAAAGTTAGGTTCTTTTCAGAACCTAACCCATTTTCAGGATGGTGTCAGCAACCTAACCTGTAATTTTCAGGAATTTCAGACGTGGGTTTTCAGGGACCTCACGTGGGTCAAGTTGGGTTTAATAAAGTTAGGTTCTTTTCAGAACCTAACCCATTTTCAGGATGGTGTCAGCAACCTAACCTGTAATTTTCAGGAATTTCAGACGTGGGTTTTCAGGGACCTCACGTGGGTCAAGTTGGGTTTAATAAAGTTAGGTTCTTTTCAGAACCTAACCCATTTTCAGGATGGTGTCAGCAACCTAACCTGTAATTTTCAGGAATTTCAGACGTGGGTTTTCAGGGACCTCACGTGGGTCAAGTTGGGTTTAATAAAGTTAGGTTCTTTTCAGAACCTAACCCATTTTCAGGATGGTGTCAGCAACCTAACCTGTAATTTTCAGGAATTTCAGACGTGGGTTTTCAGGGACCTCACGTGGGTCAAGTTGGGTTTAATAAAGTTAGGTTCTTTTCAGAACCTAACCCATTTTCAGGATGGTGTCAGCAACCTAACCTGTAATTTTCAGGAATTTCAGACGTGGGTTTTCAGGGACCTCACGTGGGTCAAGTTGGGTTTAATAAAGTTAGGTTCTTTTCAGAACCTAACCCATTTTCAGGATGGTGTCAGCAACCTAACCTGTAATTTTCAGGAATTTCAGACGTGGGTTTTCAGGGACCTCACGTGGGTCAAGTTGGGTTTAATAAAGTTAGGTTCTTTTCAGAACCTAACCCATTTTCAGGATGGTGTCAGCAACCTAACCTGTAATTTTCAGGAATTTCAGACGTGGGTTTTCAGGGACCTCACGTGGGTCAAGTTGGGTTTAATAAAGTTAGGTTCTTTTCAGAACCTAACCCATTTTCAGGATGGTGTCAGCAACCTAACCTGTAATTTTCAGGAATTTCAGACGTGGGTTTTCAGGGACCTCACGTGGGTCAAGTTGGGTTTAATAAAGTTAGGTTCTTTTCAGAACCTAACCCATTTTCAGGATGGTGTCAGCAACCTAACCTGTAATTTTCAGGAATTTCAGACGTGGGTTTTCAGGGACCTCACGTGGGTCAAGTTGGGTTTAATAAAGTTAGGTTCTTTTCAGAACCTAACCCATTTTCAGGATGGTGTCAGCAACCTAACCTGTAATTTTCAGGAATTTCAGACGTGGGTTTTCAGGGACCTCACGTGGGTCAAGTTGGGTTTAATAAAGTTAGGTTCTTTTCAGAACCTAACCCATTTTCAGGATGGTGTCAGCAACCTAACCTGTAATTTTCAGGAATTTCAGACGTGGGTTTTCAGGGACCTCACGTGGGTCAAGTTGGGTTTAATAAAGTTAGGTTCTTTTCAGAACCTAACCCATTTTCAGGATGGTGTCAGCAACCTAACCTGTAATTTTCAGGAATTTCAGACGTGGGTTTTCAGGGACCTCACGTGGGTCAAGTTGGGTTTAATAAAGTTAGGTTCTTTTCAGAACCTAACCCATTTTCAGGATGGTGTCAGCAACCTAACCTGTAATTTTCAGGAATTTCAGACGTGGGTTTTCAGGGACCTCACGTGGGTCAAGTTGGGTTTAATAAAGTTAGGTTAGGTTAGGTTTTTTTTTTTTTTTTTTTTTTTTTTTTTTTTTTTTTTTTTTTTTTTTTTCAGCTTTCCCCTGATATTTATTTTTCAGGGATCTTGTTTTTACTGGGGATTTTTATATTTTTGTTCTTTTCTTTTTCTTTTCTATTTTCTTTTCAAAAAATACATCTTATCTTTATTTTCTAATACATTTTTTCTTATATCTATTACATATTTTTTATCTATTTATCTTATCTAGTACAATCTTATACTATATATCTTACCTTATACATTTATAAACTATCTTTCTATCTATCTATCGGGTGCTTACAGTACATTCCAAACTTATATCTATTGCTTCCTTTTTTCTTATCTATTTTAACTACTAACATTTTACGGTTTACTACAGTTTCCTTTTTCTACTTTAAGCTTATCCTATTTTTATTTATACATATTTATCTTTTATTACTTACTATTTATATTCTCAATATAAAAGAAGTAATACTTAATTTACTTATTTTTATTATTTACTTTTTTGCATATTTGTATACTATATTCTAGGAATTTGCTCCTTTTACTTTTATCTAACATAATCTCATGTAGTTTATCTATTTTTAGTCGTACATCTATTGCCTGCTCTAGGTCGAATCTCAGTCTTTCGAAAATCGGGCATTCCACCAACAAATGAGGGACTGTCTCCTCAACCAGATCATCACACGCACACGATGGGCTCTCCCGACACTTGAATCGGTTCAAGTATTGGGCGAACCCACCGTGCCCCGTGAGGATCTGCGTGAGTTTGCCGTAGGGCTGCACGCTCCTGACCATCCTATACGCCTGCGCTGCGCTTGGGAGGAACAACTTTGTGGTTTTTGCAGTCTGCTCCGTTTGGTACCGCTTTTCCCATTCGCCAATCGTATCTTGGCGTAAAATACGCTTAACGAATGAGATAGGGCACTCATCATAGTCCGGTTTCTTCTTTAGTCTAAGCGCTGCCTCTTTCGCGAGCTCGTCCGCCCGCTCGTTTCCCTCCATCCCCGCGTGGGCCTTGATCCAGAAGAGTTTGATAGTTCTGCCGTTTTCAGCTGCCTCTTGGATGTTCTTTCTGGTCTGAATCACGAGAGGATGGAGAGAAACACCACGGGTGATAACCTCCAGCGCAGATCTGGAGTCGCTATAGATGCTAAAGATTCCACCGGTCCTATGTGCCTTTATCATTGCAGTAGCCTTTGTGATTGCAAGCAGTTCGGCCTGAAAGACAGTGCAGAACTCCTCCAGTTTAAGTTTCTTGACCGTGATCTCCGCACCATCATTCCATAATGATAAGGCTGCGCCGACCTTCCCCTCTATCTTGCTTCCGTCTGTAAAGACTTGGGGTCCGTCATTGACTCTCTGGATGAGATCTGCACTATCTTCCACCATCCCAAACTCTAGGTGTGCTATTTTGGCTGGATGAGGTGCCCTTGCGTAAGGTATCGGCACTTCTACTGCTCGGTCTTCTACTACTCTCCGGGAATATCCTTTCTTTATCTCATAAAGAGAGGCTGCCTCTCTGATCCTAAGATCAAGTGGAAGCAGCCCGGAGAGTACCAGAGCCGAGTTGAGCGAGGTCGTCCTGTACGCCTTAACCATTTTTTGAGCAAAACCACGTTGCACCTCGTTTAGGTGTTTCCTGATTCCCAATTTGCTGGCAGCTGGTGACCATGCACTCGACGCGTACATGATGATCGGCTCTATAACGGCGACGTAAATCGTTCTGATTATCTCCGGAGAGAGTCCCCACTCCACTTTTGCAGCTCTGGCCAGTTGCTTGTAGATGTTCAGGGCCTTCCGACAGACGTTCGTCACATGCGTGTTGAATGTGAGTTTGTCGTCTATCGTTAGGCCCAGAACTTTAATCTCCCTAGATAGAGCAATGTCCCTCCCGCCCATGCGCAGGAGCGGAGTGTCGTACTTGAGTTTGTTAGTGACCACCATCGCGTTGGTCTTGTGTGGCGCAAACTTTAACTTATTCGCGACACCCCACTCCCACACATAGGCCAGAGCGGCATTCGCCCGTCTCTGAACCTCCTGAGCTGTCTCTCCGGTGAAAATCAGGACCACATCATCGGCAAACGCCTGGCAGTGGTCACCTCTGTCCTCCAATCCTTTTAAAAGAGGGTCCAAAAGGATGTTCCAGAAGGTCGGTCCTCCGATCGACCCCTGAACGCATCCCTTGGTCGTCTCGGCTGCGTATTCAGCTCCCGCGTACCTAACCCTCACCCGGCGATCACTGAGGTAGCTGTCGATGACTCTCCGGACATTTTTCGGACAGTTTGACTCCGCTAATCGGCAGCGGATGGCCGGCCACCATGCGCTATCGAAGGCTCCCTCTATGTCTAGTGACACCATCACTACAATTTTCTTTTGTTGCAGGCCGACCTTGATGTGTGCCATCATGTCATAGAGGGAGTCCTCGGTGCTGCGCTGCGGTGTGAAGCCATACTGCCTTTTGCTCAAACTGTCCGCTGTGTGCCATCGTATCCTCCGAATGAGCATCTTTTCCCAAATCTTCCCTAATACCGGCAAAAGCCCAATCGGCCGATACGATTTGGGAGTTGTGTAGCTATCCTTGCCGGGTTTGGGTAGGATCACCACCACTGCCTCCTTCCATATAGCGGGGAAGTGCGAGAGTTCCAGACACTTGTTTAGGATCCCCAGAAAGAGTTCCGGTCCTTGGTTTACCGCTGCTCTGCAAATATCCGCAGTAAATCCATCCACCCCAGGCGCCTTTTTGGGGTTGAAACTGTTGGCTACGAAAAGAAGCTCCTCCATGGTAAATGGCGGATCGGATGGCCCATCATCTTCTCCGCCATTCGCCACTTCGGCTTTCTCCCTAACCCGCCTGTGAGCCTCGTTATCCTCGTCGGCTTTGTCCTTGGGGTAGAAGGTCTCCAGCAGAGCCTTCGCAGATTCGCCACCTTCCAGAACCCTACCATTCTGGATCAACGGTATATCCTCCTGCCTATTTGTCGTCCGGCCTATCACTCGATAAATGCCGTCCCACATGCTCTCTCTGTCTTGTTTGCCGCAGAAGCTCTTCCAGCTCTCGGTTTTCGTATTCTTCACAAGCTGCGTGTACTCGTTTTTTGCCTGAAGGTATTCCTGAAGAACAACTTCCCGGCGCACCTGTGCTGCTTCCGCTATTCTCCTTCTGAGTCTCTTGACCTCTGCTTTCTTCTCCGACAACTGTTCCGTCCACCAAGGCAATCCTTTTCTATTCCCCTCTTTAATCTTAGGTATATGCTTTTCACAAGCCTCCTCTATTCCTTTGGTATACTGTGCTATTTTCTTGTCTAGTTCTTCCCTTGTTATTACTCTTTCCACTTCTTCCCTATTTACTCTATCCCTTTCCCAGATTTGGGTGAGTTCCTTCCGGAACTCCACCCAGTCTGCCTTTCTTGTATTAAATTTCCTAGTTGTTCTTTTTATATCTATACCTTTTGATTTTTCTAGCTTAACTTCGAAAAGAATTGCCTTGTGGTCGGATACAGTCATGTCGGCGTTCAGCCTCCAATTGTCGACTCGATCTAGCAGGTCCTCCGTGCAAGTTGTTATGTCCACGCAGCTTGTGTACCTTCGCCCTCCTCTGCAGCAATCAAATGTGGGTTCGGTCCCTCGGTTCAGGATGTGCAGGCCCATCTCGACCAGTGCCGCACCAAGCGTCTCTCCCCTCCTGTTTGTCTCTGCACTCCCCCACCAAATGCTCCAGGAATTCACGTCTCCCCCCAGCACCGTGCTCCTGCCCCCCGACCTCTCCAAGATTTTCTTGAAGTGCTCGACGTCCGCTTCGATGTCGCCATCGCCCTGCAGATACACCGAAACCACCAAGAACTCCCACGCCGCGGTCCTGAGCTTTGCAACTGCAATGTTCTCGGTGGTGAGCGTAGGGCACAAGGTCAGATCGATACTGTCGTCGAACAGCACGATTGCTGCCTTTACCGTCCCGCCTCCGCTCACCACACTCTGCACCACTCTAGTCCCACGGTAGGTCTTGAGTATCTTGGCGGCTCCGGTGTAAGGCTCCTGGACTAGCGCAAAGGCAAGTTTCTCCTTCGCAGCTTCCATCATCAGCTCGTCCGTTGCTTGGGAGCACCTCTGGAGATTTGCCTGGACAACACGGTACCGGGTTTTGACGTTTTGCCGGAGTTCCGCCTGGGTGCCCTTAACAATACGCGACTTTAGCCCTCGCTATCGCGTCCCACTTCCGACGCACTGAGCATTCAGGGCTAAAGGCGTTGTGCTCCAGGTTCTCCGAGAATTTGGCCGCCGTGCAGTTGCAACACCGAGGGCTGTCCCCTGCCATCCAGTCTGCGCAATCTTGCTTCATGTGGGGGCCACCGCAATGGCTGCACTTGGGAACGCTCTCCCTGCAGAACTTGCGACCGTGGCCATACCCCAAGCACATTGAGCACTGGACCAGGGGCGACTGGTCCTCAACCCTCACTCGCTGCATGTCGATGTGCAGATAGCCTCTGTTTACCAAATTGTTGTACAGGCGCGGCGACACCCTCAACACCACGTGATCGCAATGTTGGTTCCTCGCCTTGCGCCTGTACTTGATGTCGAATTTGGCATCCTCTCCGTCGAGTCCCTTAAGAACCTCCCCATTTTGGTTCTTGAAGGCCGCCATTATGTCCTCGTCACTGTTCATCTTAAGGACGTCCTTCAGAACCACCATGGGGTCATGGTTCTTAATTTCCTCGACGGTGAGATGGTCCTCTGCACCCTTCAGGCGCTCCTTTACACGCCGCCGAGCTTCCTCCGTCTTGCACCCGATCACCACTCTCCGATCCTTCACCTTCCGGACTCGTTCCACGGTCAGGTTAGGTTAGGTTAGGTTAGGTTAGGTTAGGTTAGGTTAGGTTAGGTTAGGTTAGGTTAGGTTAGGTTAGGTTAGGTTAGGTTAGGTTAGGTTAGGTTAGGTTAGGTTAGGTTAGGTTAGGTTAGGTTAGGTTAGGTTAGGTTAGGTTAGGTTAGGTTAGGTTAGGTTAGGTTAGGTTAGGTTAGGTTAGGTTAGGTTAGGTTAGGTTAGGTTAGGTTAGGTTAGGTTAGGTTAGGTTAGGTTAGGTTAGGTTAGGTTAGGTTAGGTTAGGTTAGGTTAGGTTAGGTTAGGTTAGGTTAGGTTAGGTTAGGTTAGGTTAGGTTAGGTTAGGTTAGGTTAGGTTAGGTTAGGTTAGGTTAGGTTAGGTTAGGTTAGGTTAGGTTAGGTTAGGTTAGGTTAGGTTAGGTTAGGTTAGGTTAGGTTAGGTTAGGTTAGGTTAGGTTAGGTTAGGTTAGGTTAGGTTAGGTTAGGTTAGGTTAGGTTAGGTTAGGTTAGGTTAGGTTAGGTTAGGTTAGGTTAGGTTAGGTTAGGTTAGGTTAGGTTAGGTTAGGTTAGGTTAGGTTAGGTTAGGTTAGGTTAGGTTAGGTTAGGTTAGGTTAGGTTAGGTTAGGTTAGGTTAGGTTAGGTTAGGTTAGGTTAGGTTAGGTTAGGTTAGGTTAGGTTAGGTTAGGTTAGGTTAGGTTAGGTTAGGTTAGGTTAGGTTAGGTTAGGTTAGGTTAGGTTAGGTTAGGTTAGGTTAGGTTAGGTTAGGTTAGGTTAGGTTAGGTTAGGTTAGGTTAGGTTAGGTTAGGTTAGGTTAGGTTAGGTTAGGTTAGGTTAGGTTAGGTTAGGTTAGGTTAGGTTAGGTTAGGTTAGGTTAGGTTAGGTTAGGTTAGGTTAGGTTAGGTTAGGTTAGGTTAGGTTAGGTTAGGTTAGGTTAGGTTAGGTTAGGTTAGGTTAGGTTAGGTTAGGTTAGGTTAGGTTTTTTTTTTTTTTTTTTTTTTTTTTTTCTGCTCTGTCCCCTGATTTTCTTTTTCAAGGATATTTTGTATCAAGGGGATATCTTATTTTCTTTTTCTTTTATTTATCTTTTCCTTATAGGTAAATGAATTTAGTCCATACTTTTAATGTTTAAATAACTCTACATGTTCTTACATCTACTTACTATTCTATTTCCTTATCTTATACAGTTGCAGTTTTTATTTCTTCTACTACATTTGTTTATGCTATCTTATCTAATACAATTCTTATGCTATTATCTTATCTAATACAATTTCTTATATGTCTATTTTCTATTTCTTACTCTAAACAGTTTCCTTTTTTACTAACTATGTTTATATCTTTATTATTTCTATCTTAATATACCATTTCTTTTATTATATATTAACAAATATATGTAAAGTAATGTGTTTATTTATCCTTATTTCTATTGTTTACTGAGGTGCATATTGTTACACAATAGTTAGCAAATTTTATCCCTATCTTTTTGTTAGCTATTAACTCATGTAATCTATCTGTCTCTATCTTTTCGTCAGTGTCTTGTTCGAAGTTGTGTCTTTGATTGCTATAAATTGGGCACTCAGCCAGTAGGTGGGGGACTGTCTCCTCCACACTATCGTCGCAAGCGCACGATGGGCTCTCCCGACACCTGAAGCGGTTCAGGTATTGGGAGAATCCGCCGTGCCCTGTGAGAATCTGAGTGAGTTTGCCTACCGGCTTGAGTTTCCTCACACTGCGATAAGCGTCAGACGCATTTGGGAAAAACAGCTTTGTTGTTCCTGCGGTACTACCTTCTGCATAGCGTGCGCTCCACCTGTCAATGGATGCGGCTCTAATCGCTCCTTTGGCAAAGGAAACTGGACATCTATCATAATGTGGCTTCCTTTTTATTGTAAGTGCCGCCTCCTTAGCCAATTCATCGGCTCGCTCATTACCCGGGAGCCCCGCATGGGCTTTGATCCAGAACAAATTCACAGATTTGCTCTGTTCCGAGGCCCGTTGCAGGTTCTCCCTGGTTTTCCGCGCAAGAGGGTGGAGTGAGCCATGGTTTGCAAGTGTCTCGAGCGCTGCTCTAGAGTCACTATACACTCCATAGCTCGTCTCCCTCCTCTTGAGGATCACCTCAGTGGCTTCACATATGGCCAAGAGTTCGGCTTGATAGACTGTGCAGTGCGTTGATAGTTTAAGCTTTCGGTTCTGGATCTCGGCCTCACCCTTCCATATGGAGAGTGCAGCTCCGACCTTCCCCTCCAGCTTACTACCATCGGTGAAAATGCGCACCTGCTGCACGTTGTGCCTGTCCACAAGGTTTTGGTCTACCAAGCAAATGAACTCCAGGTTCATATGCGATGCAGGATGTGGAAGCTCCGCGAATCCCACCACACGCTCTACCTCCCTGTCACCCAGCACTGCCTCGGATGACCCTCTCTTGGCCTCGTACAGGGCGGCTGCCTCTTGCACTCTGAGGTCGAGAGGAAGTATCCCAGACAATAGGAGAGCCGAATGGAGGGAGACCGTGCGATACGATCCACAGAGCTTCTGGGCAAAACCTCTCTGCACTGTGTTGAGCTGCTTCTGAATGCCCAGCTTTTTAACAGCCGGAGCCCACGCTGCTGCTGCGTAGAGAATGACTGGCTCTACCGCCGCGGTGTATATAAGCCTGATGATCTCTGGGTCTAGGCCCCAGGTGACTTTGGCCGCGCGCGCGATCTGTTTGTAAATACTCAGTGCTCTGACGCACTGGTTAGCCACGTGGCTGTTAAAAGTCAGATGGTCGTCGATCGTGAGCCCCAGGATCTTGAGCCCCAGGATCTTGATTTGCTTAGACATTCCGATGCAGGTCCCTCCCATGGTCAGCCGCGGGGTGTCGTATTTGAGCTTGTTGGTTAGCACCATTGCACAAGTTTTGTGCGGAGCAAACCTAAGCTTGTTACGCTCACCCCACTGCTGAACATAGGCGAGAGCTGCATTGGCCTGCCTCTCCACCTCCAATGCTGTATCCCCATCAAAGACGAGTGTCACATCGTCAGCAAAAGCTTGGCAACTGTATCCCCTTTCTTCGAGTCCGTGTAGCAGTGGGTCCAGAAGAAGGTTCCAGAGAAGGGGGCCGCCAATTGACCCTTGCACGCAACCTTTCGTGGTGTTTCGCGTGCTTTCTTCCCCGGCAAATCTTACTGTGACTTTTCTGCAGCTCAGGTAGCTGTCGAGTAGCCTCCTTACGTTTACCGGGCACTTTTCCTCAGCCAGTCGGACTCTTATGGCTGGCCACCATGCGCTATCGAAGGCCCCCTCTATATCCAGTGACACTAGGCAAACCAGCTTCGTCAGCCCAATTTTGCCTCGGATATGGTGTACTAGTCTATAGAGGGCGTCCTCGGTGCTCTTCTGGGGCATGAATCCGTACTGGCGAGTACTAATCCTCGGTACTAAATGCCATTTCATCCTTGCTACTGTCATCTTTTCCAGGATCTTCCCCAAGACCGGCAATAGACCTATCGGTCTGTAAGCCTTGGGGTTCATGTAGTCGTCCTTGCCCGGTTTTCTAAGTACCACCACTGTGGCCTCCTTCCAGATGTCCGGGAAGTGTGCGATCTGCAAACACTTGTTGTAGAGGGCAAGGAGAGCGTCCGGATCCTGGAATATTGCTCTGCTGCAGATGTCTGCTGTGAAGCCATCCGCTCCTGGGGCCTTCTTTGGATTAAAACTCCCCGTCGCGGTCTCTAGCTCTAGCGAAGTAAACGGCGGATCCTGTGAATCATCACTATCCCCGGCGTTTACTCGCTCGGCCGTTTCTCTGACCCGGCGATGGTCTAGGTTGTCCGTAACTTCGAGGTCTTCAGGGTAGAAAGTTTCAGCTAGTAGATTTGCCGATTCTTTGGGGTTGAGGTGTTTTCCGTCATTGGTTTTCAGGGTCATGTCTTCTTCTCTCCTGGCGGTTCTGCTAATGATCCTGTAGATCCCTTCCCATACTCCTTCTCTGTCCTGTCTTCCGCAGAACTCTTTCCAGCTCGCGGTTCGGGCGTTCTTGGCATGGCACTCATAGTCTTCTTTCTTCTCCAGGTATTCTTCGACGACCTTAGCTCTACGATCTGGCGCAGCATTTCGAATCCTTCTTCTGAAGGTTATCATTGTCTTCTTCTTTATCGCAAGCTCCTCACTCCACCATGGGACTGTTATTCTCTCTGACGTTCTCTTCGTTGGCATGCTGACCTTACATGCTTCGGTTATTGCCGTTGTGTACTTGACGGTGATGTCTTCCAGCTGACCCTTTGTCTCTACACTGTTTATTGCCGCTGAGGTGATGTTGTGTTCGGCCTTGTATGATGTCAGCTTTTCTACGAAGAGGTCCCAGTTCGCTTTCTTGGTGTTGTAGAGTCGTGTTGTCCTGTGGACTCTGAAGCCTTTGCTCTTCGTCAAGTTTAACCGAAAGAGAATCGTGTTGTGGTCAGAGGTGGTTACGGTCTGGTCTACCCTCCAGTTGCTTATCAGTCCCATGAGGTCGTCGGTACAAGCTGTTATGTCAACAAAGCTTGTGATAGCCCTGTTACCTCTCACGGTGTCGAAAGTTGGCGTATCACCGGTGTTCAATACCTGGAGTCCGGACTCTTCCAGGGTCCCGGACATCTCAACGCCCCTGTGGTCCTCTATGGTGCTGCCCCACCAGGTACTCTTGGCGTTACTGTCGCCTCCTATTATTAGTTTTGTCGGTCCCAGTTCTTCGCAAATGGTCTTGAGCCGGTCCAGGTATGGCCCTATGGGTTGGTCTGGTTCGAAGTAGAAGGACACCGCCGCGATTTCCCATACGCTGGTTCGGATCCTCACCACAACAATATTGTTGTCAGTGAGTTTCGGGCACTGTAAGACATCGATACTGTCATCAAAGACGATAATCGCTGCCTTGACGGTCCCATCTCCTACTACTGCGTTCTGGAAGACTCTCGCCCCACGATAATCCTTCATCCTTCTAACCCCTCCCACATATGGTTCCTGAACGAGAGCTATTGCGATTTTTCTGTTAGCGGACTCTATCATTAGTTCTTCTGTCGCTAACATCTTCCTCTGTAAGTTTGCCTGGGCGACCAGGTATCCTCTGGTGGGGCTGCCTGCCCCTGTATCCGCCGGGACCACCTTAGCAATACGCAATTTTCGCCCTAGCTAGTGCCTCCCACTTTCTACGCACTGCGCACTCTGGGCTAAACGCGTTATGTTCTACGCTATCCACCATCTTGGCTGCTGTACAATTACAACACCTCGGTGCTTCTCCTGCCAACCAGTCCGCACAGTCTCTCTTCATGTGGGGGCCTCCGCAGTGGCTGCATTTAGGGATGGTTTCCTTGCAGAACCTGCGCCCGTGGCCGTATCCCAGACATGACGAGCACTGTATCAACGGTGACTGGTCCTCCACCTTGATGCGTTGCATATCTATATGTGCATAGCCTCTACCAATCAAGTTGTTGTACAGGCGGGGCGATACCTTCAACACAACATGACTGCATAGTTGATTTCTCGCTTTCCGCCTGTACTTGATCTCGACCCTATTATCCTCCTTCTTCACGTCCGCAAAGACATCTGCATTTTGGTTCTTGAGTGCTAGTAAGATATCCTCATCGCTGTTTACCAGCAGAACGTCTTTGAGAACCACCATCGGGTCTTGGTTCTTGATATCCTCTACGCTAAGGTGGTCAGCTGCGCCTTTCAACCTCTCTTTAATACGTTGTCGAGCTTCTTCGGTTCTGCATCCCACTACCACTTTGCGGTCTTTGACCTTACGAACCCGTTCAACTGTCACCCAGCCGTCCTTTGCGTTTACAGTCTCGCGAACCCGGTTGATAATTTCGTCTCCCGTCTCCTTATCATCCTTTGACGTTATTATCACCGAGTGCAAGGCTTCCCTTCTGGGATTCATCGCACTGGTTGAAGCTGTCACTTGTGCGTACGTATTGACAGTTGCGGCTGGTGGTGACCTGACTGTTTCAAGGGACTGCTTCAATTTTTCAATCTCTGCATAGGTAGAGTTTATCTTTTCCCCTTGTTCCCTTAACAGTTCCACTATCTCCTTTGTCCCCATATCCTTCTTTCCTTCATTCTCATTATTTCCTTTGCGTCCTTCCTTCTCTCCACTTTCATCCGTATTAACCCCCGTGTTTTTTGTTTCAGGTGGCGGTGTCGTCGAGGTCCTGGTTCCGGTCGTCTTTTTGGTAAGTTCTTCCGCATACTCCTTAATCAGCCGGTAGAGGTTGTCCACCGCCAGGATGGCCCCGGCCTTGAGGTCTGTCTTCATGTTGCGAGACTTATTGACATTAAATTTCGCGTACACGATCCAGTCTCTGGCTTCGGCCATCCTGCCGGTGGGCCCCCTCTTCTTCGGCGCTGGCATCTGCACCTCCTCGGCCGTGTCCGCAGACGGTCTTCGCGTCGGCAGCTCCTTGGGCTGTCGCGGGGATGTTACCTTCTGCTTTATCGGCCGGGGGGGCGCAGATGCCTTCGCCTGTTCCTGCTGCTCGGGAGTATGCGGGTGTGTCTTGGACTTACACGGCTGGGGGTCACTTCGCCCGGCCTCCCACTCTCCTATGCTACGCCGAACACTGGTTGTTCCGGCGGCGTTAGGGCTAGGTCCTGCCTTAGCCTTGTCCTGGGAAAGCCTGGGGCTCCTGTCACTGTCTGTCCTGGTCTTGGCTGGGGTACGAATAGTAGCCATTTTAGGGAAGAGCTACGTCAACACAATAAAAATAAAAATAGGATAAACTGTAAACTTAAACTATATACGTGTGTCAATAAACTGCACGTATGTCGTCTTGGGGGATAGTAAATAAATACACAATAGTTTTATTTATTAAATCGATGTTGTGTCTCTGTTTCAGATCGCGCGCAGTCACCAATGGGAGCCTCACCGGGAAATTCCAGGTAAGTGTCAACTCTACTTTGTCTCTGTTTGTTCGGGTGTAAAAAGCCCGTGTCCTATATATGTAAGTACAAGAGTACTCGTCCGAGTTCAAAAAACGTAAAAGTTTTTGTCGTTCTGTTGTTTTTGATGACTCTACTTTGCTAAAATCTATACTATCCCTAAGACTTAACTTAATCTAACACAATAAAAGAAAAAATTTTTAAAACTAACAAAGTTTTCTATAAATTTAAAAATTTATAGAGTCGCACTCTATGTAGAGTCACCCGCTCTATCCTGCCTAAAAGCCCTCCCCGGGGGTTTACTATCAGCCCAAACCCCGAGCCTCTACGACCACCAGGAGCGGAGATGCAAGCTTTTGAAGTTTCGCAATATGGCGGCCAAAATGGCGGCTCGAAACTTCAAAAATTTGTGGCTCCCGAACGGTTTGTCGCAGAAGGTCGTGCGACGGCTCTCCTGAATAGCCTTCGCGAGCTCTACCCAACTATCTAGCCGTCTCTACTAAATGTAGAGTCGCGTCCAATTTTTATTTTGACGCTTGGGTTGGGTGGGGCAAGGTACACCTAAGTCAATGTTGAAAACCCCGTTGTCCTACGACACTCCTGTCCAAAGTTATGGCGTGTTTTATAAAAACAAAATGGCGGCCCAAAATGGCTGCCGGATTTTAAAGTGCCCGTAACTTTGGAGTCCGAGGTCGCAGGAAGTCGTGCGAGGGCTCGTTCTTCTCGCCCCGTCGAGCTCTACACGCCCGCACGCTTCGCCAAAATAGGTAGAGTCCCAATTTGGGTGCTCTATATTTTGGTAGAGTGGGTGTCCTTTTGTGGTGCTAGGACCGGTGGCAGATGTTATTTTGCCTGAAGCGTACCCGGATTGTAGAGCCCTTAATACTAACTCTCTCCCGGCTCTACCTAGAGTCAAAAGTTGTTAATGAAAAATGTAGCCCTCGGATAGCTAACCAATTTGCAAAAAACCCCGTTAAAAAAGACCGAATAGTTTCCGAGATATCGAATTTTAAAAATTTGACCTACTTTTAATTTACGTAATTACAATCCAAAAATGACCCCCCCCAATTTTGAATTTAGAATTTTGAAAACAATACTGTATGTTGAACCGGGAGAAAAAATAGCATTCACGGTCGAAAAACCTGAAAAAACCCTCTAATTTGGATTTAACACCCCTTTAAAGTTTTTGAATTTTTGGTTTGTTTACCTTTTTTATATTTGAATACGCGCGAACATAACAAACCAAAAATTCTGGAATTTGACCTCTTGTTGCCAAATTTCCTACTCTATATTTTGAAACTTTGAAATTCTCAAAAAACGCCGACCTTCAGGGTTTTCAGGCCTTGTTATTGAAAAATGGGATATTTTACCTATTTGCCTGCTGAAAATGGTTCCTATTAATGATTTTAAAAATTTAAAAACGAACTAATAAAAAGATGGATTATTCTAAAAAATGCCAAATGAAATTTTAATTTTAAATTTAATTTAAACCTATTTAATTTTACTTATTAATTTTTGCAAAAATTTAAAAAGCACCTCGTATTTTTGTTTTAATATATATATTTAATTTTAACCCAGAATCTAAATCTTTATAAAAATGAAGTTTTTTCTGCTGAAAAGAATTTTGAAAATTTACACCCTTTAACCCTGAAAAAATTTTTTGAAAATTTCAAGTCTCAAATTGAAAAATTTTTTGAAATTAAGACCAATGACTTGACCCCTAGATAACTGTAAAAATATAAAAAATGTTGAATACCTAATAGTTTTTATTTAATAACAATTTTAATACAGTAACCTGGTGATTCCCAACTTATTTGTGCACTTTTTGGGCGAGTTCACTTTCTATTCCAGGCCCAAAATATTCCCCGATGTTGGTGACGCCCGGGATTTGATGGTGTCGTTGGATAGGGTGTAAAGAGCTCTATCGAACGACACTTTAATCAAAATTTTTTGACCACCCCTTCTATTATATTTTTAATTTACAAAACTTTGTTTACTTAAAAATTAACCGCAAATAAGTTGGTAATGCTATTTTAGACTATATTATATTACTAAGTTTAAAAACTAAAAACGTGGATATGTCAATTCAGTCGTCTATTTTATACTATAAAAATTTCGCTAATATAGGGGGTGGTTTTCACCCTTAAATAATTTATTCTAACTTTAAAATCTTAATATCTTTTTAACTACTAACTATTTTAACACCAAATTTAAAACACTTATTAAACTAAAACTTATCTTTAATATATAGTCTCTTTTTTCAGGGTTGTCACCGCTGCGTCGACTCCAGGGCTGCCACAAAGTTTGCAACGCCGGTTTGGGGTTGTTCCGCCGTTGCAACCCCCACGTGTTGGGTGTCGTTGAAGAGGTCTTGACGAGGCCGATGTGATGGTGGTCTTCTTTTGAGCCAAAAGACTCAAAAAGACGGACCACGTGCCACGTGGTTTGTATTTTTCTATTTCTCCCACCCCGAGGGTTCGCCAAAAAATTTTTTGGGAGGTCTCGAGGGGTAGGGGACGTCGAGATGCACAGGATGAACAATTAAAAGTCACAGGTCACCGCTGAAGATTTCGAGCTGGAGCCGCTGAAAGTTTTGAAAACGGTTTTTAGTCCACAACTCGCTGAAACGTGATCCGATTTTCAAAAACTTTTCAGCATTGGCACGGGCTCGACGAGACGCTTCTTCTGATATGTCGCACTTGTGGTAACAAACCGGTTTTAGGTGACTTTCTAGTACACTGACTGTTTGTGAGGTTAGAAATACAGTTTTTCACCTATAACTTTCACACACTTTCACCGATTTCAGAAATTTTTTCACCACAATGTTCGTCTCGGCAGCGCGCTTCTTCTGATATGCCACTCGATGTGATTCGTGCGAAAAAACCCGCAACTTCAAATTTTTGTACTGGGAGCTCGTCAAAAGCGTGACGCTCGGCTCGGAGGGCGCGGGGGGACTGGGTTAGGTTAGGTTAGGTTAGGTTAGGTTAGGTTAGGTTAGGTTAGGTTAGGTTAGGTTAGGTTAGGTTAGGTTAGGTTAGGTTAGGTTAGGTTAGGTTAGGTTAGGTTAGGTTAGGTTAGGTTAGGTTAGGTTAGGTTAGGTTAGGTTAGGTTAGGTTAGGTTAGGTTAGGTTAGGTTAGGTTAGGTTAGGTTAGGTTAGGTTAGGTTAGGTTAGGTTAGGTTAGGTTAGGTTAGGTTAGGTTAGGTTAGGTTAGGTTAGGTTAGGTTAGGTTAGGTTAGGTTAGGTTAGGTTAGGTTAGGTTAGGTTAGGTTAGGTTAGGTTAGGTTAGGTTAGGTTAGGTTAGGTTAGGTTAGGTTAGGTTAGGTTAGGTTAGGTTAGGTTAGGTTTTTTTTTTTTTTTTTTTTTAGTTTTATTCTACGTACCTCTGACGTGGTGATCAGAGCCTTTGGTATTATGTGTTTTCAATTTTTACTATTAATTATTATAGGAGATTTATTTAAGGGAAAAGGGGGTAGGAGTTTTACTTTTTTGTGGCTATCTTAATTATTTTAAACTTTTATAGATTTTTACAATTTTTCTGTTTATAGTTTTCAAATTTTTGTTTTCGGTTTTATCGTATAGTTTATTCTATTTATTATATCTTTTATATTTTATTAATTTGGAGATATTCGAGCCGATTTTTTATTCTTATTTATTATTTCTATTTAAATTATTTACTGGTTACTCTATATAATGATCTTCCAATTTTATTAATCTACTTTTTAAAACTGATTTTAATACTCAATGCTGTGCACAGTTATAATCATTATATCTGGCCAACATTTTTTATTTGCTCTTGATTTGATGAGAGCGAATAGCGACTTGCAAGTTCAACTTGTTTATCACTATTCACTCTCCTCTATCTTGAGGTTCCTATTAATTGCAGAGTGCATCCCAAAACAGATGAGAGCTTCCTGTTTTTTCTGCATGCTTCAAATTTTCCTAGAGAACTCGACATTTGTTTTATTAGTGTGTGTTTCCTTTGTTTCAGGTATCCAGACAACGACGGACCAACGGACGCCGCACCCACGGACATCCCGCTCCCGACGAAGAGACTTGTTTTTAGTTTCGCCTGTTTTCCCGACCACCACGGCAATGTTGGTTGTTCACATTTGAGGGTAAGTAATATTTTTATTACATTAACTTTTGGCAATACTGATCTCTTTTTCTCATGAAACCGAGGTCGGTTTGCAAAGCCGCTGTGATAGGTACAATTTAGGGGTTTCCACGCTTTACAGTCTTTCGCCGAGAACGGAACACCAAATGAGAACACCAGTCCACCGATCACGCCGCATGTCCGGTTTCCCACGTTGTTCAGTTGCATGTCGAGTTCTTTTGGAGTTCCAGTGGTTTGCTTGCTTAGGACAACTTCAGCAATAGGCAACGGATGATCTTGCCAATGTGTCCCATCGTCGACGCACCGGGCACAACGGACTGAAGGCATTGTGATCGTGTTTTTCATACTTGGCTGAGCTGCAGTTCTTACAGGTGGCACTGACTCCAGCAAGCCAATCCGCACACTCAGTCCGGAGGTGTGGTCCCCCACAGTGGCTGCACAGGTCGACGGTCTCAGTGCAGAAGCGTTTCCCATGGCCGTAGCCAAGGCACCTCGTGCACTGGACCAGCGGGGACTGATCTTCAACCCTGACCTGCTGCAAGTCCACGTGCAGGGAACCACCCTCGATGGCCCTCCGCCAGATGGCGGGTGAGGTAGAGATGACAACGTGGTTAGTGTGCGGATTCCGTGCGCGCTTCTTAAACTTGATCTGCAGGCGGTCATCCCCTTCGCCGAGGTCGCGAAACAACTCCTTGTTCTGGCTCCTGATTGCCTTAAGGATGTCCTCGTCGCTATTAAGCAACAGGACATCCTTCAGGATCAGGAGCGGATCTTTGTTCTTCACCTCCTCGACGACGAGCCGATCCCCCGCATTTTCAAGCCTCGCCTTAACCTTCGCCCTTTCCTCCTTAGAACTGCAGCTCATTATGATTTTACCATCTTTTGCCTTTCTTACTTTTTGTACCTTAATCCAGCCCTCCTTCGCGTTTACCGCCTCCCTCACTCTACTCAGCACAGTGTCCGCGGTGTCCTGATTGTCCTCCGAGGACACTATGACTGAGTGCAGGGCGGTCTTCACCGGCGACATCCTATCCGAGTGTGGCGGCGGCATGGTCGCCGCCACACTCGCATAGGTGACCGTCGTGTCCAGTTTGATGGTCTGTTTATCAATTTCGATTCGAATATCGTCCAACTTTTTATTGTTTTCTACCAAAAGTCTGTTATTTTCTTCTATTTTTGCCATCATCCTGTCACTTTCTATCCTATCACACGTCAAACTCATCCTTTCAGTCTCCTCTTTCCCCTTCTCAAAGGCTCCATCCTTCTTCCCTTCCTTTCTATCCATCTCCGAGTCCTTAATGAGTTGATACATCCTGTCAAGACACCGTGTGACCTCTACCTTGATCTCCGTTCGGAGATTGCGAGCTTCACCTAGGTTTGTCTTGCCTTTAACCAAAACGGCCCTCGCTTCGGCCACTCTGTCGCGGCTGGTGGTCTGCCTTGATGACAGAGTGGGGCTGTCCGCAGGCGACTTCTTGGCGGCCTTTGCGCCTTGCGAGGACGCCGGTTTTGTCCTGAGTCTGGAAGGTCCAGCCTGAGGGGCGACAGGTCTGTGTCCGCTCGGAGAGGAGTCGCCGAACCCGATCTCGAACTCCCCTATGCTTCGCCGGACGTTGGTGGTTGTGATAGATGGTGATATCACTATCGGTGACTTCCTGCGCACAGGCGAAGTTCGGGGTGAAGGATCCCGGCGTTTGATGGGGGTTCTAAGTCCGAGAACCATTCTTGCCGATCAGAGGTACGCGTCGTTCGACAAAAAGGTACGTAGAAAATCAACGGTCCGTATGACCGCTACAAGCAAAGAGTAAAGGTTTGTATAAGTTTTATAAATAAATGTAAAAATAAAATTGCTTAAAATAAAGTAAAATTCCCTTTTGCAGGTACTCACAGTCGGAGCGGCGATCGTTGCGGTACCGGTAAGTAATTTTTGTAAGTTTCTGTTCTAATAGTGTGCGTGTTTTTATTTTTCAGGTGCCGGTCCTCGCAGCGTCGCAGCCAAGCGGTCAAATACAAAATGTTCAGGCGGTAAAATTGTTTACCTGTCAATAAAACTAATGTTATCCACGCAGTTGTGTCAAAAATTCTTAAAGCTAAACTCAAAATGTCTCCAAAAAGTCCCTCGGTGGGAGTACGACTCAATTCAGGTGTAAACTCGAAAATTTATTTTTGGCCCAATCGAAAAAGTTTACCTAGTAAATGACCAAAGGGTGGGTGGGCGGGCAAATTTTTCGATTTGTATGCGTCGGATCGCAACAAATGAGGTGTCCACGGATAGGGCTCGTCGAGACGGACAAAATAAGACGGTCAACGCCTGGGGTCGCCCTGAAAAATTTTGAAAAAGACGTCCAAAAACCGTTTCAGAAATCCTAAAATCCGCCAAAAAAGCAAGTTTTAGTATGGAACGATATCAATCGAACGTCAGGGGAGTGCTAAGCCGAAAGGGGTGAGTCTATTAAAGCGAAAAAATTTTGAAAAACGGACCAAAAATACCAAAGTTGTAAATTTTTGTATGAAAATATTCTAAGTCAATATTAAAAATTTGAAAAGTCGAAAATTTCCACGAAAATCGATTTTTCGCGTGTCTAACGTCACGAGGGTGTTTACTAAAAATATTACGCACAATTTGATGTATAACACGTGGGGGTGCGTTTAAATTTTGAAGAAAATTTGAGTTGGTTTTGTTTGGAAATCGATTCACCACATCACCTCGGTATGACACAAAATTTCGACTGTCCTGCAAATTCCTCGATTTGTATGCGTCGGATCGCAACAAATGAGGTGTCCACGGATAGGGCTCGTCGAGACGGACAAAATAAGACGGTCAACGCCTGGGGTCGCCCTGAAAAATTTTGAAAAAGACGTCCAAAAACCGTTTCAGAAATCCTAAAATCCGCCAAAAAAGCAAGTTTTAGTATGGAACGATATCAATCGAACGTCAGGGGAGTGCTAAGCCGAAAGGGGTGAGTCTATTAAAGCGAAAAAATTTTGAAAAACGGACCAAAAATACCAAAGTTGTAAATTTTTGTATGAAAATATTCTAAGTCAATATTAAAAATTTGAAAAGTCGAAAATTTCCACGAAAATCGATTTTTCGCGTGTCTAACGTCACGAGGGTGTTTACTAAAAATATTACGCACAATTTGATGTATAACACGTGGGGGTGCGTTTAAATTTTGAAGAAAATTTGAGTTGGTTTTGTTTGGAAATCGATTCACCACATCACCTCGGTATGACACAAAATTTCGACTGTCCTGCAAATTCCTCGATTTGTATGCGTCGGATCGCAACAAATGAGGTGTCCACGGATAGGGCTCGTCGAGACGGACAAAATAAGACGGTCAACGCCTGGGGTCGCCCTGAAAAATTTTGAAAAAGACGTCCAAAAACCGTTTCAGAAATCCTAAAATCCGCCAAAAAAGCAAGTTTTAGTATGGAACGATATCAATCGAACGTCAGGGGAGTGCTAAGCCGAAAGGGGTGAGTCTATTAAAGCGAAAAAATTTTGAAAAACGGACCAAAAATACCAAAGTTGTAAATTTTTGTATGAAAATATTCTAAGTCAATATTAAAAATTTGAAAAGTCGAAAATTTCCACGAAAATCGATTTTTCGCGTGTCTAACGTCACGAGGGTGTTTACTAAAAATATTACGCACAATTTGATGTATAACACGTGGGGGTGCGTTTAAATTTTGAAGAAAATTTGAGTTGGGTTAGGTTAGGTTAGGTTAGGTTAGGTTAGGTTAGGTTAGGTTAGGTTAGGTTAGGTTAGGTTAGGTTAGGTTAGGTTAGGTTAGGTTAGGTTAGGTTAGGTTAGGTTAGGTTAGGTTAGGTTAGGTTAGGTTAGGTTAGGTTAGGTTAGGTTAGGTTAGGTTAGGTTAGGTTAGGTTAGGTTAGGTTAGGTTAGGTTAGGTTAGGTTAGGTTAGGTTAGGTTAGGTTAGGTTAGGTTAGGTTAGGTTAGGTTAGGTTAGGTTAGGTTAGGTTAGGTTAGGTTAGGTTAGGTTAGGTTAGGTTAGGTTAGGTTAGGTTAGGTTAGGTTAGGTTAGGTTAGGTTAGGTTAGGTTAGGTTAGGTTAGGTTAGGTTAGGTTAGGTTAGGTTAGGTTAGGTTAGGTTAGGTTAGGTTAGGTTAGGTTAGGTTAGGTTAGGTTAGGTTAGGTTAGGTTAGGTTAGGTTAGGTTAGGTTAGGTTAGGTTAGGTTAGGTTAGGTTAGGTTAGGTTAGGTTAGGTTAGGTTAGGTTAGGTTAGGTTAGGTTAGGTTAGGTTAGGTTAGGTTAGGTTAGGTTAGGTTAGGTTAGGTTAGGTTAGGTTAGGTTAGGTTAGGTTAGGTTAGGTTAGGTTAGGTTAGGTTAGGTTAGGTTAGGTTAGGTTAGGTTAGGTTAGGTTAGGTTAGGTTAGGTTAGGTTAGGTTAGGTTAGGTTAGGTTAGGTTAGGTTAGGTTAGGTTAGGTTAGGTTAGGTTAGGTTAGGTTAGGTTAGGTTAGGTTAGGTTAGGTTAGGTTAGGTTAGGTTAGGTTAGGTTAGGTTAGGTTAGGTTAGGTTAGGTTAGGTTAGGTTAGGTTAGGTTAGGTTAGGTTAGGTTAGGTTAGGTTAGGTTAGGTTAGGTTAGGTTAGGTTAGGTTAGGTTAGGTTAGGTTAGGTTAGGTTAGGTTAGGTTAGGTTAGGTTAGGTTAGGTTAGGTTAGGTTAGGTTAGGTTAGGTTAGGTTAGGTTAGGTTAGGTTAGGTTAGGTTAGGTTAGGTTAGGTTAGGTTAGGTTAGGTTAGGTTAGGTTAGGTTAGGTTAGGTTAGGTTAGGTTAGGTTAGGTTAGGTTAGGTTAGGTTAGGTTAGGTTAGGTTAGGTTAGGTTAGGTTAGGTTAGGTTAGGTTAGGTTAGGTTAGGTTAGGTTAGGTTAGGTTAGGTTAGGTTAGGTTAGGTTAGGTTAGGTTAGGTTAGGTTAGGTTAGGTTAGGTTAGGTTAGGTTAGGTTAGGTTAGGTTAGGTTAGGTTAGGTTAGGTTAGGTTAGGTTAGGTTAGGTTAGGTTAGGTTAGGTTAGGTTAGGTTAGGTTAGGTTAGGTTAGGTTAGGTTAGGTTAGGTTAGGTTAGGTTAGGTTAGGTTAGGTTAGGTTAGGTTAGGTTAGGTTAGGTTAGGTTAGGTTAGGTTAGGTTAGGTTAGGTTAGGTTAGGTTAGGTTAGGTTAGGTTAGGTTAGGTTAGGTTAGGTTAGGTTAGGTTAGGTTAGGTTAGGTTAGGTTAGGTTAGGTTAGGTTAGGTTAGGTTAGGTTAGGTTAGGTTAGGTTAGGTTAGGTTAGGTTAGGTTAGGTTAGGTTAGGTTAGGTTAGGTTAGGTTAGGTTAGGTTAGGTTAGGTTAGGTTAGGTTAGGTTAGGTTAGGTTAGGTTAGGTTAGGTTAGGTTAGGTTAGGTTAGGTTAGGTTAGGTTAGGTTAGGTTAGGTTAGGTTAGGTTAGGTTAGGTTAGGTTAGGTTAGGTTAGGTTAGGTTAGGTTAGGTTAGGTTAGGTTAGGTTAGGTTAGGTTAGGTTAGGTTAGGTTAGGTTAGGTTAGGTTAGGTTAGGTTAGGTTAGGTTAGGTTAGGTTAGGTTAGGTTAGGTTAGGTTAGGTTAGGTTAGGTTAGGT